>NC_135658.1:34684850-35342138 GCF_964188315.1 Podarcis muralis
TGTGCAGCCATGTTGTCACTTAGCACAGTGATTGGCATTTCAGAAGGTATTCCAAGCTCTTTTGTTAGGCAAGCAAACCATTCTATTTGTGATACACATTCGCTTATGGCTGAGTACTCTGCTTCACAAGTACTTGTGGCAACAAATGTTTGTTTCTGGGATTTCCACTGAACCAGGGCATTTCCAATATATATGGCATAGCCAGTGGTAGACTTTCCATTTTCTCTGTCCCCCCAGCTGGCATCAGCGTATGCATACACTTGCTGATCATATCCTGTATCCAGCACCAGTTTGTAATCTTTTGTGCCTTTCAGATACCTTAGGATTCTTTTAAGTGCTACCCAATCTCTCTGAGCCAGGTCTGCACTTCTTTGGCTTAACATGTGCACTGCCAATGTTATGTCGGGTCTTGTCCAACAACTTAAATATAACAGAGAACCCAACAGAGAATGAAACGCTGTTGCATTCTCACATTTTTGCCCTTCTGGTTCATTTTTGTACTGGGTAGTTATGGGAGTGTCAACCTCATTTGCCCTCTCCATTCCATATGTCTTCAGTAACTTTTCGATTTTTCCCTTCTGACTCAGAGAGTAGACGCCCTTTTCATTTCTCTGAACCTCTACTCCTAAGTAATTCTGAATCTCTCCCAAATACTTTAGTTTATATTTGTTACCTAGGCTGTTTATAAACCAAGACACTTGCTTTTGTGCAGTTGTTATTAGACAGATATCATCAACGTACAAAAGTAAATAACAAACACTTCCTTGCACCATTGCTGAATATAAACAGGAATCAGCCAGGCTTTGTTTGAATCCCATCTTTTTCAAAGTTGTGTCTATGCATTCATGCCATAGACGTGCACTTTGGTGTAAACCGTATAGTGCCCTTTGCAGTTTTAACACCATGCTGTCTTTTTCTAGCTCATAACCTGGTATTTGCTGTAAATATACCTCGGCGTCAATAGGAGCATTTAAATATGCTGAGGCAACATCAAAATGATTAACTTTTAACCCTCTCAGACTTGCCATTGCTAAAACTGATTTTACTGTTTCAGCCTTTGCTGTTGGGGCAAACACTTCATCATAATGTATCATTTTCCTTTGTGTAAAGCCCCTTGCAACCAACCTGGCTTTCCTCTGACAACTACCATCAGCCAGTTTTTTCACTTTAAAAACCCACTTACAGCTTATGGGCTTTTTACCTTTAGGCAATTCTGTAGGTACAAACACATTGTTGTTTAGCAGAGAGTTATACTCTGCCTGCATTGCCTTTAACCACGCCTCTTTCTCTAGAGTAGGTAACTCTTGCACTTCTTCAAAGTTTTCTGGCTCAGTTACACAAACCTGGTTTATGGTGGCTGGGAACCCATAACGGTCTGGAGGTTGACCTTTATTACTTCTTGCAGACCTCCTTGGTTCATTAATCTCACCCCCTGGGCTACCTTCAGGACTGCTTTTGGGGTGGATTGACCCTGGAGATGTACCTCCTCCTGTCCCTGTTGCACTTTCTTCTCTCCCCTGCTCCATGCTAGCAGCTGGGGAAAAATGCTCAACCTTTACCTCCTCCCTTTCAGTTTCTCTGGGAGAGCTGCCAATTCTCAGCTTTGTTTCAACTGCCTTATCAGGTATGCTCGGCAGTAAAACTTTTTCTGGCAGCAGGTTTGCATGTATTTTGGGCCAATTTCTTTGCTCATTAAAGCTGGCTGATCGACTATAACTCAAAAGATTTTTATCATCTTCAAACCTATAGGCTTTCGTACCACTTTCATACCCAAGAAATAGCAACTGCTGTGCCCTTTTCCCACCTTTTCTTCGGTTCTTTACAGGTATGTCAACCCACGCCTTTGTCCCAAAGATTCTCAAATGTTGCAAACTGGGACTTTTGTTATAGAGAATTTTATAGGGTATGTCATCTAGTACCCTTGACCACAAGCGATTCCCAATATAATTTGCGGTCTTAATACTCTCAGCCCAGTACTTAATTGGAAGATTTGCATCTGCTAACAATGCTTTCATTTGTGTCTGCAAGACATCTCCCCTACGCTCTGCTACCCCGTTCTCCTGAGGCGTCGCCACATTGGTAAGCCTATGTTTAATCCCTTGGGAACGCAACCAGTTTCTTAGGGAGCTTGCCATAAACTCTCCTCCCCTGTCTGTCTGAATAGAGCACACCTTTTCGCCAAGTTGCCTTTCTACCCTTCTTACCCAGAACTTCAAAGTTTGGGCAACGTCAGACTTTTGCTTCAATGGATAGACCCAGCCAAATCTAGAATAGTCATCCACTAGGATCAAACAATACTTGTTGTGGGAGACACTTGGTGGAAAAGGACCAGTTACATCAGCATGAATCAACTCCAGTGGTTTTTTGGTTTCTCTCTGGCTTGCTCTTGCTACTGGGCAAGCCCTGCTTTTAACCTCCTTGCAGATATTGCAGTCTAAGTAATTATCACAACTTTTTATGTTTTTCATCCCCCCACACAACTCCAATGTTTTGTTTAGCACCTTATAGCTAGCATGAGCCAGACGCCTGTGCAGGAGATGAATACACATATCATGGGTTGGGACATTTTGCACATTCACAACATTAGACTCACACTGCAGTACATACATATTAGTTCTAAGGTTAGCATTTGCCAACACTGCCCCATTTTGCTTTATCTGGCACTGATCTCCCACAAAGTTTACTTCAAAGCCTGCTTTTGCCAAGTCAGGAATGCTCAGGAGATTGTTTTGCAAACTAGGCACACACAACACATTCCTGAATGTGTGTCCCAGCTGTGGGAACACAACCTCCCCCTCACAAACCACATTAGCTTTCTGGCCCGTAGCAAGACTTACATGTTTTTTGTTTGAAGCCCTAGCATCACTTAGCAGTCCTTTTCTTTTACAAAAGGTTTGAGAAGCTCCACTGTCCAGAACCCACAGCTCTTCATTTTCTTGGCCATCTGCAGATACCCAAGCGGTAGACTCCCTCTGCTGCCTCTTGTGCTTCTGCTGTTTTTGTTGTTTTCTTGGGCAGTCCCGCAGCAGATGTCCACTGGACTTGCAGCAAAAACACCTTTTTACTTTGTTGACCACCGGCTGGTCTGCAGCAGCTCCTCCTGGCTGTTTCTCCGGCTCCCAACACCTCTGCTCTTCCCGGCTGTTGTTCCCTCTGGGATGCTCCAACAGCTGGGCTGAGGTCATCTTTCGCTCTGCACGCCTGTCCTCCTCTGCATACAACCGTCTGGTCACATATTCCAGAGTCAGCTTATCAGTCTCTACAGACTCAAGGGAGTTGACCAGCATATCATAGCTGTCATCAAGGGAACTCAGGACTATAAAGACTTTGTCCTCTTCCCCCACAGGCCTCCCTCTTAAGGCTAGCTCCTGGAAACAGCCCGTTAGGAATTTTAGGTGGTTTACCAGGGAGTCCCCCGGTTTCTTCCAACACCGGTACAGTCTCCTGGTCAGTGTTATCAGTGAGCCAGCTGTCTCTCGCACATGGACAGCCTTGAGCGCATTCCACGCCTCACTTGCCGTCACCTTATCAGCTACGTAGACTAGCTGGCTGTCGTCCACTCCAAGGATGATCGTAGCCAAAGCTTTCTCATCCTTTTCAAGCTGGGCCTCTGCTAGTGCCAGCTTTTCATCGTCATCCTCCCACTCCTCCTCCTCAGAGGGCTGCGGTGGATCTTCCACCACTTTCCACAGGCCCTCACGCTTGAGGAAGTGTTGCATGCGGACCGACCAGATGCTGTAGTTCGTGGCCGTCAGCTTCTCCAGCAACACGCCAGTTCTGGACTGCTCCATCCCTGCAGCTCACCTCCAGCACCCACGGCTAGATAACTGCCACCTGTACTCTTGCGCAGCGGAAGCGTGCTGGGCCCATAACCCTGTCGCGTATTCCACGCGGCGCTTTCAGCGAGACACTAAGAGTTCCAGGTTTTTCCAGTGCAGTCTTTTTAATGTGAGCTATATACAGGCATTTACAAAAGAAACAGTCCATACAGAGTACTTACAAACGAATACTCTCCACCACAGCACCACCACACTACAGCACAACCACCACACCCACTGTTAAACAGGCTTTCCTTTTAAAACAGGTGATAGCCAATCACACTAATCACACTCCTGCTGAGTCACTCTGACCCAGCAGAGTATTGCATCATCCTGTTGAAGCCTGCAGACTTATCCAGTATCCTGCGAATCCCAACAAAGAGAAGACTCCCTGGAGAAGACACTGATGCTGGGAAAGATGGAGGGCACAAGGAGAAAGGGGCGACAGAGGACGAGATGGTTGGATAGTGTTTTCGAGGTTACCAGCATGAGTCTGACCAAACTGCGGGAAGTAGTGGAGGACAGAGGTGCCTGGCGTGCTCTGGTCCATGGGGTCACGAAGAGACGGACACGACTAAACGACTAAACAACAACAACAACAACATATACCAAACAGTGAAGTGAATTGGAGTGAATCAGGGGTTTCCCCCCTTCCTGGGTCAAAACTCATTGTCAATACCTGCCGCCCCCCCGCAAGTCAGACCTGGGACTCTCTAGTACTCGTGTCATTTTGTTGCATTGTTTCGGCACTGTATTTCCAAATGCAGTCCAAAATGTTGCCTCTGGAACATTGAAAAGCTCTGGATTATTAAAGCACATCAGTGGAGGATTTTTAAAGAAAGAAGAAGAAGAAGAAGAGGAGGAGGAGGAGGAGTTTGGATTTGATATCCCACCTTTCACTCCCTTTAAAGAGTCTCAAAGCGGCTAACAATCTCCTTTCCCTTCCTCCCCCACAACAAACACTCTGTGAGGTGAGTGAGGCTGAGAGACTTCAGAGAAGTGTGACTAGCCCAAGGTCACCCAGCAGCTGCATGTGGAGGAGCAGGGAATCAAACCCGGTTCACCAGATTATGAGTCCACTGCTCTTAACCACTACTCCACACTGGCTCTCATTTAAGTTTAAAAAACGACAACAATGCTACACTGCTCTGCTTTAACAAACACACACAACATCATCCATAGGGCTCCAGAACTCTGAAGGCAGTATTCTAGACAGCCTCACACTGTGAGACCTATTGGGGACCTCTAAAGGCCTAAAATAGCACACACCCCCTCAGAGTTTAAATACTGTGCTGAAAGTGAATAAATGTGTCATTTCTGCTTTTTATGAAATCTTGTGAATATGAGGTCACCACAGTTGGTTTGGCAAGGCTAAGCCCCTTGCTAGGAAAGTTCAGGCCAGTTTGGTTCATGACCAGATTGGGAACCTGGAACTGACAATAGCTTCACAGATGTGCATAACAAGCATCCTGGGAGTTTTTAAAAATAGTATATTTACTTTTGGAAACAGAAAATGGGGGAATTTTAGCATCCCTTCTTGTAGCATTGACTACTGGACTTTGCCTTGTTAAATTCTTCCTCCTTCGTGTAGGATTTCAGGCTTCTTATTGGCTTGGCTTTTGTGGCATTCACACCAGGGCTGGTGTCAGCACCCGGAACCCTCAGGCCAGAGACCCAGGATGATGGCAGGACTCACTATGGATGTGTACCATGCAGCTCTTTAAATCTAGGTGCCATTTTAACTCCCCACAATGCCCCAGGTACAGCACTGAAGGCCGGTCAAAGACATTCCGGGAAGGACTGAAGCTCACTGATAAAGCATCCACATTACATGTAGTCCGTCTTAGGCTCAATCCCCAGCATCTCAGGTTGGGTAAGCTCCTGTCTGAAATCCTGGAGAGCCACAGCTGGTCAGTGAAAACAATACTGAGCTAAAAGGACCAATGGTCTCTGACTTGCTGTAAGGCAGCTTCTACGTTCCCTGGTGAAGGACAATATACCCCCTCATTCCACACAGGCTGTGTACATATCATAACTTTAAAACACATTTCTACCCATCTCCAAAGAATCCAGGGAACTATAGTTTATCCCCCACAGAGCTACAATTTCCAGCACCTTGAACAAACCACAGTTCCCAGGATTCTTTGGCCGGAGAGGCAGCCTGCCCCATTTTGTTGCCTGAGGCAAAACAGGAAGGTGCTGCCTCCTCCTGCTACTGCTCCCTGCCCTGCCCTGCCTTGCCTTGCTTACTGGGGCTATGCGGCTTCTGATGAGATCTTGCAAGAGTTCCATTAGATCTCATTGGAACCCAGAAGCTGCAGCAACACGGGGTGGGCATCCCACCACCACAGGATAAGCAAGGGAAAATGGCGGCCGCAGTGAGATCTTGTGACAGCTCTGCAAGATCTCACCAGAAGCTACTTCTCCAGGAGTGGCAGGAGGGGTGGGCAGGGCCCCCTCAGGAGTGCCACCCCTTGGGATTCTACCACCCAAGGTGGCTGCCTCAGTCCACCTCAATCCCTGATGTTATCTGAATGTGCTGTAAAGTTATGGTGTATACGTAGCCTTAGAGAAGCCAACTGGACTGGTAGTTCAATCTTACTTCAACAGTAGTACAGTGGTTACTCTGGTTAAGAACTTAATTCATTCTGGAAGTCCGTTCTTAACCTGAAACTTTTCTTAACTTGAAGCACCACTTTAGCTAATGGGGCCTCCCATTAGCTAAATATTAAATCTATACAGATAGGTAGCCGTGTTGGTCTGCCATAGTCAAAACAAAAAAAAATCCTTCCAGTAGCACCTTAAAGACCAACTAAGTTAGTTCTTGGTATGAGCTTTCGTGTGCATGCACACTTCTTCAGATACACTGAAACAGAAGTTGCCAGATCCTTCTATATAGTGAGAAGGTGGGGAGGGGTATTACTCAGAAGGGTGGTGGGAATGGGTGATTGGCAGATAGCTGTGATGACCCTTTTGACGACTCTTAACGACTGCAATAGGTCTTACAGGAAAAAGCAAGGGGTGAGAAGGTGAAAAATGGCTTTGTCATGTATAATGAGGTAAGAATCCAATGTCTTTGTTCAGACCAGGTCTCTCCATGGTTTTAAGTTTGGTAATGATTTGCAATTCAGCAGCTTCTCTTTCCAGTCTATTTCTGAAATTCCTTTGTAGTAAAACAGCTACTTTGAGATCTTGTATAGAATGTCCTGGGAGATTGAAGTGTTCTCCTACTGGTTTCTCTGTCTTGTGATTCTTGATGTCAGATTTATGTCCGTTTATTCTTTGGCGTAAGGTTTGGCCTGTTTGTCCAATATAGAGAGCTGAAGGACACTGTTGGCATTTGATGGCATACACAATGTTAGACGATGAGCAATTAAATAGTCCCGAGATGGTATGTGTGATGTTGTTGGGGCCAGTAATGGTGTTGTCCGGGTGTATGTGGCAGCAAAGTTGGCATCTGGGTTTATTGCAGGCTCTGGTGCCAGTGTCCGTGTTAAGTCTGGTTGTAGTATTATTGTGGGTTAGGAGTTGTTTAAGATTGGGTGGCTGTCTGTAGGCAATGAAAGGTCTTCCTCCCAGAGCTTGAGAAAGAGAACTGTCATTGTCCAGGAGAGGTTGTAGATCTCTGATGATGCGTTGTACTGTTTTAACTTGGGAGCTGTATGTGATGACTAGAGGTGTTCTGTTATTTTCTTTTTTGGGTCTGTCTTGCAGCAAGTTCTCTCTGGGTATCAGTCTGGCTCTGTTGATCTGTTGTTTAACTTCATCTGCTGGGTATTTTAGTTCTAAAAAGGTTTGCTGTAGATCTCTTAGGTGAGAGTCTCTGTCTGTAGAATTGGAACAGATACGGCTGTAACGTAGTGCCTGGCTATATACAATGGACTGTTTGGTATGTTTGGGATGTAGATTTAAATATAGATTATATAGATTTAAATCTATAGTTATTGTTTTAAAACATTAAATCTATAGTTCTTGTTTTCCGAAGTTTGCAGCTGTTGCATTGCCGCACCGCCACTGCGCAATTTCTGTTCTCATCCTGAAGCAAAGTTCTTAACCCGAGGTACTATTTCTGGGTTAGCGGAGTCTGTAACCTGAAGCTTATGTAACCTGAAGCGTATGTAACCCGAGGTACCACTGTAACAGGCTAGCATCCTTCACTGTACTCAAGGGCAGTGGGCTAGCAGAGAGGGTTTTAAAATGTGCTTTGAATGTATGGTATGTATGCAGCAGCCTATGATGTTTTTGTGATGTATATGGACCCTCTGCTTTCAATGCTGGTCAGCACATCTTTCCTCTGTTACCAAGGAGGCAGATGGATCAAGAATAGTGTAAGCAGTGCTTTTTTTCTTAAAAAATATGTTTAGGGGTACTCTCATTTTGATTCAAGAAAATCACCAGGAAAGGAAATGAAGCTGCCATCGGAGGTGGTAACAACGAAACTGACCAATCACCGTGCTAGATTCCAACTCCTACTTCACACATTAAACGCCCGCTTCCGTCTGAGACTCAGGAAACACTATGACAAGAAATGAGATCACCATAGGGGGTAGCAACAGAACTGATGATTCACCGTGCCAGAGAAGAAACTTAATTTTTAAAAGTTTCTTCTCCCGTTAGATTCACAAAATGTTTAGGGGTATGAATACCTCTGCATCCCCCCAGAAAAAAAGCAGTGGGTGTAAGTATTGCACTATGAAGGGGAAATCAAAATCCAGGGTTCTTTCTTGATTCGAAAAGGCCCTGAATGTCAATCAAGAAAGAACCCCCCTCCAAGCCATCTAACATTCATCAGCCCGAAAGATTTCCAAAAAGCAGAAGAAAGCCGTGTCCATCAGGGGATTAACAGATGGGGCTGCAAGACATAGGAATGTACCTGTGGATGTGGCTGCCCACGCACATGTTCTGAAACTAATGCCTGTACCAAGCTTTCCCAAAATTAACTGATGCAAACCCCTCAACATGTGCAGCGAGTTTATCCTGGAGCAGCAAGCGCTCAGAATCCCAAAAACATGTTTTTTAAAACAAGTTTCTTACATTGACTGTCTAGAGAAAAGGGGGGGTGGAGTTCTACGAGTGTAATAAATGTTAGCTTCTGGAGGTGATCTATTAAGCAGCACCGTAGCAGGGAGGAAGACAATGCCCCCCTTTCTTCCCTCCTCGCTTATGTAGGCCATCATCCAGAGCTGTCAAGGAATCAAGCCCTTTCGGCAGAGTGTTCCCAGGTGCTTTCTGTCTACTGGAACGCAGCAGAAATCACGAGCCAAAGGGACGGTGACTACAGCCGCTCGATTACACGGATGATGTGGGGCGCTTGTTTGGGCTCCTTTTCATTTCCCTGTCCTTCCGACTTCGGAATGTGAGGTTCGTTTCAATCGCATAACATCTCTGAGGCCACTTATTCCTGTCTGACCTTTTTTTTCTACATGTCAACACAGACTTACTTAGCTGGCTCCCTTTACCTCTCTGCACTTGGAAGAGCTTTACATAAAATAAAACACATGCCATTTTCATGCTTGGCTCCCATTTGGAGACCCACCCACTGCTGCCTTGTGGAAAACTTTGAAAACACCCTAGCTAGCTAATGAAAAAGCTCTTAGCAAGATCTAGATCTTCGGCATTTATCTACTCAAGCTGCCATCCTGAACTGCTTGGCTGGAAGCAGGGCTTGACTTAGCCCTTCAGTCTACTTGCCCAGCCACAAAGGTAATCTAAGTTCATGTAATTGCCAGTGTTCATTTGTTATCTTTGCCTTTCTCACCCCAACCCATCCTCAAATGTCAGACTGTATTCCTTTTCCCGCTTTCTCTGATTGCAAAGTGCCATGGACAGGGCTATATCTATTCATTATTACAGTGGTACCTTGGGTTAAGTACTTAATTCGTTCTGGAGGTCCGTTCTTAACCTGAAACTGTTCTTAAGCTGAAGCACCACTTTAGCTAATGTGGCCTCCTGCTGCTGCCGCTCTGTCGGAGCACGATTTCTGTTCTCATCCTGAAGCAAAGTTCTTAATGAGAGCCAGTGTGGTGTAGTGGTTAAGAGCGGTAGTCACGTAATCTGGGTAACCGGGTTCGAGTCTCCGCTCCTCCACATGAAGCTGCTGGGTGACCTTGGGCCAGTCACACTTCTTTGAAGTCTCTCAGCCCCACTCACCTCACAGAGTGTTTGTTGTGGGGGAGGAAGGGAAAGGAGATTGTTAGCCGCTTTGAGACTCCTGAAGTGGAGTGAAAGGCGGGATATCAAATCCAAACTCTTCTTCTTCTTCTTCTTAACCTGAAGCATTATTTCTGGGTTAGTGGAGTCTGTAACCTGAAGCGTATGTAATCTGAAGCATATGTAACCTGAGGTACCACTGTATTTTTTCAAACCCAAACATTTAACAGCTTCAACTACAAAAATAAACCCATGCAAAAGATTAAAAATACATTAAAACATGCATCATTAAAAACTTCCCTAAACAGGGCTACCTTCACATGTCTTCTAAACATAAGATAGTTATTTCTTTGACATCTGATGGGAGGGCGTTCCACAGGGCGGGCGCCACTACCGAGAAGGCCCTCTGTCTGGTTCCCTGTAACTTCGCTTCTCGCAGTGAGGGAACCGCCAGAAGGCCCTCGGAGCTGGACCTCAGTGTCCAGGTTGAACGATGGGAGTGGAGACGCTCCTTCAGGTATACTGGGTATACACAGAAGACCTTTTAGTTTATGCAAGAGACCATCCATAAAGTGTGGCATCTGTATTTGTTGCCACACTTTACCCTGTTTTAGCCAGTCTTTCCTTTTTGACAACTTTGCTACCCACTGTCTCCCCCTGATTCAAGGCACACAGTTTGTGTATTCATGTGTTACATTCAACAAGTGTAGTATCTGAAAGCTGTGCATGCAACAATTGAGCTATGCAAATGAACAAGTGTATACACTTGCACAAGAGCTGGGACCTGTGCTCAGTGTAATGTAGGGACAACCCTTTTATTTTCCCACATCACAGAACAGCCCCACAACTAGACATGACATTTTTCAACTTATTTATGGACTGTACACATTGAAATATGAAATCCGGTAAATGTTAAATACTTGGAAGGGAATATTGTGTGACGACAGCAAATAATAACAATAAAAATCTACCAGTGTGCTTTCTAAACTGTTGGGAAATGTATCATTTCAAGTTAATCTTCTAAAAATTCTCTGGCAGGGTCATGGATCCGCCCCATTTACACTTGCTCACTGCCATATCACGATCCTTTTGTTCATGCAGTATAAATAAGGATACTTACGTTTTCTTTGTCAAGTGCAAAACCTTATGGGAGAAATAGATTCTTTTTCATAAACACATCTCCTTACAGGATCAGTTTTACACTGTCATTATCCAATGCAAATGACAGTAAGAGATGAACAAATGTGCTCAGGTAACGCCGCCCCCCACCAAATCTCCATAACTTGATACTAATGTCTAGTGTTGATTCATTTTCAACACAAGTTAACATTTGGGGGCATAGATGCCAGTGGTGGCTGGTGCCCATTGGGACTGGTAGGCAGGCAGACAAACAGTAGCCAATGGCAGGTGGAGGTGGCTAATTCTAGTTTTGCCCCCATCCTCCTCCCTGCTGCTGAGTCCTCCAAGGGCAACACTGAGACTAAGGAGGAGGAAACTGACAAGCAGTGCCAACCCCCTGGGCTTGTTGTTAAAAAGAAGGCAGGCAAGGTGGAGGCTGCCTGAGGGCAGGCTGACAGTGGTGGGGCCATGCCTCATTTGTCCTAAAGGAGTAACTTCCAAGGGTGGATGGGGTCCCCAGTAGTAGCCAGTGTGGTGGCGAGGCGCTGCCCTCTCAACACTGACATTGATGCAGATTACCTGGATGAGATGGGGCATTCCCACCAGTGTGTCTGCTCATCTCCACTCATACTGTCATTATGGCCTGCTCCATCCCCATCCAGTTAAGCTGCAGTGATGCCAGTGTCGGGTGGGTGAGTGGCTCTGCCCCACAACACCAGTTGTTCCTGGTGGTCGTCTGGTGGTTACTTGCAAGCCAAACACCCTTGTGATGGTCAGTCATCCTATGCTTTTGTTTTTATATACAGTGGTACCTCACTTCAGGTTAGATACACTTCAGGTTACAGACTCCGCTAACCCAGAAATAGAACCTCGGGTTAAGAACTTTGCTTCAGGATGAGAACAGAAATCGTGCTCCGGTGGCACAGCAGCAGCAGGAGGCCCCATTAGCTAAAGTGGTGCTTCAGGTTAAGAACAGTTTCAGGTTAAGAACGGACCTCTGGAACGAATTAAGTCCTTAACCCGAGGTACCACTGTATTTTGTAAGCTGCCCAGAGTGCCTGGGGCAAACTAGTCAGAGGTACAGAGGCAGGGTACAGATAATAAAATTATTATTAAATTATTATGCCCCTCTTATTTTGTTTTATCCTTATGGATATCTGCTCTCTTCTCAAAGTCATTGGTTGATCTGTTCTCCAAGTGGATAACTCTATCTAATCTAATCTAATCTAATCTAATCTAATCTAATCTAATTATTTAATTCTTCCATTTATATTCCATCTTTCCTTCAAGGACCTCAAGGTGGTGGCGTCCATGGTTCCCATCTCCCCATTTTAACATCACAACAGTCGTATGAGGTAGGTCAGGATGGGAGAGAGGGAGACTGGCCCAAGGTCAACCAGTAAGCTTAATGGCTGAGTGGGGGTTTGAACCCTGCTGTCTCAGCACTTTAACTGCTACACCAGACAAGCTCACCCTTCCAAATGAACCACTTGGCCCAGAATATACTTCTTTCATGTTCTATATTGCTCACACAACTCAGCCCATTGCATGAGGAACTATTTGCCCCCATCCATTTCATCTATTTCAACACATTGTGTATGAGTCCGCCTTGAACATGGCTTAGAAACTCTCCTTAATATTTCTGCTAGTCTTTGAGGCTCTTACTCACCTTTCCGTTGAGTGCCCAGACCAATGAACTTGCACAGTGTGATGCCCTTGTACTTCAGGCTGCAATGGCCCAGAACTGTCTACAGAACATACTGTTTTACTCTCATCTCACTTCTCCAAATGAGAAGTTCCAGGCCCAGGGCTACAGGGTTTCATGTTCTTTGGATGAGAGAACACTGGTGATATTTGCTTTATTTGCAAATATGCAAGGAGAAGAAATAAATATGTTCCTCTGAAGCAGACAGTGTCTCTTTCATCAGTTTGCCAGAGAACAAGTTGTGCAGAGAGGAAAAGACCCTCACCCCACCCAGGGCCGGATTTAGGTTTGATGAGGTCCTAAGCTACTGAAGGTAATGGGGGCCCTTTATATGTCCAGATGTCTTTTGTCAATAACAAAACGTCACTGTTTTCTTGTGTTGAATATATGATATAGGGTAATTTATAGACCCAAAAGCCATTTGCACATAACAAAATATGTATTTTATCAAAGTAATTGATATAGAAATGAGCAAACCACTGATATTTTAGGGAGCAAGCTAGCAGGTGGGTGCCATTACTTACATCATAGGAGCCTACACAACACAAAACACTGTTGCTGTACGTAGGTTTTATTTGTTTTTTTATCTTATATTTTGTAAATGTACATCCAGTTTCTTTCCCCTTTAAATTTTTTTTGGGGCCCCAAGCTATAGCTTGTTTAGCTTATACATAAATCCGGCACTGACCCCACTCCTAAAGCTGTACCATAGTCGGATTCAGTTAAACCAAGGGTGGAAGACCTTGTTCTGCCCAACAGTTGCATCCCCCCATGAATAATTCTGTGGGTGTTTAGTCCAGTGGTGGACAAAGCCAAAGGCAAAAATTGGTTAAGACCAGAGGTAAAATAAGGCAGATCAATGGGTGTACCTTTGTACAGTAGGGTAAATTCCTGCCACATAATGGTGTCATCCATTTGCTCCCCCTTTTCAAGTGCTGTTTCCGTCTTTCCTCACAGAAAGCCCAGCTCCATGCCCCCAGAAAGACAGAAGAGTAGTGAAATCTCCACAGGGGTAAATGCCATTGGCAACAATCTTCTGTCTTCATTAAGAGCTAAGATTTTGACATGTGAACCTATCACAGCTCTGCACACATTCACTTTAATCTTTGCAGCAGCACCATTTTACCACCTATTTATTTTTGAACGAATCTTTTACTTGGCAGCAAAATACTTCTCTCTCTCTCTCGGGTAAAAACTCTAAGTAATAGTGAAATGCCAGTTCAATGAGCAGTATAACAGTCAAACACCTTTTGCGGGGGTGTAGAAGATGAAGAGTGTGAAAACTCATTTCTAGTCATTAACACCTTAGTAAGTTAATGGTGATGGGGACAGATTTCTCCCTATCATTTCTCTTATGGGATAATGGAAGAAGCACTAATTTTGTACACACCGTACACGCTCATACAAACAAGAGTTTAGAGGCTGTAGTCTAGGAATGGATGGATCAGTTCATATCTGGTCCATGTCAGTGGACATATGCATGCGTCTATACATAATGTGCTGGAGACCAAGCGCTCAACCTCACCACACATATAAAACAAACGTATACCACCTTAAGAGTCATGGCTCTTCCTCACAGAATCCTGGGAACTGTAGTTTATTAAGGAGTCTCCTACCAACTCTCAGCACACTTAACAAACTTCAGTTCCCAGGATTCTGTGTGTATGTGAGGGGGAACCATGACTCTTAAAGTGGTATAAGAGTGCTTTAAATGGATGGTATGGATGTGACCCAACACAGGAGTGACACAGAGAGTAGGAGTGTGCTAATTTCTACTAAACTCGTAACACAAAGATTCCATTTAAAGTGTTGATTTGCCTTTGGGAAAATAGTTATCACTGGGATGTCCTGTGACCCCCTCCCTCCCTCTCTAAGCTGGTTAATGCATAGCTGTGAAAAGGCCACGTCCTGAACCTTTTCAGAAATCCTTGGTTTTCAGGGAGTTATGAATGCTGAGTGTAAGTCAGCAGAGAATTTCACACAGGTCCGAGGGGAACTGTGTATGTGTGACAAGAAGCCATGCTATAAACAGCATCCTGAAGGTGGTCGTCTTCTTCTTCTTCTTCTTCTTCTTCTTCTTCTTCTTCTTCTTCTTCTTCTTCTTCTGGCTGGAAGAGGATGGTGATTATTTGACTGCTTCCAGATTCTTGGATTGCGGCGGCAGCATTTCAAAGAATGTGCTGCTTTAGTAGAGGACACACCCCTACTACTAACATTTCTTGTTCATTTCCTACAGTGTAGGAAAGAATTCCAGATGGAACGGTGCAAACAGGATGTCCTAAAATGACTCTCCCCTCCCCCTCCCCATGCCGTGGATTAGTTTTAATAATAGCACCTCTTTTGCTGATACTTCAGGGATCTGTTACTGAGGCTCATAAACACATAAGCTTCTGCTACTGTTTTCAGTGTAAGGTTCGGTCGCAAAGGGAGTGCATCCAAAATGACCCTGATCCCAGTGATTTCAGAGGTCAAGCTGCTACAAGTTGATTTTCTTTGCCCTCACCCCCACCCCTTTTACTGCGATTGACTGCCTTGCAAATGCCCCAGTGTATTTGAAAGAGGCAGTAAGCCCTGAGGTGTGTGGGAACATTCACAAGGCGGGTCCCCAACTCACAGGCCCATTTCAAAAGTTTGATCCAAGTAGAATGAAACACACCTGGGAGTGAGGAAGCACCACAGTGGCAATGCCCACTCCCAAACCACACATACTTGTTTCAACAGCTGAATCCATTCTGGGGCAGTACAAGCCCCACACCCGTTCACATGCCTCAAAGGGCTACAGTGACTCGAAGGTGGAAAGGGCTTAAGTGCACTCAGACCGCAGCCCTAGGAACATTTACTTGGCAGCAAGGATGATGAAGACATTCCATTCAGATTGCCATCAAATGTGAACCGACCTAATCCACACATTCTGAAACCACAGGAGCAACGAAACACAGCCATGCTTTGAGAAGTCACACTTCTCTGAATTTTGCAGGGCAGGTCTCTGGCTGAGTAATGGGTACCAAAATGTATATAATGGAGTAAAGGGTTCATAAACATGCATATACCAGTGGACATAAAGTACCAAAAAATGCATTTTAAAGAGAGAAAATTGCTTTGAAAAAATGTGTATATTAGGCAAAATTGCATGTATGTTAGGCTAAATTTGCATTTAAGTGCTGGTGAATTTTTGTTTTAAATGCTGATGAATTTTGTTTTAAAAAAACAACCACCCTACCTGTGAACTGATATGGAAATGTGGAGAAGTAAACTTCCCAGGGAACTCTGGGGATTGTAGTTCTCTGAGGGGAATAAAGGTCTCCTAACAGCTCTCAGTACCATTAACGAACTACAGCTGCCATAATTCTTTTGGGGAAGCCATGACTGTTTAAAGTGGCAGAATATTGTTTCAAATGTTTAGTGTATATAGAACCTTTGTTTTTTAAAGCTCCTCTTGCTCATTTCAGAAGAAAAGGCTGGGAGTCAAGGAATGTGAGGAAGCTATTCAATATTCTCTGTTAATCTGCTCCAGTAATTTTTGTTGGTAGATTATAATTTTTGGTTGCATGTTGCATTCACAGGCACACTGTGGAAATGTGATGGATAAACAAAGGATTTATCCAATCCACCAGTGAATTGGCAACTTCTGCTGGAATATTAGGAGAGGCAGCATCAAGACAACAATGTCTATCCCTCTTTGGAGCCATTGGCATTTCTGATGTGACAGTGATGAATTATTGCGCTTGCTGCTGGAAGAATGTGTACACTGGATGGAATGACACCTAGGCGAGGAAACTTACCGTATCGACTTCAGTCATTTCGAGATATTCTCGCACCTCAAAGAGTATGTGGTGCTGTCCATTCATCTTTTTAAAATGGGTGTTTGTCCTGGCTCGTCTATGCTAAATGCAGTTTTATGTAGCAATTTCTTCAACAGTTTGGTTGTTGAAAGGGGAAAGTGAAATAGGACTATGGTCAACCACCAAGTGACTAGGGATCTTTTACATTGAAACAGCACCTTTGCCCATAACAATGGAAGATTTATTCCAATTATCCACAGACTTTCCACACACAATTGGGTCAAGCAGTACTTCTATGTTCACCAGCAAAGTGTTGGAGGAGTTCCTCTCTGCCAATGAGACCAAGTGGATCAGCTGACCTTAGTTGTAAAGGCAAGACAAAGTGCGCTAAAGAAGGTTCTAGGAAGAACCATGAAATAAAATATCTCTTGCATGTTTGCTGTATATCAGACAACACTGCACATACTGCTAATATACCACCAGTTGAATTGATACATGGCAAATCCATTTACACTTGATGGGACTTGCTGAAATCAAGGATGAGTCCTTTGGAAATAATAATTGATTAAGCAGAATCATGGGGGACACCACCCTGTAGCCCACTTTATGCATGAATTTCATAAAGGATGCATAAAATAATCACCATAAGATTTGCATATGTGCGTGTGATTTTTGAAATCATTACTATAATTTAAATAGAAATATAACCTCACCACTACAGAGAAAACTAACTAGGTGACCTGAGTGCATGATCTGTCTGCTGTCCTGGTGCTAATTGTTGATGGCAACATCAAAACCTTTTCTCTCCTTTATTTTGAAACCAGATTTGGACAGCCCTTCATAAAGAGGACTATGCTCTGTATAACAGGAGAGGACACATGGCCACCTTCCTGGACACTGCACTGAAGAAGCTCATGAATACGCAGCTGCTATCATATAGGCTTCCATACAACCAGGTCCCAGCTGTGAAAGGGATTTCTATGATGCTTAAATTTACCTGGGCTTAAGTATCTGGGAGGAATTCATTGAAAATGGACTACCAAGCAGGTTTCCTTCTTTTTGGCCATTTGACCACCATCATGACACGGACTCTTGCTATGAATGTTTTTTGCCTTAGTTATCTACAATGAAAGGGCTGCTTTAAATAAAAGTCTGTTTTAAATTCATATATACAGTATACCAAAATTGTCTTCATTGTACTGCTTTGGGGAGGAGTAAGGACCACTCCTGGGGCTTTCCCCCCAACAAATCTTTTGCACTTCTGCAAACCCTGAAGCTTCTCCATATTTGCTGATCCCTCCCTCTTGAGCATAGGGACGCGGGTGGCACTGTGGTCTAAACCGCTGAGCCTAGGGTTTGCCGATCAGAAGGTCGGCAGTTCAAATCCCAGCGACGGGGTGAGCTCCCGTTGCTCAGTCCCTGCTCCTGCCAACCTAGCAGTTCGAAAGCATGTCAAAGTGCAAGTAGATAAATAGGTACCGCTCTGGCGGGAAGGTAAACAGCATTTCCGTGCGCTGCTCTGGTTCGCCAGAAGCGGCTTAGTCATGCTGGCCACATGACCCGGAAGCTGTACACCGGCTCCCTCGGCCAATAAAGCAAGATGAGTGCTGCAACTCCAGAGTCGGTCATGACTGGACCTAATGGTCAGGGGTCACTTTTCATTTACCTTTACCCTCTTGAGCATGGCTGGTGCCATTCTGGTTACATAAGCATCCACACTCAGATAATGAGTTTGCTATTAATATATGGAATATCTTCCCTTATATTATGATGTGGAAAGACCTACATCAGTGATGGCCAAACTTGGCCCTCCAGCTGATTAGGACTACAATTCCCATCATCCCTGACCACTGGTCCTGTTAGCTCCTGATGGGAGTTGTAGTCCCAAAACAGCTGGAGGGCCATGTTTGGCCATCACTGACCTACACTATTCAGAAGGAGTCAGGATGCTTGTTAATTAAAGTGTTTAAAGAAACACTACCCCTTCCTGTCTAACTTCTGTAGAATTCAGTAACTTATTTTCTCTTTCTCCAAGCGGTGATTCATTTGAATTCCTTTTATTATGTCATTTTTATCAAGTCCAAACTAGAAACAGAATCTGTCTGGATCTTACTCATAATGCTCAAACCATTAAAAAAAATAAATCAGTAGGAGCACTAAATCTCTAAAATTGTATAATTAAATTGGCATAACACTGGGCTGTGTGTTTATTGTTTTTAATAAACTGGATTTTTACACAAACGGTAGGTTGCAAAATCCACTTGCCAACATCCTTCTGCAATTGCCAGGTTTCCTGCGTCCTGGGCCCAAAGTGCTCGAGGGACAAATTCGTCGCAAGGCTTCCCTTGGAGCTCAGACAATGGAGACGTGTTACTGTACACATTCCTAATAAGAAACAACACCCTATCACATCCAGAGAAGCAGAGCACTTTGTACAGCGTTTTTTAGCATTCAAAAACGAGCATCTCATACATTATCTCCTGCAAGCCTTACAACAAACCCATAAGGTTGCATTCTAATCTTCACACTGAAGATGGGGGGCTGAGATTGAGTGGTTTGCCAAAGTGCATGGCAGCGGGGAGATCTATGAACATAAGAAGCTGCCTTATATTGAGTAATCTTGGTCCATCTAAGTCACTTTTGTCTACACTGACAGACAGCAGCAGCCCAGGATTCTAGTCAGGGGATATACACAGGATTCTTGGCCCTATGTATGGGGAAATGCCCAGGGAATTAACATGGGACTTTTTGCATGCAAACCATTTGCTCTTACCCTGAGAAGAGGGTTTCGCTCAAGGAGATAGATGCGCCCACCAAAGAAGGTGAGCAGATTTGACCAAAAAAAGATACCGGAACTGGTGATGCTGATTTTTGAGAGAGCTTTACCATAATCAGATTGCAGAATGGTCCCTCATTCTAATTAGTGGGAAAGGAACATGTGATGGCCTGATTGCTTCCAACACATGTATCCCAGTCAATACTCATGCCAGGAACCACATGGCAGCATATTCTAGGGGATGCAGTGCACCTTGAGGGTGAGGAGGCTCGCATTAGACAAACCAACCAAATCTTTCTGTGCATTCCACAACCTTGCCAAGAGCAGCTGTTGCCACACAAAACATTTCCTCCTGGCTATCATTCAACTAGCGTTCCAACTGCTCAAGCGTGTGTTTCCCTGAACCAGCTCACCAGCTCATACCTTTCCCAGCACTGGTTAAAATGCTGATTTCAGCACATCACACCCATGATGGAATGGTCCATAGGCAGACTGGCCCTCCTCTTGGCTTCGCTGATGTGGTCCAAAGGAAAGCATTTGGTACCAGCTTGGCAGCAGGAGTTGCTGGAAGGAGGCATACAAGATGCCATCCAACCGTCCTAGGGACTCCACTCCGGATTTGCGTAGGGTTTACTCATTAGCCTTTTCTTCTCCCAGTGATGTCAGGCAAGGCAGCAGGTACAGATTTTTCATCAGGGTTTACTCCCAAAACCTTTCTCATGAATGAGTATAGCTGCCGGGCAGCGGAAGTTCAGGATCAGAGTTTTCCTTCTCTTAGATGGGCTACTGCCCCAAGTTGACGAGCCCCATCTGCCCCTCATTTCCCTCCACAGCACGTGCAGAAACAGTCTTCATGATTTTTGCAGAGCAGTTTCCACTAAAATAACGTATTCTCCCTAATATATACCTTTTAATAGCCAATTTACCTTTGTATATGTATATTGCGAAAATTCATAATGAGAGTTTCAAAGGATTGCTCTTGTTTTGTAAAGTGCATATTAAAAAGGTAAAGGGACCCCTGACCATTAGGTCCAGTCGTGGCCGACTCTGGGGTTGCAGCACTTATCTCGCTTTACTGGCCGAGGGAGCTGGCGTACAGCTTCCGGGTCATGTGGCCAGCAAGACTAAGCCGCTTCTGGCAAACCAGAGCAGCGCACGGAAACGCTGTTTACCTTCCCGCCGGAGCGGTACCTATTTGTCTACTTGCACTTTGACGTGCTTTTGAACTGCTAGGTTGGCAGGAGCAGGGACAGAGCAACGGGAGCTCACCCCGTCGTGGGGATTCGAACTGCAGACCTTCTGATCGGCAAGTCCTAGGCTCTGTGGTTTAACCCACAGCGCCACCCGCGTCCCTAAAGTGCATATTAGGATGGTTTAAATTCAAACTGGATTGAATTTCCTCCGTGATCCCTAAGGTTGAGTGTGAGATGAAAATACGGGTGTTTGACTGGTTGAAAGGGAGTGTCGTTCAGTAACGGACACCACTAGAGGGGGACCAGCAGAGATACACAAGACCAAATACCAGGGAAAGTCCCTGGCTGGGTTAGGCTGTGGAATAGTCTTCCAAAGGAAGTGAGAGAATCTCTCCTCTCCCTGGGGACCCATAAAAATAAGCACTTGAAAACGTACTGCGAGGAACAATGCCGTTCTGGCAGGGAGGCAGGATGATCTAATGTGCCTTTTCCATCCTTAGAACTGCACAGGCCATGAACAATCTGACCCTACTAGCAGCTCCTCATAGACAAGATTTCCAAGATAAAAACAGGAATTTGTCAAAACTATGTCTGAAAGCAGATTTCTGTGAGAACGCTTTGAGAGGATTATTATGACCTTTCTCTAAGGGTCCTGCTATGTGGGTGGGTGGGGAGGGCTTCCGCTGCTGTGTGCTGCCAAGGAACTGGGAGGGAAGAGAGCAGGAACAGGATGGGGAAACCATTGATGAGGGGAGAGACTCCATCAGGCAAGGCCTCTTTCCACCTGCCTTGTCCCACCCTCTAGTCTCTGCTTCTCAAGTTGTATTGTATTATTTTATGTACTGTGGCCTGCCATTGTTTCATTTTAGTTTATTATTTATTTTAACTGCTGAGTGGATTCTGTTTAACTTTTATATGTTGTTGTTATTATTATTATTTAATACTATTCTAATGATCATTGAATGTTACTTTTTGATATAGGTTACCTATTTTAAAGTTATGTTTTATTATCACATTTTTGTATTGCATTAGATTGTTATAAGATGTATATTTTTTGTTTCTTCAGCTTGTAAACCGGCTTGAGTATTGTAAGATAGAAAGAGGGTATACAAATTAAAAATGATGATGATGATGATGATGTCATTCTGCTTTATCAGAGCCTGGGCAACATTTAGGGCTAAATTTTGGGAGGCAGAGGGGAACAGACTCCAATGGGAAGTGGTTATGGACCTGATGGATTTCAGATTTGAAAATAAGGGATCAGCAGCCTCACCTGTCCCGGGGACAGTCTATGGGATATCTGACAATCCGGGATAGCGGGAAATGGCACTGGAATAAGGGAATTTCCTGCAAAAAAAGGGAAGGTTTACAGACTCCACTAACCCAGAAATAATGCTTCAGGTTAAGAACTTTGCTTCAGGATGAGAACAGAAATCGTGCTCCGGCGGCACGACGGCAGAAGGAGGCCCCATTAGCTAAAGTGATGCTCCAGGTTAAGAACAGTTTCAGGTTAAGAACGGACCTCCGTAACGAATTAAGTACTTAATATGAGGTACCATTGTGTGTGTGTGTGTGTGTGTGTGTGTGTGTGTGTGTGTGTGTGTGTGTGATATGCTAGATATATATTTCAATTCTAGGGATGGATGGAAACTTCATCTGCAGTTTATTCCAGAAATTGTTGGGAGAGTCTCCTAGATTACGTAGCTGAAAGTTCTCCAGAAGTTTGCCAAAGTTTCTCATATTGGCTCTGGCACGAATTGGGTCCCTACTGAGAAGTGGGTACAGGTCAGTTTTGCTTGAAGACTTCTGGTTCCATAGAGCATAGCGTGGTGGAGGCATCCAATATAGCTGTTAAATTTTCAAATGTAGATTTCATAGTGGCACACTGGGGTTCTCCAAGCCACTGCCTGAAGGAAACCACTGTCATACACACTGATTTAGGAGCAAGTCCCATTGAACTCCATAGAGCAGACTTCTGACTAAATATGCACAGTGCTGCTATAAGCTGTGTGATGGGTTGAGTACAAGCTAACTTAAATTTCAACTGTGGAGTGGAAATTTATAACTAGAGTCTCACTGTCTGTTTTAGAGCCCGATTTCAAGAACACATCATCCTTATTTTCTCAGAGCAATTATCTCTTTTTAACTAGACAAATGAGGGTCAAGTGTGGAGGTTCTGGATGTCTTAAAAAAACATCTGGTCATGCAGTGCTTGCTCTTTGAAGATGGAAGGAAGAGGGAAAGTAGGGAAATTATTTATATGTGTGCACATGCTGTGTTATAAACCTCTGAGTAGTGAGACTGCTGAAATGATCTGTGGGCAGTTCCAAAAAAATGGGAGTCTGCATATTTTCTGCTGATGCAATGACTCAGTGGTTTGGTGAGCTGTGACATGAAAGGTGTCTTGAGTTCCAATCTCATTTTAGGAAAGAAGTCCATGGCCTCGGTGACCCCCATTCAGCACTATTGAAGCACAGCAATCCACTTCTGCACTCAAGGCTGACTCCTCCTGAACAGATGATGAGCACTATCAGAGGGAAATCACCTGTCTGGGAGGAAAGTAGGCACAGGAAGTTCCGGCCTGTCTACTCAGTGACAAGGTCAACTATTGGAATTTTGAGACTCTGAAAGCAGTAGAGCTGGATCTTTGGTTCTGGCTGAAAGGGGGAAGGTAAAAATTTTCCAGGGACATCTCCAAATCCTCTCACTGTATGCTTCCATGCCAAACCAAGAACATGAACAATGAGACCAAAAATTTGATATTCTATACCAAGGGTGGATTTGAAAGCAGGAGCTGGAAGCTTTCAGCTACAAAAAGAAGCAGGCCTTTTCAATAAAAACTAATTACAGTAAGATTAGAACCCTTTTCGGGCTTCTCGGCCTTATTGTATAGGCATAACATTTTTATTTGTGATTTCTTAAAAGGGGGGGGAGCAGAGGTAAATGCATGAGAAGTAAACCCTGAAAAGGTGAGGGAAAAAATCAAACTCACAAATGGATTTGTCGACAGAAAGAAATGAGACTGATCTATTTGGTAAAGTTTACTGGCTCCATTCTGACATTGTGTTCTCTAACCCTCCAAGCTATGGTTTGGAAAACCAAGCAAATCCTATGCATGCATGCTCCTTCCTCTCCTTGTGAACCTGGTTTAAAAGAACACATCCTAGCTTGTCAAAGCACAGCTTTTCAGTATTGTCCAAATCGACAAATTGTCATTTGAGTAAACTCTCTGAACCAGGATTACAAACCACAGGTCGATTCTGGTACGCAACCTGTATTTGAGTGGATCACTCTAATCACAGTTTCCTGGTCTGAACCTCACAGGAAACTTTGGTTTGACAAACTAACAAGGGGACACAAGGGTTGGGAGTGTGTGTGTGTGTGTGTGCGTGTGCGCGAGTGCACGCACGCATACTACAAATGGCCCAAATTCTGCAGCCCATACATTAAAGAGGGGGTATTTATTTTTTTGTGGGGTGGAGAAATTTGGGGTGGGGTATCTGTGGTACGCTCTGCAGCCCACCTACCATTTCCCCTGGAACAATGCTGTTTGGGGCCATTCTGAGAAGTAAAAATCTGAAAGCTTTGCTGCTGCCACAGTCTTAAGGAAGCCCACCACTGCTAAGACTAGCCATGTTCCCTGAAGTCGCTGCCTCCAGAACATGTTCAGCGGTCCAATTTCACTTCCCCACTATCACCACAAAAATCTTTTATTGATCTTTCATTTCAGTCCTAGCACACACAGTTCTCCAATCTAAAGTTGGGAGGACTAACATGTTATTTTTAAAATTAAGGAACACTTTAATTGAACATAATTTTAAAAAGGTGTATCATTATAAAAGTTAACTATTACAATTCCCTATGTATTTATCTAATGTACAAGTACCACATATTATCCATATTTAATATTATCCATATTTAAGAAACCTACTATTTTTTTTATAAATGTGTTCCAGATAACACTATATTTGTCCATACAAAGTCTACATCTATAAGCAGTCTATTCATAATTTGCAACATAGTCATATCTTTAATCCACTGATTAAATGGACCTGTACACTCATCTTTCCAGTGCATCAGTATCAGCATTTTGGTCATAAAAGGGGCATGAAATACCCATTTACGTTGTCCAGATGTCACATTCCACATAGTAGGTATGTAGCTCAAAATAATACTTTCCTATAAAAACTTAATATTTTTCTGCAGAGTCATATTTATGTAATCCACTACTTTCTCCCCAAACTGAGTAAGTGTAGGGCATTGTAAAAACATGTATTTTAAAGAAGGATGCTTCTGACTAAAACTCCAACAATTTTAATAGGAGTTCTCTCAGACCACACATTATCAATACATTATTGCAAAGTAAGAAAGGTCATAACTGAGTAGTAGGACATCTGTTTTGAATGCAGAAGGACCTGGGATCCAATCTCTAGCACCTCCTGGTAGGGCTGCCTGAAACCATGGAGTACCACTGCCAGTCAGTGTAGACAATACTAAGCTAGATGGCCTAATATAAGGCAGCGTCCCATGTTCCTATTCCTGGGAACTACACACATGCCACCTTGGATTCCATGCTGGAAGAAAGATGGGATATAAATAGAATATAATAAAATAAACACAGCCCTCTCGGTCTCTGTTATAAAGATCATTTGTCATGAGAAATGGAATAGTGACAGTAATTTTATTATATTCAAAAAGCAAAGCATACTTGGCATATAGTTTTCAATAGAAGTATAAAGAAACCCAAGTTCTTTGGAAAGCTTCAATTAATAATAGCAAATTGTTGTTGTCATTACTTATTTCTACTATGTCTTATTCAAGAAATTAGACTGTCTCATCACAATAATTTGATAGTTTAGTCTGCTGGACTTCTGCTCTCATCCTTAAAAGTAGGAACAAGACAGTTTGCAAATGTCATGTCTCAATAGCTCTGCAAGTTGATTATATTAAGAGCTGGATATGAGCAAAGCCATTACATCACTTCTCAGGGCAGAGAAGAGGCAGGGGAAAGTGTGAGTGAGTTGAATAAGGATAAGGAAGATCCAGATTCAAATACCTAACCAACCATGAAGCTCCTCGGAGGACCATGGAGCAGTCGCTGTCCCTCTCAGTCTAATCTACTTCACAGGTTGTTGTAAGAATAAAACAGGGGAAGGGGGGCATGGTACCCTGAGCTCTTTGGAGTAAGAATGAGGAGAATGAACTCACACAGATTATCAAGAACCTTCCTAAAGACTCTCCTCTGAATCCTCAGCATATTAGCTTCATTCTTTTCATGTGGCTTGTTTTTGTTTCCAGTCCCTATGGTTTCAAAGGAAAACAAGAGGGTTGTGTATTTATTCTCAAGTCCCAGAAAACAAAAGCAATCTTTTGGAAATTTCCAAGGCCATCTCATGATGTCCGAACTGTCAGTTTCTAACTCTGGATAACTGAAGACAGGAAACTCTTCTGGTGTGTGCCGATATCTCATTTTCATATACGTATGTGGCTTTTCTGTGATGGTACGTATGGAGAATCCTCATCTCTCCCCCCCTGCGCACACACATGACAGCTAAGATGTTCTGGCACCTATGGCACTTTTATAAAGATATGAGTACCAGCCCCTCTTTTTTTTTTTTACCAACACACACACACACACACACACACACACACACACACACAACCTTTCCAGCACCACTGAATGAAAAGAGATAGAATTTCTCTATCACAGCCTTCATTAAGGGAAAGGTTCTGATGATTTACAGGTGGCTGTACAGGAGCCCCCCCCCCCCCAATGTCTTGCTGTTCATCAAACTCCTCCAAGTCACCTGGTGTTAATCATAATGTTCTATAATGCCGGAGGACTAGCCAGCAGAGTCGCAGCACAAGTGCCGGCTCTGTGGATACACTCTGTTTCTTTTGAAAAGAAACATCCCGTCTTCAGATTGTATATTCCTCCTGGATTAAATTTCTGTGAACCTTGTGCGGAGTTAAAGTGACTGAGGAAAGCATGAGCCTGGCTTTGAATCAACTTCTTATTTTCAGGATAGAAACTACCTCCCTGCACAATATACAAATGCCCCCAAGCTGCAGGCTTCAGTATTCAGATCAGTGGCCGAGAGAGGACGACCCAGGCATGTAACAATATGGGGTTGGGAAGTCAGGCCTGGTTCACCCAGTACATGTACTGCTACACAGAGGCCCAATGGTACTTCATGTAGCACCTGTGCCAAGTTGACTAGGCCTACCTTCCCATCAGCCACCACATAGTTGCAGTAGCTCAATATAAAAACATATCACCACACTGGTGGCTACTGCTGTGGACTGCATGCTTTGCATGAAAACGGTCCCAGCTTCAGTTCTCAGCATCTCTAGGTAGGACCAAGGGGAAAACCTCATCTGAAACCACAGAGAGCCACCCACAGCCAGTGTACAGCCAGGGAACAATTGTGGACTCACTTTGAGATTGTGATTGTTCCTGTGCAGCCATACGGTGTCAAGTGCTCAGGACCGCAATACCTCAACGTCCGCCTCTCTCCATATGAACCTACCCAGACCCTGAGATCATCTTCTAAGGCCCTTCTTCGTGTGCCTCCTCCATGAGAGGTCTGGAGAGTAGCAACACGAGAATGGGCCTTGTCTGCAGTGGCTCCCCATTTGTGGAATGCTCTCCCTAGGAAGGTTCAGCTGGTGCCTTCATTATACACATTTGGGCGCCAGGCAAAAATGTTCCTCTTTAACCAGGCCTTTGGCTGACTGACATCCAATGTTCCTTTAAAACATGTTGAGGAGGGGGAGATTATTGGGTTGTTCTCGTTTATGTTTTTATTATGTATTTTGGGTAGGCATGGTTTGCCGCTTATATTCAGCGATGGCAGGTGATTAGGCAACAAGAGCAAAGAGGAAGAGGAAAGCCAAAGGGCTCTGGCTAAACCTGACATCACCATGCGGAGTCACTAGGCAGCTCCCTCCCTCCAAATTTCTCATGGTGTTCAGTGTTGGGTGGCCAAGTGGCCACCATTTAAATTCCTTAGTGTTGTTGACACAGTGTCACTCAAGGGCATTGTGGGAAATGTAAGTGGTGATCACCCAGTACCACTGGCTGGAAGAACACAAGCACTGCAGCAAGAAGTGAGCCTATTAAGGCTATAAACCAAAGCCCCTATCAAAGCTTGTAGCTGGCCTGGGCTCTGTGGGTTGGCAGTCAGACCCCTGTTGGGGTGTGGGCTTTGATAGGCTTTGAAACCTTGACATTAGCCTGGTTTCTGTGTTTATTTTAAATGTTGACCTATATGTGATGCCACAAAAGAGATCTGCACCATTTAATGTAAAGAAGGCATACAACAGTGCCATGGAGGATGGGTTTCAGTTTTAGAAAACTATCCAAAACATTTCAATCCTGTTACTCTCCCTACAAAGTTCTTCCTCCCAACTCTTTTCAGGTATAATAGATTACCTTATTTAACGTGTGTGCTATCCCTAACCCCCTGGATTTATAATGAAAGCGGGGAGCCCACAGAGTAGGGATACTCAAGGAATTTGATTTGTGAATTGCAACATGAACTGAGCTGGTTTACAGATCACAGAAAAAAATGGGTTGATCAAAACATAGCATTCAATCAGATTTTGCATTTCTCCAAGTCTTGCAATACAGGCCTTGGCTAAAACCACACAAACATGCATTTAAAATTTCTATTTTGCCTATTTTGGAATAAAATAAGTGAAGATGAATTATGCAGTTAATGTGCATTTTGTGATAAAATATGCATTAAAATACACATTTTTGTTCAATTAAAAAAAAATCACAGAAAATCACATGTCTGAAATTGACATGCACAGAAAATAGTGTGACTCAGCCATCCCTAGTCCAGACAGTCTCTTCAATGAAATGACGCTGCCATGGGGAAACCACATTCTCCCAGAACATGTTGTATGGCTGCTGGGATGCTATTTTAGAAGTTGCCCTGTTCTTACCCTGCTCCGTACATCCTTTACATCCCCACTGGCTCATCTGCATGAGTTCTTACTGCATGTTACATGGGCACACTTGAATTTCCCCTCCTCAGGGCCACTATGCCTACAGCCAAGCACAGGTGTACCCAGCCATCAGGTCCCTCGCTCTCTTCACTGAAGTTGTTTCCTTGAAGGATACAGTTGGTACCCACAGGGTTGCAGGGCAACTGCAGGGCACACCCCTCCCAGAATCGTTACTGACCCCTTCACCAGCTCCATTTTGGTCTAACTGAATGAAAATAGCAATTAATTCATGTTTTGAAACATCCAGCTGTTTTGAGTGTCCCCTTGACTAATGGAAAAAATGAGCTTTGGCCATATTCCGTATAAGCACCTAAATACATGCATGTGTGTTTATTTTTTTTTGCTTGCTCCTAAAACTGGAAGTCCTGGTTTTGGGGGCTTTTCTTAGATTGATACCACCTGTGTGGAGGCATACAAGGCATCTAATGTGTGTCAGAAGGTTCTAAACATTTCCAGTCCCACTTGATTAAAGGCTTAGCGTACTGTATTGGAACCCTTCATCTAATTTGCACCAATCTTCATTATGTGCCATTCGAGGCTTTGCTCTCCAGCTGATCCAGCACAATGAACTTTTTTTTTTAGGGTTCCTTAGGTGCAAGATTACACTTTATTAAGA
This sequence comes from Podarcis muralis, assembly GCF_964188315.1. Classification (NCBI taxonomy): domain Eukaryota; kingdom Metazoa; phylum Chordata; class Lepidosauria; order Squamata; family Lacertidae; genus Podarcis; species Podarcis muralis. Next base: position 34,714,026 of record NC_135658.1, read on the forward strand.
AATAAACGTTGAGAAAAGAATGTGGCTCTGAATATATTTCTATGGTTTCCACGCCTAACCGTCTCTTTACGGTTGTAAAAATATGTTTTCAATTACTCTTAAAACCTTTGATTCAACCTAGTTTGAGAAAGTCAAGATGAACAGTGTGCTCTCCCCTTTTTTTTTTTACTGCCCACACAACATAGCATGCATTTGAGCTCAGGAAGAAAGAAAACCCTCCAATGTAACATTCAGATAGGAACACAGAATGTAACAAGACACATTCTGAATGGAAAGTACAGAAGAGCCAAGAGCTGACTTTGGACCAATTCATCTCCTCATGGTTGAAAGAATGGTATGTAAAGCAGACAGGAAAAAGTTTGAGAATTAAGGAAATTTTATTAAGCCCTGGAAGAGAATAAAAAAGGAGGGGGAAGCCTACGAGTCATGTTTGCTTAGAAACCGTTTTTCAGACCATCTCAGAGATTATGCCAAGTCTTCAACTGGCAAGTGATTCAGGATGAGCCAGCTTCCCCATTCCATTCTGTGACTGCTCAGAGGGTTTGCTCTGCCCTGCGTTCCACGCCTTGTGGGTTGTGCTTTTAATAAGGAATTCAAGCTGGAACTCGAGCAGGCAGAGTTTTCATCAGCTCTCAGTTCCTACCACTTGTTGACATCTCACCACCACCATCACCAGTCTGGCCACAAATGCAGGTGTCCACCATCAATCAAAGACTGCAAAATGCAGTTCTGATGTGACTGACGTACAATTGCATCAAAATTCTTTATTTTTACTGATGCGCCCATGTTCTCCATCGCAGTGCTAAAATGCCACACGCGACCATGAAAAGATCTGTTTGTGGATGTAGCTGAAATCACATCAAGGCTGCAGTTTGATCACTACACGCATGTGCATCCATATTGCATGTATCTGTTTGTATGCTTCAAGGGGAGTCAGAAATGAAGAACTGAAAGCTCAGCTATTCCAGACTAGATACATCTAAGCTATTAATCAAGATAATTTAAGAAGGATATTAACAAGCTGGAATGTGTGCAGAGGAGGGCAACCAAGATGATCAAGGGTCAGGAAACCAAGCCTTATGAGGAATGGTTGAAGGAGCTGGGTATGTTTAGCTTGGAAAAGAGGAGAATGAGAGGAGGTATGATAACCATCTTTAAGTATCTAAAAGGCTGACACATGTAAGATGGAGAAAGCTTGGTTTCCCCCCTGCTGTGGAGGGTAGGACTTGAACAAGTGGCTTCAAGTTTCAAGAAAGGATATTCCAACTAACAACAGGAATAATTTTCTGACAGTAAGAGCTGTTTGACTGCAGAGTTGACTCCCTTGGGAGGTGGTGGATTCTCCTTCATTGGAAGTTTTTAAGCATATATTGGATGGCGACCTGTCATGGATGCTGTAGATGGGATTCCTGCATTGCAGGGGGCTGGACTATATGAGCACTGGGGTCCCTTCCAACTCTCTGATTCTATTATTCTGATTCTATCATCATTTATCTACGTGTCTGTGAAACTCTAACAAAAAATGGCCATCTACTGTTCTTTAACAGATCTCCTGGGACAGGAAGTTCTGCAATTCTGAAGAAGCCAGAAAAAATGCCTCTGTGCAATAAGAAACTCTAATGCTTTGATGGGGGCTCCTGAAGGCCACATTCCTTTGTAGGAAACATTCTTGGGGCCACATGCCAGAAGTGAGTGGGGCCAGAGCCAAAAGTGTGCAGAACAATGGATGTGCAAGCACAATTCCAAGCGTTGGTGCTGACCTTTAAAGCCCTAAACGGCTTTGGTCCTGTATACCTGAAGGAGCGTCTCCACCCCCATCATCCAGCCCGGACACTGAGGTCCAGCACCGAGGGCCTTCTGGCGGTTCCCTCGCTGTGAGAAGTGAGGTTACAGGGAACCAGGCAGAGGGCCTTCTCGGTAGTGGTGCCTGCCCTGTAGAACGCCCTCCCAGCAGAAGTCAAGGCAATAAGCAACTATTTTACTTCTAAAAGACAACAGAAGGTGGCCCTGTTTAGGGAAGTTTTTAATGTCTGATGCTGTATTGTTTTTAATATTTGGTTGGAAGCCAACCAGAGTGGCTGGGGAAACCCAGCTAGATGGGCGGGGTATGTATGTATGTATGTATGTATGTATGTATAAATAAATAAATAAATAAATAAATAAATAAATAATAATAATAATAATAATAATAATAATAATAATAATAATAATTATTATTATTATTATTATTATTATTATTATTATTATTATTATTATAATATACAGTTATACCTCAGGTTACAGACGCTTCAGATTACAGACTCCGCTAACTCAGAAATAGTACCTTGGGTTAAGAACTTTGCTTCAGGATGAGAACAGAAATCACGCGGCGGCGGCAGCGCGAGTCCCTATTAGCTAAAGTGGTACCTCAGGTTAAGAACAGTTTCAGGTTAAGAACGTACCTCCTGAACAAATTAAGTTCTTAACCCAAGGTACCACTGTATGTGGCTCTTACCTTTGCAGAATAGACCACACTCCAGTCATGTGAAAGTCTGTGGTTTCTACACACACACCTCTCCACCCTATCCAGCAAACCAAGCAAGAAGCATTAGTACAGTTTAAGGACACATTCCAGCTGGTCAAGAGCACTTGAGCATAAAGGTGTGGTGCAGGGCCAATGTGGAGTGTGGCCTGGGGAAAGTCCTAAGAGCCAGATAGAGAAATGAAGGGCCATCGTTGGGCCTTGAGCCTGAAGTTCCTCATTCCTGCTCTAATGTATTGGTCATATAAGAGCACAGTCCCAATGATTATTCAATCTGGATAATGTTCAGACAAATGTGAATCCTGGGTATAGGAAAGTTTTTATCCTACTGCCAACATTCCCTTTTAGCCGAACATTATTCAGATATTTGGGATATGTTGGTGGCAGGAGGCTTGGGTAAAGTCTTGTTATTAGAATTGTGAAGTTGGATGGGACCCCAAGAGTCATCTAGTCCAACCCCCTGCAATGCAGGAATAAAATTAATATGAAGGCAGCACAGGAAAACAGAATGTGCTCTTTTGGGTTATGAATACTTGCTTTATGCTTGCTATATTGACATTTTAAATGTTACAGTGGTACCTCAGGTTACATACGCTTCAGGTTACATACGCTTCAGGTTACATACGCTTCAGGTTACAGATGCTTCAGGTTACATACGCTTCAGGTTACACACTCCGCTAACCCAGAAATAGTGCTTCAGGTTAAGAACTTTGCTTCAGGATGAGAACAGAAATCGTGCTCTGGCGGCGCGGCGGCAGCAGGAGGCCCCATTAGCTAAAGTGGTGCTTCAGGTTAAGAACAGTTTCAGGTTAAGTACGGACCTCCGGAATGAATTAAGTACTTAACTTGAGGTACCACTGTATTTATTTCATAAAATTTATGTACAAACTCCTCAAATCTCCACAGTTCAATATTCCCTGGACACCTTCCTTGCTTTCTATATCCTGCAACTTCTGTCAAAGGATGCCAGATTCTTTCATTTGTCATATCTATACCACAGAGGCAAACTGGTGAATAAGTATTCCCTCTATTTTGGGGACTTGGAAGTCTATGAGGAGATTAACAATCCTTAACAGAGTTCTCAGCAGCTTCCCCAAACTAGTTCCCAGTATTCTTTGGAGGAAGTCAAAATGGACAAGCCAGTATAAAATCAATGCAAGTTCATAAAACAGATATGCCTATTTAGGCACTGTAAACTGCCCGGAGTGGCTGGGGAAACCCAGTCATATGGGTAGGCTGTAAACATTGTTGTTGTTGTTGTTGTTGTTGTTTACCTGTTGCGTTTCTGTAGCAGTTATGTGCTTGTTATAATGGACCAAAACTCTGAGAAACTATTCTACAATATGAATGAATGTTGGAGGAGAATGAAAATAGTAGTATTTCATCTGCTTAATCCAAAGTTAGTGTGTGCGGCTTATCAGACACCAGACTGGATTGCAGCTAATACTCTAGTTGGGTCCCTCTCCCCCGCCCGAAATAAGCGAAAAGCAGTTGACAGATCCAAAATGCACACTCTTCTCCCATGAAAACATTTTTTCCATTCTTGCTTTTCCAAAAAAATGGAAAGTTCAAAGCTTAACTACTTCTTGTTATGAAAGAATGAATTTTCTACGAGAGACTTGGACAAAGACAGGAGCCTATGTAATTGCCCTGTGGCTGGGTGGATCGGGAAGAAGCAGGGAGGGGCGGGTGGAGATTTTACTTGTCAAGAAGCAACGGGAAGCAAATACATTTGTCTGGATTAAGAAGGATCCAACATTACGTTTTCAAATCTGGGCTGCTGGTGTTTATCATTTGCTTATATACCTCAAGCTGACAAGTCAAATCTAGCGAGGGAAAGAAACAAAATAATGCTGTGGTTGGATCCAAAGTAGCCCTTCCCTCTGCAAAAGCAGTTCTTCACAGAAGTTCACAAGTTCGGGCGCTTTTGCAAACTGAAGTGCAAGATGTGGGTGGGTAGGTGGCAAAAGCAACATTCCCTTGTTCCTTTTTCTCCCTGTAGCTCAGAGCTGTCAACCTTCCCCCTTTTGTGGGAAATTCCCTTATTCCAGCGTCATTTCCTGCTGCTATCCCGGATTGTTAGATATCCTGTAGACTGTCTCCGAGACAGGTGAGGCTGCTGATCCCTTATTTTCGAGGCTGCTGATCCCTTATTTTCAAACCTGAAAGTTGACAGCTATGCTGTAGCCCCCTGCACTGTCTACGGGGCTGGTCTGCCCAGGAGGTGGGTCATACAAGAAGTGGGTCAGTGGCCGGAGTGCAAGAGGCTTTGCCTGCCCCACTGCTTCTGCCACTGCATGGCAGACATGTTGGGTTTCCTGGGCACACAAGTTGATGTGGGAAATGCTCCCAAGGCAGAATATCTCCTCCTTCTTTATTCTTCTCCTGACAGGCTAAGAGCATCCTGTTCAGGCAGGCCTTTGGCGACGAAGGCACAGGCAGTGCTGATCACTGAGCTGCTGTCATGGTGGACTGTATTTTAAGTGCTCGTTCTAAATGTGTTCTGGTGCATTTTGATGATTGCTTTTGAACAGTTTGCTTTTATTGCTTTGTATTTTATAATGTTGTTTTTAAAAGGTTTATTGTAATTATTTGTATATTGTAAACAAATTAGAGACACAGACAGACAGACAGTTAATTCTACTGATGTTTGGTTGTTTTTAAATTATTTTTCCTATGTTTTCTATAATTCTGGTTTTAATTTGTAAGCCACTTTGAGTCCCGTCGAAGAAAAGGGCAGGATATAAAGATAATAATAATAAAAAATAATCCTTGAAACACAACTTGAGAGAAATGTGGGATATAAATACTAATGCAGTGGTACCTCAGGTTAAGTACTTAATTCGTTCCGGAGGTCCGTTCTTAATCTGAAACTGTTCTTAACCTGAAGCACCACTTTAGCTAATGGGGCCTCCTGCTGCCGGATCACGATTTCTGTTCTCATCCTGAAGCAAAGTTCTTAACCTGAAGCACTATTTCTGGGTTAGCGGAGTCTGTAACCTGAAGCTTATGTAACCTGAAGTGCATGTAACCTGAGATACCACTGTACTAACATCAGTGTTTAAAAGCTTCTGGTATAGAGTGAAATTCCTTCAGCTGCCTCTTTTTTCCAGGAGTTTTAAAATGAAAGGCAGTGACAGTGACCCAGGGACATAGGAATGCAGGGAACTGCCTGGGTTAGACCAAGGGTCCAGCTGGTCAGTATTATCAATACTAACTGGCAGCCAACTTTCCAGCAATTCAGACAGAAAACTTTCTCATGCCTACCTGGAGTTGCTGGGGAATGAATCTGGGAACCTTCTGCATACAAAGCACTTGTTGTCTCACTGTGTTACAGCCCTTCCCCTTAATGCTTGCTGCTCATTAAAGCAGCTCCACCGTCTTCATGTTAATGCTTCCCATGTTTTGTAAATATGTGACAAGGAAGTGAACCAACTCCCTCCAGTTCCTAGATACCGTGCAAAATTGTCCTGGCGCAGGCACCCGTCTTTCTTATTTGATTTTATTTATTCATCACAATATCACGGAACAAGTTTAGCTGTCCAAAGCTGCGATGAGACAAGGCACAGCTGAACTGTGGGCTTGTACAAAGTCTCGGCTCAGTCTCCATCCATCAATTAGCCAGCGAGCTCCCCTGTTAGCATTGCTGATTTGTAAACACACAAATTACTCAGCTGTGATTACATCACAATTTAAATGATTTATGCACCAGTAAAATGAACAGCAACTAGGTCATCATGGCACATCAAGTCTGGATGCTGAGAAGAGAAATGAGAGGGTTCCCATGAGGCAAGACACAGTGATAACAGCAAAAACCTTTATTAAACTAACAGAAGTAGACAACAGGGGCAAAGCAACTGCTTATATACATTTCTGAAGGCCTGGGCCACTCCCACTCGCAATGGGATTGGCTGTCTAAACTTCAAAGCGGCAAATCATGACTCAGAGTTTAAGGGCTAATGGCAGAGGCCCCAATCCTGAAATGATCTGATGTGATTGGATATCATGTATCAAATCAGAACACAGGGGCTCAGAATCCTGAGTCCAGGCTCAAGCTCAGGCAAACACAGACCACTGAATACATAAGACTCTCCTTCTTGCAGGCATAATCCACTGGATGGACTCCCAGAACAGCCTCAGTAGTAGCACAATCAGTCCAGATCATCTTCTGAGGCCCTACTTTGTGTCTTTGCAAGATGTGTCTCCTCCACAAAAGATCTGGAGGGCGGCAACACAAGAACAGGCCTTTTCTGCAGTGGCTCCCCGTCTGGCGAATGCTCTCCCCAGGGAAGTTCGCCTGGCTCCTTCATTATACAGCTTTAGGCGCCAGGTAAAAACGTTCCTTTTTAAGCAGACCTTTGGTTGATTTGATTGACATCCTATGCCCTTTTAAAATGTCTTGGGGGAGGGTTATTGGGTTGTTTTTATTTTGATTATGTATTTTGTGGTTTTATATTCTGATTTTATTCTGTGAACCGCCCTGAGACCTGCGGATATAGGGCGGTATATAAATAAAAATAAATAATAAAAAAGAGGCTAGTATATAAAGTAACATTTTGAAAACCATGGATAGAAAACTATTTCAAAAGGGAGCCCAGGCAAAAACTTGAGACCAACCCATCATCTGCATGTTGGTCAGAATGAGAATTAGAACTAGCGAAATTAGCACTTTCCAAGACAACATGCAAACTGAAACACAGCTGCCCTTCGAAATTGGCACTTCTCCAAATTTTGCAATGCTGTTCTCCTACAAGCAATATGTACAAAAAGTGCCTATATTAAACTGTGCACTAAAATGCATATATTAGTGGAAATAACATACCAAAAGGCATTCTATATGGGGATTGCTTTGTAAAAAAAAATGTAGGAGAAATTGCATAGAAAAATGTGCTGACTAGGAGAAATTTGTGCTAAAATGCTGGCAATTTTTCATGGGATTTTTTCCTTTCATTTAAAAAGCTGCAAATTGTGAATTTAAGATTGGAAAAAGGATAAACCGAGAGAACCCAAACTAGCATATTCATCCACCCCTAATTAGAAACTGGAGTTTGAAAGGGGCACATCAGTTGTTATGGACTGGTTGGATGCAAAGGAGTGGTAAGAGGCACCAGCTAGGGAACCCCCAAGGGAAGAAGGCTCAGAGCCAGGGGATTGGTGGTGGGACCACAATGAGTGGCTGAGGGAGAGGAGGGAACAGGCTGGGAGAAGGTGGTGTCGGAGGCTGAAGAGGCAACAGGGTTTAGTGAGCAGGAAAAGGCTGTGGCAGAGAGCAGTCCAGAATCAGAGGCAGAAGCAGAGGCTGAAGGCGAGAGGAGCCAAGAGGCTAATGAAGAAGCCAGGGGTCTCTCCCTCCTGCAGCAACCAGTTGTCTCCCCGCACCCAGTCTCGCATAAGAAGGTGGAGCAAAGAGAGAGAAGGTGAAGGTGTCTCAGGTTGCTGGGAAAGGACCTGGTGGGGGAGGAGGCTTAGGTAACTATGGGGAGGAGAGGACCTTCAGTCCTCACAACTGCTTCATTGGAGTAAGATCTACTGGGAAGAGTTGCTGTGCTCACTAGGCCTAGCCTCCTGAGCTATTTGTTCCTTTGAATAACACAGTTAGCTTCATTGACACTGTGTGAGATATTACCGACCTGCTCCTGGCACCCACCTCAGGCATCAGTACTTTAAGAGCACAATAGCCCTGCTGAATTACCAATGGTTCATCTAGTTTAACACCCTGTTTCCCAGACTGATGCTTCCATGAAGGCCACAGGTAGGCCATGAAGGCAACAGCCCTTCCCCTTCACTGTGATTGAAAGTCAGAGGCATATTGCCTCCAAGCCAGGTGGCTCCATAGCTAAAAGGTCTTATCAATGGCAACCTTCCCTTGAAAAGCCATCTAAGCCAGTGCCCATTGCCACATCTTGTGGTGTTAAATTCCAGAAGTTAATAATGTGTGAAATGGAATTCAATTGGAACATAGCTAGAATGCCTGCCCTGATTCTACCGCCAATCAGCTTCATTGTTTCCCCTTTGTTTGGCCCCCAGAGTGCCATTCCAATCCATATGAACCTTTCTTTTTCAATCCATCACAAGGCAATGGAACATGCTGCATGCAGAAGCAGAAGGATTAAGTAGGCTGTAATATGCATAAATATTCTAATAAAAATCTTAGATTTACTGCTTGCAGAATTTATTGTGGAATTTGAGGATCTTAAGATGCTCAGATTCAAGGAGCCATGTCAAAACAGATTAGCATTAGAATATAGCCCTTTTGAGCAGTGCAGTCTGAGTGCACGTAGGAGCAAGTAGGAATGGGCAAGGGAAGTCCTGCCAACTCAGTAATGGCCAGCAAACAATCTGCGTTGTTCTGAAATGGGATGCCATACCCAACACATAGAGCTTCCAAAGTGGAAAAGAGAACCCTGGCTAACCAAGCTTACCATCCCTGTGTTGGAAACCCTATGTGTGTAACACCAATTATGCAATGGCTAGGAAAGGCAGCATCAGTAGTTTCTCCCCATGCATTTCCACTTGCCTCTGCAATTCAAACAGAAGGCCTGCAGACCCATTATGCACTGCAAAAATCCAGATAGAAATGCATGGATATCACCTCATCTCGTTCTAGGAGTATAGCATACTAGCAGCTTCAGAGCCGCCATGGCTTGGAATTCTACAAAACAACAGCAAAATCAGTGCAATTCTTAAAGTTTCAGTCCACCATCGTGATTCAAAATGGAGTCCATTGGTAGCCAAACACAGACGGAAAACTGCTCCTTGATCCCAGGAATCATCATGAAAAATTTGATTATGACATTTTTAAGATGCGTCCAACTGGATAGCAAACAGACAAGCAACTTTCCAAAGTATTAACTCCACAACTTTTCCAGAAATTACACAAGAGCGCTTCCCAAGTTGAGGGTGGATGGGCTATTTAGTTACTACATCTTTAATTCCATTCTTCTTCGAAGCAGCTGAGGGCACTCCACCCAGTTCTCCGCCCTTCCATTTTATTCTCACAATAAGCCTGTGACTGCCCTGAACTCTGTGGCTGAGCAGGGATTTAAACCCAAGTCTCCTCGAAAGAAAGAGCTCAAGACTGTACTAAGGCTGTGCCACACACTGGCCAACATACATTTTCCAGGTTAGGTGGGGGAACTTTGCAGGTTGTTATTCTTATTGCTGCTGTTGTTGGCAAAACCCGCTTCCCCCTCTGCTGTTGCTCCAGAGCCCCCAACTCCTCCCCACCCTCAGCTGCTCCTTTCCCAGAGTGATCCTTGCCAAAGCAGGAGTACGTAATAAAACATAATGAGATCATAGTTCTGCAGCTAATCAGATTTGGCTATGTGTCCACGTCACATGCCAATTCGGACTGAAGGTAAGGAGCAATTCAGACTGAAGTCCAGCGTCCTCAAGGTGAATGCGGGGGTCAGGGCAGGAGCCAACCATCCACACTTTTGCAAGGGATGAAAAGATTTAGGCCATTCCTGCCAACCATTTCCTTGTGGTGGAAATTGTGGAAAGGCATATCTGTATGCAGTGCTTCTTTTAAAAAAAATATGTTTCTCATTTTGACTCAAGAAAGTCACCATTTTATAGTTCAAATTGGGAAAAAATAAATACAGTGGTACCTCGGGTTACATACACTTCAGGTTACATATGCTTCAGGTTACAGACTCCACTAACCCAGAAATAGTGCTTCAGGTTAAGAACTTTGCTTCAGGATAAGAACAGAAATCGTGCTCCGGCGGCGCGGCGGCAGCGGGAGGCCCCATTAGCTAAAGTGGTACCTCAGGTTAAGTACTTAATTCGTTCTGGAGGTCCGTTCTTAACCTGAAACTGTTCTTAATCTGAAGCACCACTTTAGCTAATGGGGCCTCCTGCTGCTGCTGCGCTGCCGAAGCACGATTTCTGTTCTCATCCTGAAGCAAAGTTCTTAACCTGAAGCACTATTTCTGGGTTAGCGGAGTCTTTAACCTGAAGCGTATGTAACCTGAAGCGTATGTAACCTGAGATTCCACTGTACAGTAAATGGACAAAAGTACGAAGATTCACAAAATGTTTAGAGGTATGCATCCCCCATGAAAAAAGCACTGTCTGTATGGATATAATTTGCCAGGAGACTGGCTACAAAAAGGAACAGGTAGAGCTAAGAACAACTTAACGCTCTTTGCCAATGTGTCTGGCTTACCTAGAGGCATCTGGCCTTTTTCTTGGCTGACTCAGATATCTGCACTTCTTTGACACTTTGCATTTTGCCCATGCCTAGCCTTTCCACTTATTTTTAAGGAACAAGTATAGACTTGTGGTTAAGGCACCAGGATAGGAATTAACTGATCTGGTTTATGTTTCTGGAGCTGGTACAGTTTTCCAGTGTTTTTTGCCAAGTGGCTGAAGCTGGAATTCTCCAAAGAGCTCAGCTTCACACACACAGGGGCAAATTTCCTGAAGCATTCATCAGGCATCATCAAGCGAAGCGACTGTACCGCCATATCTGGGCCACAGATTTTGGGTGCACATCTCAACATCCCTCTGCACCCATTTCTGAACAAAGAGACTAACGTGATGCAACAGTCTTCATCTTATCAGAACATAATCCAGTCATCCTTGTCAGTTTTCAAAAAAATCTACCACATCCCCTTCCCGCCCATGTATAACTGTTTCATGAGTAGCTTGACCAATGAATCAAGTTGTTAGCCTCAGCTGCAAACCACAGGAAAGTGACTAACTGCAAATACTGTGGCTTCATTTAAAACCCCAATATTAATTTAAATTTTTTCTTGGCCAGAGGTGGCCAGCTTTTGGGGCCTCTAGGCACAATGGCAAACTAAAGAAACTGGTGTCAGTGCCACACAAACACCGTAACCAAACACACCCCACAACCTAGTCTAGTGGCTACAAGATAATGCTTCTTGAATTTTGAATTTTGGTGAGGGGAATGGTACTGTGTACTAAAGGTCCATGTACACAACATTCCTTTAAATAATAATAATAATAATAAATTTTATTTATATCCCACCCTCCCCAGCGGAAGCCGGGCTCAGGGCATATTCAAAACATGTTTGTTCCCTTAAAGAACACTGGCCATGGTAGTTTGCTTCTCATAGAGTTACAATGCCCAGCAGCTTTTAACAAACTACAGTACCCAGAATTCTTTTAGGAGAGAAAGGTGCTTTGAATGTGCATTAAAGGTATAGCGTGTCTACAGTGTCAGTAAACAAAAATCTGACTACATTATGATAGTGTATAATTAAATGTCTTTAATACAGTGGTACCTCTGGTTATGTACTTAATTCGTTCCGGAGGTCCATTCTTAACCTGAAACTGTTCTTAACCTGAAGCACCACTTTAGTTAATAGGGCCTCCCGCTGCCGCCGCGCCACCGGAGCATGATTTCTGTTCTCATCCTGAAGCAAAGTTCTTAACCCGAGGTACTATTTCTGGGTTAGCGGAGTCTGTAACCTGAAGCATATGGAACCCAATGTACCACTGTAAAACAGATTTTGGTTATTAAAAATGCATTTTACAACATTTAATAACTTTCTAAAATAAATGTTCTGCAGTGTTAATACACATCTGTAACCCTAGCCAAACTGCTGAAATCACCTCACAAACAGCAGACAGGTAGCTGTAATAACCTGTTGCAGCAAGAAACAGTATTCTGAGGCCCCCTAATGACTAACAAATATATTGTGGTATGAGCTTTCATGAGCAAAAGCCCACTTCATCAGACACATGACAACCGCATGGGTGGAGGCAGGAGCAGTGTGGGAACACCACAGAATGGCTACAACCACACTTCTGCTTGTAAGATAGGAAGCAGGAGCAAGATTCTGACAGTGAGGATAATAGTTGCTTTCTGTTAATGGTTGCCCATGGTTTGGCCTTGAGAAAAGGCATGGAAATAAGTTGGCATATTCATCCCATGCTCTAATAAAACTAGTGATTTGATGCTGATGTTGATGAACAGAAAGCAGCTAGCCACTAATACTATTAATTACTTTTGTGAATTACCTGCCCTTCACCCTAGGGTCCCAACAATTTAAAACATTAAAAACAAATTAAAAACCTACAATTACAAAAGAAGTAATCAAAAGTAACAAAAGGTCATACAATTATTTAGATTTAGATTTCCAGTCTTTCTGCATTAGAAATCTCCAAGGCCGTTTACTAAAAAGAGACTGTGTGATGGGATGTCCTTTAGCTGTGTTTGCGGGTAGATCTAACAGTTACATTAGCATCATTTCGGTCTATTCCTCAGCTAGTTCTTCAACTGCTATTAAATTACAAGCAAAACTTGTGTATACACCCTTGCATGCCAAGAAAGCTTTCTAAAACTTTGTGTGGTTTTCTTTCCCACCCTGTTGGCTGGGTTTTGATTTGCTCTCTTCCATCATCACCAACTGTCCTTTTAAATGGTTTATTAAGTCCCCCAGATAAATGTCCAACTGCCTATCCCTTCTATAATGAACAGCAACTTTTCCAGACATATATTAAAACCAAGAAACAAACATGAAACAAATGGAAAATTGGTTTCGAACAATACCTACCAGGTAGAACGGGGAAACACCGCAGATATGATGGCAATGGAGAACAGAAGAGAGGTCAACCTTGCTTTATGCAGCTGCCAGATCAATGACTAAGTCCAGGATTAATGAGCCATTTGTCCCCCATTCCCTTTACACCATGCTACTTTTTGCAGGAACATATAAGCCCTCTTCAAAACAGATGTGACATAAATCACACACACTCACTCTCCACACATTGCAGATAACACATCACAGGGCTGGAGGGATAGTTAAAAGCCGCAGAAGACAGAATCACAACTCAAAACGATATTGACAGGCGAGACCCATGCCGAAAACAACAATTCAACAGAAATCAATGTTAAGTCCTGCATTTAGGCACAAAGAGCCCCAAAGGAACAAGTGTAGTCTGGGGAAGACCTGACTTGGCAGCAGTAAACATGAAAAGGTTCCATGTGTCCTAGAGAGCATGAGTCAGCAGTGTGATATTGCAGCTAAGAAAGCAAATGCAATCTTAGAAAGAGCTAAGAGGAGCATAGCGTCCAGATAACACGTAGTTTTGTTGCTTTCTTCTGCACTGGTCATATCACACTGGTGTGCTGTGTCTGGTTCTGAGCACCATATTTCAAATAGAATGACAAACTAGAGCATAACCAGAGGAGGACAACCAGGATGGCTTGGGGTCTGGAAGCTGAGTCGTATGAGGAATGGTTGAAAGACAATGCAGGTCACGCGTGGTCAAAACCACAAAACCACACGTGGTCAACTTAACACACTGATCTGTAATCATTTATAAGCATAAAGGTAAAGGGACCCCTGACCATTAGGTCCAGTTGTGGCTGACTCTGGGGTTGCGGCGCTCATCTCGCTTTATTGGCCGAGGGAGCTGGCGTACAGCTTCCGGGTCATGTGGCCAGCATGACTAAGCGGCTTCTGGCGAACCAGAGCAGCGCACGGAAACGCCATTTACCTTCCCGCCAGAGCGGTACCTACCGTATTTTTCGCTCTATAAGACGCACCAGACCACAAGACGCACCTAGTTTTTGGAGGAGGAAAACAAGAAAAAAATATTCTGAATCTCATAAGCCAGAACAACAAGAGGGATCGCTGCGCAGCGAAAGCAGCGATCCCTCTTGCTGTTCTGGCTTCTGGGATAGCTGCGCAGCCTGCATTCGCTCCATAAGACGCACACACATTTCCCCTTACTTTTTAGGAGGAAAAAAGTGAGTCTTATAGAGCAAAAAAATACGGTATTTATCTACTTGCACTTTGATGTGCTTTTGAACTGCTAGGTTGGCAGGAGCAGGGACCGAGCAACGGGAGCTCACCCCGTCGTGGGGATTCGAACCGCCAACCTTCTGATAGGCAAGCCCTAGGCTCTGTGGTTTAACCCACAGCGCCACCTGCGTCCCTATTTATAAGCATAGTTCAGACTTAATGCTGAAGCATGGTTTGCAGTCTAAACCATGGTTTTAGCATTGAGTCTGCATGAGCCTTAGGCTCACACCATCAACCCATCTCCTACCAGCTTTTCTCCTTGTGGTGTCCAAATGCAGGGAACTGTGGCCTGTTCTAACTGTGATTAGTTGTGTCAATTGATAGCCTAACCTTATGCAAGTTAAACCATCCCACTGAGGTCCACCAAGTCTTTTACCTACATAGGTGAGCTTACAACTTTAGCATTCAGCTTCAAAAACATTTGCCATGGGAGAAGAGCCATATTATGGTTCTGCACATTCAGTGGTGACCTCTCCTAGAGGCTGAGCTCTTTGGGGCCCCTCCAATTTTTTTGAGGAAACGCTGGGTGCCTCAATGTCTGAAGAAATCATGGGGCAGAGGACACCAAGCGTGGAGCCAAGCATGGTGTGGCTTCAACAGCCGGCTCCTCCTCCTCCGTCTCCTGCCGCACAGGGGAAGGAGGCAGGAAGCAAGCAGGGAATTGTGCGCCATGTGGCAGTTCCTGGCTGGCGGCAGCAGCAGCAGCAGCAGGAGCTGCCAGCCATTGAAGCCATGCTGCTGTAGCATTTGACTCCACCCCCGGCTCCTCCTGGTGTTGCATGCATGTCATCAGTCTGCCCCCACAAACTCCCTCACAAATTGGAGCCTCTGTGCACAGCCAAGAGTCCCCATGGACAGATGTGCAACCACCTCTGACTTCACAGTTAGCTTTTTCTGCATGATGCAGGCATCAGGCTTTAAGCAGTCATCCATGTTGACAAATTGGCCATTTTCCACCCCGCATGGCAAAATATTCAAATTTTGACATAGGAACCCCTATCCAGCCTGCCTCTGACCCCAACTCATCATTTTATTCTCCTTCCTTCCCTCCCCCTCCCCTTTTTGTGGGATCCCACAGCTAATTCTCCCCTGGTCTCCTCGCTGGCACAAATAGGACTAATTTAGCCAGCTAGCCCTGGTGATCATCTAATGTTTATTGGATGGATTTCCCCCCTAAATTGATTTTTGAATTCTGAATTTATTGTTATTCATGTTTTATACTGCATTTTATGCTGTTTTTGTTGCATCAATTAAGTGTTTTAAATTTGTTGTTATCCGCCATGAGCCTGGTTTTCTGAACTGGGAAGGGTGGGGTATGAATAAAAAATTATTATTATAATTTATTATTACTACTATATCGCATCCTTGCAACTGTACTCTTCCCAAGCACTGAGCTGTATCATTTTTGTTTAGTGCTGAGAAGGCTCCACTCTTGTTTCACCCTGATTGACAGCTGTGGTGGGTTGGCAACATGCCACACAGGCCAACCAAGACTCACACGGGGAAGGGACTGGGAAACTTCACAATATTTTTGACCATGGTAAGCATCTCCTTAGAGAATCCATTCCATATGTAAAAAAAAATGTTTTCTTGTATGCTTCTCAGCAGGGCTGGACAAAGCTGTTTAATGGAGAGCACAGAGGTCTTTGATGATCCCAAGTCTTTCGGTTTGGGGTTGTGGCTGTGTCCCCTTTGAAGCTAAAGATATGATTTATTACTTATGAAAAACCAAAGAATCAGCTTTGGCCTGGACTGTTTTGGAAAGCTCACTTTTCAACATTGCCTTGTTCTTCACTTCCAGCGCACATTGACAAGTAATGGCATTTCTGGAACAACTAAAACATGAGGGACTTTCTTCCTAAAGTCCAAATTAGCATTTTCTGCAGCAAACAATGTGACTGCTACTATGGCACATTTCATCTGCTGGCCAAGTGGAAATGAGCAGAGAGTTATTGCTTTCCTCTTTCAAAGAATGTGCTTTATAAGAAGTGGATGCCAGTGGAAGGTGCTGGCTTAACTGTTCTAAAGTGGAGCTGAATTAAATTTAGCACAAAGTAGGACCGGGCCAATTCTCCTTAGTTAAATTTGCTTGTAAGAAGAAAAAAGAAAGAAACAATTTATGTCCGTCTAATTTGGCTTCCTCCCTTATGAACGCTGCTGGGCTGAGATTTTGGGGAGTGGGGTAGGGAATCCATAATATAAAAGTGTTGCATTTGGCAAGCTGAGTCTTAACATTAAAGCTTAAAATTCCTCAGGGAGACTTAAGATTTAGGGGACAATCAAAGCCACACACAGAGAAAGAGAGAGCGTGCATTGTGCTCATTGCCATAGACAGCTGGGACTGCATGGTCCCCTGAATTTTAGAGAAAATGAAATGCACACATTTCTGTAGCGCAGTAGTATCCCACTACTACTTGTGCAAACACGGAAGGAGAGAAGACAGAGGCTAAGAAACAGTGCTCTTGGTCCTGCCCACAGGTCACACAGTTCCACCCCAGTCCTGCCACCCCAGCCTGCCCCCCACGCTTTAGCATAGCCACCTGAAGGCCAACCTTTGCATGGAGGCTTCCCTAGATACTGGAACTCTGCATGATCTGTGTTCTGGCGAAGCCTGCAGGTCAATAATGGTAGCTCAGGTTACATATGCTTCAGGTTACAGACTCCGCTAACCCAGAAATAGTGCTTCAGGTTAAGAACTTTGCTTCAGGATGAGAACAGAAATTGTGCTCCGGCGGCACGGCAGCAGCAGGAGGCCCCATTAGCTAAAGTGGTGCTTCAGGTTAAGAACAGTTTCAGGTTAAGGGCGGAAATGACCGGCAGAATCCGAGACCAGGGAGAAGAGTCGGTGGAAGAAGATTGGAAGAAATTTAAAGACTATTTACAGAAATACTGCAAAATTAATGAATGTTAGAATGATGTCAGAATGAAGTTAAGTGGTTTTAGCAGTAATGTTACAAAGGAGTATGTAAAAATGGATTGCTAACAGGTGAGAATCTAAAGTTATAATATATTAAGATAAAGGATTAAGATAAAAACAAAGAGGGAAAGGATTTGCTGAAATAACTAACTAATACAAAAAAGGGAGGTGTGAGGAGGTCAGGGAAACAAGTAAATGAAAGACAAGATGTGGAAAGATTGATTTGTTCTAAATTGTTTTTATTTTTCTGTATTTTGTATTTTCTCTTTTCTTTTTCTCTTTCTTATTTTTGTAACCTTTTTTGAAACTTTAATAAATATCATTAAAAAAAAAAAAGAACAGTTTCAGGTTAAGAATGGACTTCCGGAACGAATTAAGTACTTAACCAGAGGTACCACTGTACTAAAATAGCCAAGCCTCTCTCCTTCCCCAGACACACAGCCATGCTAACACATGGACAGCAGGCCCAGGGCTGGGGTGGGAGGACCACATACTCTTGGGGTGGGGCCAAAAGTGCAGTTCCTGGCCCCTTTCCACTCATTTCCCGTCTCTGTAAGGAGTGAAGAGGAGAGCTATTGCGAATTCTGGATGTGCCCCGATGGTGGTGGTAGTGGGGCATGTCCGGGTTTTCGATCCCCAGAATATGGCAACCCTATGAAAAGGGTTGCCCACTCCTGTGTTAAAGGAAGCTTCTTTCACCTCTTTGCCATTTTGCTGACTCCTAAACATGGAATCCATTTTTAAGCACATTGTGGGTATATCCCTTCCATGATTATTTAGGACTTGTATATCTTCAGAGAGTCCCATCAAAGACCCCAGTCAGGATGCTCAAAACTCCACAGATATCTCCCCAATCACATACCCCCCAAAGATTTATCTGATGAAAATAGGGATGTCTTATTCCATAATAATAATGATAGTAATTTTATTATTTATATCCCGCTGATCTGACTGGGTTTTCCTAGCCACTCTGGGCGGCTTTCAACATATATAAAAATATCAAACATTTATTTATATCCCATAGAAATGCTGGAAAACTGAATACAATAGCTGTGCACAAATGGTTTCTCAGAACTCTACACCCTCAACAGTGGGCAGAGAAACTGCAGGCATCATTTCATCAAATTTCCCCAGGGGAGAAGAAATTCTCCAACAGCTTCTCGGTGTCAACGCTCCTTATTAGCATTAGTAGCTGCAAGGCTGCTTCTTCTTTCTTCCCCTCAGGTTTTCTCTTCCCCTTCCGTGCCCTTTATTTTATGTTGCCACTGCCCTGGCAACAGCAGCAACTCTTTCTACGACCTAGTCACCATTTTTACATCTTTCACAGGGCCCTTGATCTAGCATCATTCCAGGTTATAGTGTGTGTGTGTGTGTGTGTGTGTGTGTGGGAAGGAGTGGGAAGGTAATGACAGCCAATTAAAAAACATGGTGAGGAATATTTAGAAAAAGTCAGCCATGGCCTTTTCTCCTTGGCGAGTGGGATAAGAAAAAGAGACATCTCAGAAAAAATGTCTTCTGAGAAATTTCAGCTCAGCTCTACTGAATATCTCTTGCTCATTCTGCAGCTGCCTGAGGCAAGCAGCCAAATTCTATTTTTCTGCCTGTATGATGGATCACAACTCTGCATAGAACTGGAGTGGAGGCATAAAAACTAAGGTGATGAGAACCAAAGAACAATAGTTGGAGTGGAGTGTGGCAGTGAAAACAGATATCCCACCCCCACCCCGCCCGGCTTCTGTAGTACAGTACAGTGGTGCCTTGGGTTACATACGCTTCAGGTTACATACGCTTCAGGTTACAGGCTCCACTAACCCAGAAATAGTGCTTCAGGTTAAGAACTTTGCTTCAGGATGAGAACAGAAATTGCGCTCCAGCGGCACGGCCGCAGCAGGAGGCCCCATTAGCTAAAGTGGTGCTTCAGGTTAAGAACAGTTTCAGGTTAAGTACGGACCTCCGGAATGAATTAAGTACTTAACCTGAGGTACCACTGTACTTGAACGTATAGAAAGTTACAGGATTGCAGCAGGAACTTAGGGAACATGCACTGTTTGGAAACAAATCAGTATGTCTCCTCCAAAACATTTGTAGGCACAAACAGCATGGAAAGTGGGATCACGTATAAACTGCCCTGCTACGGCCATGAGCACAAATCATAATGAATGCACATTAAAAATATGTCTGGTAAGATAAAGCCCAAGATATTTAAACTTACTAAATCAAAAGATATTCAATAAGACTGTTATGTATTGAAGTTCTCACCCTGGCCACCAGGAGTATTGAGTTTTCACTCAGGTCCACGTCAGTTATTTTAGGCGGGAACCCCTGGGTTGTTGTTGCTACAATGTTGACAGCCAGCTGCCTATAAAAGCAGGCCGGCTGAGCTGTTTGCTGTTCAGTTCTGTTCCAGCTTACAAATAAAGAGCTGCTTGGAAGAATCGCTGTTTCGTCTGATATGTTCGCCCACAACTTAACAAAGACAAACAGGGAATTTGCTAATTTTAAGATTTATTTTTTTTAATGGAAAACTTGCCAAATAATCAACAGGCCATGGGGATCAGTATGCCATTAGACCACCAGGAAAAAGGAAGGTGACTCCACAGAGATTCAGCAGAGAAGCTGAATGAATGAAATAATGGAATTCATGCCAGAATTCTGAAAGAACATGAACTTGATGTAACTACGGTAATTTGAATTTGAAGTAACTATTGCCTCAAATATGTAACCGTCCTGATATCTTGTGATGAAGGACAGTTTTATTTATTTATTTTAACAACAACAACAACCTGCCATTAATATTGACAACTTTAGCTGAAGAATAAGAAGTTGCTATCTGAAACACTGGAACACAGTACATACAACAGGCCTCAGTTCAGCCGTTCGCAAAGAAATTATTTTAAGTAACAGACATGGGTTCTGAATGTAGGTTCTGAAATACAGCACTGACTGATATCAACTGGATTTGTTGTTGTTGGGAGAAAGGTATATTTTGAGACGGCAGGCAATCCTGTATTGAATAATCTGCCTCTGCTATAATGAAAACCACCAACTCAGAGAGCAGAATACAAGACCCAAGGGACAAAGGCATTATGCAAAAACTAGCCCTATATAAATATACTCCTAAGAATGTTGACAGACACAGTAGTCATAATGCAACCACACCCATATTTGCAGCATATATTCAAACCACTATGGTACCTCTTTAAACAATCATCGCTTCCCCCAAATAATTCTGGGGATTGTAGTTTGTTAAGGGTGCTGAGAGGGATTGGTTGTTAAAACACTCAAGAATCGTAGCTCTGTGAGGGGCAATAGGGGGGTCTCCTACTAACTCTCAGCACCCTTAACAAACTACAGTCCCCAGAATTCATTGCAGGAAAGCCATGGCTGTTTACAGCAGTATCGTAGCACTTTCAGTGTATGGTGTGAAGGTTGCCCATATTCAGTAGTTATTGACAGAAGGTTGCTTTGGTTACTGCTGCACTGGCAGGGCCTAGTCTGCAGAGTGTTTTTGGCTACCAGGAACTCTCTTGTCACTGAAGTGCCTTCCTACTGCAGTTGTGGAGAAGACCTTGGAACAAATGATCCAAGAAACATGCACAGACATAGCAGTCATCCACTTACTGTGTACTCACAGCCTTGGGAATAGAGTGTGCAGCCTTAGCACTGCAAGCTGTTGGCCACCCAGCCAGACAGCAGAGAGCAGTGGAAAACAGAACACCAGTGAATTCTCAGAACAAGAGGGCTGGATGCGTTCAGTATCTCGCCCCCTCACCAGAACCAGAAATGAATAACTTTTGCATGGATCTAAAGGTATTTGCGTGCCATGGGTTATGTCCATGCTACAAATTTAAGCCAACTCCATCCCAACAACCAACCCAACCCTGCCATAAAGAAAAGTCTCAGAAAATAAGCATCGTATTTCAAGAGGTGTCACAGAAAGTGCCTATAATACAAACTGGGGTTTAAGCTGCTCTGTTCTGTTTTTCTGCTATATGTTTTTAGAATCTGAATTGTGAGCAGCTCTGAAACTGTCTTCCTTCTTTTTAAATACTTCTGATACTGCCTTTGGCAAAACCACCAAGGCGGTTTGCAAAAAATATATATTCTATAGTTCAAATCCCCACTCAGTCACAGGAACCTTGGCCAGTCACTGCACAACCTACCACAGGGTGTTGAGGATAACACAGAGAGGCTATCCTGAGGAACTTCTGGAATAAATGTAATGGAATGGAAGAAGGAAAAACTCTGTCTCATCACTGCTAATTGTCTTCCGCAAAACTTCAGAAAAATTATGTCATTTTGCATGCCTTTACAGAACTCATCTTCCTTTGACAGAATTAGCAAGGGCAAATTACCACTAACTCATCTATGAAATTCTGAGGCAAACAGCAGCTGCATAGGGTTGGGTAAGAAATATATTTTCCATTCCAAAAACAACTGCAAACTTCTTATTTCTTTTCAACTGGGAGAAATTTGATCTTTTAAGCGTTTTGGTGGGTTCTTTTAAAACCGAAATTTTAGAAACATTTGAGATGAAACATTCCAGTATGACATTTTTAAAAAATGTGTAAATGTTTTATTTTGTTTGGACATTTTGGAGACATTTTGTTTTGACTTGCCGAAACAAAATGTTTTGACTCAACACTCATTGGCTTAAGAGAGGCCTAAAGCCTGCATTTTTGAAACATGCTCAGCTAATAACTATTTCAAGACATCATTAGAGGGATCACTCAGCACATCATCAAAATCTTCAAGTGGAGAGTTGAAATCTCAGTCAATCTGTAGGCCTTCGGGTGGTTCATCCCCACTGGCCAGCTGCAAATAACAATCACAACTAGTCTGCCTCAGTCTCAGGGATTTTTCATCCTTACATGACTTTTTACTGCTTGGCTTCTGTAACAAAGAAGGACAACAAGTTGTTGTAGGTAGCAACCTGCTCCAAAGAAATGGTAAAGATCACTCATTAGATTTAGGCAAGAATTGGTTTAAATGCAGCCTGCTTCTATGGCAGAATGAGATTTTACATCCTAGCCATCCCAGGATGAACGCTGTTAAACCACTGGGTTGTATATAGGGATGGGCTAATCTGTCAGTTTTGGTTTCTCACAGTTTCTTAAGTTCAAGACTTCACATTTCCACATCAGTTTGCAATTTAAAATGCTTGTGAAAATTAATCAGCATTTAAGTCCAACTTTCTCCTAATAAGCACAATTTTTGATGCCTTTTTGCCTAATATACACATTTCTGCAAAGCATTTCCCCATAATGTAATGTTATTTTCATTTATCTATGCATGGTACATGGGCTGGTACATGACTTCTTGACGTCCTCTTGTCATATTACATAGCAGTCAAGTTTGCACCCCTCATGACTAAAGCAAATTTAAGCAAAATAAAAGGATGAAGCTAAAGATGGAGGTAGAATAAAGGTTTTAAATATTGCTTAGCTTTCCCATTGAGAATAACATGTGTGTAACACAAGCCCATGCATGTTTATTCATAAAGAAGTTTAGAATTGTAACCTAAGTCTTTGGCCAGATCATGTCCCATGAAAGCACAACTTACAAAGGAGTGACACTAGCAGTTCCAGATGGTTCAGTTCTGTTGCGCTCAGCTATCATATAAAATGCGAAGCCCTCAACTTGTTTTTTGATCTCTCTGGACTGCAATTCCATTCTGCGTGTAGAATAAGTCAAGTCAAAACACTGCAGCATGACCAATTCATTAGATCATTAAAACGGCAAAAAGAATCTTACATCTTCCTGTTTTCTGTAACTCCTAATTCAACTTGATGAAATGTGGCACGTGTAAACAAAACGGCTTGCAAAGCAGACAGTGTCTTAATGTGGGAAAACAAGTTTGTGTGTTTCCCTGCATATTTAAAGCTATTAGTTTGTCTGGTAAAAATCACCACCGGTAAACACTTTATCACTTTTGCCCCTTGATATAAACCACAAACAGAACTGATCAATGCACTAGAAGTGAGAAGTGACAAGGTACAAGGGGTGGGAAACCTGTGACCCTCCAGTTCTTCGTGGACTCCAACTCCCATCAGCCTCAGCGAGCATTTGCCAAAGGTCAGGGATGATGGGTGCTGGAGTCCAACAACATCTGGAGGACTGCAGGTTCCTCACCCCTGCATTAAAACAAAAACTCAAAGAAACTTGTTAGTCTGGAAGAGGTCACTTGTACAAATTAATATGGACTAGATCAGCCTTCACCAACTTGGTGTCCTCTAGATCAGTGTTTCCCAACCTTGTGCCTCCAGCTGTTTTTGGACTACAATTCCCATCATCCCTTGCCACTGGTCTTGCTAGTCAGGGATGATGGGAGTTGTAGTTCAAAAACAGCTGGAGGCACAAGGTTGGGAAACACTGCTCTAGATGGTTTGGACTAAATCTTCCATCATCCCCAGCCAAACATCTGAGGACACCAGACTGACTGGATAGTGGAAGAATGCCAATGTGAATGTTGTACATGCATTCTAGCCAATATGTGGTTCCAGTCAAATGACACACATCAAAAACGTACATTTGTGAAAACAGTCTTACAGGATGCCTGGTCATGCTATTGGTTCAGCCTATTAGGGTAACACCTGAGGGCAGGAAGTGGGCAACATATCAGGAGAGCACATTGCAGGTGGTAACACCTGAAACCAAATATTGGCTCAACTAGACAGAGACCAGACATCTGTTTCTAATGGGAAAGCCCTGAATTACACAAACAATACAGAAGGCGGCTCTTTTGAGTATGTGTCAAGACCCTTTCTCTTATCACTGAATAACTAAAGCTAGGTTCTACATAAGGGGTGCTTAAATGAACACCCACTTCCACATACATGCCAACATCCAATGAGTGTGTGTTAAGGTACCAGACAAACACTCACTGGCCATGACACTCAGACCCCTAGTGGCCAGGAATTCTGCACTGGGGAGCAAGCAGCCCCACACATACAGCTTGCATGCCCAAGTTCTTCCAGCAGACTGGGAGTGGAGGAACTTTACATGTTTGTAGGGTTACTGTCTCACAGATGTTGAACACTGTCATAGGGCATGGCTGGCATGCATGCATGTGAGAATGCAAGGGCAGTAGGCACATTTCTGCTATCCACTCACAATTTATTGAATTCCTGACATTGCTCATCTGAACTAAAGCCAAGATATTTTTCTGAGAAATTATCTTGCCCCCCACTTTTTCTCACCCCCCTAAAAAATGAAGACTACGTTGCATAATTATCTCTAAACATTCCCCACCATTTTAGTTCATTTTTCATGGTCACCATTCTCCCCCACCCCACTGCCCTGGAAGACGCAAAACGATGGCCATGCTGCCATGACAATTGCCTGTGTTGCCAGTGAGCAGCAACAGCAATCTCACACACCCACATCCTATAAAAAAAGAAACAGAAGCTGTGTTAGTACCACTGCTAAAGGCGAGCCCCACTCCTAGCAACCTGCTGGAGAGTTTCTCCTCACTTGGCAAAATGGTCCCTCCAGTTTCGCCACCCACATATAGGGTGGAGGATTTTGAGAGACCATCGGCACACAAGAGTAGACCACTGTGGATTTAGAGGAATTGACTTCTGAGACAGAGGGTTAGGAGTTTCAGGTAGGTTTGAATCTAAGTATCTCTCATTGTAGGCATTAAGCACTGCCTGGAACTTTCCAGACCTCACATTCCAGTCACGGGCTGGCCAAGTCAGAACAAGGCAGATGGATGGTTTCCTGAGTACCCAGGGGAGGGCTCCGGTGGGATGGGGAAGTCTCTGCCACAGTTGGAACAGCCTGAGGATGAGGGTGCTGGGAGGGTCCAAGTGGGGAGGATTCCTTCAACCTGCACTCTCACCTTACCTGTCTTCACAATGTGAGCCACAAGCCCCGCCTCCCTCTCCACAGCTGTTTGAGCCTAGCACACCACCCACCCCAGGATCGCCAGACACTGGAAGTATCCCTGCCTCTCCACCTTGTATATTTTTTTGTGGTACTGAGGAATGCTCCCTGATGCTATTAGACATCAACAGTATCAGTGAGTGTGCATGTGCAAAATCAACATTGTGTGATCTCCACAATCGGGACCAGTGGAAGATTCCCATGGAAGGTTGTTCAGGGTGGCCCGTCCAACTTTGTGTGGTTCCATGTTCCCCATGACAGCCATTTTTTGTTATCTCCTCTCCCCTGGAACTATTTTGTGCCTGAAATCCTCAACACGCTCTCAAAATTGAAAATGTGCTCATTGGTCCAAAAAGGTCAGCAACCGCTGTGCTAAACCATAGTTTAGTATTACAACTGGGTGAATATCATGGAGCAGGGAGCCTTTACTGTAAAGAATGCTCAAATTAAACCAAAGTGTTTTTCCAACAAAGCAGGGTTCCCCCCGCCTTCATTCAACAGATTTAAGAACAGGCCTTCAACAAAAGACTGAGAAAACCACAGAGAGAAACGAATTAATATATGCATCTGAAAAGAACTATGGACTGTGGATAACATTCTGGCAGGAGAATATCCATCAGGAAAGCAGCAGTTCACTTTGCCTTATTTGAAACCCAACAGTTAGAATTCGAGAGGGCTCAAAGCAAGTCAGAAAGCTGTAATTTTGGAATTTATGTGGAAATTACAATCATCCCCCAAATATAATAGCTAACAGCCTTAAACATAGGGGAAGCAAATGTTAAAAATGACTACGTATCACAATGAAATAAACCGCTGACTTTTCTTTGAACTCCAATGAATTCTTGAGAGAGCCAGAACACTACAGCTAGGACATTTGGAGAGTGTGAGAGGGAAGGAAAATCTTCTGAACAGAAAATATGGAGCAAACTGTAAAACAGGTCAAAATACTATTCTGTCATAGAGAATGTTCATCCAACTTGGATGGCTTTACAAGAAGACTGGAGAAATTCATGGAGAATAAGGCTATCTCAATGGCTATTAGCCATGATGGCTATGGTCTGCCTCCACAATCAGAGGCAGTGATGCTTCTGAATACAAGTTGCTGGAAACCACAGGAGAGGAGAGCGCTCCTATGCTCCAGTTTGGCCACTGTGGAAAGAAGATGCTGGGCAAAATGGGCCATTGATCTCATCCAGCTGGCTCTGCTTATGTTCTCTTATGCAAGAGGCATTCAAATTCTAGGCTGGTTCTAGACCAATTATACTCCAAGTTAGACCCATTGAAATAGGTGGGGCTTAGGGGTGTAAACTTGAATAAAGTAAGGGGGACAGGTAAGCCTTGCCTTGCATAATCGATCACATGATATGGCACACACACCCCGTGTTAATGGCAATGCCCATCAACTTTGGGGGGACCCAGCCCCCTCAAATATTTTATTGGGGGGGGGGGCGAAGGGACCTCGGCCCCTAAGAGATGGCTCCTATGGTGGGACCTATGTAAGCCATGACTAACAAGTCCCATTGATATCCATAGGTCGACTCTACATATGAATAAGTCGGACCCAACCCTCTTTCCGCAGTGAGGCGTTGAACAACGGAGTAAGTATATTCCAGGAAATCGCAGGTCACATTTGTAACATACAGTCAAAGCACTCTTATTCCAGTTTAAGAGTCATGGCTTCCCACCAAAAGAATCCTGGGAACTGTAGTGTCTTAAGAGAGCTGAAAGTTGTTCAGAGACCCCGGCAAACTACAATTCCCATGATTCTTTGGGAGAAGCCTTGACACGTGGTGGAATGAAAGTGTTTAAATATGTGGTGTGGATGTGGCCACAGCAGTCCTGTACACACCAACATCCTGTGTCCAACTGGAGTGCTGGGAAACTGCTGAGAATACCACCCTTTTACAATGTGGTACATTTGTGTTCCACTTCTGTGCTCTTTTCTTGATCTAACTCAACAGCCTTTCCTGCATCGACCTCACTCTATAGATGGATTTCAGTGCCAATACTGCCATAAAATATATGGTTCTAACAAGCTTTCCTCCTCCCTCCCCAAAAGCACATTTGGAGATAGATAATAATTTCTGAAGCTAGGCACTGCTTAATTTCCTCTGGTCAGTCCAATGCTGAAAAGTGACACTTCTCTGAACTCCTGACCTATTTTTCAAGGCGGGAAAGGCACCTGTAGGAGAGTTTAGTTTGTATTAGGAATATTCCTCTTTGCTAATCAAAAATCTGCCACTACACACTACAAAAGCAAACAAACCAGCTCAATTTACAGCAGTGTCTCACTTTCAACACATGCGGCTATTCTGTGTTAAACACATTTTGTCAAGTGTTTCCTTCTGGGAATACTACTTGAAGTACATTTTCAGACATATTTGGTTAAGAAAAACTTGCATGATAAATGGAATTTCACAGTAGGATCTTATTTTAACCTGAATTCTTCAGATAGCGCATTCCTTAAATTATAGCCTTGCAAGTTTTCCCCCCTCAGTTGTATGTGGCTTGTTTCGTTTTATTATTTTTGCTAAAGACTAAAACTTGATTATCAATATCTATGTAAATAATAATAATAAAGAGTGTGCTCAAACAACAGTTTAAGAATAAGGAAATAATTTAGGAATGTATTGAGCTATTCTTGTCCAAAAAAATTGTGTGCACAATTTGTTTTTCAAAAAGTACAGATTCACCCCCCCCCCATCTCTAAAGCTTAGCAAAATGTTCTGTACTTTAATAGCAATTTCAGAGGACATCAGACACTTACGTAACTTTCGGTTGGACTTTTTCCTGCTACTATGAGATAAAATTTCAGTTGCTTACTCTATAAAAAGAATTGCAATGCTTACTGTATCAAACCACACCTCCCAAACTAAATTAATACAGGATTTGTGGCATCCCACCAACTGTGTGGCTGCATTTAGAGAGAAACTGTGTGAAATAATATTCAGCAATAGCAAAGCAGGGTTCAGAAAAGGAATGAAATGGAATGGATCTGCCTTAAAGAGTACAAAAATGTTATATATAAAGCTATGCAGCCCCTGTTTTTCTGGATACAGTTAACTGCCCCTGCTTACACAATACTAATTCCTGATCACTTGTGTTTCTATGCAGGCATTCCTGGATTAGGGTTTATATGATGGAATTCCTTTAGAAAGGGGACTTATGTGGCTAATGCCTTGGCTCACTTGCAGTGTGAGAATTGCCCCTAGAAATTGAAATGCATTTCTGTGGACAGACAATTAGAGGGGTGCATTTAAGAAATGCTTTCCAAAGCCTCTGCTTTTAATGCCTCTAATTCAGTGCCAGCACTCTTTCTATTGAGGCTAGCATATGTAAACATAACTGGCTCACTGTTGGCTCCTGCCTAAGAAACATGTGGAAGATCTATTGCTTTATGCTGCTGCACAGGCAGAGATATCTAACGCAATTTATCCGTTAAGAAGGTGCAGCACAGCTTGTCCTATATTTTCAGGAATTGGGGCTTCGCTCTCGAGGCATATTCTCAAGGTTCCTGGCTTGACAACTTTGCTCCGTTGTCAAACACCCACCTGACCGGTGTTCCTCCACGAAGGCAGCAATCCAAACATGCCTTATTTGCAGAGCAATAAAATGTGCGAAAAGATGCTCTTTCCAAAAGTTAGGAGGGAGCTTTCCCAAATATGACAACAGGCCCTTTCCCTGGTATTAAGGAAAATCTTTGCACTTCTTGAAAGCGCACATTTTTGTTGATAACTTAATGACAGAAACATAGTTTAACACAACAACAGAATTTTAAAATGTTAAATAACATTTCCAGGCATGCTGCTTTATAGATACATATAAAATACAGAAAGGAAAAACACAGCCACAGATGTTATACATTTCCTAGTAATTTAAGCCATTTTCTTTCATTCTTAAAACAGTTTGCTACTTGTCAGTTGCAAAATACCGACAAAGCATCCCCACCCCCAGGAGGATTCTCAGCAACGCTGGCACATGTCACACAACAACATCTGGATGCAGCTGAAGCAATTGAGATAGGAGCATTCTTACCTTGAGTTTGCAAGGTCCCAAAGAGGGGAGATCACTGGCTCACCACGCTGGGAAGACTGAAAGAGTGCTCTGATCAACTGCCGGTAGCATGCAGTTAGCTTTTATGTCCAGGTGGGAGGAGCTGCTGTTCAAAGTAGGTGGGCAGAGAGCAGAGTCAGGCAGTAGCCAGAGGCGACTATCAGTATAAATACTTTGCTGTAAGGGATGAAGAGGGAGTCTGGCACCTGGGGGAGGGAGAACAGCATCCTGATTTAAAGCAGATCCACATCATGCATTTAAAGCACACCCAATGCCTATTTAAAGCACATGATGTCATCCCCACCAAGGATCCTGGGAACTGTAGTTTGTTACGGGTGCTGGAAATTATAGTTCTATGGAGGGAATTGCAGTTCCCAGGATTCTTAGGGGGGGTCATGTACTTTAACTATATTATGTGGATCTGACCTTAGTTTTTATTGCCCAATAGGTTGTAGGATGTGTATTATTATTATTATTATTATTATTATATTAACTACCCTTCAGCCTAAGGTCCCAAGGCAGGCTGGGGAATTCTCCTAGGCTGATTCTGAGTTTCTTGAATACGCTGCAAAGCAGAAATGGTAGCACTTTTTAAGGTGGTGGGTCCTTTACTGGTATTGGAGTTCTGGCAAATGTCTAACCTTGTTGCCCTACAGAACTGACCCTGACCTCTGATATAAACCAAAGTAATTTTCCACCTCTGAATTATTTTTTCTTGCATTCGTCATTATAAAAAAAATAAATCAGACTTTTAAAAAAAATTCTCTTTTTTTTTATTCAACACAGCACCATTTCAGAAGTAATTCCTCTTCCTTTCATTTTATTTATTGACTGTAGGATAGAAGACATTAATGATTTCTTCAGTTGTCAAGAGAGATATTTATGAACAAGTGGTCTGAGGCAACATTCCATCTTCCATTTATCAAAGACCTCCCAAAGACTTTCAGGCAGATTTATATTTGAAAGAGTCAATGTTGAAGAATTGCATTTTGGAAGAACAGCTGATTTACCTTATGAATTCACAAAGTTAAGAAGTGGATGCTGAGAACAAAGCTTTTGGCTTTTTTATTTGTTTCTCTTTGTATTCCAGTTTCTCCACTGATGACATGATGCAAAAGGTGTTGCTATTGATCTCAGCATTTAATCCTTCTCACCTAACAGTGACATGGAAAGTTTGAATACACAGACGCTGAAGAGGCAAATGATGGTCTTTTGCAGTTCTAGTATTTTCTGCTGATTTAGATAATTGCATATAATAACGATTTCACTTAGGGGTCAAGCATCCATATGCAGTGGTGTGGACCAAGTATGCAGTGGTATGACTGGCAATTGTGACTATATTTATGTTATAAAGCTATCAGTTTAAGCTGCATATTTTATTATGTATGGAACAGATTTGTATAATTTGCATTATATTCACAGTTCTAGGGTGCTGGTGCTAGAATAGAATGTTGTGGATCTCTCTGGGCAGATTCCCAGAATGCCGCTCAAATGATTCCTCTTTGCTTTCTCTCTCTGAAATTGCAGAGAAGCCACCTATTATGGATGTCCACAGGAACTTTGGGGGTTTGGGGTTTGTTTTTTTCAGGGGGTGAAGTAAAACACTGAAAGGGGGAGAAGGCCAATTTCTCACATACAAAAATGTGTCTTTGAATTTTGCCTCATTCCTCAGGTTCTACAAATGGCAAGAACATACTCTTTTTTAAAAGAAGGAAAGAAAGAAAGCTGGGAATCATGGAGTTATAACACCAGTCCTGAGAGATCTGCATTGGCTCCCAGTACGTTTCCAAGCACAATTCAAAGTGTTGGTGCTGACCTTTAAAGCCCTAAACGGCCTCAGCCCAGTGTAACTGAAGGAGCTCCCCCCCCAAAAAATTGTTCAGCTAGGACACTGAGGTCCAGCTCCGAGGGCCTTCTGGTGGTTCCCTCATTGCGAGAAGTGAGGTTACAGGGAACCAGGCAGAGGGCCTTCTCGGTAGTGGTGCCCGCCCTGTGGAATGCCCTCCCAGCAGATGTGAAGGAAATAAGCAGCTATCTTCTTTTTAAAAGACATCTGAAGGCAGCCCTGTTTAGGGAAGTTTGTAATATTTAATGCTGTATTGTTTTTAACACTTGATTGGAAGCCGCCCAGAGTGGCTGGGGAAACTCAGCCAGATGGGCGGGGTATAAATAATAGATAATAAATTATTATTATTATTATTATTATTATTATTATTATTATTACTCATCCATTATTACCAGAAAATATTATTTAATATTGTGCATTGCTCTAAGATCTTTTGATAAAGTGTGGCATATGAATTGAATTATTATTAATATTAGTATTTTATGCCAAATAAAATAGTAATTAAATAAAAAATGAGGTTATAAAATGGTGCTCACCAAATAGGTTATAGGAAACGTGCAATGAGCTGTGCTAAGTTCACCTGCTTAGTAGGTCACTGACCATGTCAAAAGCACAGATCTTTAAAAATGGGAGTGTGAAGGGTTCTACATCTGTAGAAGCTGTGCAAATCTTCCATTTTTCTATTTTAAAAAGTCAGAATTTCTGAGGTAAGAACAAAAGTCAGAAATAGTATTGGGTCAATTCAGGAGTACAGAATTTTATCCCAGCCAGTGCCTGGATTGGATTGGATTTTTATAATATATGTGTAATCAGTACTTTTATTCAGGGAGGGGAGTGCCGGTACTACATACCCTTGAGTACTCCCAGAAAAGCACTTTGTGTAATGGGTTTAACTGTTTTTATATATGCAGTTGTTTTGACTGCTTTTGTATACCCAGTTGTTTCATATTTATTTTTATGTTATTGTGGAATTGCTTTGAGATGCTTCAAAGGAAAGCATTAATCAATGAAATAAATAAATGTTGCTTTTCGCAAAATGGAGACCACTCATGTGAGGAATTATTGTTCACCGCCAAGCAGTTAAGGCCTTTTCCAAAAAGGAAATGTCATGTCTTGGCTGTGGCTTGGGTGATTGATATGATTCCTCAGCACTTGGTCCTTTCATGGGTACACAGCAGTTGAGAACATAGCCTGAAAACTGTTTCCAGTCCTGGGAACCCGCCTTGCGTGGACCATTTTTAACATGTTTCATATATATTCCATTTATTGTAATTTATGTTACGTTGTAAAAAGTGCCGAGTTCTCACTCGGGCCCGACAGATGAATTTGTTACCTTAAGCCTATTTTTAATACAAACATGAAGCCTAACTTCCTTTTCTCAAGAAGATATGGGCAACATTCATGTCAGTTAAGAGTTACACTGCCACATTTAATGGGCTTTTGTGTCATAATGGTTGGAAGGGAATTGATCTATAATGAACTGTTTATGAAAATATTGGTCTCTGACAAAAGAACCAGTATGATCACAATATTATCTGATCGTTCTGTCTAGCCCATCTTCCAAAGATGCCAATGGAATGGCATTTAAAATGGTGGAAGGGTTATTTTTTAAAGTTTTCTTTGAATGTAAATCTCACATTGCCCTTTAATAAAATGTCTGACAAAGGCCTGATTCTGCAGATTCACTCAGTTCAACCTACTGTGTGCTGTGGGTGGTAATACTTCACAATCTGCTGCTGTCTCTAGATCTTCCACATAGTGATTCCTATAGATAAATTTTAAGGGTTCAGTGTCATACAACAGAAACTAAATCCAGTCATGACTGCACTGGCCTTAATATCAACATATTCCAAATTCACAGACAGACTTGACCCTTTAGTCTCACCACTTGAAATAACTGCCCTTTATCTGTCTGACTAGCCTGTAGGCATTTTCTACCCCATGTCAGAAGACCGTAGACTGCTGAATTTTCAAGAGCAGACTTCTTTCTTTTTTGCTAACCCTCCTTGATTGAGTTTGATGGCAATAGTCTTCGGTCTCTAGTGCACATTTCAGCTGCTGGACTGCTGTAAGAGAAAGATGATGCAGAAACAGATAATATAGATTGATGCACATTATAGAGGAAAACCAGACATATTTGAAGCTACTCATGCACTGACCATCCAGCTTAGAGCATGAGTGGAAGTTCCATGCTGCCTTATTATTTTTCCACAGATCACATTGTCAAGAAACAGGCTCCCTCCCCGCTCCCAAGAGATCTTCTCATTTTGCACATCCAAGTTATGGTGTTGCTGCTCTCCAAAAATAATCCATGTGTGTAGGTTAAATAAGTTCAGAGTGTTGGGAAAGTGAAGAATCTCTAATTAACAGTCTCCAACAGATCTACATTTTCTACTGAAGCCTGTAACTCCAGCCTGTAACTCCTCAACTTTTTGCTGATTTTGTTATTTTGTGTCATCGTTCATCTCAGATTTGACAGTTTCTCATATCTTTTTTTCGCCCACCCCACATTTGTTGGTATTTATTTTGGATTTTTAAAAGTATCCAACTGTTAACTTTCTCTAAAACACTTTAATGTTTATGCTCAGTGTATTTGTAAACACCAAGCCAAGATAATTTTGTCCCGAAACCTTTAAGATAAGTTCATTCCAGCAAAAGATCTACTGCAGCCGTTTTAGTAATACTGTGGCTATGAGGAGATCACAAGACTTAAAACAGCAGCACTGTAGCTAACCTTGGAAGAGAAGTTCAGGAAGCCACAGTGCCACAGTAGGACACCACTATTTATTGCAGGAATGAGGACCCTATGGCCCTCCAGATGCTGTTGGACTCTGACTCCCATCACTCCCAGCCAGTATGGCCAATGGTCAGGGATGATGGGAGCTGTAGTCTAACAATATCTGGAGGGCTATGGAGCTATGTCTGGTTTATACTAAGCACTTCAAACAGAAGTTAATGGGACACCTGTTCGGTTGCCAAACTATGTTGCTTGAAAATGTTTGCCAGCACCCTAAACATCAGGACTTTCAGAGGGCTCCATATGCCTCTTGGAGTTGCTTTCAAGAAATACCTTTTCCTGGCATTCCAAGTACAGTGGTACCTCAGGTTACAAATGCTTCAGGTTACAGACACTTCAGGTTACAGACTCCGCTAACCCAGAAATAGTACCTCTGAGGCAAGGAAGAAGGGTTAAGAACTTCAGGATGAGAACAGAAATCGTGTGGCGGCGGCACAGCGGCAGTGGTATCTCAGGTTAGCTAAAGTGGTACCTCAGGTTAAGAACAGTTTCAGGTTAAGAACGGACCTCCGGAATGAATTAAGTTCTTAACCCAAGGTACCACTGTAGCTGCAGCCTTTCCCTCCCTTGTCTACCTGCCCAGACATAGTCATGTTGCTCATTTTGTGGCGCATCAATAACTGAGACAAACCTCTTCCTGCTTTCAAAAGCTTCATTGTTTGGTTGCCTGAAAGCAATGCTTTCCTGTCACAATGAAGCTGGCAAATGGTTCTGGGTGGCAGCTGCCTGTCCTGTCCCTGCTCGATGGCTGAGAAGCAGAGGCATGCCTGGCAGGTCATCTCTTTAATTCCACTGGGCAAATACTTGCCAACTTGGGCCTACGGGGGAACAGCAGACACAAGTAGCACTCTCAGTTGTGCGGGTGGCTTGCGGGAGCTGACGCCCCTGGTCCCAAATGTATGCAAGAATCAGATATGTTCCAACAAGGGATCCAATTCCCAAATACACTTGTGATTGTTGTGAAGGAGTGAGGATTATCTCTCATTGCAAAAGAAAACTGAAGCTCAGAGGGACCTCTGCTCTAATCTTGGCATGGCAAAAGACAAGGAACTTAAAGCAGTGTTGTGTTAAAATCAATTCTTTGTCATTTCTTAAGCCTGTGCTTATATTCTGTTAACAAGCAGGAATCTCAGCCCATTATGTTTTCCCTGGAGCTATTTCTGTTTAAGAGAATCATTTCACATTATGCCACAATCACTTACCCTCAATAGCCAGAAGCTACGTTGATGGCTGTGAGTTAACCATAACAGCTCTCCCTTGCTGCTTGCCTTCTTAGATGTTTGACTTCATAGTCTCTCAAGGCTTGGATTGGAAAACAACCCTTTCCAGCCTGAGACTCCTGTTTCTCAACCATGGTGGCCTAAAAGCTTCCACAGTGAAGAATTTAATCGAGGTAACATGGGCTGCATTTGCAGGACTGTATTCCCACAAAAGTGAATCTGATTCAGCAGACATTGCTAGCCCTTCCACGAACCTCCTGTGAACACTGGTGAATGAGGTTCATTTTGAAACTTGTTAGCTGGTCAGGAAAAGAGATGCCTAGTTCTTTCACGGTGATAAAAGGTCTTTCCGATGACACTCCTTTTGACAAAGTGAAGTGATGAACATCACAAGTCACTTCCTGGGGACAGCTGTCATGAGCAAGCAGTTAACTGGGACAGCAGAATCATGTGGGGTAGTTTTTGCTGGAATGTACCATACAGGCCCTTGATAGGGAAAAGTGGAGATTTGAACCCTGGTCCTCCAGGTCTATGGTCAAAACACTACACTGCTCTGGCTGTGATGCAATCTGCATAGATGCAAATGTAGAGTTAAATTATATAATTTAAATAGAAAATTAAATTATGCTCAGTCTTCTATGCAAGGGCTGATGGGCAACTTCAAGGTCATGGCTTTCTGTCCTTACAGTTCAATTTCTTTCAACCTTATAACAGAGAACTTCGAACAGAGTGCAATCCTCTGACAACCTCTCAAACAGAGGACTGCAAAATAGGACACATGACCACCCCAGCACCAATCAGCATTGTTGCTCCCTAACAGGAATGGATTTAAAGAGACAAGCCAGTGCTCTTAGCCCCACTTTCATGGTATAGGCCTAAGAAAACTCTCTACAACAGGAAAAGCTAGGTCCTAATTATATCTCTCCTTACCTTACCTAATGGCTATATGGATTTAAATCAAAGGCAGGTCCATCAGTGACACAGCATCCTTCATTAATCAAAGGGCTGTAAATATGCACAACGTAACACTGAATAATTTACTGCATGTTTACTTACAATCCTATTTTGAAAGTGTGTCTGAGCTCCTGTCAGCAAAATGCATGAATCACTCATACTCTGATAGGCACATCCTATGTACTAGTTTCCAAACAAGTTTCCCACAAATGCAGCCTTGGAATCAGGAATCTCCTAATTTGGATATGAGCCTCTGTTCCCTGTTTAACAAAGACACACCAAGTGTAAAACAAAGCAAGCAAGGCATTAATATTAACAGTGCACTTAAAATAACAGTACTGTTGTTGTTGTTGTTGTTGTTGTTGTTGTTGATAATAATAATCATTTTTTAAAATATCTGTTGTGGGCAAAGTTGTGTGTCTTCAGATGACCAGCTACCATTTTGAAGCCTCCAGCTGAGGTGAATACAACCATATTAGGAAGTGGTCTGTGACATCCACCCACATGCTAAGGAAACATTTACATCTAAAACCAATCAGAAATCTGGGGAAGTGGGGATACTTCAAGAAGAAGAAGAAGAAGAAGAAGAAGAAGAAGAAGAAGAAGAAGAAGAAGAAGATAGGTAGATAGTAAATATGACCAGTACGAAGAAGATTCTTATGTATGGGGCTCAGAAGTGTGGACCTCAGGACCCTGATGTAGAGCTTTGATTCCAAACAACCATATATTTTCACCTCTGTAGAGATAGAAAACAAGTTTCACATGGTCACCACTGGACATGCCCCAGTTGTTTCTTCCACTCTTGGTATGTCTCCTTATCTGTGAGTATTATTCAAGGTCCTGGGAGCATTGCCATTGGCTAGACCAGTGATGGTGAACCAGTCCAACAATATCTGGAGGGACACGGGTTCCTATTCCTGGCCTAGATCCTGTTGGGGGGAGCCCAACCTCCTGCTGTTTTTAAACTAGCCCAGTTGTTGCTTTGCTGCCCTCCTTCTCTACACCTCAGGCGCTTTGCTTCCATCTTCAGCTCACTAAACGTCCAGTGCAAGACAAAACAGGGTGGCCATTGGGAAGAGGACCTTCTCTGTGCAGATGCCTCATCTATTGAACTTCTTCCACAGAGCAGTTCATCAGGTCTTCCTTGCTATCATTTAGGCTAGGGTTACCAGACGTCCCTGTTTCCCGGGGACAGTCCCCGGATTTCATCTAATGTCCCAGGGAAACGCAGCAGTGCCAGTCTCAGCATCCAGGAGCAGTTGGCTCTGGCTGGCTTCAGGAGCTGCTAGGAAGTCCCCATATGATGGTGGTGCAGGGGCTCTAAGATGCAGCTTCTGGGCTGCCTCCACCTTCCCTGACCCCAGCAACTAAGCTGGGAAGGGAGGTTTCATGCTGCCTATCAGAGCAGCCTCCCAACTCCTACTTGCGTACAAGCAGGAGCGGGGCGAGGATCTCTCAGCTGTGAAGGGAGGCTTCACAGGAGGGGGCAGAGATCTCTCAGTTAGGCAACAGGAAGCCTCCCTTCTCAGCTGAGGGATCCCCACCCCCTCCTGCTTGCACGCAAGTAGGAGTTGGGATGGGGCTGCTCTGATGGGAAGAGAGGCATTGCACTGCCCAAGCCTCACCGCTGCCACCGCTCTCGGCCCTCCTTCTCCGCCTTCCATGCCTGACCCACCACGCATCGCTTCCCCACCACTGCCACCACCACCACAGAACCAACAGCTCAGGGGTTGCCCAGGCTCATGGAGAAAGGAGATAGAAGCCTTGGAGGAAGGGGAAACGTGGCGGTTGAGGTCAAGGTGGCAACCGCCCCTCTGCCACTGCCATTGCTGCAGCATCAACATCGCGAATGTGTAGTAATTAATTAACTAACTAACTAACTAACGTGTCCCCGGATTAATTGAAAAAAAATCTGGTAACCTTAATTTAGGCACCCAGCAAAACCTGTTTTAGGAGTTGTGGGGTTTGGGCATTTGCTATTAAGAGAATTTATTTGCTTTTTTCAGGCTTTCATTGTGATCTTTCTATTGGGGGTGGGGGTGGGGGCTTGGTTGGTTCCCTTGTGTAGATACTGTTTTTTACTATGAGTTGCAACCTGGCTTGAGGATTATGTGATAGCAAGGTGGGATAAAATTATTTTAAATTAATAAAAAATACAGCCCACATCCACAACATGCTGTGTTTGCAAGTTCTACATAGGGTCATTCTCAAAATGGTGGAAGCACAGTTTCTTAAATGTGATACTGAAAATATGGCAAAAGATTTATTGAAATTCGTGTGTGTGAAGAGGTTATGGGAAAATAATTATCCCATAGATGAAGCCAGGATGCAAAGCAAAGTATTTGACAGCAGGGAGTCTTTGTTTAAAAAGTAACCTAACAAATGCATTCTTCTTGGGCCAAGGATAAGTCAGTATTTTGTCAATAACAGTCATCAAGGAAGTCAAATAAACAGAAAGAAAAGGGGCTTAGAAGGAAAAATAAAAGCTTCTGTCACATAATGCCTTAGGTGCACATTGGTACCCTTGCCTTTGATGCCTGAGATATATATTTTCAGGACCCACCCTATTTTTGCAATTGCAGATTTTGTAAGTTTTTTAAAGCTGCTTTTAATGTTGCGTCTTAAATTGCTGCAACCTGCCGTTAGAATGAAGTTCACAAGGATGATAGTTCAGAAGACAATGGATGATCATACTTGAATGAAATAGCTATTCTATTAAAGTGCTTCACATATAAAATGTACCTATTTATTGCAGGTTATACAGAAAAAACCAGCTTGAATTGCTTGTACTGCTTGGGTTGCTCCTGTTGATGTGGAGACAGAGCTAATTTCCAATAGTGTGTTGACTACACAACATTGGTGGTGATACATTGTAAGGCTCTGAATCCAAGTGTGTTACACACTTGGATCCAGAGCCTAATATTAACTACCGGTAACTGCTTTTCTGCCTCACCCTGTGCTAGGTCCCAACACTTAAATCCCAACACTTTAAATCCCTGCCCTCATCTATCCCTCTAAGCTCTGCTGCCTGAAGCTGCCTGCTTCACCTTGTTGCATAGTAGGGCTGGACCTATAAATAAAATATAGCCTTTTAAAACACACACACACACACACACACACACTCCTTATAGATTTAGATATAGATATATCAACATCACACACACAGAGTTGCATAGAGATCTAAACTATGCATTCGCCTATAAATTGAACTGAATTTTCCAGTGGAGCAACGAAGCATGACTTAAACACAATCTGTTCAGGTTTTCCATAAAAGTATGCTACTTCCCTGTTGCGTATTACTTTTTATCAAGCCTAGTACACCGTGGTTGCAGCGATGGGAAGAATACTGAAATGTACAGGTATGAGACAAACCCTAATCTTTTCCAGCTCTTGACTATGTTTTTATTATTGTTTAAACTAAGTATATCTGTTTGCAAGCAGATCTATTTTTCTTCTTCTTTGCTGAGGCTACTTTATTCCTAAAATTATAAACTTTATCAATATTTGATTAAGCCAAGACTCCTGGAATAGCTTTGCAGTAACTGTTATCATTTTATCATTATTTCTGGAATAGGAAGTGCTACAAAATAGATGGTCGAAAAACTGAGTCACAGTAACAGAAAAAGGACCCCCGTCCTCCTTTAAAAAAGTGTTTTTTAGTGATAACCAGTAACTGTAGCACTTACCATTTACAAAAACAAAAGGCCAAGCTCTTAATGGAAAAAAATATTCTAAGAAAAAAGTTCCTTTTCTTCTAAGAGTTGCTTTGTGCTGATTGTCCTGGGACAGGAGCAATAAGAGAATGATGCAAGGCCTGATGCGAAACTAGGGGCTGGGTGGGCAGGACAACAGAGATGGGATCTATCTAAAGGATATTCCTCAGGATATCCCTGGATTGAGGCGTGGTAAATCAGGGAATCCAACAGAAAACTGTGCTCTAGGGGTTGGAGGAAGAGATGAAGGAAACATTGTCAAGGTATTGCAGAACTGGGCAGGAAGTGACTAGGCAATGTGCTCCAGGATGGGTGGCCATTTTAATATTTTCTGAAAGCTAAACCTTATAGCAGGGATGGGGAAATCTCAGACCAGGAAGGGATGGGAACAGTGGCCATCTCTAGCTGATGCTCAAGGCTCCCTCCAAGCCACAACTTTCCAAGCCACATCTGCTTCATTAACTGATTTTTTAAAATTGAATTTATACACCATGCTTATAGCTGCAAGTCTCAGCAATTGATTGATTGCTTATAATATTTTTCTGCTGCTTTTCATTCAAATGAATCTCAAAGCAGCTTATAAACAATGACTAGCATGATCGAATATAACAGAACTTCACAGACGCAGCACAAATCATATAGAATAATTAGCAAATAATCAGTGAAGCAATTACTATCTATAAAAGACTGTTAACAAAGCGACAACTAAAAAAATAAGCTAAGGATCACAATTAAAGCAGAGGTCATATTATACAGATTAACAAATCAATCAATATAGTTTATAATCTATAAAACAAAATAAAGAACATTAGCAAAACAGCAGCCAAGAAATAAACTAAGCACTGTTAAGTTCATACACAACTCCACGACTCATAATCTTTCACTCTATTCAGCTCATTAAAATACACACACACACACACACACACACAATGCCTGCAGCAGTGGCTCCCTTCTGAAGGTTTCTTGGGCTGGAGGTGAAGCAGTAGAGGTGAAACCAACCACCCTCCTGATAGCTCTCCCCTCCCAGTTCTTTCTCTGGAAACAGCTCTCTTAGGGCTGAAGGGCTGGGGGCAAGGCAGGTGGGAAAAGCTATCACCTCTCCTTGCATGTTTTTGCCTGACTGGAATGTGTC
This sequence comes from Podarcis muralis, assembly GCF_964188315.1. Lineage (NCBI taxonomy): Eukaryota > Metazoa > Chordata > Lepidosauria > Squamata > Lacertidae > Podarcis > Podarcis muralis. Next base: position 34,754,849 of record NC_135658.1, read on the forward strand.
CTTCAACTCTGATAATGCTCCTTGCAAGAATCACAGAGGGATATATCGCTGTAAAAAAACTCGCCTACTGCACAGAAGGCAAGGCACCAACTGCTGCTAGTTTAAATTTGCCGAAAACAAAGCCTGCCAATGTGAATTATGACTTCTCATTGTCCAGGGTATATCTCTTGTGCTTTTTCCTAGGGAAGCTCACCAAAGACAACAGACCCAGAGGCCCTCATTATTTGTGAAAAGTGCTTGGAACAGTCTTGACCTCAAGCGTTTCTGAAGACCTCTCATTATTCCTGTTCCTTCTGTCAAATATACAGAGGCCCACAAAAGGAGAGAGCTGTAGGGTGTGTGTGTGTGTGTGTGTGTGTGTGTGTGTGTGTGTGTAAAACTATCCCTTATGACAGGGATGGGAACTTATGGTCCTCTAAGCGATGTTGAACTACAACTCCCATCATCCCTGACCATTAAGCTATGCTTGGTGGGACTGATGGGAGCTGGAATTTAACAAAATCTGGAGGGCCTCAGGACAAGATTAGCAGTTGACACATCAACTGTTGTTAAAAGATTATGCTACTTCAGCACCAGAAAGCATCATCCATTTCCAGCTCCTTTGGTTCCTGCTAACACAAGCAGAATAAATATTTAGCAGTTTATAGCTTTCTTTCCTGTAGTGGCTACTGCAGTTATAGTGGTTTAGAGCATGAACTAAGAACTGGATGTCTCAGTTCAAATGTCAGATCAAGCATGCATTTGCTGATTGGGCTCAGCTCCCCCATCAGCAGTGATGGAATAACACTACTAAGGAACTCCTTATATAAATTAAAAGTTATTATTCTTCCACCTTCACTAGGACATGTGGGTATCTTAATTGCAAGGGCAGCATGGAACAGAGAAAGTTACTATTCTTTCTGACTATAAGCTGTAACACACAATGCTCCCCCCCCCTCCTATGAGTGGTCCTTTAAAGAAACTGAAGGCAAACAAAGCCTTTTGCCCTAACTCTAAAGATGGGGATGGGAGCAGGGAAGGAATGCATCTATGAATGAACAATATGACTTCTTCTGAGCATGAAGAACAAGCACAGAATATTTTCCCAGCCCGCTCACAGGTCCTTATAAACTCAGTGGAAACAGTTGGTCCTGGCAAGTATTAACCGCTTTCAATTTTAACCTTTTATTTTAATTTATTTGAATTAATTTTGGGGTGCATTTTAATCGATTGATTGCTTGTTTTTATGCATATTGTATTATTTATATGATGTTAACCACTCTGAGTCTGGCTCCAGCTGGGGAGGGTGGGGTACAAATAAAAATTTATTATTATTATTATTATTATTATTATTATTATTATTATTATTATTCATCAGCTAGCCTCTGCAGCTCTTTCTGCCTCTTCTCTCTCAGGGGCAGAATCTGAAACTGGACTGTATCACCAACTGGCAAGATTGAGAAAAGCTTCTCCCACACATCCCAGCACATCACTAATCATAATGTAACTTTGTGTGGACTTTTTGGGGGGTGGGGGGTAAACTACTTTGTGAGCTAAAGGCTGAAAAGCAGGGCATGAATGCAATTAACTAGCCAAGCAACTCACTGACTCCATCACCAAGAAAATGGGGGGACATTCCCCATTTCCCCCACCTGTCCCTAAAAGGAAGGCAGAATATATTTGCATGCCCCCAAAATCACCAGAATGGATGTAAACGTGTTTGCAAAAACTGTGGGCACTCTTTTTAGCTTATCATTAGCCAGGACTGATATCCAGGACCCAAATTCTTCTGCATGATAGCTTGACATTATGGGAATGATCCTGCTCAAAGTTAAGCACATTTAAACACCATTGATTTCAATGGGAGGTTTAGTTTTTCCAGTATTTAAGTTACTTTAATCAAAATCAATGTGCTTAATTTTTGACTGGATTAGGTTCTTATAAACAATAGTTTAAAAAAATGATAATACTCAGAATTCTAACAAGAGCCAAACATGGGGCCGTCATGAGTTTTGATTGTTGGCTTTATAGCTTTTTCCAATTATTCTGAAGTAGATTTGCTTAGTATATATTTTTTTGTGTGTGTGTGTGTGTGTGTGTGTACATGTACATTTATTCTCATTTCTCATACAATAGTTGTTCACTGGTCTAAGTGCCAATGTTTGGGTTGGCTTCCATTGAATAATTTCATGGTTTCTTCCCTCACCTTTCAGGTAGCCAATAGTTTGCCTTTGAACAAAACTTCAGACCCCAATTGTTTTGGAGAGAAACTTTTTCCCTTGTAGGTTTTATAGCAAGTATTGATTAAAATGTACTTCAGAGAAATTCCAGTCTGTTTAACCAAGAGCGCAAGCACGCAAACCCATAATGGGAAGCCAAAGGCTCCACTCTTCATTCGAGACATAAAGTCTCTCGTCTTGGGAAGGGGTGGCTCAGCTTACATTAACTGCTGGCCTTTCAGTTCAGTTCAATGGAGTTCACAGATATTTGAACTAGAGTTACCCTCTCCGCCGCCCATTGTTTGTACTTTATCCCCCAACCTGGTTCACTCCAGATATTTTGGGGTACAGGTTGTGCTGGCTGGAGCTGATGGGAATTGCATTTCAACGCAGCTGGGGGACCCTAGGATGGGGACCGTTGCTGCTATAGTTCTTTTTTTAATGTACAAAGCAGGCACTTGTGGGTGCACACATCTGTGCTGTGAACTCTTCATGATACATGAGTTTGTTTCCAAAGTTGGGGTGGGAAGGAATAATCTCATCTGGTTGTAAAACCTTCATAACGGCTGTGTCTTCCCTATCCTGAGTCATCTGCTGGTTTACAAGGTGGCGTGGTTTCCGCTGCACCCATAAGCAAGCCACCCTCTCATATAATCCTTGGTGCAATGTCCTCTCACTTAGTTTGTTTTAGGAACTGCAGGTGCCATGATTTCACTGTAAAGGGAGACGGAGCTCTCCAGTGAAAATAAACATTGATCCAAACTTCACTCCTACTAAAGTTAAAACCAAACAGAAACATTTTGAAGATGTTTTGGAAAGTTCATGTAAGGATACTTAACGCTCCCCCCAACCAACTTCATGCAGTTCAGGACACGAAGTTGTTCCAATTGACTGTCTACCACCGCTTGTTGAATCAATGTATCTCAGAGCTGCAGACAGGGCCAGCCGTACCATTAGGTAGAGAGAGGTGGCTGCTTCGGGCAGCTGATTTGTGCTATTATGAAAGGATCACAAATGGTCATTTGTTATTGTTATCTTTTTATTTCCAGGGAGAGATGCTAGTATATTTTCTGCAACCTTCCTGCTCGGTACTGTACCATATCCTTTCTTTGCAGCAAAGTCTTCACAACTTCTTTGAGGTTTCTTATTACCACTCAACCAGGTCATCTTTATAGGGGCATGATCTGTGCGAGTTGCTACTTCAGTTACTTTTATTTATTTATTTTCTAATATTGCTGGATATACAAAGAACCTGCTATCCTAGGATAACTGTTATAATATAACTAAACAACAACAAATGAATTCTTCATCAATTTCTTTTTCTTTTAAAAATTCTTACACTCTCCCATATTTGGAGGATAACTGGCCAGGGCTGATCAAACTTGGCCAATAGCTTTCCATCTTCTCTGCTTCTCCACCACCCGTGGTATCCAAGGGAGTGCATTTAATTGTGCAACCTGAATTTGCCAGCATGTGACTGAAGCCTATGTAAACAGAGCAACAGTGTAGAAGCACGTAAAGTTTAGACCCGTAGCCTCATAGTAAGTACCAGCTAGCCTGAAAGTGAAGCTCTTCTTGATCAGTCAGATAGAAGTTTTATTTTGAGTAGTGGCATTGGATTGGCTATATGGCATCATCTGACTCGAGAAGGATTCTGTGTATCGGCAGTTACCTTCTCTCGTCAGTGGCCTTGTTGGCACTGGGAGCAAGTTACTTGCTCCACAGGTAGGCTCTTCATTGTCTCAGTCAATTTCAGATATAAGATCCAAGTCCTACATCATACTATTGATTACTTTAGAAAGGATAGAGGGCATCCAAAATGCATACAATGTGGAGTCCAAATAAAAAGAGTTACAGAGGAATATATTAGTGTGGGACTCAAATGTGGAAGAGGAATACCAGAATGATTTCCAGTATGTAGGACTTGCAGATAAACGAAACATGCATTATAAGCAGTTTGGGTATACATGAAGCAAGGATAAATGTACATCAGCAAATGTTCTGAGATAAAGTTTCCACTACAGAAATAGCTATGACAGCATTACTGAATAAATCAGTATTGGCTCTTTCCAGATGTTTTCAAAACCTCTCACTTTGTTGCACAACATTGTTTTGTTGTTCTCATACAAACCCATTTGGGAGAGGCAGGCTGCCCCAACAAACCTACGTAGGTGGAAAGTTGTTATCCTCCTACCGTCATGGAACACTGGCAGAATCAGTCAACAGTATCGCTACAAGAGTTTCCCAAATAAAAGGGGATATGGCATCACAACACAGCATGTCCTGTTTTTAAGGATGCTGGAGAAGCACTCCCTCAAAACACGTGAACAGCGTAGAATCACTGCAGATCAACCTTCATACTCCAGCTGCTTGGTCTTCCTGCACAGTGCAGCTGGTCCATTTGGGCAATGGAACACTACATCTCCAACCTCACTCTGCCTTCAGCTAGCCCCCCACCTGCTGGTCTTCTTTCCTTACAACCATATCATTCCTAGGCTGCCTGGTGATATGAACTTCATGCCATATTTAAAACTTCCCTTAGGAAGACTTGGTAGATTAATCAGGCTGTTCTGTTTTGAGATGGCAGGAAAATATACCACCAGCGACCATCAGCATTTTGAGGGTATTTTGTACAGTGGTACCTTGGTTCTCGAACGTCTCCGTAGATGAACGTTTCAGAATCCGAACACTGAAAACCCAGAAGTAAAAGCTTCCGTTTTCGAACCCACCTTGGAAGTTGAATGGCTTGCACTGTGTGTTTTTCAATTTTCTCAATTGAATTTGCAGACAGCCCTTTGCGCCTCAGTTTTTGAACATTTTGGAACTCGAACGGTCTTCCGGAACGGATGACGTTCGAGAACCGAGGTTCCACTGTACTTTGGTTTCCTAGAGATGTGACTTGGCTTAGTTGTTTGAATATCTAAAGCAACTTGTGCCAATGGCTTTGTTCCTTTGAATCTTTGTTGTGTTTGTGACTGGCTGAGGTATAGATCATGTTGTGTGGTCCATGAAGGGCCAGTGTGTGAAAATGTTCTTCCAGCTCTATGATACCCATGACTTTTAGAGCAGAATTTCTCTAAGACCTAGAAGCCTTTTGAGTATATTTTATAATGGGTGGAGAACCTATGAACTTTCACATGATGTTGGACTATAGCATGCATCATTCCTGACCATTGGCCATGCTGGCTTGGGCCTGATTGGGAGTTGGAATACAATGACATCTGGTTGGCCATAGCTAGCCATCCTTGCCTTATGCAGATGATTCTCCACCCCCTGCTTCAATACCTCAAGAAGCAGTCTGCTCCACCGCTGAACAGCTCTAGAGATAAAACTTGGTATAGTTGCTTTCTTCTTCTTCTTCTGGTGTGTGTATCGGAGAGAGAGAGAGAGAGAGAGAGAGAGAAGTAAAAATCTCGGAAACATGTCTTCTTAGAAATTTCAACTCAATACTAGTTGAAATACCATAATCTGAATCACAGAATGCTGATCTCTAACAGACAAAACAAATCCTTCTCACCACCCTGTTACTAATGCAATGCCACTGTGAGAACAGGGCAGTTCGCCTTGACTGTTTTTCTTCTTTTTCATAAGCATTGCAAATTATTCTTGGAAGACTTCAAGACAATGTGGCATATTTGTCATCTTCAATTACTTTGTTCAGCCTTTATATTTTTTCGTCTACACTCCCAGCAGCCTGTTTTCTGTTTATTCATAGTTTAATGGTAGCTGGCATTGCCAAAATACCAGGACAGTAGAAGAATACAGTATTTTCAGGGTTTCTCGGCAGTTTGGAATTGTGAGCTTCCCCTTTTCATGTCCCAGACTGAAAACATCTGAACATTTTATTTTATGACGGCCAAAGAGGGTGTCTTAAAAATAATTTTATACCAAGTTATAAAATGTTGGGAAAGCTTGTTTTAGCCCTTCCCCAGACTGGAGTACAGTCAAGCCTATTAAATCAGTGTTCTTCAACCTCAGTTCCCCAGATGTTGTTGGGTGACAGCTCGCATAATTCATGACTATTAATTAGGCTGGCTGGGGATGATGGGTGCTGTAGTCCAACAACATCTGGGGACCCACAACTGAAGAGCACGGTATTCAATAGACCAAATGGGGTACTTGCAGCAGGCATCAGCTTGTATTGTAGGTACAGAAGTCCCATCTACTGCACACTCCCTGCAAGGGGATGACTGAGGCAGGCAGTATTGAAGCAGATCATGACACAATGACCCAAAGTGGTGAAATATATAAAGCTTCTCTTTTAGGTACCCAAATCTGTATATGAAGGAACTAAACCCATGCAACAGAATAAGGATGCCCATTCACCATCTTAAGAGAAAAAAATACATGAGTTCTAAATGCAACAGCTGCAAACTTCGGAAAACAAGAACTATAGATTTAATGTTATCCATACTCACCAGATCAACATGAAGAATAGGTAGCACCAAAGAGCCATGCTAGACATTCCTTTGTCCCGTGCCACTTCCTATTTGAATCATAAAAGAATTGTGGTGTTGAAAGGGACCCTGGAGGGCAGCTGTTTCAATCTTTTGCTTACGTCCAGGCTCAGCAATGCAGGATGCAACCAGAATCCCTGACAAATGGTTGTCCAGCATCTGCTTTTATGCTTTCAGGTGAAGAAGAGCCTACCACCTCCTGATGCAGCCTTCTCCATCACTGAACTGCTCTTATCGTTAGGAAGTGCCTCCTAACGTTTAGTTGAAATTAGTGGTGTCCTTTCCACTGGGTGGTTCTAGCCCTAGAATCATTTTACTCCATCTTTTGTATGCCCTACTCATTGGTGGCTGGTGCCCTTTGATACTGGTGAGGCAGAAATCAGGGAAGCCAACAGCAAGTAGAGCCGGAACCAATGGCAAGTAGAGACAATTCATTCTAGTCTTGCCCCATCTTCCTCCCTACTCCATACAAGGGCAGCATAACAGAGACTGGGAGAAGCTGACAGCCAGTGCCACTGGACTGATTGCAAGAGGGCAAGCTGATGAGGATTTGCTGAGGTTAGATTGAAGATGGTGGGGCAGCACCCCATTTGCCCTAACATTGCTTCATTTCTCCCTGACATGCCTGCTTTCCAGTCTCCCAGCTGCAGTCCCAAGTGGTGAAGTTTAGGAAGTGTCCTGGCATGCAGTCTTTTATGGTGCTGTGGCTCTTCTCTTCCTTCCCCCACCCCCAAAAAACACTACTAATAAATATAATAAAACTCAATAGTAGTTAAAAGTCATAGACTTCCCTGCCCCCTCAAAGAAAGACATTCTGCAGAAACCCATGCTAGCAGGTAAAGGATGGGTTAAGTTTCACATCTCTCCATAAACTGCTGCTTCTTCTCCAGTCCTGATCAACACTTGCTTTTCCCCAGAAGTCATCATGCAAGGTAGTTGGGGGTTTACTGGGTTGTAAACCATTCCACTCATGGCGCAGACTCCCATTTGCACAATGGAACTTCCTCTTCCTTGTGGTGCCCCGTGCATCCTTGAAATTGAACTCCAGAGGGTTGGGGGACGCTCTGCAGCAGATATGGGGAACATATATGGAGAGGAGAAGAAGAGGAAGTCACTGTTGCCTGAATGGAATGTTGCTTGGACAGTGCTTGACGTATGTGTATTTACATGTAGCATGTAATTTTGGCCCTGATCTAGACAGCATTCCTGGTCAGGAACCTCACCTTCACCCAGATCAACAGATTTGTGTGTTACCTGTGTAACAGAAGCACACACAGACTGCTTGGAAAGCCCAGCTTCTTAGTTATAAAGCAGGTAGTGACTGAGCCTGATTATGAGCTTGAGTGGAATCCGTTCTCAGAAGCTCTGCAAGTTGATCAAGGAAGTAAGGACTGATTTTCCTATCCTCTTAGCTTGGCATGTGAAGCCAGTGGGGTTTTCTTCCCCCGCAAAAGAATTCAAAATATGTAACTGAGGCATTATCTTTTTTCTTGAAACTGGACTAATATGGAAATTTAAAAATATCAGTGGTCCCTTTCTGGAACTTCTTAAAACTGCTATCAGCGCCGTTCCTTTTTATAAGTGAAAGTATTACGGTCTAAGGAATGAAGTATTTTAAGAATGCTCTCATAAAACATTAGGCAGACACTGGAATTTTCTAACGTCAATGGGAACAAGGGGCTTTGTTATGAAAATTTAAATCAACTCTTTAACAGTTGCAGAGGAAACACTTTCCTTTGATTCATGGAACTGTGTGGGAGCTCCAGACAAGTGGGTAGCGCATTTAGCAAGCAGCTGCTCTTGAGAAGGCTTTCTGCTTGCCAGGGGTCACACTTGCCTTCACAGTTGAGCCATGAGTCACACAAACCACATGATGAAGAGCCAGGAGGGCAGCAACATCTACAGTGCAGTCCTATGCATGCATTCTCAGAAGTCCTTTGAGATACGTAGCGCTTACTCCCAGATAAGTGGGCATAAGGTTGTAGCCTTATCAACTGATCCAATAGAATGGGAGTGGTGACCTTCTGGTCCTCCAGATGCTGCTGAATTACAGGCCCTATCATCCCTGATTATTGGCCTTGTCTACTGAGAGCTGATGGGAGTTGGAGTCTAGCAACATCTGGAGGGCCACCACTACACTTACACATACAGGTGCAGCCAGCATGGTGCTCTCCAGATGTTATGGACTGCATCATTCCTGGCCATTGAGCATACTAGCTATGGGGCTGGTGGGTGTTGTATTTTAAATATATGTGTGTGTAAAAAGCAGGCACCATCTTAGAATGGGCATTTCACTTCTTTCAGGCAGAGGGAATGCCTCTAAGGACAAAACTAGGCAGGGCATTAAAAACATCCTTGATGTTTCCTTAAGGTGCATCCTGGAGAAGAGAAGACTCAGGGGTGGTATGATAGCCATATTCAAATATCTTAAGGGGTGTCACATTGATGGTGGTGCAAGCTTGTTTTCTCCTGCTCCCAAGAGTAGGAACCAAACAAATGGATTAAAAAACCAGAAAAGAAATTCTGACTGAACATTACAAAGAACTTTCTGATGGTAAGAGCTGTTCAACAGTGGAACGGGCCACTTTGGAAGGTGGTGGATTCTCCTTCCTCGAAGGTTTTAAAACCGAGGTTGAATGGGATTTTTTAGCTGTGATTCCTGCATTGTAGGGGTTTGACTAGATGGCCCTTGGGGTCCCTTCTAACTCCACAATTTTATGATTCTATGAAAGAGACAAAGGTGGTAAGAAATATCCATGCAATTGTACCTACCAGAGGGCTAGCTGAGTTATATACATATGGAAGTCTAACCCCTTTAATGTGTCTTTTTAAAAAACCAAATAAAGAGTGCTGGTAGACAAAGCAAGAAACCGACATGTCATTATCACTATCAACTGGTTATAACTGGATGCTTGACAGTACCATCTGGTGGTGTATTGGCAAATTAGGATGCAGCCACTCCATGATTAAATGCAGGGTAGGTTAGGAAGCTATGGGTTTCAATCTGTTCTCAATAGAATCTGCTCTGCTACTAAGGAAGCCACTTCCTCAGTCTAAAGGGCACCAAGAAGCAATGTGCTGTCCAAGGTGCTGCCAATTCACTATGTGGCTAAATCCAACGCCAAATAAAGTGCTGATTAACTAATAAGACCCTTCTCGTGGTGTGTCCTTTATGATGGGTGGGGTGGGGGGAGAGTATGCATACCTCTCTGCTTTCAAAAATCTAACAGAAGCTCAAGCAATAATTATTGATAATCACATTGCATTTTATATTCCAGTGAAATTACTCTTTTACCATTTTCCAGAACATCGCACTATATTACCCATCTACAGAAGAAAATTTCTTGCGTTTGTTTGTTTGTTTGTTTGTTTGTTTAAGATAATCTTACTCTGAGATTGTAAAGATTGAATTTGGCACACAACTACGTTCAATATGAATCAGCACATGACAAAGGCAATCTTGATGAAGTTGATGATAAGCGTTCCTCAAAAAAGAAGAGGTTATTGTGCAGTTGGAAAGGGGGGGGAAAGACCAGACAGTTGGAGGAACTTTGTTATGGAGAAAATTTGCAATGTTTGGGACTTCTTAACTTTTTTTTTTTTTAAGTCACATCAGAGGACATGATAAGGGTGTATATAAATTTTCCTCTCTCTTAATACTAGAACCTGGGCACATCCTATGAAGCTTAATGATGGGAGAGCCAGGGCATACAAAAGGAAGAACTTTTTCACATAGCTAAGCTGTGTATTTCACTTCCACGAGATGTGGTGACTGCCTGGCTTTAAATGGGAATTAGATGAATTTATGGCAGACAAAGCTAGCCATGTTTATTAGGCATGACAGCTACACTCCCCCCAGTATCCCACTGAATACCAGTTTCTGAGTCATGACAAGAGGCATAATATAGTCCTATTGTAACCTGCTCTGGGGCCTCATGGTGAAGGGCAGGTAAGAAATGTAATTGATTATACCATCACCCTTATCATTTTCCAGTTGTAACATGCAGACAATACTCAGAGGGGTTGATGGAAGTAGTTGGAAGTTGAACATTATGCAGGCTCCCCTTCCCTGATGTAGATGTACCAGTACTGAGCTAGGTGGACCAATGATCTGATTTGGTATAAGGCAGCTTATATTGATCCCTGAGTCTTCCCAATAGTCATTTGCTGCCTTGTGATTTCTTGTCTATTCACCAGTCTTAATAGGAGAACCACAAAGCACTTTATTTCAGCTGCAAATCTCTGTAAACAAGCTGTCAGCTGCACCACAAGTTAGTTGGATCAGCACCCTGAATATATTTACAAGACCCCAAAGTATCTGGCAACATTGTTGTTTAATTTCCTCAAATAGGAATATATGTTGTGTGTGCAACACAAGTAAACTAATTAAGTCTCTAATGACACCTTAGAGATGAACAAGTCTATTGCAGTATGAGATTTCAGTGACAAGAGACAAGTTCATCAGCTGCACCAAGTGGACCGAAAAGCTAGCTATTCATATATAGTGGAGAAGAAACAGTCTTAGACAAGTAGACTAAAACATGATATACGCAATATGGGGCAGACATGTGGTGCTGTCCAATAAATCAGGATCACTTGTTTAGTTGGTTAAGATTGCAATCCTGTTCCTACTTCTTTGGGATTAAGCCCCATTGAACTCAGTGCAAAATACTTCTGAGTAGACACCTACATGATTGCACTCTAAGAGCTTTTTATCAATTCAGCATTGCGACCCTTAAATAACACACACGAAAAGCTCAATAAAACACGGATAAGCATCAAAATGAATGACAAAAAACCCTAGCAGTAGTGCATAATATCAAAAGCTTGCTTAGGCTAACAGCAACATCTTCCAAATTCATGCTCCTCGCAAGCCCTCTCTCGAGTGTTACACCAGGACAATCCTTGCAGCTGCAACCAAGGCAGTAATACGAGAGCAACACAGTGGCAAAGTATGCCTTATGAAGTTAGAATTATCTGCATGCCTTAAGCCTTAACACTGGGTTTTTGAATGGCAAATCATCTGTATTTTTTGTAGAAATTTATCACCCCGACACACAGCATTGCTTTAAGTAGTTTCTTGAAAGTTATCATCTGTTATGTAAACACCACTACTGCAGTAAGTCCACTTCATAAACTTGGCTTTGATGGTGAAGCCAGGAGTAATGCAGCATTTACGTCCAACAAATGTTAGTCAAGTGCCCAGGCTATTAGCGTTTGGAAGGAGCCCTAATACTTGGTATGTTCTAGCCAGTGAAAGCCCGTTTGTTATTGGCAGATTATGATATAATTGCTTTTATATAATAATGTGGGAGTGAATTCTGTGACCCAGAAACGTGGAAATGGCATGAGACAAAGAGAGCTTGCTGTTAATGAATTCAATACAGTATACATACTTATGCTCCATTAATAGAGTCAGTGCATGGTGGTGAACTATTTGCTGAGTAAAAGAATAGCGTATGATGCCATGCAGACAGGCAAGGCTGAGAATTTAACAGTCTGATTAAATAGTAATTGCATGGGAGAATAAAAACTGCAGTGAAGGATCTCCAGGCAAGCAATGTGCAGATGGGTACCTTGTATAACTCCAATGGCCTCAGTTGTAATTTTATATTCCTGCCAAACTTAAAATCCAGAAGAAGATTTACAAGCTAATTGGAACCACTGGTGGCCAATCATGCTGATTTCGATGGGATATTTCCAGTTTAAGCATGCTTAGAATTCTCTTCTGATTCCTCCTTTGACCTTAACATTTGGAACCACTGTCCCCCGGCTTATCCCAGAATAACAAGGAAAACAGACCTTACAGAAAATGCATTCATTCAGGGGCAATTACTAAACGGAGGCTGAAGGCAGAAATATTAAGAAATTTCACGTTGCCATCCTTTGAGGCTGAAGAGTAAGTGAAAGACTGCATTCAGTTGTTTTTGTTGTTTTTAATTTGTTTGGCAAATTGATTATATGAAGCAAAGATTATATGAAGATTTGCCAGACGATCTGCTTTGATCTTGCATTTGAAATCTTGCTGACAATGTGCTTTGTTTCATTCTTGAAAACACAGTTCTTGTGCTTTATGTATTTTAATTACCAATTTAGGAAATGTCAGTGAATGAATAAACATTAGGCAAATCTACCAGACAACAAAGAAGGCCAACAGACCAATAGAAAAATGGCTTTAAAACCATGAGATAAAACGCTAGTCACTGGATACAACCCTCTGACATTAGTACAGTATTAGTATTTGTAGTAGTATTTTTTAATTATTAAATGTATTACCCTCCCTTCTCCAACAGATTCCAGGGTGGGTTACTGCAGTTTAAAACTCAGAATTCAAAACAGCTAAAACAAGTTATAATCACAGGAATACAACCCACTAAAATTAGAGGACATAACCAATTTAAGGTTCATTAATTTGAACCTTGAGTAGAACTTGAATTTCTACTCCCTTGAGTAGAAGTTCTACTGCCTTGAGTAGAACTTAGTTGGATGCAACTCCATAAACCAGTTGCAAAAAGTTATGTTGCCATTATGTTATCCTACCTCATTCATTTCAACACAAAGGAAATGCAATGTAAATGTCAGGCAGGTACGTGCATATGCAATTATGTCTTGTTTGAGGACTGAAAACAACAACAGTAAAGAGCAATCATATTTGCACGACTGATTTGTGTTCAATGGGACAAATAATTGACCACCAGAAATTTCCACTCCTGTTTTGAGTTTCGTTGGAACTCTCTGACATCCGTACTAGTAGTTATTGTAAGTCTTATCTTGCATGGATTCCCCCCCCCCTAGTCCCCTTTTAAAACTGTCTAAGTTAGTGACCACCACAACTAGTAGTGAATGCTGCTGTCTGACTATGTCCGGTGTGATGTGCTTCCTCTTGTGTATCCTGAACTGTCAATCATTTAACTGCATTGGATGACACCCCCCCCCCACATGTTTTAGCATTGTGGTGGTGGGGACACAGAAACAAAGCATTTCAGTTTGAGTGCCACCAAAATACTGCCTTGAGGAAAGTTCACAAGATCACATGCAACAAAAAAATAACAATTGACCATGAATTGCTCTGTAAACCAGTAGCCTGGAAAGACTCTTAACAGCCCCACCACTCCTTTAGGCACAGTTCTAAGTAAAGGGGCTATTATTTCTTCTTGGCAGTGTTCATTCATTTTCCCACCTTGGCAACTGCTTTATAAAAATATATATAGCTGGCATCATCCTCAAAAGAAAACAAACAAGCTGCTAGTCAGTAAAGAAAGGAAGAGAATCATTAAAGGGAGGGGGTAAGGGGGGGAGAAATCTTCAAATCATGTTTAGCCTCAGCTGGCCTTAAAAACACATGGCAATGGGCGATCAAGTACATTCTCCACGATGGCTGCCTTTCAAGGGAAACAAAATCTGGATATTTCTGTGTCTAGACCATAGAGGGAAAAATGCTTTAGTGCTAATTACCACTGAATGTATAAACGTCCTGAGTGACTCAAAGCAACATACATGGTGAATTTAGCAAGTTTATGCAGCCAGACTGCAAAGGGGAAAGAAATGGGAGTCAGATGTGGGTTGTATACCTTTCCCTTCCCATTGGTTTGCTAAGTCAACAATGGTGAATGAGTCAATTTTTCTCTGCTTTACATTCTATCTCAAAACACAGCTAACAATATTTAACCTTTCTAAAGGCATCTAAAGAGACAAACCTCAGATTGCAGGTGTGCATGACATAACTAAATGCTGCTCCATCAAAAGTGCCATGCCTCTGGAAAGCTAACACATCAAGGAGAAGGGTTCTTAAGCCTAGACTTTTACACTGATGTGCTAGAATCTACCTTCTGGGTGTTTTACCTGTGGGTGAACACAAGTGCAAAGGCCACAACCAATTGTAAAATTTGAACCTCATGAAATTTAAATAATTCCTATATCATTTTCACAAATCTGGCAGTTACCAAATACAGCCTGTGGATATGCTGCATATTTTTATATGCACCTAAGCACAGTGGGAAAGCCAGTGTGATTTAGTGGTGAGAGTGTTGAGCTAGGACGTGGAAGTCTAGGGTGCATCTTTTACCTGGCTTCGGTATTCTTTGGATGGAGGTCACTGGAGTCTAATCACACTTTGCAATACAGTGGTACCTTGGTTTACAACCATAATCCGTTCCGGAGGTCCGTTTGTAAACCCAAACAGGTTGTAACCCAAGGCGTGCTTTCGCCAATGGGGCCTCCAAAAAAAATTTTGTTCGTAAACACACAAAAAAAGGGGGGGGGAAAGGGTTGTGATCCCAAAAAAAGTTGCAAACAGGGACATGCATTTCTGGGTTTGACGTGTTTGTAATCCAAAACATATGCAAACCAAGACATATGCAAACCAAGGTACCACTGTATTGGAGTTTGAATATAGATGGAGGCATGCAGCTTAAACACTCCAGCAGATAGCCAAATCCACTGCCCCCCTCCCACCGGATCTCCAGAGAGACAGTTTCTACAATGCTAGCAGTGCCCCCCAAAGCTCAGCTCTCAGCATCTCTCTGTCCATCTCTCTGTCTTCTCATTCCTCTGACCCAAGGTGCAGATTCTGTTGTTTCTTGTCACCCACGACCCTAGGTTTATTTGCAAAAACAAAACAAAATCCTATACAGTGGTACCTCAAGTTACATACGCTTCAGGTTACATACGCTTCAGGTTACAGACTCCACTAACCCAGAAATAGTGCTTCAGGTTAAGAACTTTGCTTCAGGATGAGAACAGAAATCATGATCTGGCGGTGCAGCGGCATCAGGAGGCCCCATTAGCTAAAGTGGTGCTTCAGGTCAAGAACAGTTTCAGGTTAAGTATGGACCTCCGGAAGGAATTAAGTACTTAACCCGAGGTACCATTGTACTGGTAATATTTTTTTAAAAAACAGTTATGATAGTGAACAACATAAGATCAGCAATAACACTATTTCGATAAAACAAATGCAATACATAAAAATCACACTAGCACAGCAACATAGCTGGTGATTTGGAACCTGCAGGTCCGGAAGCAGGATGAGTGGCAGCAGTTGGGAGCAGCGATGGGCAAGGGCTATTGCCTTTATGTCCTGTTTCTGGGTTTAGCAAAGGCATCAGGTTGGTCCCTGTGTGGAAAAGGATGCTGGTCTGAATGCAATAAATGTTAAGAGGAGGCCAGCAGAAGTGCAGGCATGGAGATTGCTACTCTCTGTGTAATGCCTATGCCTACTTTTCCAATAGAATTCCTAAGGTTTGCCATGTCAGCAAGTACTTGGCACCAGCTCACCCAAATTATAATAAGGCCAATTCACACCATTCTCTCCCCCCCCCCCCCACCATGAGTACCACTGGAATTATTGACATTGTTGGCATTTGACACCTAGAGTCTCACAAACAGCCTCCGCTGTGTTGATCCACTTGAGAATTTAATACCCTAAAGGTTCCGTGTCTGAAATGCAAGGCTTAATCCAGTTTTGCTCACTGTTTTATTTGACTAGACATTCTTCTCTCATAATCACATAAAATGACAGGGAAGTTTAAAAATGCACGAAAACTGTGGCTTGGCCAAGTAGAAGCTCTTTACAGGGAACAAGCTTTTCAGCAGCAATGTATAGAAGCCCAGTCTAGGCCTATTCCTTTTGCATGAATCAGTGTTGTGTGGCTCCTCCAAATAATTCCATTGCAGATGGTCAATGAAAAAAGCTTTGTACCTAAGATCTAGTGATGTCTTCTGTCTCCAACCTGTTGGACCCTCATCATCTGCGTGTCCCAGAACCTGACAGGTGGCCTCTTTATGCCACACCTTTGTTCCTGACCTTGCTAGGAGTGCAGCCCAGTGGGGTTAAAGTTAAAGGGACCCCTGACCATTAGGTCCAGTCGTGGTCGACTCTGGGGTTGCGGCGCTAATCTCGCTTTATTGGCTGAGGGAGCCAGCGTACAGCTTCCAGGTCATGTGGCCAGCATGACTAAGCAGCTTTTGGAGAATCAGAGCAGCGCACAGAAATGCCGTTTACCTTCCCGACGGAGTGGTACCTATTTATCTACTTGTACTTCACATGCTTTCGAATTGCTAGGTTGGCAGGAGCAGGGACCGAGCAACGGGAGCTCACCCCATCGCGGGGATTTGAACCGCCGACCTTCTGATCAGCAAGTCCTAGGCTCTGTGGTTTAACCCACAGCGCCACCCGTGTCCCAGTGGGGTTAGCACTCCTATATTTGCATACACACAACAGATATCCCGAAACCTGCCTTTTTCATTTTTGTCTACCAGAAGGGACACTGAGAAGGGCTGAGGAGACGTCTTCCTTTTATGCTTTGTTATTTTTCCATTTATGAGATTTCGGAAAACATTTATGTATGGCTCCCTGAGTTTATATTGAGAATTCATGCAGGGTGGAAATCAAAATACACAGCATCTGTGTGAAGAATGTAAGCCAATCCTTGGACGATTTGCCATGGAAGCTGCCTGATGGTATGTGACAGGACGAAGGGCTACTCTGAGCTGACTGCAAAGTATTATGTGTATGTACTGCCCAGAGTGCATTTTACTTCTGTTCTATTGCTTTTGGACAGAAGCTCGGTGGAAGTTCACAGCTTCCTCAACAGCGTGATGTGCCATATCCTTTGCACTGCGCACAAGCACAATTATAAAGACACACACAAAAATTCTGAGGGATTGGCACCCAGGCTTTCATTTATTTATTTAACAGTCCACTGGGCTAGAATACGGGTAGAAGTATGAGCTTAAGGAGGAAAGAGCAGCAACACGAAATGCAAACGCTAAAACAACAACAACAACACCAAAATCTCTCGAAGTTTAGGACTAGCCATATGTGATGCTCCATGTCTCTCCAGAGGCTGCTTACATTAGCAGTGGTCAGCTGAGAGAGTGGTGGCCACAGCCAGGAATCAGGTCACAGAGCCAGCCAGCTAGAAGCTGAGACTGACAAGTTGGTCAAGGCCAAAGAACAGACCAGGAAACAGGATGGAGCAGCAAGCCAAAAGTTGTAGCCGAAGGTCAAACCAGGGCACAAGGGCCTGGTATTGTCATGCTATCATCCCATCCAGCCTAGTCCTACTGCACACAGCAGCTATTTATTTATTTTTAAATCAAGGATCCTGGGGCAAACTATGTAGCAGCCTAACTTGGGCCTCTGGGTCAAAGATCGTGTCATGTGAATGTTTTTCTCTGAGCTTTTGTTTGCTTTTCACTCAAAATAGCCGCAGCCTGGACGTTTTTCGGGGTGGGTGGGGGTTGTTTGTGTTGATTTCTTTCCCATGGGCAGTTTTTTCATATCAAAATTGCCTTCCCCAAGGCAGGTATTGCTATCTTTGGGAGGCAGAAGGGATTTTAATAAGGAGAAATGTCCTACAGTGAATGTAATAAGTGTCCTTTCTTCGCTGTGTGATTCAGATTTCAGCATACTACAGCTGGACCAGGTTGTGGGGGGAGGGGAGAGGAATTATCCACTGAGCATCAAATGTAGTTTGATGTTAAACTAACAAAGATTGACCTTGTCATTGCAGGGTGGGTATAATTTGCTGGTGATTACAAAGTTGATGGGATTCCTCATATAATTTTTTTTCGACTCAACTGTGGGGGTTTAGTCAGTCTACATGTTATTGTTTGAATAACATGGGAAATGTTAAAAAAAGATAACCCTCTTTAAATGCTTTCAGTGCCTATTTATTCTAGTAATTCAGGCTGAAGAATTGTACAAATTAGTAGATCTGCAAAGTGTGTCACAAGGAAATAGAAGATTAATTAGATTTGAGTGATGCAAAATATGAACAGAGGGCTCATCCACACTTACCTACTGCTTTCTAAGCACAGGTCCACACTTTTCGGGTCCACATGCAAACACTTTTTATTTTGCCCTGCTGCTTTCCCCAGAAAAACCTGAATTGGAACAAACAGCAATTCAGCTTTTCTTTGCTACCTTTGACTAACTCACCGTTCTGTGATCCCTTCCCACCCCACTCTCTTGGTTTTCAGTCATTTTTATTCAGCCCTCCTCCAAAGATACTTTCCCAGGCCTTCTTTTCTTTTCCCGTTTCCAAAAGTTAATTCATATTTTGTTCCATAAAACTATAACAATAACAATGAAGAGCACTGATGTACTTATTTTTGCATACATTGTAAATTAACTGTCCCGTATCCATGATAACCATGATACATTTAATTGAATAACAAGTTTTTTAAAAAAATCAAATATGACATCCTTTTTTATCCTGATCCCAGTAAGTCTCTCCAAAGAGTTTAATGAATAACTGGAAATTTGGAACTACTAGGACAGGCTTGTCCAACTCCCAAGAGACTGTGATCTACTCCCAGTATAAAAAAAACTGGCAGTGATCTACCCATTGTCATGGAGGGAGGAGGAGCGTGCATGGGGTGGGTGGAAGTGCCAAGAGTTGTTAAGGATCCTGCGATCTACCAGGATCTACCAGTTCACATTTAAATGTGAAATTATCTAATTCACCCTTCCCAAAACAATAAGCAGACTAAAACACAGTCATCCTTTGAAATTCTCCGAATTTTGCAATGCAGATCTCCAGTCAGGTGATATCTATAAAAATCCACAGTCTAGGTTAAAGTGTGCCTATAAATATATATTCCAGTGAAAACAAAATACAAAATATACTATATTAGGGGGAATTGTTTTGCAAAAAGTGTACATTTGCCAAAATTGTACCAATTTAATTTTATGAATTTAAGGCTGGAAAAATGAACAACAGATAGAAACCAAAATCGACATATTCACCCATCCCTAGTCAAGAAAGCACAGTTGTGCCCTTTTATTTAATGCATGAAAATTGTTTCAAGAAGACTCGATGTCTGGACAACATTATTGCCTGGAAACCAATGTGTATTTTTGAAAAGAAGTCCCCAAAGTCTCCATGGAAGTCTACCATACACATGGAGCATCGCTGTTAAAGGCTTCCCATTCACTTCAATTTCAAAAATAGCTCTAAACATGCATTCACAAGGACTTCTAGGTTGGGGACTTAATGAGAGATGTGAAGGCCTCTCCATTTTTATTTTCCCCCTCCAGGTCCCTACATCTCTAAACTTGATTTTCCCATTTAACAACCAATCTCGGGAAGCTCAATATTAAGAAAGACTAGACATACCATGGGATTGTGAGTGTGTAATACATAGGCTGCAGCATTTTTGAATAAGTGTTTCACCTGGCTTTTGGTTATGGCTCAGGCTGCTCCTACGCCTTCCCAGAATTTCAGCCTTCCACTCCATGCACAGGCTACCCGTATCCAAAATAATCAAAGTTAAATTGATCTCATAACAGTATTCTGTTCACGGTTTGTCCATGGCTGATCATCAGTAGAAGCAACAGGATGTGGAGCTCACTGTTTTGCCTGTTTGCTGTTATCATCAAAGGTATTGGTAAGGATATCCAATGGACCCAGCAGTCAATCAAACTACAATGTTATCCAGGATAAAGTTGCCAACGTCTGATTTCCCACTGGTGAAATGACAGTTTTACAACACTGGCTAAAGAACAAGGCAGACTAGACTACGTTATCATCTGAAACACTATATAATTCTCTTTTCATATGCTGGCAGGCTTGACACTGTTAAACAAAGAATCTGAATTCCGCTAGCTCTAAAGTCCAAGGAAATCAGAACATGAAACCTTTGTTGATGAATTTTCTTTTGACATATACATTTCTCGAAAAAGTGCTTGAAAGTCAGAAAATTGAGATAATTGAAAATTATATACAGTACAAGGACACTGAGGATTGGGTTCATTTTCCCCCTCTTGGTAGATGGGTAAGTTCACATAAATGTTATCACAACAATCTGTCCACAATTTCAGACTAGTGTATATTTAACTGTTGTTGATCAGGGTTAGAGCAGTACCTGGTCTGTCTAGACATGCTAGTGTAGTTTAAGGAAACTCCAAAAATACTTCTTTACTTTGCAGAATTAATTTATGGAAGTCACTCCCACAATTTGTGGTGATAACCATTGACATAGGAGGCTTTAAGAGGAATTTAAGACATGTTCCTGGATAATAAATCTATCAGTAGCTTGTTCAAAGTGCAACACTGGGGGTCATTCCATTTGTAATGAAAAAGTCAACTCTGTTTGTGTTAACGTTGGTTAACCAAGAGAGACATAGTGGTGAAGGTGTTACTTAGCAGCCAGCTGAGTGGCACAGTATTTGTTCAGATTTCATGTGCTCTGATTGGCTGTGAAGTTCTGATGAAACTTTTCCTCTGTGTGTTTGACTGAATGTCTCCCTATGAGGCCTGAAGTAAGAAAGACAAAACCTTGTTATCTATTTCTCCTCAAATTATGCACTGTTTTTGTTCAATTTCCTCAGTAACCTGTTACCAGGATTTCTTTTCTCTCTTGACTCTGTCTGCATTATTTTAGCAGCTTTTCTAACAGAGCTGTTAGTCACAAGTGAGAACCACAATAAAACAGTGTTTGGTGGAGTGTTCCTGTTCAAGGTTTCAGCCAGGCTAGCATACGTTCCATTCTCTCCTCCCTCCCATTAGTCAACAAATATTCTGTGGGCACTGAGCATGTTCAGTCCTCACTGGACTGCATTTGCTCTTCCTTTTTCTGCAGGGGTATTGCATCTCTGCAAACCCCAGGGGTTCCCTGAGCCCACTAAAACCTCCCTCTTATGTGTGCCGTTTTGACTATATAAGGACAAGCATTTAGACCAGGGGTCAGCAAACATTTTCAGCAAGGGGCCGGTCCACTGTCCCTCAGACCTTGGGGGGGGGGGCGGACTATATTTTGAAGGGGGGGAAATGATGCAAGAACACCACAAGTCCCAGTGGCTGCTTACCTGTGTCTTGTGAGGGGCAGGGCTTGTGGCAGAGGTGGCGGCGGGACGGTGAGCAGTGTGCGAAAGGGCTCCAGAGAGGGGCTGCTTAAAATGGTGGCCACTTGAACGCTGCTGCTGCTGGCACCAACAAAGCCCAGCCCCCTTCCTCTAGGCAGAGCAGGGAGAAGCCAGGAGGAGGGAAGGGGGAGATAGGGGGGAGGCGCCGCCGCCGTGTGAGGGAGAGGGAAAGAACGCGCATGCTGGTGATCCACGCAGCGATTCCCGGACCGTCCGCAGGCCAGATCCAGAAGGCAATTGGGCCTGATCCAGCCCACGGGCTTTAGTTTTACGACCCATGATTTAGACAGTTGACTTTGTTGTTAGTGTACATGATCTTCCGATTCAGAGGTTGTATACTTCTGAATACCAATTGCTGGTGCGAAACAGTGGAAGAAGGCTATAGAGTACAGACCATGGGTAGGCAAACTAAGGCCCGGGGGCTGGATCCGGCCAATCGCCTTTTAAATCTGGTCCGTGGACGGTCCAGGATTCAGCATGTTTTTACATGAGTAGAATTTTTCCTTTTATTTAAAATGCATCTCTGGGTTATTTGTGGGGCATAGGAATTTGTTCATTTCCCCCCCAAAAAATATAGTCCGCCCCCCCCCCAAGGTCTCAGGGACAGGGGACTGGCCTCCTGATGAAAATGTTTGCTGACCCCTGCTATAGACCATGCCCTGCTTCTGGGCCTCCCAAAGGCATCTCCTTGGACCACTGTGAAAAATACGATAGACATTTGGTATGATCCATCAGTGACCCTACGTCTCTCTAATGAGCTTGGCATTGTATGTGCTCTTGTGATTGATTGTCCACAATATCTCTGAAACCAGCGTGGAAAGCTCACACCTTGATTCTTTCCAGTCACTTGATTTAGCAAGTGGATTCTTTTCTCTCTCAAAACCGACATCATCTAAGCACAAATCATTTTTGCCTCTTTGTTGTTGTGGTTCATGAGCAAATGGTTTAATTTGTACCAATGTGAATTCAAAGTTTGGACAAGGCTGTCAGGCTTATACTTTCAGCCTTCACTGCCCTTGAGTCGTAATATTTTGTTTTCTAAGGAAGATACATGAAATGGAAATTGGCAAACTCGGGATTCTACTTTAAGGGTGTCTGGTAAAATTATTTTGGAGATCTAGGAAAGTAGCCTAGAGAGTTGGCCAGACGCTCCGCACATTACATGCCAGAGGATCCCAAAAAACATTGCCTTTCTCTCAAAAATTTTCAAGGCTAAAGAAAGGCTTGATTATTATGGTAGTTGCTTCATACAAATATGCATAACTGGATGCACACGTATGGGAAAGCTGAAGTTAACCATTCATTGACAGTTCTGGGGACATTTCCTTCTCTGCATAAACACTTGTCTCTGGCATTTACATAATAATTATGGTAGACAACCATCTGGCTAAATATTTAGTGGTTTTCTAAAGTTGTTTGGTGTTTGTGTCTGCCCCAGTCCACTAGAAAACAGTTTGGTGTGTTGTTTCTAAGGCCATATGGCACCTTAGATCAGAGCGAAGGATTACAAGCTGTAACATGTGACAAAGAAGAATGCAAATTCTAACTGTTTGCGTGCCTACTGAAATCCTTGCAGAGAGACTGCATTCATCCCCTGCCAATGTTTATGACATTGTTTATCATTATAACTGTCACTTTTTCACATATTCGGTGAATTACAATGCGTGGTGCTGCAATGCTTTCTTGCTCACGTGTTCTGACATTTTGTTGGCCATCTACGCAAAGTCCTTCTTTCTCTTCTCTTTATAATGAATCAAACCACCAAATTCCCATGAAGTGTTTCTGGAGATTTAAGGATAGCAAATTTCTGACAAGCTGCCAATTGTTTTTAATGCATGCAAATCCAATTCAGACAACCATTTTACAGTGTCTTGAAGCCACTGCTCAGTTCCAATCTAACTCTTTCAGAAGATTGCAGGTTGCAAAGGACTGTTGCAGAGACACCAAGTTCCACGTGACATTGAGGGGGATTTTTGCATGCAAGTGATGTCACACAAATGAGGTAACGCATGGCCGGAGGAGGCCACATCACCGGGAGAGGCCTGCTGCCACTGTAGGGAGGCTCGGTGGGGCCCGACCCCTCAAAATGGGGGTGGGCCTCAGCCCTGTCCCTGCATACTTTGCCTGTGACTGAGCTGTCCTCAGCTCCATAGAATTGGAACCTAAGAACTGTTGGGAGCCGGACTATATTTTGAGGGGGGGCTGAGTGTGTGTGGATATATACTCCAGAGCTTAGAGCAAGGAAACAAGCTGAAATGTAAGCGGAGAAAAACCCCAGTCAAAGGCAATCAAGCACTGGTGAAGGCTCATCATCGAGCCTACATAGTGGCAGTGTGTGGCAATCACACAGGGTCCCCGGACATTTCACCGTCTATTGATCCCTGTGCCACCACTTTATTTCTCGCTGCCACCACCCAGGCCTTACCTGATACAATACTGAGTCCAGTCAGGGTTAAATTGAAACATAAACTTCTGTTTATTTATTGCAGTTTAACAAGCGTGTGGTTTCATAAATGGTATTGGTCAATTACAATCATGGGGTACCTATCCAGACCTATAACTTCAGCTACCTGCTCTCACTGACTAAATCACCTTTCAGATATTTATTTGTCTTCCTAGCCCCTAACTATTCATGACTCAGCTTATTTCGCTACACTAAGTCAGCCTGCCCACAAATTCTATCCCAATTCACTCCCACTCCAACCAACCACCCAACTCCCAATGAACTCTCCCCCTTCACCCCTCCCAGAGCTGGTTTTATAGTCCCTCTGACTCCACCCCCCTGGGTCCTGATTGGGTAACCTGTTTAACTATTTCACCTCCAGCTCTCTCATATGTTAACGTCACACAGTGCAGCAGCAAAGAAGGCATACCTTTCTGCCTTCGTTTCAACCACACTGTGCGATCTAGCAGAGCTTCTCTGCAGTGACTCCCCATTTGTAGAATGCTCTCCCTGGGGAGGCTCGCCTGGCACCATTGTTACATATCTTTAAGTGCCAGGCAAAACATTCCTCTTCTCCAGGGTCTTTGGTGAATTAAACAACCGATGGCCTTTTAAACTAGGGAGGTAGTGTTGTTTTTATTGTGATATTTATTTTTGTGTTATTATATTGTAAAGTGCCCTGTGATCTTTGTGTGAAGGGCAGTATAGAAATTTAATAAATAACAATAATAATAAATTGATTGCAAGCAGCAGAGACAGCAGAGACTGAAGATTTGCTAGAATATCTGCCATTCCAAAATTGTTTTGCGGAGGCTGTTCTCAGTCTGGGTGACCGTTCTTAACTTCCTATGAAGAAATGACATTGGCGTGGGAGATCTGTAAGTAGGCCTTTGTTCCATTAACATCAATGTGTTTTCCCCAAGAGTCTTCAATGTATAAATGTGAAATATTTAATCACCCGTAAACATCAGAAGCATGTGGGTATCCAATTCCTTGTGAGAAATGAAAACACACGTTCTCATTGGAGAGGCTGGTTTCTGAAGGCTCTCCTGAGATCTTTTCCAGCACCAAATGTAATAATGTAAGATAGCATGAAAATCCACAGCTCTATTGATCATTCTTCAGAGATGGGTCAAGGGGGCTTGAGAGGCAGACAAAGCAAACAATTCCACTCTTTCTGTTTAGACAAACTATAATTTAATACAGGCATGACATTGTGGTGAACAGAAAGCTCTCCAAAACAGTTCCATTTGAAGGCAGCTTGTATTTTTCACTAATCCTGGTCTCTTGTTGATTACGCTGCTGAGGTTTTCAAACTGGGGCTGTAAATGGTAGCTTTTTTACAGTTTTATTCCCCTGGAGGCACTGCTGCAGGCAATTTCTGTAATCTGCCTTTATTCCAAATTTGGCTATAGATCTACTGCAATTCTAAAAAAGGGAAAATGGTGAACAGAAGAGTTTGTCTCTATCTCCATTAAACCACATGCATTCACACATCATTTGCAAATGACATAACACAGGAAATTTTGATTGCTCATTAATTTCTTGATTTTTGTAAGCATCTGACAATGGATTTTCACATAGAACCTATGCCGGTAAACAGATTCCACAGGTCTTTATTTACCCAGCCAATATGCATCCATCGAAGTTCAAGAAATGGACTTTTGAAAGTGGTTTTTGATGCTTGAAATTATTCACAAAACTGCCCAGAAAGTGATAGCTAGGAATGGAAGACTATCAATGTCAGTGTTCACGTTTTCCTATTGTTAAATTTGGTTCTCTGCCCTTCTGCAGCAATTTTAGAATTTTATTGTAAAAAAAATCCCCATTAAAATTCTGCAGCAATTTAGTACAGATTTCTCCTAGGATTAAGATTTTTGTCTTAATCTTTCTGTGTTATTTTCAATAATATATTCATTTTTATGCATACTTTTACTTGGTATACACAGTTTTTGGAAACACTAGTTGGTTGAAGAACTGCAACACAAATTTTGGATGAGTGTTTGGATTCTTTGGATTCCAAAGAATAGCTAGGTTTCAGCTGCGTGTGAAGACCCCCAAAACCACCCCCAAATGAAGACACAATAGACACAGATTTTAGTTTAAGGTTTTTGGCATTAATTTTGGCCACAACTTTATTGATTACAGCATGTGAGTGGCTGCTTAGGCATTGGTTCCAGACTACCTGAACCTGCACAGTGGCAGGAACAGGACTGACACTGGGCACCACCATATGTCAGTAAGGGAAAGCATCCTGGGGGAGCGAGAACTTCTTCAATCTCACGGCTCACCCCAGATGCTCCCAGGGGCTCTGGCGTGGCCCTAGCCCCTTGACAGGGTTTGGACAAAGGCAAGGTGAGCCCCTGGATTCCTTTAACGGAATTCCCTAGCAGCAGCAATGGAGGGGCAGGCACAGCCAACCACGTCCCCTCCGCAAAACATTGAACCAAATGCCTAACCACCAACCTTACAAAGTTGTGACGATTTGCTACATGGTAGGCAAAAACCAAGTGGCACCAGCCAATCAGCCAAATGGCAAAATTCCTATCAGGCCCCTGCTCCAAAACAGACGACCCCTAGACAGGCATAGCAAGGCCAAAAGAACAACCCTAAAATATAGGGAGAGGAGGGAGGCTGATCTGCTGCACGTCGCAAGAAAATGAAACTCTCCAGCGATGTGCAGCAGTTTAAATAGCCCCTTGGCAGCCAATAGCCAACCCAACTAGCCAAATTTCTACCCCAGCAACAGTGGGGCAACCAATGGGGTGTTGTGGCCATCCGAACAGTCCCACCTCACAACAGAAAGGCAGTTTCTGGTGATCTCACCGCAACATGTGCCCTCCATGATGGAGGACCCGATTTCTCATTTTGTTTTGGAAAATACAAATTTGAAAATTTTGGTTTTAAATGCAAACTAAATTGAATATACCTCCATCCCTAGTGACATCAACCATACAGTACTACTTGAGAGTTCAGGTGGGGAGGTTTCACAAATGTTTAAATGCCCCCTGTGAAAAAAATAATCCCTGCATATAGTAAACAAGCAATCAGGGAGAAACCTTCACCAAATCTCTTTTCCCGATGTTCCAGATTACTACGTAAATGGAAGGGATGCTTTTATATTGGGGCACATTCAAAATAGGACACCCCCGACCTTTGGTTTGTAGTGATTACAGTCCCCTTCTGCTCATACACTTCAGTCTGTGTAATGTGTAGCATGTGTAGTGAGTGCAGACTAGCAGTTATTTTGGGGAGATTCTATCCAATTACTAGCCTTCTTTGGTGTGACAGTTTAGGGTCTGGAGGATGGGAGAGACTTGAAGAATGACTTGTGAAAATTTGCATGAAGCAATGAAATGGTTGTGGGAGTTGGAGAATTAGGCACCGATGCTTTGCAGCAATCCAAAAATAATATCATGTGACGACAACGATGACATGACATCTGGGTGCTATGCGGAGGTCAAGATATTTTTATCTACATTTGAGCAACGCATGAAACATCTGGGTTAAACGGAATATACAATAGTATATGTAGAGATATAACTGTGAATTGTACTTACATCCACCTCTACATCAGGGTTGCAAGCCTTAAATGGTCTAGGGCTATTCACACTTGTTTGAGAGTAAGTCCTGCTGAACTTGATAGGACTTACTTCACAGGACTGGAATGCTTACCAGTAGATTAATCAGCTAAAGCTTTAGTTGATCAGTCAAGCAGAGGGCCATTTTTAATTGGTGTGGGTGAGTTTCCTTTGGTGGAACTGGTTTTAGTGGTTTTGCTGTACTACAATAAAAGGGAATGACAATGAAAATGATATGGTTAGCCTTTGCATCAAAAAATGTTGTTTTGTTTAATCATATTTATTTCACATTTCCTTCAGCCTATAAAAAAGGTACTAATAGTGAGATTTTGGAAATATGCAAATGCATTTAAATATAGAGTCATATCAAGGTTGGAATCATATGGCCTCATCTAGTTGTCAAGGAGATAAGCACATGAATCCTCATAGGTACTACCTTGCTAAACCAGCTTCGTTTTTTGATTAAACTGATGGCAGTCCATCATTATGGGTAGGGACAGAGTTCCAATTTGGCCTGTTGTGAAACAGAAGAAGTGGAACAGGTCATGATAACCTCGTGGTTTGGCACAAAAGAGCAAATATGCAGGCTTCCAGAGGGGAAGCTACAGCTACATACCATAATTGTCATTTTGGATGACATTGCTACAAAATCTTCTCAGACAACTAGGAAAAACAAGTCCCTGCAAATGCTGACATAAGAGGACAGGTGGAATCTCATACCATCAATGTAGGGACAGAAGGATCTGTCAATTCTGGTTTTGTCAGCTTCTTTTCAGTTTTTAATTCCATTCCATACATATTGCTTAAAAAAATAAAAAACTCATGAAAATTCATCAGCCTTTTAGTCTGAATTTCTCCCAATAAATACATTTTATATGCCGTTTTGATTAACATACACATTTTTGCAATTAATTTCCCCAAATATAATGCATTTTTACATGGTATTTTCACTAACATCTCCATTTTTATGCACGTTTTCCCCTGATAGATGCATTCGTGTGAACATTGTGTAGATTTTGAAGTCTAGCTGTGCTCTGGTTTGCATATTGTTTCAGAAAGTGCAAATTGGGTAGGCTTGGCTTTAAATGCAGACCAGTTTTTATCAGATGAAGAAATCTTTATTTTTAAGGAGGGTAAAGCGTACATTACAGCTGTGCAAGGGAAGATTGCTAGAACAAAAAACGGTGCTTGGGTTTCCAAGTACTGTGCAGGGTTCATTGGGACACAAGAGAAGGAATGAACACTTGACGGAATTCATTGCATATGGCCACTGAAACTGGGATAGACCATTGGCTAATGGCTCCATTGTGTTGCGGTTTGGTTCTTTCTGATTGGAATCTCGCGGACATGGGAATGAGGAGGAAAAAGTCTTGGAAGAAAGCTTTCGACCCCAAGCTGTTCTGTCAAACCTTTCACTTATTATCTACAGCGGTAGGAAGAAGTTGCTTTGAGTCTGATTCCTATAAACATTTTTGGCTCCAAAAGAAACCAAGTGTTCCATAAACACTCAGTGGATGTGCAGCAAAGTGCATCAGCCTTGCAGGAACAATCAAACAGTACAGGAATGTGTGACACCCCACATGCTTTGAATCACTTTCCAATCTGTCTGAGACACATTTACTTTGCTCATTTGAATTTGATCTTCCTCTTTCAGGGAAGTCACTCCGATGCTCGAGCAAGCAATTGAACCCAATTCATCAAGCTTTTTTGTCTTGCAAATTTTTCCTCAGGCACGACAAAGCAAGAAAGTAAAGAATTCAAGTATTATAAGGTGTCCAGATCATTGGCTCTGAGGAGAATGTTCCACTTTGCTTGCTTACTGGGGCAGAGCCCTACCATCCTGCCATGCAAGGAGACAGATACTAATAATAATAATAATAATAATAATAATAATAATAATAATAATAATTTATTATTTGTACCCCGCCCATCTGGCTGGGTTTCCCCAGCCACTCTGGGCGGCTTCCAACAAAGATGAAAGATACACTAAAATGTCACATATTAAAAACTTCCCTGAACAGGGCTGCCTTCAGATGTCTTCTGAATGTCAGGTAGATGTTTATCGCTTTGACATCTGGTGGGAGGGCGTTCCACAGGGCGGGCGCCACTACCGAGAAGGCCCTCTGCCTGGTTCCCTGTAACTTGGCCTCTCGCAGTGAGGGAACCACCAGAAGGCCCTCGGAGCTGGACCTCAATGTCCGGGCAGAACGATGGGGGAGGAGACCCTCCTTCAGATATACTGGACCGAGGCCGTTTAGGGCTTTAAAGGTCAGCACCAACACTATGAATTGTGCTCGGAAACGTACTGGGAGCCAATGTAGGTCTTTCAAGACCGGTGTTATATGGTCTCGGCGGCCGCTCCCAGTCACCAGTCTAGCTGCCGCATTCTCGATTAGTTGTAGTTTCCGGGTCACCTTCAAAGGTAGCCCCACTTGTGCAAAGCAACCATTTCCTCCTTTTTCCAGTGATAAAGCTATTCACCTCAACCCCTCTACTTTTTTCACTCGCTCTCTCCTTCTCCCCCACACACCCTCCTCCACTTCCTTTGAACTTTTCCTCCCCTCCCACCGGTATCTTTTTATTCTTTTATTTAATGTTGGAATTTATATCTCACCTTATACCATGTGGTCACAGGGCAAGTTAGAACCTAGCACCTTGATGAGATAGCCACACTGCTGTCCTCATTGGATCCCTCCATATGCCTCACTGGGCCTAGTCCCAACTGGTTCCTCATTGCCACTCCACAATCCATCACTTCATCAACCACTCTGCCTTCTCCTCCACTGTGTTGAGATATACCACTGTCACTCTGTGCCATTTTGAAAGGCAACTCTGCATATTTGGCATCTCTGGATTCTTCAGTGAATGAGCCTTTCTGTGTTCTGTTTCCATTTAGCTCCACCTTTCAGAATTCCTCTCCCCACTCCCATGCACTGACCAACTAAGAATAATACTTTGCTCATCTAATGGAAAGGACCCTAGTAATCCCCTGAAACTTGTACAATAATAATAGATGTATCAGTCTTTTAAGGTGCCAGAAGGTTCTCTGGAACAGCATAGGAATCTGCCTCAGAGGGTCAGACCATTGGATGTTCTAAGTGTGGTCTTGTAGACACCAAATGGCTTTCCAGGGCTTTTGGGCAGGAGTCTTTCCCAGTCCTACCTGAAGATGCTGGGGAATGAATCCAGGGCCTTCTGAATCAAAAGCAGGTGGTCAACACTGAGCTACGGCCCTCAGATTCTCAGAGTGGTTTAGCAATACAGCCGTTTTCCCAGGGAACTCTGGAAATTATAGCTCTCTAATGGGAATATGGGTCTTCTAACAACTCTTAGTACCCTTAACAAACTACATTTCCCAGGATTCCAGGGGGAACATGACTGTTTCAAGTAGTATAATGTGTTACGAAAAAGGAGCAATGCAGCAGCGAGCTCCAGATGGCTGGAAAGCCAAACAGGATGTTGATGTTTGGGACTGTACCGTGGGAACAAAGGGACAGTCTATTCACTGTACTGAGCACCGGATGTTAGCTCAGAGTGTCATCTGACCTGTACTGGAAGTACAGGGGAGGAGTTTTTCTCTCTCTGCTGTTGGTGTAAAGAGAGTGCAGACACGTTTCTCTGTACTGCTGAAAGACAGAAATAAAAGGCATGTAAATACATTTCTGTCTGTCTCTTTCCCCTCCCTGGGGATGGCAGGGAGGAGGGGGAGTGGTGTGTTAGAGGAGGATCGCCGATAGAGACCTTCGCCTGTATCTTGCCGGGAGTCGCAGACGGGAAGGTCAACAAGGAACTCAAGCCGGGTGCCTGGAGAGTGGCCAATTCCTCTGATAATGCTTGAGATTCCGACATAATGGTGCTTTAAAGGTATAGCGTGGATAGGGCCTTAAATGTGGATAACTTTATTTGGCTTTTTAGTTTAAGTTCAGACACTGCAAAGTTCACTAAGTGAACAGAATAGTCTGTGGTTTGCAGCCTTTTGCATGAGACTTCAGAGCAAAGGGCAAATACCACTTCTTCACTTAAATCAACATCCGTATTGTCCTTGCAGAAAGGGTCACATTTTCCTTTAAACAAAAAACTTTGCACCAGCCATGAAAGCCTCAATTTATTGAGAAACAAGACGGGAAGAGAATCTTCCAAAGTCAGCTATTTTTGTTATTCTTTAATCATTGACTAATTCCATGAGAATTAAACAATGTTAGATTACTCCAGGTTGGCTCCCCAATCAAGAAAGTAGACTTCCAGGAAGATTCTCTCTGTTCTGATTTATGTTGGATCAGTTCAGCAAATAGAATCCCTTAATGCAATGTGACCCATGAAACCAAATAAAGCCAACCAGCCACACATGTTATTCCTGATTGGGGCTGCAATACCTGGCTGGTGTGTTGTCTTTCGCTTGGCTGGCATGCATGCCTTGTACACACGATGAGAAGGAGCAAGGTTCCATTCCCACGTAAAGGCAAAACCAAACAATCCAATGTTATATTCTGGTCCTATGCTCTTATCCCATGGAGAAGGTAGCTGAGGCAGGTCCAAATTTGCTGGACCACAGGTATCTCCAAGTAAGCTACTTCTTTGTTTATTTGAACAATCCATATACCTCATAACCGCAACAGCATTTACAAAGATGCCATAGGAAAAAGAAAAATAGTTAAAATTATAAAATCAAACTTGAATTAAAATTTATTTTCCTGGGGGGTAGGGGTGGGAAGTCTTCCGTAGGTGCCAGAAGCTCAGCAGGGAGACGGTCAGTCTGACCTCAAGTGGAAAAGAGATCCATAGAATGAGAGCAACAATACTAAATGTGTAATGATCTCTAGCAGACAAGCAAGCTCTGATAAGAAGTAATTGGCTCTCCAGCAGTTTTTATGCAGGTTTATTTATAAAAAGACACATCCAGAGCCCGGCATCCTGGCTGCTTGCAATAATAATAATAATAATAATAATAATAATAATAATAATAATAATAATAAATTTTATTTATATCCCGCCCTCCCCAGCCGAAGCCGGGCTCAGGGCAGCTTACAACAATAAAACAGTACAAAAGTACAGCATAAACAACACTCTAAAATCATTCATTATAAAATTAATTAATTCAAGCCACTGGCAACCATTGGGCCAGAGCTCCACGAAGATTGCCGAGGGAGGGAGTCAGGCTGTGCCCTGGCCAAAGGCCTGGTGGAACAGCTCTGTCTTGCAGGCCCTGCGGAAAGATGTCAAGTCCCGCAGGACACTAGTCTCTTGTGACAGAGTGTTCCACCAGATCGGAGCCACAGCCGAAAAAGCCCTGGCTCTAGTTGAGGCCAGCCTAACTTCTCTGTGGCCTGGGACCTTCAAGATGTTTTTATTTGAAGACCGTAAGTTTCTCTGTGGGGCATACCAGGAGAGGCGGTCCCGTAGGTACGAGGGTCCTAGGACGTATAGGGCTTTAAAGGTTAAAACCAGCACCTTAAACCTGATCCTGTACTCCACCGGGAGCCAGTGCAGCTGGTATAGCACCGGGTGAATGTGGTCTCGCAGCGAAGACCCTGTAAGGAGTCTCGCTGCAGCATTCTGCACCCGTTGGAGTTTCTGGGTCAGTCTCAAGGGCAGCCCCACGTAGAGCGAGTTACAATAATCCAGTCTGGAGGTGACCGTCGCGTGGATCACTGTGGCTAGGTCAGGGCGAGAGAGGTAAGGAGCCAACTCCTTAGCTTGGCAGAGATGGAGAAATGCCGCCTTTCTTATAGCTGCAATCTGTGCCTCCATGGAAAGGGAGGTGTCGAAGATTACACCCAAACGGACGGTGCTGGCACTAATTGCGCCCCCGCAAGAGATGGGAGTTGCCCCCCCATCCCATATCGTCCCGTCCCAGCCACAGGACCTCTGAATTCGAAGGATTTAGCTTCAACCGGCTCCCATGTAACCATCCAGCCACAGCTGGATGTTTGTTGTTATGTTTGTTGGTCAGTCTGAAGTTTCGCTCCTCCCACAATAGGAAGGATGCCAGACTCCCACCTTTCCCCTCCTGTCCTTCCAATGCCTTTTGGTTTTATCCGAACGCCTGGATTTGGGACTGAGAGGCTGACCTCCCCCCTCCTCCTCACTCTCACTCAACCCAGACTCAGACCGCTGCTTATCTGCTGATTGCCTAGCAATGCTTTGACTGCCTTCCAATTCTTCCTCTCCCTGAGAGCTAATAGAGTCCTCTCCAAAAAGAGGGCTCCAACTGCCCTCTCTTGATTCTGACAGATAGCTCCCATCTGCTGAGCTGGTCCCTAGTTCAATCCCTGAGTCTAACTCATCACCTGCGCTCTGGGGGGCCACGTTCCTGACAAAATGCATGTCTCCTAGCGGCCACGAGCCATGTATCCAAGTCACGGCAGACCACTCACAGTGATTTCCCCAAAGACACCAGTGACTGGGCAGGGATAAAAGGAATTTGGTAGTCCTTGAAATATCCTGTGCCCAAACTGTTATGGACCTTGTAAATTGACATAATAACCTTGAACCTTGACAGTAGCATATGGGCAGCCAGTGCACACTTTTGAGCAGTAGAGTCTTGTGTTGACTTTGATGGTATACCAGCATGGCTCTCTAAGCCGCAATCACACCAGTGTGAAAGAAATATCGGCAAATAGGACAGGACAGACGTTCTAGCATTATAATCCAGAAAACTAAAGCAATGTTCCCCGCAATGCAGCTGCAGTGAATGTGACTTACCCCTTGTATCGTATTCATATCCTTGTTCTCATTCCAGAATTTATTGATCATCGTCGCAGAAAATACTGGATGCCAAGCCACTGAGAAAATAGCTTGCCACTTTCTCCTTTAGCTCATAGACTCTAGCTCTACCATAGAGTCTCATTCTCCTCTAGCTCATAGACTCTACATGTCTCTAAGTGGTTCCCCAAAACACCTGTTTCTGCGTTAGAGAGAAAGAGCCAGGCAGATTTCCCACGGTCTACAGACTACTGATGTCAAATTAAGCTGTTGTTTACATGGGGAACTGAAGCATATTGCCATCATGTTTTGATTATCTTGAACAGTAGAGATAGAAGAGATGAGAGTCAGCAAGGAGAAAACAAATAGCTATGAATTGGCTCTGACCACAGTTCAGGATGCTGCATTCTGCAAGTCTGCCTTGGGTCAAATATCTGTAGCTGCTGATCCAGAAAGATGCTTTTGTCATTACTTACGTTGCATTGTACTGGCTAATAATGCAGAACACAAACCAGTTGTCAGATGCACTGGTTGGGGACATGAGGAACAGCAAATGTTGACTCTTGTGGAGAGGCTTCATAAGGACAGCTGTTCCTGCTTGCTTCCCATCTGTTAAAGGGGCCTGCAGCCTGAAATTGTAGGATATTTAAGTTGCAGTCAAGTCAACAATTCATGTTTTCAGATAGGTGCATGAGGAGGCTCACAGAGTCTTCCTGTAAATTTGCTAAAGAGGTCGGTGAAAACACTCCCCCTGTGCCCTGACAGGAAGTGGGTGTAGCTATATATCCTCCTCCTGCCTGGGTGCACTCCCTTTCTTCTCTTCTACAACATGCCAGCAACATAAGAACATCTGGATGCCTGAGCTCCAAGCTCAGAATTCATTTTTAAGCTAGACTTAAGTATGTCTTTGTGACTGAATTACCATCTTTGGCCTGCCTGAACAAAGCTGCTGTATCTGTTACTCTTCATCAAGTATTCTGAATGAGCAAATGTTATTTTTTTACCTTTTTACAAGACTGTATTGTGTATGGTTATTATTTTAAGGGGGAGAAAAGGCAGTACAGTGGTACCTCAGGTTACATATGCTTCAGGTTACATACGCTTCAGGTTACAGACTCCGCTAACCCAGAAATAGTACCTCAGGTTAAGAACTTTGCTTCAGGATGAGAACAGAAATCACGCAGCAGCGGTGCGGCGGCAGCGGGAGGCCCCATTAGCTAAAGTGGTGCTTCAGGTTAAGAACAGTTTCAGGTTAAGAACGAACCTCCAGAACGAATTAAGTTCTTAACCCGAGGTACCACTGTAATACTAAGAAAATCCAGTCTGCCTTAAAGCATCCTGAATTACTTACACTAAACAGTTGAAATTAGCCAATCTAAGTTTCCCAATTAAGCTGTGAAGGCATGGCGCTCTGCTGAACTCACAAACATGAGGAAGGAAGGTTAATGTCTAATAAGCATATCCTCTCGTAGCATCCAATCACATCCCAACATAAATTATATGTAATAAATAGCATGCAGCTGTGTGGGAGCTTTTTTCTTACCCAAAAGGGAAGGTGGGGGCTTCAGCCTGGTTCAGAACTGCAGCTCATTCCCTCCCCAGTAGGAATGAGGAATAAATTTAATTTAGTTTGTGTTTAGAGACAAAGTCATGGAGGATAAGGCTGGCAATGGCTGTTAGCCTTGATAGCAATGTTAGAATCATAGAATCATAGAGTTGGAATAGACCACAAGGGCCATCGAGTCCAACCCCCTGCCAAGCAGGAAACACCATCAGAGCACTCCTGACATATGGTTCTCAAGCCTCTGCTTAAAGACCTCCAAAGAAGGAGACTCCACCACACTCCTTGGCAGCAAATTCCACTGTCGAACAGCTCTTACTGTCAGGAAGTTCTTCCTAATGTTTAGGTGGAATCTTCTTTCTTGTAGTCTGGATCCATTGCTCCGTGTCCGCTTCTCTGGAGCAGCAGAAAACAACCTTTCTCCCTCCTCTATATGACATCCTTTTATATATTTGAACATGGCTATCATATCACCCCTTAACCTCCTCTTCTCCAGGCTAAACATGCCCAGCTCCCGTAGCCGTTCCTCATAATGTTTTAGCTCTGCTGTTAGAGGCATTATGCCTCTGAATACCAGTGGCTAGGAAATACAGTTGGGCAAGGTGCTGTTGGGCTCATGTTCTGTTTGCAGGCTTCCCACAGGCATCTGGTTCGCCACTGTGAGAAAAGGATGCATTGGCTTCATTCAGCAGGCTTGTCTTATGTTCTTATGACTGAGTGGTCTTTAACTGCGTGAACAGCAAAATGGATAGGCAGTTACCTGTGCCAAAGTGAAAAATGGAATGGCAGGAGCGGAGTGTCATGGGCGTCTCTCTCTGCATCTCTGCATGCACACAAACAGCCATCACAAGAATCGGAGAGCTAAGTTTGGACTGTCTGCATTGGCAAAAGATAAAGTATTCCCTGAAAAAACAAGAGACACAGCTCAGCTGACATGCTAGACAGAAACATGATCACTGATCAAATACTCCAATATCCAAAAAATCAGTGTTTGAATTCTGCTCTTTGGATCAGATTCTTTCCAGGTCCGTGGGTATGCCAGAGACCCTTCAGACATTTATACAGACCATGTGTTAACTAGCAAACAGAGCTGTACAAACTCTGATGGGAAGATATCCTGCACTTTTCAACTGTTGTCACTGTGAACCCGCGTGTTGAATATCTTGAAGCTTGTCTCCATGAATTTGCCATCGAGGCTTGCTTTGAGACACACACACACACACACACACACACACACACACACACACATATATATATATTAATGGCTTGCACGCACTTATTCAAAATAGGGATTCGGGCAGCGGGATTCGTTAAGCTGACATTTTAATGCAGACCTTCCTAATTTGCATTTCTCAGACCAATAATACATGGATGAAAAAACAGCCTTCCTCAAAGTTTGCAGTTCTCTGAAGTATGCCACCAAGTTCTCCAGCCAAAAAATGTGTACAAAGCATATTTAAGTGCTTATATTCATTTGTGTGCTTGCAAAAATATGTATATTGGGCAAGATTGCCTGGTATACTAGGTAGAACTGCATGCCAAAAGGTATATGTAAGATGAAATGCATACAATTTTCCTGTAGATTTTTTTTTTTTTAATTGCAAAGTGAAATGGAGGAGAACTAAATGAGGAGAAGGGAATGCTTTTTCAGAGGTGGTATTTGCCATGTGTAGTTTTTATAGGCACTTGTAGTAGGTTTTTTTAAAAAACAACCTGTTAAAAAAATCTGCTGTTATTAATTGGAGCAACTTTTGATTTGATAAACATGTTTTATTTAATTAATTTGACAGATTGATTGGCTGACAGCACATTCCTATACATGCCTACTCAAAAATTTAAGTCCCTCTGAATTCAGCAGAGCTAAACCCTGGGAAACTGTGTACAGGATTGTAACCTACATGTTGCAAATCTAATTGAGAGATTCATTATGCCTCTTCAGTCCACCCTAATATTTACAATTAAACCCCAATCATATCCATTAGGAGCAATGAAACCGAATGGCAGAAGTGGAGAGTAAGATCATATTTCACCACGTTCCTGCACTAGCAGGGAATATAATGAGTGCAGACTGTATTCAGGTTACTCAAGCAAGCAAATCATGGTGGAAAATGAGGAGAGGTTTCCAGAGTTGTCAGCTGGTGAAAGGTGCAATAAAATTCCTTCCCAAGGTGAAACAAACTGAAAGCAATGAGGGATGCTTATGTAAGACAGTCAGCCAAGCAGCTCAGATAAATAATGGCCTTGGAAATAAATATTGTCTAGTTCATTGTGGCATGATTGCAGCAATTGGAGGGGTCGTTTAGTGAATGAGGGGCATCTTAAACAAGAAGACTTAAACAAGAGGATATCCTGCACCTTAAATGTCCCCATCTCAAGAATATCATAAATGGCTTGGTGGGGGGTGGTTTCAGTGTTCCCAAAAATTATTAATAGAGCTCTGCAAAAAGAAGGGACCAAAACAAAACAAAACCTCATATTCAAAGGGCATGTCTGGGAAGAAGATAATGGGTCAAAATGCAGGAGGTGAATTGTATTGGTCTCCTTGCCTCTTCTCTTTTTTACGAAATTGTTTACAAAGAATTAAGAAACAGATGTGCAACAGCTTGATTGCATGAAAGGAGAACAACAATAATTTTTGCCACAGGTCTGTCTTCACTTTAGCTTATATAATGAAGAGCATTCCCCACCCGCAAAGAGAGCCATTTGGAAGCAAGCTCTGTACAAAGAACCTGGACCGACACTCATCTGAGAATGAAAAACATTTGATTTGGGGTTGTTGTTTTTTGTAATGTCTTTGAGACACTGTGCTTTGAAGATGGCAATTAAATGTAATTTATTCAGTAATGATATTGTGCCATTAAGGAAGAGGAAACATGTATAATCAACTTTCCTTTATTTGTATTTTTAAAAAACCTTTTGAGTTTTTCTGCTTTACGGAATTACCTTCTTCCATTTTAGTTATCCATTGGGGATGTTTTTAAATTGCTGACATGATTGTCTACCTGTTTTTAAAGATCTGCTGAGCAACAGCATCTGCCAAATTAGAATATAGAAGCAGAAGTACTGATCTGAACCTACAATGGCAATCTTAAGTGACCATCAATAAAATCTGTGTCTCTCCCAAATTGCATTGATACTGCCACACTGGGAACCAGCTAGATTCTTTGTATTAGGAATATCCCCAGAAAACACATGGGAACATGCTGTGCGTAGCTCATTGTTTGAGCACACCCTTTGCCAGGTTCAATTCCCTGGCATCTCTAGAAAGGGCTAAGAAACTCCTATCGATCATGCAAGAATAGACAGCTCCACCAGCCAATGGCCTGGCTTCTTTTGG
Source organism: Podarcis muralis (assembly GCF_964188315.1). Classification (NCBI taxonomy): domain Eukaryota; kingdom Metazoa; phylum Chordata; class Lepidosauria; order Squamata; family Lacertidae; genus Podarcis; species Podarcis muralis. Next base: position 34,793,997 of record NC_135658.1, read on the forward strand.
TATATAGAATTTTATATGATGTTTTATATTTTGCTTCTTTTTTATATATTGCATGCCACGTAGATACTTTTTAATGTTAAGTGTTTCAAATGTTTTTAAAATAATAGACATTATCTTGGGCAGGCCTTGCATGCTTCCTTATGGCATTGCACACTGATTGCGCAATGCCATATGAAGCCACCAGACTCAGTATGATGATACATTTCATCCTTGAGAAATTATGCATGCAGTACTGGGAGATAACCCTAGTTTATGGCAGCTAACCGAAGGACTTGATTTTTGAGGGCAGTAGTGGCTAACTCTAAGCAGCAGATAAGAAAGGGAACAAAAAAAATCTGTACTTGTACTTGATTTCTTTAAAAGGGTTCAAAAGCAAGAAGAAGAAGAAGAAGAAGAAGAAGAAGAAGAAGAAGAAGAAGAAGAAGAAGAAGAAGAAGAGGAGGAGGAGGAGGAGGAGGAGGAGGAGCATGATGATAAAAATAATAAAAGTCTGGATCAAATTTAGAGTTCAAAGCCATTTATTAATGGTTTGAGTGGTAATTTGCCCATAGAATTTGATTACATCTGGGTTAGCATGGATAGGCATGTAGTTCTGTGAGCTGCTAATAAAAAACTGTAATCAAGCGTATTATCCCAATTACCATTTCACCCTTTTGTGAAGTCTAAAGCATACATAACTGCAAGTGCACCTCGTGGAAATGTGCCTGGCCTCTTGCTTCCGTTCACAGTAAGACACCATACATAAAAGAAAACTCATATAATTTGATTATCTCTGTAGCATTTCCTTGTTGCAACAGCGGATGTTTAAACAAATTATTGACAACTGAAATATGGCATATTTCCTATTTCATACTGAAATATTGCCATAAGCAAATGCAGCAACTGATGCCAGGATTGTCCTAATAATGAGGAGGTAAATGCTCGTGAACAGCAGATTTTTTATTTTTATTTTTTGTGGTAAGACAATGAATCTTCCTGGGGACCACATTTCTTCTTTTTTGTTTATGATTATTCCATTAGCAAAGAGCCAAATTAGATGTGATGTGAGATGTCTCTTTGCATTTAATGCAAATAGCAACCACTGGATGAGGGGCTGATAGTTAATGGTAGTGCAGTGGGCATGGAAGGGGGAAATTAACCCTTTCCTTCTCTACAAATAGTGGCTTCACAGGTATCAATGGAGGATTTCTTCTCAACGGAAACAGCAGCTTTAGAGGATGGATTTTCCTCAGAGTCTCAGCAGGGGATGAAAAGGTTAGATCCCCCTTACATTGCCTGCTGCAGCCCTGGTAATTATTTTTTATTTATTAAATTTGTATACCACCCTATACCAATAGATCTCAGGGTAGTTCACAACCACCACCCCAGCAGATGCTATTTGTATACCCCCCCCCCCAATTAAATAAAGCACTTTAAATGCAAAGGTACATTCAGCATCATGCCCAGTTTGGACATTGTATTCCAGCCGGCTTGAGTAATTAACTTGAATCTTACTTATTTCGGACAGTGCCATGCCTTTTGCTTAAATCAAAGAACAAGTATGGTATAAGCTATTTCTTCATAATTTACATTGCCATCTGTGTGGGGAGTTTTTCTTCTTCAATGTTTTGTTGAAGGCAATAGCTGTAACCTTCAGAAACGTGCCCACATCGGCTTTCTGTCCATTCGATTCAGCAGCTTTTATGTTTCCAGTGGTTGTGGTTTTCAGATGACATTTTTCCTTGGCTTACATTACCAACCACCACATTAGGACCCTGCACCAAGGCTATCTCACCAGAGTAAGATGTTTTGAAAAAGAATCCTGGCAAGCTCATTTTTCTTCCTCCTTCATATGTGATTCTTTGAATGTTAATTATAGCAGATCTTTTATTAAAATAGCCTGAGGAATATAATAGGTTTTATATTGCAGCTGTTCAAACATGCATTTTCTCAACAATTCATATAATGTGGTGGCGGGCAGTTTGTTGCATCCATTTTTCCATTAAAATATCTCTTTCAAAGCTTTCAGATATTTTCCAGACATTCTTGAAGATGTGCAAAAAAAGAACACTGATGGAACGTCATCTTTCCCAATGAAGCGTTCTACCATCATCATCTCTGTTAAGGATGAAAGGGAAATCAAGGTTGTGTCTACTACATCCAATTGTTTTGTGAATAAGATGCACTCATGCAATCCATCTGATGGTTGCAGTGACCATTCTCAATCCTCATGGATTCCACAGACACCTGCATTAAGTGTGAGGAACCTGTGGCCCTCCAGATGCTGTGGGATTCTATACCTAGTCAGCATGGCCAATGGTTAATGGTGATGGGACCTGTGGTCCAACCACAACTGAAAAACCACCCGTTTTCAATCTGTGGTCTGCATGATAATGGGACCAGAACCAAGAGGTCAGGGTATATGCAGCAAATTTCTAGATTTCCCTCTGCCATGTTATTGCTAGACAAGAACATCTTTCATGCTTATCAATGTGTTGCTGTAGTGCAGGGTTCAGCAAACTTTTTCAGCAGGGGACTGGTCCACTGTCCCTCAGACCTTGGGGACTATATTTTGAGGGGGGGGAGAGAACGAATTCTTTTGCCCCACAAATAACCCAGAGATGCATTTTAAATAAGAGGACACATTCTACTCATGTAAAAACACGCTGATTCCCGGACCGTCTGCAGGCCGGATTTAGAAGGCGATTGGGTCAGATCTGGCCCCCGGGCCTCAGTTTGCCTACCCATGTAGCATATTAGGGGAAGATTTATGCCTATTTACTGTGATATCTAGGAAATAAGACCTCATGTCCATAGCTGTCAACCTTCCCTTTTTTGCGGGAAATTCCCTTATTCCAGTGCCATTTCCCGCTGCTTCCTGCTGCTATCCCGGATTGTTAGATATCCCATAGACTGTCCCTGGAACAGGTGAGGCTGCTGATCCCTTATTTTCGAGGCTGCTGATCCCTTATTTTCAAATCTGAAAGTTGACAGCTATGCTCATGTTACAGATTGTGTGGGTACTTGGTGCCAAGGATGGGCTCCCTTCATCGTCCCATAAGCTTTCCCAAAACATCTGAATGACCATTGTTGCTGACCAAATACTAAGGAAGATCTTACTCAGTATGGTAAGATATCCCCCCTAGATGAGTTAGGCTCCACCCCTGTCTTCCATCACTTCTGATGACTGCCTAGTCTCCCTCCATACAATATACATCTCTCTCTAATTGATGGGGGGGGGAATTCTGGTGGGAAACATTCAAGAGAATCATTAAAATGTAGTATTTTGAGTGTGCATATCTATATTTGGTCAGTCAATAGAGGGACTATTCCATGTTGAAGCATGACAGTATAAAGATGAGCAATATGGTGCAGATAATATAAAGATGAACAATATGGTGCAGTTGTGCCTGCCTTCCCATGTTCTCTGATAAAGAAAGATGGTCACATAAGAGATCTACAATTATTGTACTTTGCAGTGACAGGTATTTATTTATGTGTGCATTAATTTATTCAAAAGTGTTCCTAAAGCACTTAATATCTTTTTAGAGACTCTCTACACAGTGTACACTATGTACAAAACAAAAAACAGTATCCCTTAAAACAAAGATGCAGCCTAAAATCAATAAAACAGTATAAAAGCCTACAAAAGCAAATAAGAAAGGAATGGTGTTATAAACAAGGGAGATGGGGCATTATATCCCATGCTGTGTGCTCAGGAGTGGCAACCCCATGTGCAAAGGATTCCAGAACAGTGATGCTGTGCAAGTGAAAGAGGTTTGAGTGTGAATGGCGCCACAACTTCATCACAACTATTCAAAATGGCTCCCAAATAGATTTTTGTGATATACACCACCCTTCTGATTTCAAGAAATGCCACAACTGTGCAAAGGGTTTTTACTGATGGAGGAGGTCCAGAGAAGGCCATGGTGGAAAGAATCAAAGAACCCATTCTCCCGTCAGTACACAAGATAGCTGCTCAGAAAAAATGCAATGTGGGGTGCAATGATCATTACCATGAACATCATTGCCTCGAGGGAGTGCCTCTTTACATCTCAGACAGGAAGAGCAAAATTTCAAATCCTCCGGAAGAACGTTTGAAGGAAAAGAATAGAGGCTGTGACGAAGGGACAGAATTCAAGGTCATGATGGAGTGGCAGTCAGCTTTTCCATATTGCTTCTTGCCCAACTCTCTTTGTCCTACCTTGACTTCTACAGATCTTACTCACCCAGTTGCAAGCATTCTATTCCAAGCTAATAACATCTGAGGTCCCTATGAAATGTGCAAACCATCTGTTAATGGTGTATTTGTTTTTGCACTCACACATAATCTGTTTCTTTGTGTGAACAGGGACCTTATCAGTTTTACTTATTTATACTATGAGATGGCTTGCTCTAGACCACCAACACACAGAGAGATTGACCAGGCAGATGCAGAGCTATTAATTATAGCAATATTTTTACATTTATTTTACCTCAGATTCTCATTTGCCCTGGTTTCTTTTTCTGGAAAAGCAATAGGTTTAACACTATGTACTTATGCTCCCTGTATCAGCATAAAAATTATAGTAACTCTCCAGGAAAGCGTGCATTAAAGAGGCAGTGAAGACAATACATAGAATGCATGGTCACATTATTTAGCTTTTAAAAAAATATCCATAAGGACTGAGATCACAGTTGGTGGGCATAGGAAATAACATTTTCTCCTCGTGCAGAAGTCCCAGCGCTGCATTCTTTGTTTTTAAAAGTGCAATGCAAATAAGTAATTTACATATCATCTCATTTGGCCCAAGGAGTAAGGCCGAAGGCATATACCCACTTAAATGGAACCTTTTAAAAAAAAAATTTTATATGTGATACTCCACAGGTTTTGTTGGAATTGATCAATGTTATTTTACTACAGAATTAATGAAATACTCTACAAATAAAGAGATTGGTTGATATTGCTGTGAAGGTACTAATGAGAAGATACTGCAAGTTCATATTGGACCTAGGGTATACTTGTAAATAGAATACAGTGGTACCTCAGGTTAAGTACTTAATTCATTCTGGAGGTCCGTACTTAACCAGAAACTGTTCTTAACCTGAAGCACCACTTTAGCTAATAGGTCCTCCTGCTGCTGCCGCCAGAGCACAATTTCTGTTCTCATCCTGAAGCAAAGTTCTTAACCTGAAGCACTATTTCTGGGTTAGTGGAGTCTGTAACCTGAAGCGTATGTAACCTGAAGCGTATGTAACCCGAGGTACCACTGTATAGCACCTGTGAAAATGCCACTGCCCCACTCAGCTGTTGCTGGACTCCCAGCTCCCATCAGCCCCAGCCAACATGGCTACTGGTGAAGGAAGATGTGAGTTGTAGTCCTAGAACATTGACAAGGCCAGTTCCCTACCCCAGTTATTTAGACAGGCCCATCCAAGAACTTTCTCCCACCATGCAATTGATACAAAGGGGTGTGACAGCTGGACTCTACTGCTAGGTAAAGCTGCTGAAATAGCAGGGGGTGCCTTGAATACCAATGTAGCTAACTGTGGCATCTTTTGCAAGAAACCTGGTATGTTGTCAATTGAAAAACCATTCTAACATTTCTCTGTGCATTGGAGAAAAGGCTGCCTCCACTGTATCATATTAAAGCATCTTAACTGTCACATGTGCACAGAGTGGACTATGGGGAGGCATTAAATCTGCTCCTAGAGACTCTTACCATTGCCTGTTTGTTTGTTTGTTTGTTTGTTTGTTTGTTTGTTTGTTTGTTTGTTTCTCTTCACAGCAATTTGAAGCTCTTGTTTTCTTCTTTTCTCCTGCTTCAGACTATATTTCCTCCTTGGATTCTTTTCACATAATGGCTGAGCTACAGGCAGCTGTCAGTGGTGATCCAGAAGTTGAGCCAGTTGGAGTTGAGGGATCAAGCCAGGACTCAGAGCTGAGGAACAAAGCCAGGAGTCACAGCCAAGGAACATACAAGGTCCCAGCCCAAACAGGAAGCTTTTTATAGCCCTTCATTTCCAGGAGTGCCCAAAGACCAGCCTAAATGGGTAGGGCCAATCAGAGCCAAGCTGCACTTCTGATAGCTCATCTTGGCTCCAGCAACTCCTGACACATCACATGCCTAAGTGATCACAGCCAATAAGAGATCATCTAGTAAATATTGTCACACCAGGTAACCAATCAGAGTTGTGTACCTGATGCCATCACTGAGGCAAACAAAATCGCTCAGTCTAAAATGGTGCAGGGGGAGATGGAACGTTCTTATAACCAAGGCAGCTCAGCTGTGCTGCTTTGAACTTACCCTAAATTGGTGGATAGGAACAGATATACCCCCACTGCTAAGAGAACAAATCTACTTCTGCCACTGCAGCAGCTCTACAGAGAGACAGAGCGTCCACAGCTCAACCAACCACAGCAGTGGGAGGCAGGCAGAATGACATAATGTTCAGACCCAGATCAGGCCAGATGCTGGCTTGCGACAGCTGTGAAAATGACTCAAGGTCCTGTGGTTCCCAGACTGGCTCAGTCCCTGCACTCAGGACACCTGATTTCAGGACTGTTAGCTGGGCTTTGCTGGTGGGACTACGACTGGTGGGCCTTCAACCTTCCAGCATGTTCATTGGGTGGAAAGAGGATGTCTGCACTGGTGGACAGGTGGTTGGCAGACACGGGTGGGAAACTGGTTCAACCAGCGAAAACAGCCTAAGAGAGAACCAGCCCACTTGCTTCAGCATCCTAACAACATGAGTCTTGACATTGTACCCCATTTGTTAACTCTCATTTGCCAGCCTAATGCATTGGGGGATCAGGTTGTATCACAGCTGCTAACAACATTTCTCCCTGTGTATTAGTGCTTCTCAAAATACGTATATTCATCTGCCCAACTACCATGCAAAAGACATTAAATAGCATCCAGGCATGGCTATGCCTTCTTCGGTGACATTGAGTGAATTGCTACAGGTTCCAAGAGCAACAGTCAAGAATAGAACAGTAGAGCACTCATGGCAGATGTTTTGCCGCAGGCTCTGCACTTTATGATTCCACCTGTGTTTGTCTAATTCCCGCCAAAATAATCTCCTCCCACCTCATTGTGGATAAAGGCAGATAACTGTAATGAGAACCAAAACAGAGGGAAAGATAGGCAGTTACTGATCTGCCTTGGGCGAGACTGGTGATATCACTCCAAATATATAACATAAGAGCAGCTTCTTTGTTTACATGGAAAAACACCCATCAAACATTTGGGTGCCAGAGGCATCTAGTCATGAGCGACTTGGTCTTCCATTTACATTATACTTGCTTTTATTTACAATGAACTGGAATGCAAACTCCATAGGTGGTCCTTTCCCTGTCTATAATGGCACACTTTTTAAGCCACAAAACTTTTCCACCTGTCATGACAATGTATTTGATGACCACGGACCATGAATAAAAATATACTAGAATTTCTTTATAGACCCTTTAAGAATTGAATTCATAACACAGTATGACTGAATAGTTTGCAAAGAGTACCGTAAGCTTTATGGCTGGAACACCTAGAGATATAATCTAGCTTTGTGTTTTACAAAATTGAGATAGTTTTAATGCCAATATTTACTAAAGTAGTATTAAATGTGTGTTAAACTGAAAGCAGTGTGATAGATTCAGGTATGCTGTACAAAGAAAACAAGAAAACATAATACTGTATAATATGGAACACCAAGCCAAAACCGACTTCTGTTGCATTATAGACATGCATATGGAAAATATTAGGAAATATTAGGAAAATATTAACCATCTTCAAAAGAGAACTTGGAGGGTAAACGTAAGCTTTCTTGAAGGAAATGTTTTGTTTTCTTTAAAAAATTGCAAGTCTTCTAATTCTTTGGGGGGTTTTTTATATTTAAATTCAGATTACCCTACTAAAAGCTTCCAGATTCAATTTGGTCAAAGTTTATTTGCTCAAGCAGCACATAGGAATGGGAGAATCTGTCAATTTTGGTTTCTTTGTTTCTCATTTTTCCACTCATCAGTTTAATCTTCCAAATTTCTGTATATAATCTTCCAATATATATCTGTTTGTTTGCACTCTCTCTCTCTCCATATAACCAGCATATTAGTATGAATTTCTTCTGCTTTATGCATATTTGTATGCAATTTTACATGATATAAACATTTTTCCAAATCCATTTTCCTTGATATAACACATTTTTGCATGCTATTTCACTAATATATGCTGTACATTTAATGCCCATTTAGCTCTAGTATGTGTATGTTTGCAAAATTCAGAAAAGCATGAGTTTCAAAATTTAGCTGCATTGTGGTTTGTATATTGCTTCAGAGAGTACAAATTTGGTATGGAGGGGGGGAATTAACCTTTTTCTCCCTAGTGTAGTCCTGAAGCAGAATAAGACAAGGATGCCTGAAACCTTGTGGGCATATTGGTGCCATTCGGCAGAAATTCTTATGTTGATCATTTGCTATGTCCCTGAAAATTCCATAAAATTCTAACACAAAGCTTCTAGACCAAACAGACAGTAAGTAAATGTTTAGGTTCAGGTATTTCATCATACTGATTCTCTTTCATTTTGTCAACCAGCACTTGACTTCAACTGTTTAGGGTATTTTTTAAAAGAACAGCAACACTGTGTTTACATCTATTAAAGAGTTAGGTTTGCTAACACTTTCTCATCTATCTTTGATCAATCTTCCTGCGGTTTTAGCAGTAATGGAGATTGTTGTCATTATTTCTTTCTGGCACACTTATGGCCCTTTCCAGAAAACTATTACCTGTTCAAGAGGCTTCATAGGAAGAAATTCATAGCCGAAAATGATTCTTCTTATTCTCCATATTGCAAAGAAAGGGGAAGGCCCAGCACCCCTAGTGAACTAAAGGCAGAGGTGAGATTCAAACCAGAAGCTTGGGTGGAATCTACACACATATAAAAAAAGTTCTGAAAATACTTTTTTAAAAGCGTTTTTAAAAATACATTGAATTTTCCATAAGCCATCGAGTGTCATATTGTATATTGCACTTAAAACGTTTCATTTGCAGCTGTATAGCTGCAAATTATGCCATCTTAAGTCGATTCATTCCAAACTCTGTTCAGGAAGTATTTGGAGGAATTTGACTTACATAACCCTTTTTGCTGGCTAAAGATAAAGGTAAAGGACCCTGACAGTTAAGTCCAGTTGCGAACGACTCTGGGGTTGCATCTTGCTTTACTGGCCGAGGGAGCCGATGTTTGTCTGCAGACAGTTTTTCTGGGCCATGTGGCCAGTATGACTAAGCCACTTCTGGCGAAACCAGAGCAATGCACGGAAATGCTGTTTACCGTCCTGCTGGAGTCGTACCTATTTATCTACTTGCACTTTGGCATGCTTTCGAACTGCTAGGTTGGCAGGAGCTGGGACCGAGCAATGGGATCTCACCCGTCTCGGGGATTTGAACCGCCGACCTTCCGATCGGCAAGCCCAAGGCTCAGTGGTTTACACCACAGTGCCACCCGCATCCCTGGCTAGGTTCCACTAAAATTCTAGATTATGTGACTGAGCTGAAAGAGAGCTGGAATAGGTGCAAGTCTGTCCTTGCTCTCCTAAAGCCCTACCACACTCCTTTGGTGAACTTATTCCAGCTTAAGTTCTACTGGTTAAACCTTGGCTGAGTCAGGGTAATGGACTTACACCAGGGTATCTTCAGTTAAGATGGGGTGATGAACTTATACAGACATAGCCCTGGTTGAGCTCTGGTTTGGTCAGGAAACCCCAAGATCAGATAAACCCAAACTCTCTCAGCCCAGGGAATCTTGAATTTAGATTGTGCTGTGACTATGCTATATTAGCTCTCTCTAAAACCTGTCCCCGACATTAATGTCATCTTGTTGGACTTGTCTGCATTTATCCCTTCAATATTTCACCTTTAAGAAGCTCCCATCCATCTTGGACTCCCTTCTCTTTGAGTATTTCTGACCATGGGATCTCAGCCAGTAGTTCCTTAAGCTTTTTGAAATCAGGCTTCTTAATGTATAGAGCGCATCTCCAACTACACTCAGCTTTCCCTTGCCTGTGTAGTGTGAAACCCAAGAGGGCATGATAACTTCCTCCCAAGGTTCCCAGTGCTTCCACCTCATCGATCATTTTGCACTCTTTGTAAAAATAATAAAGTGAGACTCATGGAGCACGGCTGTTCCGCCATTTTGCAGTATGATTGCTTTCAGACATAACCTTCCTGGTATGGCTATTAAATTCCTTGTTTTACTAATGTAGCCATAAATATATATCAAAGAGCAAAGAATTCCTAAGATGGAGATTGTTTAAAAGTTGCACATTTGTTTTTTATTCTGTATCATCACTAAACTGGCATACATGATTAAACATCTGAATTCCCCCCCTTTCAAACCTGCATGGAATTGTTGTAAATAATAGGAAATAATAGGAAGAGGAGACTGACCAAGTTAAATTATGATGCTTGGCTTGTGCCTTTGAAATGCATGCTTTGCTTGAAGGATGGCTGCAATTTCCCCAATCATACTCAGATGTCAGAACTGGCATCTGGTAGAACTGAGAACTGGTACTTCTCCCAACAGCAGGTGTTCAGACTGACAGCTGGCAAGATAGGGATAATGGCCACACTCCAAAGCACTCAAAAGTTGTATTTTCTTAACTGTACTTTTTGTGTTTGTTCAAAAACCTAATTTTTGGTTAATTAAAGCAGTGTTTCCTGGCCTGGGAAGAATCTGACTAACCCTATTGGTCAGGGATGGGGAAACTGTGGCTCCAGCTGCCATAGCCAATGATGAGGGATTATGGGAATTGTAGTTCAACAGCACTGGAGGGCCACAGGTTCACCATCCATGCTCGAGGGGAGCTCTAGGGGATTGGAAACTGGCATAGTTGTAACTTGGGTACCCCCCCCATAAGACTTCTGCCCATCATGCATGAGTCATTTAATTCAACTAGTGACAATTATTTATTCCCTGGGTATTTTAGAATAGATAGGGAACCAGTGGTAAAGTTCTTCTCCATCTAATTCAGTTCACCTTGGGATGCCAGGTTAAGGGCAGGAGTAGAGGAATGTCTAAAAGGTACCTCTTCAGCTACTATGTTGTTGTTGTTTAGTTGTTTAGTCGTGTCTGACTCGTCGTGACCCCATGGACCAGAGCACACCAGGCACTTCTGTCTTCCACTGCCTCCCGCAGTTTGGTCAAACTCATGCTGGTAGCTTCGAGAACACCATCCAACCATCTTGTCCTCTGTCGTCCCCTTCTCCTTGTGCCCTCCATCTTTCCCAACATCAGGGTCTTTTCCAGGGAGTCTTCTCTTCTCATGAGGTGGCCAAAGTATTGGAGTCTCAGCTTCAGGATCTGTCCTTCCAGTGAGCACTCAGGGCTGATTTCCTTAAGAATGGATCGTTTTGATCTTCTTGCAGTCCATCGGACTCTCAAGAGTCTTCTCCAGCACCATAATTCAAAAGCATCAATTCTTCGGCGATCAGCCTTCTTGATGGTCCAGCTCTCACTTCCATACATCACTAGTGGGAAAACCATAGCTTTTACTATTTGGACCTTTGTTGGCAAGGTGATGTCTCTGCTTTTTAAGATGCTGTCTAGGTTTGTCATTGCTTTTCTCCCAAGAAGTAGGCGTCTTTTAATTTCGTGACTGCTGTCACCATCTGCAGTGATCATAGAGCTCACTGCCTCCATTTCTTCTTCAGCTACTATACAATTTTGCAATACTTGAAAGACAAGAGCAAAGTTTTAGGATATGAGGTAGACATGCAGTTTAAACAAAAGACCCTTGGGGTTGAATAGCGCTTACTCCCAGGTAAGAGAGTATTGGGTTGCAGCCCCAGGAAACTTTTTTATTTATATGAAGATATTCAGCCTGGACACTGAGGTCCAGCTCCGAGGGCCTTCTTGTGGTTCCCTCACTGCGAGAAGTGAAGTTACAGTGAACCATGCAGAGGGCCTTCTCGGAGGCAGCACCCGCCCTGTGGAATGCCCTCCCATAAGATATCAAGGAAATAAACACTGACTTTTAGAAGACATCTGAAAGCAGCCCTGTTTAGGGAAGTTAATGTTCAATCTTTTATCATGTTTTTAAAATTCTGTTGGGAGCCGCCCAGAGTGGCTGGGGAAACCCAACCAGATGGGCAGTGTGTAAATGTTGTTGTTGCCATAATTTGAAAGCAATTATAGTTGAAGTATTAAACTCTCAGGCTCTTTGGTAAGACCTGTATTATACCTATCTGTGACTACCACACTTTCAATGTGCTACAGAGAAAGCTCTCTTGGAAGAACTCTTGCAATATTTCAGGGTTCCTTAACATAAACAGGCTTTAGCCATCAATACAGACATTAAACGGGGTGGGGGGGGGGGGAATAAGCTTGCATTTCCTAAACAGTGTATTTTGAACCTTATCTACTATTCCAGTCTTCACCAACCTCGTAGTTGGCCTGCTGGCTGGGGATGGTGGGAGCTGTAGTCCAAAATATTTGGAGGGCACCGGGTTGGTGAAGGTTGTTCTGTTCTCTTTGAATAGTTAAGATGCTGTTTTTTGTCAGATTGATGTTCCAGGCTCCCATGCACAGATGCAGAAAGGTATCATTTTTGTTTAAAGCCAGTATCTGGCTCGTCCAAAGAAAATGGTTTTCTGATCCAAAATGCCTCTTGTTCTCCCACTCCAAATATTGACATTTTTTCTGGGTGATTCTTGCTGTTTAAACTGTCCATGGATCAATGTCATTTAGCCTCCATTGCCAAGAAGCAAGAATTGTCTCAGCTGGAAGTTTCATAATTGGGGCAACTTTGCTCTACACCCCGCCTGCCGTCTCTGGATATTGTAATAAATCAAGTTAATCTGAACACTGATGCGCCTTCTTAGCCTTACTTGGTGATCATTCTGCATTACAAATAATGTTTTGCATCACTTTTTATTGGAGTTTTTTTTTAATCCATCAGTTCTTTTGTTGCTGTTTCAATTCCAGCAGGAAATTTTTTCATTAGTTTGGAGTTCAACCTCTTAGAACGGTCTTAATGCTTGTATAGATCCTACTTTCCCACTATATATGCAGAGTCCTGGCGGCTTGCAGCAAATTTAAAACAACAAAATTCAACGCAAAGTATTAGCCCAACAACAGCAGGAATGGACAGCTGCAACAAATGAAACACAAGTTCAGCCTTGTCCTATCCAGGTCTACTCAGAAGTCCCATGAGTTCAATGGAATTAAGTTTCAGGGAAAGTGGAATTAAGATTGCAGCCTAAGAGAACATCAGCCAAGTAGGTCAAATGCATGTTAGAATGTTTGTTTGTTTAAAAAATTGTCTTTTCTGTCATTTCAGCAAGCATGTGCTATTAAGTGTCTTGCCTCCATATTGGTGCCTTTGGAAACCAACCTTCTCAGGTAAGCCCATTGCTCCCTTTAAATCAGAACTAAAAACCCATCCACCCTAAACTACAATCCCATGGAATTAGGCTTCTTAAATCCCCTTGACTTCTGTGGAATTTAAGGTGTCTGTGCATCCTACTTAGCCTGTCTTGTGAACTGTCCTGTGAATGCAGCTGTCCACAGGATAGTTTCCTCTACTGTCATCCTATGCAAGCCCTATAAAGTCATATTGTTATTTTCAAGTAGACTTCTGTGCACAACACTGACCTCTTGTGTGAATTCTGTTGTTTGGCTGAGTCAAAACTGTTCCTTTCATTCATACATTATTATAAATAGCTATATGATCAAACTACTATTCCTTGGCAGTTTCTCAGCAAGTATGTGATATTTTACATTTGTTACCAACTGACTAGGGATCCTAGGAAATTAATTGCTGTGCCAAACAAAGAGTCCTGAGGGGGGAAAACCTGTGAGCAATGCTAAATATTCCAGACGCTTATTTTCTTCTTTTACGATTTCCGTTGTAAGCAGAAACACTGTAAGATTTATAGACTGTTCCCTCCCCTTCTCTCTCTCTCTCTCTCTCTCTCTCTCTCTCATATACACACATTAATCTGATTTGCACCACTCACTCTATCTGCAAACACAAACACACAGAGAGCCTTTTCACCCACCAGAGGAAGCTTGCAGGTAGGTTACAGTAGTCTGGGAAATGTAGGAGCAGAGCTTTTCCCCTTTCCCCGGGGGTACTAAAGGGGACTTCTTTTGTGGTGTTGTTAAAAAGTGTGACACTTACTGTAACAACTTCATGGTGTGTACTGGCACCTATGTTTCGGAGGGGGGGGAGCACTGTGTAGGGACATACCCTCCAATATTCCTCAGATGAAAACTGACCCTCAACTGACTCTCTTCAACCCTCCATTTTGTCCCCCCTGCCCCCACAGAACATTTCTTCCACCATTACACCAATGTCCCAAAGTGTGCACACCCTCCACTGTCCTGAGAAAACTCCTCAATCCCTATTTTATTTTGCTTCACGCTCCACTCTGCTCCCCCTTCCTTTCTGCCCAAACTCAACCAGGGAAAGCACGGGTAAATATAGAGTTTACAAAAGGTAGGGCCATTTGGATTGTAGCCTTTACGCGATATTGCAGTATTGCAAGTGTCCGACGAGTCACTGAAAGAAGCCTCTCAGAGAAAGCCAGAACAACAGGTTCTGAAAATAGTTGTTTTTCTCTTATCTTCCGTCGGTATCGCATGAGACTCTTAATATCTGGGTCATGGGTTCAAGCCCCATGTTGGGCAAAATATTCCTGCATTGCAGGGGGCTGGACTAGATGGCTCTCGTGGTCTCTTCCAATGCTGCAATTCTATGACTCAATCCCTGTGACTTAATTGCTGGTTTTTGTTGTGTGTGTGGTCTCCCTCTCTCTCTGGGTACTTTGTAAATTAAGAAAAAGGAGTGTGTGTGTGTGTGTGTGTGTGTGTGTGGTATAGTGATAAACTTTGTAAAAAGATTATTTAAAAAAGGTTATTCAGTTTAAAGAATATATATTATTGTATTTAGCCCAAGAACCCTGAGTTTGTTTCTATTTTGATTCATTAACAGTTTGTCCTTGTGTATATCTAAAATCTAAAGAGCATTCTACCAATAAGAAGAGGTAAATGCAAGAGTATTAAAAACAGCTGCAAGAATAGGCAAACCGAAATAACACAGTTCTTGCATCATTCCATCCCACGGATCCATTGTCTAACAGAATTTGATTTAAATCCTGCTGTTTTTCTAGGCTTGGATATTTTTATGTCTTTCATGTGGTACCCTCCAGATGTTCCGGGACTACAACTCCCATCACCCCTGACCATTGGCAATGCTGGCTGGGAATGATGGGAGTTGGAGTCTAGCAACATGTGGCAGGCACCATGTTTGCTACTGCTGCTTGTATGATAGGTTTTCTTTTTTTAATGTATTTACCGTTTGCTCATAATTCAAAAAGCACCTCCTAAATATTTGATAGCATCAAAGATTTAAAACAAGCAAATAAACATGAGCAAGATTGCATTTGTTCCACCAAATTCAAAACCTTCTACTATTTTGTCAGAGACAGGGACATAATGAAAGACAGATTCATATAAAAAACATATTTAACTCAATGGAGTTTTCCAGTAAGATGCCAAAATCTGAGTTGTATTTCATGTTCAAACCATTATCAAACATCTAGTAAAGGTCAATCATTAATAAGAAACAAACATATTCTCTTTGTTCTAATTCCTTGTTCGTACGCTCTTGGAACTCTCAAAAGAACAACAATATGTTCTACCAGTTTAGAATAAGAGAGTTTAGAATAATACATGGCATTCCTTGAGGAGGGGGCGGGAATTTAAGTTGGACAATTAGATAATTAAGCCCTGTATCAGGATTTAAAAGCCAGTAGCAATTGAGGCAGCTGAACTGACAAGTTGCCAGTGTCTTGACCCTAAACACAAGAGCCTAGTTTTGGAAGGAAGGAAATGTGTTGAATGGCAAAACAGTCTAATATATTAGCTGAAGGAGCATTTCTTGATTGACAATACTTGATTGACACTCCGTACACTCTAAATTCCATGCTTCCATGAGACTTGGAAATGTTTGAGGGGAATATAGGTGTTCGATTCTTTTTTAAAAACCACACAAAATAAAACACGATCGCCTTGTATATGCCTGCAGCAAAATGAGGAAGGAGTTGATAGAATGAATTGTATCACTTCAAACTACAAGTAAGGAAAAGTTGGTGCCAGATCTGATATAACCCTCTAACACCCTGTAGCACTCTGGTGGGCTCTCCCCTGCTAGGGGAATAAAGATATCAGCTGCTGCAGTGGCTACTCTGAACTAAGCGCTGTCACCCGTCCACTGCGTCCTGCAATCTGCCTAGAATAAGCTTTTTTCTTCTTTTTAGATGTGGTGCATTCAAAAATGGCACAATACCACAGTGTAATCTATCACTTCATTCTGCTGCATCCGTAGAGCAGGCATCTGTATACTGATGGGACTCCATTTCCTGGTTTTGAGAAAACTGATCTGGAAACAGAACAACTAGGGTTTTGAAGTAACACAGTCTCACCACTACTGGTCAGGTTACAGAAAGCTTTCATGGAGTACCAAATCAGCTAGGCTTTTTGCTAACCTACTGAAGCGCACAGTGCTCTAGCCTAGTCCTTCACCAGGCCCTTGGTCCCTGGATCCTATAGGCCAAACTGCCTATAGGAGCCAGTGTGGTGTAGTGGTTAAGAGCAATAGACTCGTAATCTGGGGAACCAGGTTCGTGTCTCTGCTCCTCCACATGCAGCTGCTGGGTGACCTTGGGCCAGTCACACTTCTCTGAAGTCTCTCAGCCCACTCACCTCACAGAGTGTTTGTTGTGGGAGAAGAAGGGAAAGGAGAATGTTAGCCTCTTTGAGACTCCTTAGGGTAGTGATAAAGCGGGATATCAAATCCAAACTCTTCTTCTTCATCTCAGTGCATCATCTCCTAGGAATAGGCAGGGATGGAAACCCTGGCCTCCAGCTATTGTCAGGTGTTGTCTGACCTCAACTCTCATCAGCCCCAGCAGCATAGCCAGTGGTGAGGGGATGATAGGACAGACCTACAGGCCAACAACAACTGAAGAGTCACAGGTTCCCCATTCCTGCTGCAAAGCATTTTAGCAGCTGCGCCCACCACATTTCTCCCAAACAGACGAACTAGCCAAGGAAGAGTTCAAACCGTTCTGAGACAATCAGAAGAACGTGCAAGATGTGATTATTTCACTTCTGTAGGAAATGCCATTTCTCCATATGGGTGATTTCTCCAGGACACTAAGACATTAGCTAAGTGCTTAAGCTATTTTGCAGGGGAAATGTAGCGTCTATAGTTTGAAAGAGCAAAAGAAGCAGAAAACTCATTCTTTCCCCTACTCCCATCTTTGAAAGGTGCTTTCTTTAAAAATATTGTTTTCATAGCTCCTTTCAAAATATTATCCATGAATTTCCTGGCTGTTTTATGTACCAGCTCTTCAGTGAAGGGAAACTGCTTAATTCTGAGTGGGAGTGTGGGCAGTGGTCTGGGCACTGGGCTATGTGCCAGGAACTCCTAGTGCTAACACCCAACTGACCACAGGCTTGCTGGGTGGCCTCCCACAAGTTGCCTATCATCTCAGTCTCCTGACATTACAGCCCAACAATCTATTGCAAGGGAGTTAGTCCATAATTTCTACGCCATGATCCTCAAAAATGTTGCTCTGGAGTTGTTCCACAGAAGCCAGTAGAATTGTTCTAGTCCTTGAAATATGGAATGGGGAATAAATTCCACTTACGTTGAGCGGGAATTATTCTTTAGTAAGAATCTTTGGGAATGGAAGCTTTAAGGTTATTGCATTTGCAGGAGACTGTCTTAAAGACATACAATGTACTGTATATGTTTGTGTGTATGTATATATGTATGTTTATTGTTCTGATTTTTCTGAAACTACCTTCCCAATATTTTTAGGTTATCATAGCCATTGTTTCTCTACCAAGTTAGCTCCGTCAGTAGAGCATGAGATTTAAACTCAGGGTCATTGGCAAAAGATTCCTGCATTGCAGGGGGCTGGACTAGATGACCCATGTGGCCCCTTCCAACTCTACAATTCTATGAGTCTATGGTGGAATCTACACACATATAAAAAGACGCTGTGAAAATGCCTTTTTTAAAAAAAGTTTTGAAAAATATATTGAATTTCCCATAGCTTACTGCCGCCATCTAGTGTCACATTTGTATATTACACTTTACAACACACGTAAAACGTTTTATTTATGGCTGTATAGCTGAGTTCTGTGATTCTACAAGGAAGGTATTTGGTAGGCACTGAAATGGCAGCAGAGATGGTGCTTGTCTAACATGAAAGGCCCAATTCCTTAATTGTGCAGAAAGGACTTCCTGCTAAGATGCTATCTGCAGGAAGCCCTCACCTGCCAGTGATCAACTGAGGATATAAGGGATGAGACAACCTTTTCGGTATCCCACCTAACTTCATGCATCAAAATGAATGCATGTGGGCTGAGGCTGGAGTGTGACATTTGTTGTATTCCAAACAAATGGCTGGAAACTCTGCTTCATCTGCAGAATGGGGATACCAATACAGGACTATATTGCAAGAATGTAGGGATGATTCTTACATGGATTGTTCATGTGATAGTGAAAGACTTTAAAGGGGGGGGGGGAATCCCTATCTCTCATCTATAATATCTATAATAAACTCTTTGGGCTCAGCTGTTTTCAGCTCAAGGGCTCTCTATTATGACCTGGCTTCTGATAACTATTGTTAGATAACTATGCCTGGGCTGCCCATAATTTTTTCCACTGGAATAATTCAGTAAGCACAAAATTAGAAACGTGTTTCTTGGAGGGTTTCATTTAGAAGGGGGGGGGGGGAGCTACAGTTTTTGTTACCGCAATTCAGATCAGTCCACAGATGAAAGCCTTTTTGATCACTTCTCTCTCAATAGAAATAACTTTCTCATGTAGCGCCATCTGCTCAGCACTCCTCAACTGAGCATAAGAAAAGCCTGTGGCCCAAATAGTCCAGCATCCTGTTCTCACAGCGCCTATAAGGATACCAACAGGAAACGCACAAACCAGGATCTGAGTTGAAGAGCACTCTCCCTGTGATTTCTAGCAACTGGCATTTGAAAGGAAATTGCCTCCAACTGTGCAGGTAAGAACGCATTTATCACTCTTTGTAGCTACTGCTAGCCTTATTCTGTGAATTTGTCTAATCTTCTTTTAAAGCTATCCCATTGGGTGGCCATCACTACCTCCTGCGAATGCCATAGTTAAATTTTGCACTGTGTGAAGAAATATATTTCTTTTGTCTCTTCTGAATCTTCCAACGTTCAGCTTCATTAGATGTCTGAGTTCTAATGTTATGAGAGAGAGAGTTTTTTAAAAACCCTTTCTCTATCCATTTTGCCCATAATATGCATAATGTTGTACCCAAATGCCGAACCCTTTCCTTGATCGTTCTGGTTGCCCTTTTCTGAATTGGGGAAATGCATTGAAAAGTGTTGGATGAATGAATGATTAACAGAAATGCATTAATAGCCAGCAAACTAATCAGGGTGAATTCTCAACCTATAGCCTCACCCCAAATAAATCACGTCAAAAGCTCAGGAAAGACCAGATGCAATCTACAACCCATGTGAGCTTTGTGCAAGAAATCAGGATACATGTTCAGTAGATGGGTTATTTGGAGAGGCACTCAGAGTGCAGAACCAGCAAGTAGGCCAGAAATATAGGTGTTCTTGCGCACCTTAAGCAATGGCACAGATCTTACCCTCTTCCTTATAATACTTTGAAGATCTTGCACTGAGGAATGAATTTGCTGGGGTTTGGGGGTAATTAAGGGAAGGGAACTGGAGAATGTTCTACCTTGGTCTTTTCACAGCCCTTTGAAACAGAGAGAAGCAGGATGATTTAAAGATTCAAAATTTTAGCAGGGGCCTGAAAGATACTTTCAGGTAATGATGCTTTTCTTTCTTTCTTTCTTTCTTTCTTTCTTTCTTTCTTTCTTTCTTTCTTTCTTTCTTTCTTTCTTTCTTTCTTTCTCTCTCTCTCTCTCTCTCTCTCTCTCTCCTCTCAGCTCCCCATGTCCCCCTATCTCACCTGGGAGCATGAGTAAATTGCCATTTTAGCTTACATGGGAATAAGGTGGTGAATTCATTAAGCTTCCTGGAGCACATCTGGCACTAATTGACAATCTAAGCAGGAAAGCATTCAAGGAACCACAGAATTTGAAATACCTGTGGTGTAGGCCCATGATGTCAGAGGGAAGGGGACTGGAGTGGGGTTTCCATTCCCATTGTCAGCTTTTTGGCCATCTGGAAGGAAGAGATCCACTCTCCATAGCAGCCATTAACACCAACTTAACACAGTACTGCTTTAAAATCCATGTTTTAGGAAGCTCTTTTTGGCTCCCTTTAGTTTGACCCTTCTTACATCCAGGCTTTTGCTCATGCTGAAGCTAAAAAAGAAAAGAAAAGGTAAAGGACCCCTGACAGTTAAGTCCAGTTGCAGGTGACTCTGAGGTTGCGGCACTCATCTTACTTTACAGGCCGAGGGAGCCACCGTTTGTCCGCAGACAGTTTTTCCGGATCATGTGGCCAGCATGACTAAACCTCTTCTGGCGCAACAGAACACTGAAACCAGAGCAGCGCATGGAAACGCTGTTTACCTTCCCACTGGAGTGGTACCTATTTATCTACTTGCACTTTTCGGCATGCTTTCAAACTGCTAGGTTGGCAGGAGCAGGGACCGAGCAATGGGAGCTCACCCCATTGCAGGGATTCGAACCGCCGACCTTCCGATCTACAAGCCCAAGAGGCTCAGTGGTTTAGAACACAGCGCCACCCACATCCCTCTTAGGCTGAAACTAACAAGTCATCATTTTGAGTGTCCTTCAGCTGCCCCCCCCCAACAACAACCGTTCCTCATTGTTGTCACACAAGCTCACCTGGGTACCCTAATCTGATTTTCTACCTCAGGTATAATGGATGATGCTATTCTGTCATCTGCACTGAAATAAGATTCACCCACCAGTCCTGTCCGCTTCTGTTCATGGACCATCTTTCACTTCAGGCAGCAACATATCTTGGGCTAGCCCTGAAGATATTTATGGAAACTTTTTCCTCCATTGGGTAGGGCAATTCCTCTCCCCCCCCCCTTAGGGATGGGAAAATAGTATTCAGAAAAACATAGCACAAGCCGCCTGCCGAAGGCCAATGCAGTAGTTCTGGCTGGTGTTCCACAGAAAGGCCAGTTTCTCCAGAAATTGGTGTTAATGTTTATGGATTTTGTTTCAAGGACTTCTGTCTCAAGTGTGCTTTTTTAAAGAAGGTGGGTGACCCAGGCTTCCAGTCGATGGCATGAAGCGAGCGGCTGGCAGGCAGTCTAAACTGACGCAGCTGCTGGCAAATTCTTTTGCCTTTGAAGAGTACACAGAGGCAGCTAGGGTCAGCCGAAGACAAAGAATCTCACACTCCCTTTGATACTGTCCGAACAAATCATTGCATTGAAAAGCAGCAAACTAGTCTAGACATGTATATAGATGGTTTGGGTCTTGTCCAAACAGAGGTGGACCTTTGCAGACTTTTGAGTTTAAGGACATGCATACAAGAACAGAAGGAACCCTTTTGAAATGCTGGATCAGCGGTTCTGTTCTCTACAGAAACAACTGTCAGGTCTATGGCGAAAAGTGTGGTTGGGGTTTAGGGTGTCAGACTAGGACCTGGGAGAGCAGAGTTCAAAGTCCCACTCAGCCATGAAGCTCATCTTGAGTCACAGTCACAGTCTCTCAGCCTAACTTGTCTTACTCAGCCTCTGTCTCTGACTTTTCATCTCTTGTGTAAACAGTTACAGTGGTACCTCAGGTTAAGTACTTAATTCGTTCCGGATGTCCGTTCTTAACCTGAAACTGTTCTTAACCTGAAGCACCACTTTAGCTAATGGGGCACTTTAGCTGCTGGAGCCCAATTTCTGTTCTTATCCTGAAGCAAAGTTCTTAACCTGAAGCACTATTTCTGGGTTAGCGGAGTCTGTAACCTGAAGCGTATGTAACCTGAAGCATATGTAACCCGAGGTACCACTGTACATTCAAAGGGCAATAGATAATTGAAGAACAAATGTGTGTTGCTAATGGGGGGGGGACATCAGGAAAATGTTATTACATACTTTGAATCTCTGTTTAAATCTAGGAAGACAAAAACCCATTTGTGCCTCTGTTCTCTTCGCCATGCTGTGAAAACATGCCTAACAATTGGAGTTTTCTGGTGCAAAATGAAAATCATTTATGTCCAAACAAGGCATGGGGGGAAGTGAGGGGAGCACAAAAAGAATTCCCTTTGGAAAATTCATTGTAGAGCAATGCCCCGTTTTTCATCTCTGACAATACTGAACTAGATGCACCAATCTTGACCCAGTATACAGCAGGTTCTGATGCCATTGTGTTAGTGCAGTTTGCCAATCATTTGAGGTTCCCTTTTCAGTCAGCAAAATCAACCAGGAGGTCTTCCAGAATCACCTTTCTTAGTTCAGCTCATCTGTTGCTGAACTCCCATGTGGGAATAAACATCTCCCCCATTTCAGTCCTTCTGAAAGCATTTATTGTTGAACACTATGGATTATATAACTTATATAACTACTGGTCTAAGTGGGGCGGGGGGAATAGAACTATATATCATTCCTCCTCCCTGTTCTTCAGCCATGTAGCCAGAGTAACAGCCTCCATGCCACAAACCGTTCTTTTCCTCCAGAGCCTGGCTTATAAAAAAGACTATTGCTAAGGGCAACCCTGTTGCTGGGGAATATCTTTGGTTGGGTAAAACTTGGTGCTAGGGGCAAAACTTTTAAAGGCTCCTTTCAAGTCTGTCTTTAGACTACGCCAACACATAGCTGGTTTCCTGACAGGGCTGTATGCATGCAGCCCTGAATCACAGGCAGACACCCCACTTGCACCCCATAATTGCAGAAGCAGTCCCTCATCTAGCCTGGGAGATGCACTCACAGGCCAGTTTCTGAATGCATATGGCCCCTTATTATTCATATGGCCCCTTATTATGCATATGGCCCCTTATTAGATCAAGGCAAATGTATTTATTTATTTAGATGATAATGATGATAATGATGATGATACATTTATTATTTATATCCCGCCCATCTGGCTGGATTTCCCCTGCCACTCTGGGTGGCTCCCAACCGAATATTAAAAACACAATACAGCATTAAACATCAAAAAACTTCCCTAATCAGGGCTGCCTTCAGATGTCTTCTAAAAGTTGGATAGTTATTTATTTCTTTGACATCTGATGGGAGGGCATTCCACAGGGCAGGCGCCACTACTGAGAAGGCCCTGCCTGGTTCCCTGCAACCTCACTTCTCACAGTGAGGGAACCACCAGAAGGCCCTTGGCACTGAACCTCAGTGTCCGGGCAGAACAATGGGGGTTCGGTAACTGAACAGAATAAAAGGGGTAAAGCAACCAGTTTAGGGCTCTTCTAGACTTCAGGCTCATTCATACTGTTGTTGAGGCTAGTAAGCTCCACTAATTCTTTGTTGTCCATGTGATGATCTCATTCAAATCAATGCTTTCCCATACTTTCCCTACCCTCAGTCTGGATTTTCTCATACCAGGGATACTGCATAAGCAAAAAAAGCAATAATTACATTTTTATGGCATCTCATTATTATCTCATCAAAATGTTTCTGAGAAGCTGAGAAATACAAGCAAATGCATTGCTGTGCTCTGGTTTTAAAGCCCTATATTCCAATGGGCCTCTAAAGAAATTCTGTTCAAGTACATAGCAAAATGTCCAGTAAGACTGAAAGCTCCCTCAGTTGTGTCTGGAGGTTCCCCTTTCAAATAAAAGCATTGCCCAATGGTAGCCTATTTTTATATGCTTGACTATTATTAATGTCACCGCATTGTGGGTTCCTACACACTAGAGGGCAGTACAATACTGTGCTATTTTCGCAATAAGCATGGCACTTTAAAAAAAGAAGAAAAAGAAGCCTAATTTAGCCGTTTCAAGCAGGTTTAATATTATTGGTTTTATGTGAAAAGGACTGAAATTTAAAAACAGCATTTTCTCAGCTTAGCCCATTCCAACCCTACACCACCCCTTATCCCAAGCATCTAGGGGAGCATCAAAATAAACACTTTTTTAAAACCCTGTATTTTTGCCCGACCCAAACCATTATCCATCAATTAAAGATAAAATAATTTTCCGCCTTAAGTTTTCAAAAAGGGGGAGAGAGAAAATCAGAGATATTCTCTTTTTCAAAAATATATTTTTTATTTTTTATTTTTTTGTTTTACAATTTCAAATAAACATTTTACATACTTAAGGTATCAGTGACTTCCCTCCTTCACTTTCCATGGTTCATTTTACATATCTTATATCCCTGAATATTTCCACAAAAATTATACCAATTGTGTTTTCCATTATTGCATCCATCGAAACTTATTTACAGAGATAATCTCATGCTTGAGGTACAGGGTTTTTGTCAGGCTTACTTTACTTTTGAAGTGACCAAGGAATGTTTATTTCGTTCTACAAATCAGCTTACCAGTCATGTGCCCTGCAGCAGTTCTGGGTGCCCACACATCAGTTAAAGCCCAGGGTTAGACATTATGAGATAACTCACACTGTGGGCCTTTTTCTGATTAAGCAGCCAAGGATACTGCAGAGTCCTGGAGACTTGGCCACCTCAGAACAAGGCAGGATTTTTTTCCAGGGGAGGGAAGCAAGCTAGTTTCTACACAAAAGCTCTCTACACAAAAGCTGGGAATCAGGGGCTTACGACTTACGGCTTATTAGGGACATCCATGTGATAAAGTAAATGCAAAACATTACACCAACAGAAACTCCGAATAAATTCTCTCTTTTTTCAATAATCTTTATTAATTTAAATTACACATTTATACAAAGAATTTACAATCTCATACTACAAAAAGAAAATTAAAGAAAAAACAATTAAGAAAAAACAAAAGAAGAAAATACAGAAAAAAGAAAGAAG
The DNA here is from genome assembly GCF_964188315.1 of Podarcis muralis. NCBI lineage: Eukaryota > Metazoa > Chordata > Lepidosauria > Squamata > Lacertidae > Podarcis > Podarcis muralis. The sequence goes on from NC_135658.1 coordinate 34,818,895, forward strand.
AAAAAGCAAATTTACGTACATAAAAAAATCTTCCTAATTAATACTTAATTAAACACTTAAATAAAAAAGACTTCTAACAAAACGAGTCTTCCAATCATTCTCATTGTACTGTTTATACTATTGTTGTTTCCCCCCGCACAGTTCTATATTCTTTAATATTTGTTCCAGTCTACTCCACAAACGGTATTTGTTATCTTTACAAGTTTGGATTTGATATCCCACCTTTCACTCCCTTTAAAGAGTCTCAAAGCAGCTAACATTCACCTTTCCCTTCTTCCCCCACAACAAACACTCTGTGAGCTGAGTGGGGCTGAGAGACTTCAAGAAGTGTGACTAGCCCAAGGTCACCCAGCAGCTGCATGTGGAGGAGCAGAGACGTGAACCCGGTTCACCAGATTACAAGTATACCGCTCTTAACCACTACACCACACTGGCTCTCACTCAAGTTCTGCTAATATGGTGTGAGTGGTACAATATGATCTTATATAATCCTTAATTATTCTCCATTCTCCAAATATTTTCTGGTTTAAATTCTCAAGTTCTCTGAGGATGAGGCATAAAAATGAAAGCTTCTTTCATAAAAGAGGAAAGCTTTCAGGAAGCTGAGAAGGCAGATGTCGGTATAGCACGACTTCCATATGTAAGAGTCAGTTTAATGTGGAGTATACGGGAATTCATTTCCACAGATGATGAAGCAGGTTTTGTACCTATGCAAAAATTGAAGTCAATTACCGGATCCTGATAAGCAAGGAGTGGGAAAATAGATTCCCTAAAGACCCGTCAGGCAAACCACAAATTTATGAAAACCTGAAATGGCATCGCTGGTCAGCCAACATTGTCAATAGTCACAGATGACAGGAGCCGTAGGCCAACATATCTGGCGCACTTTAGGATGTGGAAAGCTGATCTAGATATGTAGAAATATCCTAAGGTGAGCAAGCAGGACAGCCACACAGAGCTTCACATGTAGAGATGGAGCATACAAGTTCTGAATTCTGAAATCATATCATAGAATCATAGAGTTGGAAGAGACCACAAGGGCCATCGAGTCCAACCCCCTGCCAAGCAGGAAACAATATATTGTACATGAACACATATCATCAATATGATTGGGAGAGTTGGCAACCTAGGCCTGAAATCATATAGAGGACATTCATATTATATCTCATGTAATTAGTAGAATAAAGGAGCAGGAAAAAATAGGGGCAGGCTGATCTTCCGCTCCCATTATGGCAGATAGCTGCCACACTAGGACAAATGTTTCTGGAGCATCAATGTGATTCTGTGCACTATCCATAGCAAAGCAATAAATCAGAGAATTGCAGAGTGGGAAGGGATCCCAAGGGTCATCTAGTCCAACCCTCTGCAATGCTGGAATCACTGCTAAAAAATATATCCCCGACAGATTCAAACTCTGTTTTAAAAGGAGAGTCCACAGGGCAATGATAGGACATCATTAGCAACTTGCATTTTTTGGTTTAGGTATATAGCTAGTGCTGCCATACGTCTGAATTTTCCCGGACATCACTGAGATTTCAAAGGCAGAACTGATGTCCGGGGGAAATTTCCGAAAGGTGGCCTAAAAAAGAAAAAAAATTGAAGTGGCATTATTATTATTATTAATTATAATAATTATTTTAATTATAATACACCCTAAGGTCCCAATTTAAAATACAACATTGAAATCAGTTTTTAAAACCTATAATTAGAAGAAACGCATTCACAAAAAATAGGGTGGGTCCTGAAGATATATACCCCCAAGGTTAAGGTAAAGGTAAAGGGATGCAGGTGGTGCTGTGGTCACTCTAAACCACTTAGCCTCGTGGGTTTGCTGATCGGAAGGTCGGTGGTTCGAATCGCCATGGCGGGATGAGCTCCCGTTGCTCTGTCCCAGCTCCTGCCAACCTAGCAGTTCGAAAGCATTCCAGTGCAAGTAGATAAATAGGTACCGTTGCGGTGGGAAGGTAAACGGTGTTTCCGTGCGCTCTGGCACTCATCACGGTCCTCCATGAGCCAGTAGCGGTTTAGTCATGCTGGCCACATGATCTGGAAAACTGTCTGCGGACAAACGCCGGCTCCCTCAGCCTGAAAGCGAGATGAGTGCCACAACCCCAGAGTCGCCTTTGACTGGACTTAAACATCCAGGGGTCCTTACCTATACCCCCAAGCTACAGACCTTCCAGGGGAGTGCAACTCTGTCCAGGGCAGATTTCCCCACCTCCTGGATGTGAGAACTTGAAATACATAACACCGCTGTCTACGAAAATGGCAGGAACCTGGGGAATAAATACCAGGAGTGCCCCCCCCCCTTCATTAGCAGCAAAAAATGAATGCATATAATCAATACGACTACTGTCAGACAGACATCAAATGTCAATTTACAATTTGCTTCATATCCTTTTTCATAAACCTCATGTTAAAACAGGGCTTATTCCCTGAACTACTTACAGCAATGATTTTTTTTTAAAAAAATCTTCTACTAGAGGAAATTGAAGGTTACAGGAAAATCAGGCGAAAAGTTTCTGTGTTAATCCCTTGCTGCCTGTCTCTGAGTGGCCAACCAAAATGACATCATTGCTTCTAACTGTCAAGAGCTCCTCACATGGGAGACATTGGTTTATATTACAATCAGCTGTAAGGAATCCGACCAGGGTGATCTCATCCACAGATGAGTGGGCTTGAACTTTGCACCTTTTCATCGCATGAAATCAACCTGGCCTGGATTGGGAGTAGGTCTGGGAGAGCTGTGTTTCCTGTAAGCCTTTCAGGTTATGTATGTGAAGACAGAAGGAGCTGTTTCCAAAGTAAAGATATTGTTGTTGTTATTAAAAAGCAGATTATGGTTCACAGTGTTGATTGACGCAGCAAAGCTCCCAATAGAAGAAAATAATAACATTGATAGATCCTGGTTGGATTAACTGGCAAAGGACTTTTTTCCATGGCTCTGTTAGGCCTACTGCAAATCTAGGCCTTACTAATCAAATGATGGATTAGAATTCAGATGTGGGTGTTAATAAAAAGTATATAAATGTTAACACTGGATTTGCCTTATTGGTGTTCTTGGATTCCAAAATGAAAATAGAACCTGGGGTCTGTTCTTTCAATTCCTGCCAAATGTCTAAATCAGAGTCAACTCCTTATTGTGGGCTTCCAGATACAAGGCTTTTGTTACTTGCTCAATACATTACTGTCACTTCTAATGCACCGAGAAGATTCCCAGAACACGTACACTTTAGAGACCTTATTGGGTGTGGGAACAGACATTAACATTATGGAATACCTGGTACAGGGCGTAAATTTAATCTGGGCATTTTGCAGGGCATGCATTTATGTCCACATTTTGTTCTGTGGCACCTGCAGGAATGTTCTGTCTTATGAAGCGCTGCAGCATCTCACTGACCCAGCACTGTTCCTGGCTGTTCCTATCCACCTGCTGCCAGGAAGAAAAGCAGTGACAATAACAATGGCAGCTTCGTTGTTTAGCTTGGACTTCTTGGAAGTGCAAGGGCGAAAGGATGGAGAGTGCCATGCCACTCAGAAAGCACCAGGTGCCAGAAATACCAGTGAGCTGACCAGACATCTGTAAAACACACACACACACACACACACACACACACACACACACACGTCTGTGGTCTTAAATTTGTTGGTGGCAACTGGATAGTCTTTCTTACTATACCACTTGCAGCAGCTTTCAAGATTTCCAAGCCTTACCTGGAAATGCCAGGGATTGAAGCTGCCACTGAGCTATGTCATCTCCCTGCAGATGTCCTAATGACCACATTGTTTTTAATAAGCTAGGATATTGTACCATGCTGATGACACTCTGTCCCTGGGCAAAGGGTAGCAGTGGTGATTCCCACATGGGGGACACAGGGCAGCTTTGCAGCATGTAAAAAGTGGACTCTGCTGGCCATGAAACTGCAAATGAAAGCAAGTTGTTACCATGTCCTGATGATGACAATGCAACTACATTCATACCTCATGTTACGTTTGCTTCATGATACGTTTTTTCAGGTTGCGTCCCACGGCGACCCGGAAGTACCGGAAAGTGTTACTTCTGGGTTTCGCTGCTCGCGCATGCACAGAAGACCAAATCACGCTGTGCACCTGCGCAGATACGGCGCTTCAGGTTGCAGGCTTTTCATGTTGGGAATGGGCCTCCGGAACGGATCCCATTCGCAACCAGAGGTACCACTGTATTCCTCACCAGTTATGGTGCTTTATGAAGATATTTTCCTGTACAACAGGGCGTGGCAAGATATGAACAAGTAGCTGCTTGGGTCTGTCAGAGTCAGATATTTAGCTCTGATCTTTACCACAACACAAGGACTCTGGCCTATAAATTTGTTTGCGGATAGGACGTTGGAAGCATTTCAATACTGAAATGTCAGGTTCTGAAATACGGGAAATATTTGAGTCAGCCACCGAATTCCGGCTCAATGGCCACGGTGAAATCATCCCAAACCCCAACCATGCTCAGTTCTTTCTTCCCAGAGATCTTCTCAAATCTACGAGATATCACATATTGTGTGATACTGGTGCCTTCTCTTTGGTGGTATATTCTATGATATGCTGGAAACCACAAGAGTGTTCTTCTGGTCCTCCATGAGAGTTTACCACTAGCCACTGTGAGAACAGGATGCTGAACTATGGGAACCATTCTCCTGACCCAGCTGGCTCTTCTGGTGTTGTTATATTCCTATGTACTCTATCTTCACATTTATATACAACATGCAGAATTACATTCAGCACATTGATGTTACATCAATCTTTTTCTTTTCATCTCCGTTGAATCCCATGCCATTGGTTGCTTGAGAAACCTTATTTATATAAAAACTTTTAAAGAGAAAAAATGTTATTAATATTTTGTGCATGGCTTCATGCTGAGGTCAGTTATCTCTCAGTACAGTATGAAGCGTTGCTAAGAGAAACATTAATTTAATCACCACGTTGCTGGTGAAATCCGAGATCGCTAACAGATTGTGTTCTCAGAAATCAAGCACAACAATATTTCTCGGCTGATCTGGTTGATGTTATTTACATGCTTTAGTGAGGCTCGTCTTTTGAGATGGCTTTCTCTCAAGTGCAGCATGGAAGCTTGGGAGAATTGTTTTTATTATAAAGATTTCCCCATCAGTTCAAATGTATCTGTGGCACTCGTGTTCTGTCTGATTCAATGAAATCTAATTATATGGTTCGACCAAACAGAAGTTGATATCTTTGGCTTCATACATGCTCTGGCACATGATTGGTTGGTTGAAATTCCGTTTCAGTCTCAATTAATGCTATCTGGATGATAGCAGAATGCTGATCAAATACCCTTGTCCCAGTGGAGCCCAAAGACAGCTTCAGTGCTCCATGCCAGCATACCACACTTGTGCCAGTATAACATTCTGCTAGCATAACCACAACCCTGTTGCATGTGACAAAAATAGGTGGCGTGGGTGTATGATGCGAGATTAGCGGAACTCGGAATCCTATGCTCATTCAAAGATTGGCCCAACTGCCCCTACAGTGAAATGTTTCATCAACAAAAGAAGTGCTATACATTAAAACACTCAACGGAGAGTCTAAAATCACAGTGCTGCAGTGGAGACAAGGACTGCAGCCAGCTCTAGCCAATAACAGCACACCACGTAGATAAAACCCCACCCATCCATGTCTCAGATAGTAGGGTGCTTGTAATAGGGCCATACCACTTTGTTTTTACACCTAGAGCACACAACGGAGAACTTTGGTGAAAGGCCACTTGGTACGAAAAGGAAGTATTTTGCACAAAGAGACAGCAGGCAGGGATTAAGAGAACATCACATACTCTCATGGGATCCCAGTTCAGGATCCCAGACACATGAACCCAACATGAACCGCAAAGCCAGTGCAGCATATGGGACTGCAAAGACAAAGCACCCCACTCAGTTAACCAAGCAGTGAAAAACCATGCCCAAAGTAGGACTATGCATTCCAATACCCTCGTTGCATCCTTTGGAAACTGGTTAAACAATATTCATTCCCTGCCCCCCTATCCGTGGGCAAAGGGTAGCAGTGGTGCTTTCCACACGAAGGACACGGGGTAGATATGCAGAATGCAAAAAAAATGGGCTCTGCTAGCCATGAAACTGCAATCGAAAGCAAGTTGTTACCATTTCCTGGTTGTGACCATGCATCTATTCATCACCACTTATGGTGCTTCTTGCTTAATGAAGATATTTTCCTGTACAACAGGAAGAGGCAAGATACTAACAAGTAGTTGCTTGGGTCTGTCAGAGTCAGAAACATAGCTCTGATCTTTACCATAACACAAGGACTCTGGCATATAGATTTGTTTGTGGATGGAATGTTAGAAGCCTTTCAGTAGTGAAATGTGAGGTTCTGAAATATGGGAAATATTTGAGTCAGCCACCGAACTGCAGTTCAGTGGCCATGGTGAACTCATCCTAAACCCCAGCTACACTCAGTTATTTCCTCCCAGAGATCTTATCACATCTATGATTTCCTCCTGACTCTTCCTCTTCAAAATTAATCTCCATCCTCAACATCTGCAAACCCAAGGGTGTTGGTATTTTGATGTTATCTAAAAGCCATCTGACATGAGTTGACAAGTTCTCAAGATATCTGTTTTTCTGTAGAGAAGCTGACTGTCTGAAACAACTGTTCTCCTGTACCATTTATGAAGGCTGTGTGTATAATGAACGTCAATGTCTACCACAGATTTAAAGGGGTTTTACTTTCCTAAATGGAAGTCTGGACATTTTCTTGCCTACTTCCCCAAGTCATATGTGGCATAGTTTGATGGCTCTCTTCTTATTATCTTTCGCTTATTAAAGATAAAGTGACCAATCCAAAATCAAGGCATATTGTAGCAATGTGGTATAGATCACTGAGTGCTCAGATCTTCATCGTTTTGCATCTTTCCATCTTTTGTCCATTTCAGCCATTAAACTTTCAAATTTAGTGGAGGAGTTTCTCGCCAGTAATGGACTGGAATGAATTTTGTCATGAAACATGACAAAAGGATATTTGCTATTCATCCTAAAACATGAATGGAGAACCTTTAACCCTCTAGATAAGGAATCTGTGGCTCTCCAGATGTTACTGGACTACAACTCATTTTATCCCTGACCACTGGCCATGCTGCCTGGGGCTGATGGGAAATGGAGTCCAACAATATCTGGTTGACCACAGGTTCCTCACCTTCACGCAAATAGGTTTGATAGCAGCTTCCTGTACTGCTCAGTGTTTCACAATAAACTGCCAAATGCAGACAAAATTGTATTTATCACAGACTAATGTTAGTAGTGGTAGTTACTGGTATTATCATATCATAAGCTGTACATATATTTGGATTAATGAATTTTAAAAATTGCTATTCAAGCCTGCTTGGAGAAAATTCCTAGTCTGTCTTGTACACTTTCCCTAAACCATTTCATGCAGAAACCCCAATGGAACTGAACATCTCAAGTAAGCCATCCTTGAATAAAGAAGTGAGACTGTTGTGCCCTGATGCAAGATAAAACCTCGAAACTGGGCTTGATGCTGATGGCTTTAAAAGAGAATAAGTCTATCCTCTGGGTAAGGCTATCAATGGCTATTACCCATGACACTGGCTAGATGGTGAGCTTCTTTTGGTCCAGATGACCCTGCATGCTGATTAGGACAAAAAATGATGTAAATTGGAATGGGGAATTTGTGGTCCTCCAAATGTTGTTGGACTACAGTTCCCATCATGCCTGTGCACTGGTCATGCTAGCTGTGGCTGATGGAAGTTGGAGTCAAAAAACATTTGGAGGGCCACAGGTTCCCTGGATCTGGTGTAAAAGGTATGCACAGGGAGCTCACATTGACTGGGATTCCAACCTGTGATGTATGTGGAAATTTTGTTGTTTAGTCATGTCTGACTCTTCGTGACCCCATGGATCAGAGCACGCCAGGCACTCCTGTCTTCCACTGCCTCCCACAGTTTGGTCAAACTCATGCTGGTGGCTTCAAGAACACTGTCCAACCATCTCATCCTCTGTCGTCCCCTTCTCCTTCTGCCCTCCATCTTTCCCAACATCAGGGTCTTTTCCAGCGAGTCTTCTCTTCTCATGAGGTGGCCAAATTATTGGAGCCTCAGCTTCGCGATCTGTCCTTCCAGTGAGCACTCAGGGCTGATTTCCTTCAGAATGGAGAGGTTTGATCTTCTTGCAGTCCATGGGACTCTCAAGAGTCTCCTCCAGCACCGTAATTCAAAAGCATCAATTCTTCGGCAATCAGCCTTCTTTATGGTCCAGCTCTCACTTCCATACATCACTACTGGGAAAACCATAGCTTTAACTATACGGACCTTTGTTGGTAAGGTGATGTCTCTGCTTTTTCAGATGCTGTCTAGGTTTGTCATTGCTTTTCTCCCAAGAAGCAGGCGTCTCTTAATTTCGTGGCTGCTCTCACCATCTGTAGTGATCATGGAGCCCAAGAAAGTAAAATCTCTCACTGCCTCCATTTCTTCCCCTTCTATTTGCCAGGAGGTGATGGGACCAGTGGCCATGATCTTCGTTTTTTTGATGTTGAGCTTCAGACCATATTGTATGTGGAAATAACCAGTACTAAAAACAACCAGCTGTCGAAATGCTCCTGAATGTAGTAAATAATGTTTTCCAAATTTGGGAAGGGTTTCAGCTCAGTGGCAGAGCGTTTTTCATCAAGAAGGCCTCGGGTTCAATCCCCAGCTTGCCCAGGTAGGGCTACAAGAGAACCATGTTTGAAATTCTTGGGAGCCACTGTCAAGCCTGTGTAGACAGTACTGAACTGGATGGACCAAGGCAGCTTCCAGTGTGGTGTAGTGGTTAGAGTGTTGGACTAGAGCCTGAGAGACCAGGGTTCAAATCCCCACTTGGCCAGAAATTTCACTGGGTGATCTTGAGGAAGTTACAATTGCTCAGCCTAACCTACCTCACAGGATTGTTGTGGGAATTGAGTGTGGGTGGTGAGGGTACCATGTATGTCACCTTGAGCAACATGAGGGGAAAAGGTGGGGTGTAAATGCAACAGATAAAGAAATAAAAATAATACACATATGAAGAAAATGCCTGCAAGCACACTCATTTTTACACACACACACTCACACACTCACACACACACACACACACACACACACACACACATTTGAGGTCCCCTGGGATATGGGTTTTAATGAAAACACCTAAAACCTCTCAGAATGAGTTTATAAAAAAGGGGAGACCTGGTGACCTGCTTTCTGTGCAACTTGGTGGTACACAAATAGAAGAAATACATTTTAGCACAGCACATTATGCTCCTCTCAGGGCCTTGAAACAGATCATATCACCAGATGTTTCCTCACAGCTTCTGGTGGGACTGTTTGTGCCTGCTTGCTGTTCCTAACTCTGATACTGTTTGGAAACAAAACGATCCCAAACTAAATTCTCAAGGCAGCTGACCTTGTTAACGGTTGCTCAGGACCAAGCATATGTATGAAATAGTGAACTAAAAAAAAAACACAACAGCTTGGTGAATGCTACTGTTCCTTGGCCCCAGATTTACTTATCATTTACAAACAGCTCATAATAAGTCATTTTCAAGCATCTTGGGTTTTGTTTGTTTTTTTCAAACGTTGGTGTAATGTGGAATGCTGCATGGTAAAGGCCTCTATGACATTCTTGTACAGCAGCTGCTCAGAACTGAAGCAACATGGGTTCTCAAATTCAGTGACCTCCACGCATAGCCCCAGCCCCTGTGAAAGGGTCATGGGCAAGAAGGGAGAATGTCTACCCATCATGCTTCATACTCCTAGGAGTTTAGACAAATTCATGGAGGATAAGGCAATTGATGGCCACTAGCCATGATGACTGGGTACTACTTCCAGTATTGGAAGCAGCAGGGTTGGCCCATCCATGAGGCAATGTGTGGCGACTGCCTCAGGTGGCAGAATTCACCGGAGTGGCAGATCTTTCTCCCACCCCCTTATTTCTGATTTCAATCTTTCTCCCACCCCCTTATTTCTGATGCAGACACTCCCTCATCTCTTCTTTCCTGGTTGGGAGTGAGGGTGCCATTTTGGGATCTGCCTCAGTTGCCAAAAAGTCTTGGGCAGGCCCTCTGAAGTCTCTGAACACCAGTTGCTGGGAATCACAAGCGGAGAAATAGTGCTGTTCTTCTTGTGCTATATACAGTGATCTGTTCGCCCAAGCTTTAGGGAGCAAATTTTAGAATCGGTTGTTCCACATCTTACCTCCTCCCACCCATGCCTTTTGCACTATACAAATTTCTGTGTGGTTTTAATTAGGGTGTTTTAATACTGGTATTTTATTTTTTTAAAAAAATACATTGTATGCACACTGCTCAGGGAATTTGCAATGAAGGGCAGGCAACAAATTCAAACAAAGAAACAAATAATCACTTATTCCTTAGCCTCAGAGTTCCTAACCTGTAAAATATGGGTTTATTTTTATTTATTGGCTGCCTTTGAACAGGTCTTTGTGCAGCTGTACTCTCCACTTTGAAAGTTTTGTTTTAGAAACTCCAATCTATGGTTCTCACATGTAGCTGTGTGTTTCTATATACAGTGTTTTGAGTTCAGTACGTGACTGATTCCACTCTCCCACTGTGCACTTGGTTCTGATGAATGAATCTTGGAGTTCTAGCCATAGCAAATCAAACATGAAATCTGCTCACTCTGTATAGAACCTAACACACTGGAGGTGGTCAATAAATCCTGCATAGTATTTGGAGTAAGCATTCATACCTAAGGAAATGCTTAGAGATGAAGCAAGGCAGTTTACAGATGCAATGGTTATGATTTTGTTGTGAATGAATTCTCCTGCTTCTGATCATGTTGTTAAACCATTAATAGTTATGCTTTGCCCTCCCATTAATATAATGGAAGCAGTTTTCACAGTACTGCAGCAGACTGTGGTCAAAACTAGGTAAACTAATGTTTTGCGGTCTATGAAGGGGAAGCTTTGCGGGAGATGCATGGTTTAAATGTGGCCACGTTTATTGCTAATACGGTGAGCGCCATTTTGCCCATGTATATGATTCATTTCCATTTTCAAATAGCAGAGAGTCTTGAACTGAATTCTGAGCTGTCAGCAAAGGCAATAATATACTGCTTAATAAAAGAAATGGGAGAGAGAGAAAGTCAGATAGACAGAGATTCCTTGTGTGCAATCTAATAATGACACATTCTCTGGCAGTACAGGATATGAAATTCCTGTGAAAAACTGAAAGCTTTATGTACAAGGAAGAGATAATAATGCAAAATATGGAGCTCAATAAAATGCTTAATGCAGAAAGAATCCCTTCTTAGTAGATGATGCAAGACCTAATCTGTTTTGAAGTAGCCAAACTGAGGTGTAGAAGAATTAAGAGGTAGGAGAAACAGAGACAACACAGTAAGATGGAAAACTCTACCTCTGATGAAACTGACCCTTTCTTCAAACACCCAGAGATAAGAGTTTTTGCAACTTTTATAAGAAATTTTGTCCATTGCCCAAGCATTCTTTCTGTTGTTAGAAAGGTCTTTAATTACTCATCTGAAATATAAATTGTCACAATGCAGATCGCATTTGCTTTGATGCAGTAAAGGAGACCCATATAGAGAAGCAATGCTTCCATGCAGGATTAGTAAGCATGCCCATAGCTGACACAGAAGATACGCACCCATATCACAAAAGCTCAGATAAAGTTAGGTAGCATTACAACTGAAAGATTGGGGGGGGGGGATATTTCTTAGCATATAACTGCTTGGTCAGGGGTCCTCAAACTATGGTCTGCGGACCAGATCCAGTCCGCCAGGGTCCTGAACCCAGCCCACCCGCAAGGCCTGAGGCTCGGAAGTGGCCAGGCGGGAAGAGCCCTGAGGTAAAAGCGTGTGCGTGTAATAAAGCCCTGGTAACACGGTTGCTACCGCTGGTGCAGCTGCTTGATAATGGCACGCTGCTGGAGGGTGGGACGGCGGCAAAGGAACCCCTTCCACGCCAGCCCTTACCCTCCTCCCTTCCCCTCAGACCAGCTCTGTTCTCGCCAGAGCAGCACCTCGCCGGCCGGTTGACTCCTTAACACGCGCATGGGTCCCATGCAGCAGCCCTGGCAACCTTAAAAGTTAGGGAAGCACCAAAAACACAGGCAACATATGCAAATAGAATTAGCAAGAAGAGAAGTCTGAATCACAACAGATTTTTGTACAAGGGAATATCTGTGTAAATAGTGGGTTAATTTTTAAAACAAAGCTCTCTACCCAAACTTCCCCAAGTTTGAAAATAAACTTCAATGCAGAGAAAGTCATATGCATGAGGAACAACAACATCAAAAATAACCAAAAGGAAAGGAAGTATAAAGGTGAGGTATAGGTAATTTATATTATTACTGATAGCACCTGTTGTGTGTCTGTTTGGGCTATTATTTTGAAACAGTGTTTTTTGTTGTTGTTTTTCTTTAAAGAATACAGTACATGAAAAAGAGCATGTTTCTGGCACCTCTTTAGTCCAGCCCGCAACAGTGTCTGAGGGACAGTGAACTGGCCCCGTTTAAAAAGTTTGAGGACCCCTGTTCTTTGAACAAGCTCCTACATTATTATATAGACACATTTCCAAGTGTGACTAAGGTTGTGCTAGCTGGCTATTGCCAGCCTACTGATGTGGGATGACACCTTTGTAGGCTTAAATTTAAGTGTTGCCCTGTGTGACGCCAAAATTCAGCACCCCCTTGCCTTCTATTTTACATCATCATTGCGGCGCCTCTAAAGGCTCTGTGCCCAGTGCAATTGGCCATGTCCCCCTAAATCTGCCTCTGCTCCCTGCCTTTAAAAGGCTGCCTTTTAAAGACTGCTACAGACACTTGCAAATCTGTGATCACTCACTCTTCTTTTGATTTGCCAAGGACAAGTGTTAAGTCTTAGTGTCTTTTGTCACAGGACTGTGAAACAGACCAGGAGAAAATAGCTGCAGCTAGGATAATGGAACAAGTTGCCACAGGGAATTTTCACAATGTCAAAACTAGCAAGGACTTTAGCATGTTTCTCTCCTGGCTCCTACCAGCAAGAGGGATGCTTTTATTAGGTTGCTCTTGGTGTATATTGTTAGATGGTATGGAGCTAAGCTAGGATGCAGATGAACATGCAAACTTTTCATAACTGATTTGTTTCATGTTCAGAGTTAACTACTTACCATATCTGAGACTGGGAAAGTAATTCTCTCCCAAATCAGGTTAAAATTTGGTATTTAGAGAGGAATAGAATTGGATCTCCCTACAATACGGAGCATGATTCTTTTATTTGGCATATATCTACTGTTCATAAAATATTCCTTACTTTTTGCAATTTATGACATGTAGCACCTTTTTGTCTGTGTTTTGGACACACTAAATGCAGACGAGATTCTTTACAGGCGCACATTGTTTTAGGTTATAGAAGAGGATCTCTGTGGCCAAAGTAGGTCCAATAAATTGAAATTATAGCTTTTTAATTTAATGTGTATTTGGCACCATGTAAGGGTAGCCAGTTGTGTAATCTCCAAACTACAGATGTGGAGTTGACACTTAGCAGTGAGTTTATAGTTGAGCTGAAATTTGAATTGGGGACATCCAGCCCCATAGCTTGTACTCTGAACCACTATGTCAGAGGTATCTTCCAGATGTTATATCCGCCCCAGGCAACATGGGCAATGATCAGAGGTGATGGAAGCTGCAGTCTGGAACATTCAGATGGTACCACATTAGCTATACCTTCGGCTATACCATTTCTTGTTTATTTTTCTAGACTGTATCATATATAGTGTCTGCCGGGAAAAGAGCTTGAGAATATCAGATTTAGCCCACAAATGGAAAAAGTGGGGTGTGCTTAAAACAAACACACACAAAAAGCTTCACTAAATAGGTGAGAAGAAATTGTGTTGTTAATCCAATCCAACTAAATACTTGCTTGGGGAAGAAAGACATCTTTAGATATATATATATACAGACAGGAAGGAAGGAATAGATAAATTGTTTAAAATTGTGTGTCAGTCACATGGAGATCAAATAAATTTGCCATATAAAAACAGATCAAAGAAACTATTATGGTTATCTCATGTTGACCTGAGCACTTAAAAGAGAGATTCCTGCATGTGGAACTTCCACGCACTCAAGACAAATGCAAAAGCTAAATTTTGTTCAGAAGCTTCTAACTGCTTTTTAAATATTTTTGGTTTTGTGTTTCATAGCTACTTTATATAGTATGTATTTGCTTTAAACCAAATAGATTGCTCATGTTAACTATATGTTGCAACATATACCAGCTGCCCATAAGAACCCTAACGGCAGTGTCTCCTAAACAAGAACAGCTATGGCCTCTAAGAATTTTATTGTAGCACAAGTCTTCCCAGCAACAGAACTAGACTCTACAGTTAGAGCCTTTCAGGACAACAGTTTTATTGCATGAGGAATGTACAGTCCTTATTCAGCTGTTGAGGGAAATCCAAATATTATTCTCCAAGTTGGTGCTTCCATTGAAGGAGAGTCAAAATCTGAAGCAGTTCTTTGGCTAATTATTTCATTGCAGCAATAATATATTCTAATTAATTTGTTGATAGGAGACTGCAGCGTGTTCCACAATTATTATATATCCAGGTTTGTCTGTTTTCAAGTTAAGCAGAATATATGTGTGTGTGTGTGTGTGTGCGCGCCTTTTTTTCTAGAAAAATACGTGCAGGTACTCACCATTAAATTGACTACACCTTGAAAGAAAGGGTTGGAGGATTGTAAAATATAGAAAACATGCAAAATTGAGCTAAAGAGCACGTGCTCGCAATAACACTTTTAAGAAATGTGAATCTATACAATACTAGGCCGTGAACCACAACTCGCAAGGAAGCCCCTGTTGGAAATTCCCATTCCACCTTTAGTTACAGACATGGAACTGTTGCTTGTCGCATGTGTTTATATTCCAGCACAGTCTGTTGGGGACTTCCCCTTGTATATATCTTTTGCTTTTTCACTGTCTCTCTGAGAAGGGAAACAACATGTTTTCTTTGTCCTGATTTATGCTTAATAAATCTTTAGCTGTTAGTATGCCTCACGCCTGTTCTGTTTGCGCAGTATGCTCTGCTAATATAGTGTGCTCAAGCTTTTGAAGTCTGAGTCGCTGATTTAGGTCGCACCAGAGATTGGGGGGGGGGGGGATCCAGCTGGGGGCTAGCCAGCTGGCATCTTGACCCCGGAAGGATGCCGAGAGCCCCAAAGCCTATTTCCACGCTCAGGGAACCTCGCCTGAGCAGAAACTGTTTTTGAGCGCGTGTGAAGGGCGCCCTTCCATCACCTTGGAGTCAATTACCACTAACTTGGAGGATGTTCTCCCCTCCCCGGTGGGGAACGACCTGCCCCCCCTTCCCCACGCCTTGCATTTCAGCCATTCCCACTTAGAGCTTCGCTCTAACGCCACCCGCCCAATCGAGGGGGTTCCTGGGCAGAGTCCACGAAGGCCTTTGGCCACAACGCGCCCCTTCGCCTCCGAGTACCCCGAGGACTCTTTGTTGCTCTGTTTGTGTTTGCGCGCGCGCGTCCCCCCCCCTCCCGCCTTCTCCCCGCGGAGCAGCGAAGGAGGGCGCCTCAACTCCGGGAGGTGGGCGGGGAGGTGGGGTAAGCGGCCAGACGGGCTCCGCCGGGGGACTTTCGGCTGCCGGAGGCGGGGAAGGGGCGGCTGCAGCGGACCCGGAAGTGGTTGCGCCCATCGGGGGCGGTGGGAGCGCGCCGTGCGGGTTGGTGGGTGGGGGAAGGAGAGGAAGAGGAGGGGGCGGCGGCGGCCGGACGGATCCGCACGGGGACGGCGCGCGAGCCGGGAGGAGGCGCGAAGGAGGCGGCAAGGCGAGAGCAGCGCGGCTCGGGATGCATTCGGACTGCCGGCTGCTGCGCCCGAGAAGCGGGGTATGGTGAGCGGCCCGGAGCGCCCGCTCCCCCGGGGGACCCGGCCGGCGCTGGCCTCCCTCCTTCTCCTCCTGTTGCTGCTCAGGCGGGACGCGGCGGCGCAGAAAGGTGCGTGCGGGAGCCCCGTCGGGAGGGGAGGGACCAGAGGAGCAGCCTTCCCGCCTTTCTTGCTTGGCGCCCACCCAAAAGCCCGCCGGGGGGGGGGGGGAGAGCGTCACCCTTCCTGCCCCTCACTCTCTCAGGTGCCGTCGCGGGCATTGGAGAGGGAGGGGGCGTCTAGGTGGCCACGGGGCACCCCGCTTTTCCACGTCAGCGGGCTTCCTTCGCCGCCTCCCTGCCCTCAGGGGACTCTGCCCCCCGACAGCGTTCTTGGAAGCTCCCCTCCGAAGCCCGTCGAGGAGAAAAAGGCAGGGCTGCTGGTTGACCTTTTTAACAAGTGCTTAAAGGTGCATGAGAGCGAAAGGACCCCCAGGCCCCTGCAAATGGGTCTTTCGTGTTCGTGCAGCTGCTTCTCAGCGGCCTGCACTCCTGGCTTCCAACTTTGCCAAAGGTGCATGCCGCCCCACGCGTGTAACCCACGCCACGCACGAGGGGTTGGGGGGCAGCGATGATAAAAAAAGCTTCCCACCGACGCCACATGTGTGCGTGCAAAGTGCTTTGCATCCATATGTTGCACGGTGCTGATATCTTCGTGCTG
Organism: Podarcis muralis; assembly: GCF_964188315.1. Taxonomy (NCBI): domain Eukaryota; kingdom Metazoa; phylum Chordata; class Lepidosauria; order Squamata; family Lacertidae; genus Podarcis; species Podarcis muralis. The sequence continues at coordinate 34,835,486 of NC_135658.1, forward strand.
ATATCTTCACCGAAATGAAAGACTGATGTTTGAAATGTGATGATATCTGGTCTTTCCCCCGCGCTGGAACCAGCTTTCAGTTGTGTTGACTTGAGTGCTTCTCAGAGTATCCAGATAGCATTTCCATTGCTAATCTCCATAGGCCCCATTGGGGAGGGGGCAAGCCAAATAAGATATAAATTCCAAGAAGGCTCAAGACCCAGCCCTTCTCTTTTCAGAAAGTAAAAGGGAATAGCCTGAGGAATTTTAAGGAGTGATACTTGAAATAACTCCCATTTTCCTCCAGCTTGACATTTTGAGATTATTAAGTAACATAATGAAGAATAGGCAGTGTCTAAGAATGATTTAAAGCTGGTTTTTAATGTGTAGTGTCACTTTTGTAAAGCTTTCAGTAAAAAGGAGAGTGCAGGCATAGATTAACTAAAGATGATGAGTTTGGGATAGGAAATCCCTGTGTGCGCACCGCTCTTTAGTTTTCTCTTTCAGTTGCATCTGACTGCATTTATTGTTATTTACAGGACACAAATGAGAAAAGAGAGAATGAAAGCTGAAACCTTGTTACAAAACTACCATATAATGTGCTAGATGAGGCATTACATTATATGGATATTGTAGGATTGTCATTTGAATGAGTTCTTATTTTAGAATAAAAGGACAAAAGTTGGTCAGTTCATGAAGCTTCAAGCATTGTAGACTGCAAAACTAGTTAACAGAATTGGTGTTAATTCATCTCCCCAGTAGAGCTTGTGGGTTGTGGTGGTGGGAGTTCCTATTAGCATACTATTCTCTCTGAGAGAATACATTTGGAGAAAAGTACTCTACACCTTTCCCTTTCTGACTGGGAAGTCTTAAAGAAATGTTTATATGCTCCATTCAAGTCAAAAAACCCACAAAATGATCATGAATTCTGTTGTGGTAAACATTGGCTCTGGTGTAGCCTATAGCACCCAAGGACAACTCCTAGGGTAGTTCTTCCCGTAAACAAATACATACTGTCCTGTTGTGCAATTTGCACAATTTGCTTATGTGCAACGAATTAAATGTGCATACGGGTACTTACTTATTTATTTAAGGGTTTTTTCCTGAAATAATTTCTGATCACTTACTTTTCCCACTCCCTGAAAAAGGTAGCCATCTTGTAGAATGTTCTTGGAATATTCTCAACCATTTTTTGTGGTTGCCACCATTCTTCTTTCTGCCTACCAGTGTCCTGGAATGATGCTAGCTTGGGGGCATTATGGGAGCTACAAAATGGTGGTCAGGCATTCGATACAGTTGTTGATAGTGGGAGGCCGCACCTCCAAGAAACAGAAAAATAACCCTTGAGAATATTCAGAGAAAGGTAATCTTAATTTCTCCACCTGCAAGTAGGATGGAGAATTTTGAGAGGCCATTTTTGCCCAGCTCTGCTTTTGAGCCAGTATTGTTTACAATGGAACTCTACAAAAGAATGCAACATATTAGGGAAATGTAGTGGTGTTCATGGCACTGTTGTGGTCCTTGTCAGAGGTCCCTGAAATAGTTCAGGTTTTTCAGGCTCTTTGTTCCAAAGCAAGTGGGAAGAAGGCACTGCAGCTGGAATCAGAGTCTGGCTGGTGGTAAGATGCCAACCCACAGAAACAGCTTTTTCATTCACCTGCAGTGCCTTCTCATTTGTGGCAGCTGGTGACTTAGGCAGCAGTCCTAGCTCTACCTACCTGGGAGTAAGCCCCATTAAATAAGACTTGCTTCTGAATAGGCGTGATTAGGATTGTGCTCTTAATTTTGGTTCCAATCTCTTCCCCACAATCTTAAACCCAAATTGATGAAAAACTTGTCTAGTTTTCCTGAAAAGGAGTTTTTGCAGGCTGAACCTAAGCTCATTGCTTGCAAGTAGATCCCACATTTTACTAATTCCCGAGAGAAAGTGCTAGAGGAAGAGGAGATAATGGTTGTGATTTGACAAACCTAGTGTGTGTTATGCAGTATAAATTTACAAAAAGGAAAATCTACTTTCTTTCTATTCAGTGTAAGAAAATAGGCAAAGCTATCAGTCTTTAATCAGTTTGAAAGCATTCATGAACCTTCTGTGAATCTTAACTCTATAAGGACTTGCTACAGATTGCCTGACAGATTTTGTGTATTCATATCCATATCTGTACTCAGCCGTCATGTGCATTCACATTTCTCATTAACAGACACTTCTACAAAAGCTGTCTGTTAAAAGCTGGAAGCCAAACTGTTTCCTAAACTGTTATAAACAAACATTTAAAGAAAAATAATCACATTTGACAATGTGTGGCAGCTGAATATCAGAATGTGAATGTGGATCACAATACAATTTTTATTATTATTGTGAGGCATCCCTTTGGGGAGGAAGGAAAGGTTGTAAATTTGATGTAATAAATACATAAATAAAATTTCAAAGACCTGTCTTGCTTATAATTATGCAGGTTTGGGGTTGTTGTTTTACTAATGGCCTTGTGGAGTTGGACTGGAATCCACATTTGAGATGCCATTTAATGTAGTTACAGCTATTTCTCAGTGTACTTCATGACTTGGAAAAGCTGGTATAATTGCAGTCAAATTCCTCTATGGATCATAGTTGGAACGTCTTCTTTTGAATAGGCATTTAGCTATTGTGAGGATCTGAGGAGTACCTAGTTGTTAAATCTAATACTGACTTGCAAGAACAAAGCAGATACAAAACACGTGGCTTTAAAAATACTTGTGACAGATACACTGTGCAAAACTATGACAATGTGTATTATAGCTTTGCATTGACAGCATTGGTGTATGTTTTGTATGTAGCCCATAATCCAGAGAACTCTCAATGAGTCTCGCCAGAGTGGTGCATGCTCTAGTTATCTCCCGCTTGGACTACTGCAATGCGCTCTACGTGGGGCTACCTTTGAAGGTGACTCGGAAACTACAGCTAATCCAGAATGCAGCAGCTAGACTGGTGACTGGGGGCGGCCGCCGAGACCACATAACACCGGTCTTGAAAGACCTACATTGGCTCCCAGTACGTTTCCGAGCACAATTCAAAGTGCTGGTGTTGACCTTTAAAGCCCTAAATGGCCTCGGCCCAGTATACCTGAAGGAGCGTCTCCACCCCCATCGTTCTGCCCGGATGCTGAGGTCCAGCGCCGAGGGCCTTCTGGCGGTTCCCTCATTGCGAGAAGCAAAGCTACAGGGAACCAGGCAGAGGGCCTTTTCGGTAGTGGCGCCCACCCTGTGGAACGCCCTCCCATCAGATGTCAAAACGATAAACAACTACCTGACATTCAGAAGACATCTTAAGGCAGCCCTGTTCAGGGAAGTTTTTAATGTATGATATTTTAGTGTTTTTTGGTTTCTATGGAAGCCGCCCAGAGTGGCTGGGGAAACCCAGCCAGATGGGCGGGGTACAAATAATAAATTATTATTATTATTATTATTCATAAACTTTATTTTAGTTTTTATTTTGTAATGCAACATTTCTATCCAACAATAACATTTGGGACTTTTTTGTTTTGCTTATAATGTGCAATATGTAATGGGCTTCATACTTAAAAAATAAATAAATTCAGTGACTTGTTCTTGCTGCATTACACAATGACAAATATTTGAGTTTTCCCATGGAAGTGGATTGTGATTGGGACATATGTTTTCTTTCCCCCACTATATCCAATTAAGTTTCTGAACTTTTTAATGCTTAAAACAAAAATGAGCCCCAAAAGGATCTCTTCAAGTTGGGAGAACTGGTAATAAAATAGCAAATTACTTAAGAAGTGTAAGGAGAAGTACACTGAGACAATTTTCTAATTTCACATATAAGTGAATGGGTTGTGAAATGGTGATGCTGGATTAGGAGTGAGACCTTGGGTACGTAGTGGATAGCTCAAGTGATGATGTCTAGTCACTGTGTGGCAGCTGTGGAAAAGACAAATTCCAGGGAATATTAGGACAGGTTGGAAACAAAATTGCCAGTACAGTGGTACCTTGGTTCTCAAACGCTTTGGAACCTTGATTGATTGTGTGACTGTAGTACATTGTTTATTGCTTTCATTTTATGGATCAATGGCCTTGTTAGATAGTAAATTCATGTTAAATTGCTGTTTTAGGGGTTGTTTTTAAAAGTCTGGAGCGGATTAATCCATGTTGCATTACTCTCTATGGGAAAGTGTGCCTTGGTTTTGGAACGCTTTGGTTTTGGAACTGACTTCCAGAACGGATTAAGTTTGAGAACCAAGGTACCACTGTATCATAGTGCCGTGATATGGTGTGACAGCACTTTAAATACTGTGTATGGTTTTGGTCACCGCAAAAAGGATAAAATCCATGATGGCTATGCTCTATCTCCAATAAGGTGCCATGCCTCGTGTTATACCAGTTACTTGGAACTGCAAGTGGGAAGAATGCTGTTGCATTCGGTTCCTACTTGCAGATTTTCTATGGGCACCTGGATGCTGGACTTAGATCACCTTTTGGGCTTTTCTTATGTTCTTCTGAATATACTCAGGTCTGCTACCTTTCCCCAATATTTCACCACAAGAGCACAGCTTTACTTGACATTTTTTTTGTAGGTATAAGATTTATTTTCTTAACTCCCATAAAGTTTTAATAGAGCATTTCCAGATCTAGTCTGATTCCATTTTTCAAAAACATCCTTTTTTTAAAAAAAAAAAGGTAATACAGATTCAGATTTGTTTCTGTTTATAATCACTTATTTAAATATGCTGGAAGCTTCCCTGAAGCGCATTCACAGACCATCATTGGTTCAACCCTATATTAACTCCAGGAACGTTCCAGTTTTTGTTGATGCAGAAGCTTTATGGGAAACTGCAAAATCTGTGCTCCATCCTTAGATATTGGTTAGAAGATCATCTGAAAAAAATAATAATCCACTTCATGCATTTTTCTTCCGTCAATAGTAGTCTGGTTTGAACCCTTATGTAAGTTTGGTGAGCAGAGGATGCAAGCGTTCCACGGATCTCAAGCCAAGATCAGCCATCGTAAAACCAAATGGGTCTTGGCCATCCGTATTGCTCTTCAAAATATCCAGCAGCTATTGCTGCACTTGCATATCTTGGGGCGCCTCTTAATTCATGCCAGCTGATATGACAGATGGCTACCAGATATTGTTTTAAACTTCAAACTGAACTTCTGAACTATCGCCAGGGACAGGCCGAAATGCCTTTGGCAGGAAGGTGAAGCAGCTCTACATTGTGGGTGCATTCACTGGGGTGGTTTTCACCATGGTTTGCTATGTAGATATGCCTCAGTGAACTTGAGGAATACACCAGGCTGCACTCCCCCCTTTCCCTCGCCTGCCCAGTTGGGCTATGGGTTTCTGCAGTGCTTCCATTGGTGCTCAGTGGAAGAGTTTCATAGCACTCTGCCTTAGTTTTACATGCAGGCAAAGAATCCTGGTTGTAATAAAAGGCAAATGGTTAATTGCTAAGCAAGTCAACTTCAAACCATGGATTTTACAAAGCTAGCTTGTATAACCGTCGTCTGCACCCTACATTGGGCAGTATTCCTCTGCCAGCTTGTCCCCTCCTAAATTTAAAATTATACAGAGTATCTGTCAAGTGTCAACAATGAGATTTAAATCTTATTTTGCTAAAACTTTGATGTGTCTGGTTCAATATTTAAAGGGGTATGCAAGTAATGAACGACAAGAAACATGATTCTGGTGACTAGCAGGGAAAGCCTCTAGCTTACCCTGCCACAGAAGTAGCACATTTTAAAAAACCAGCCAGCAATAAAGCAATAAATTATTCGTGTTATTATTACCCACCTTACACTAGCAGGGGCATTATAACAATTTAAAATTGAGAAATTAAAAATAGTTAAAACAAATTGCAATCACAGGAATATGCATTTTTCAGAATGCTGCCCGGGAGACCTAATATGGCACCAAAGCTAATATGGTACCAATCCAGTATGGTATTAATAAATGGTTGAGTGTGTCCTAAGTTATGAGAAAAGCCTTCTGCTCCTTAGAATTTGATTGTCCTCAAGGAGTTTCAGAAACAGGAACTGATAATTTAATGTGTCATGAACCATAGGCTAAAACACACAAGATGCATAGTAAATTTACAGTACTGTACACAGTAAATAAGCAAAACTATTGCCAGTGTTCAAAATATGGCCACGTGTATTACCCTAGCAACAAAAAAATATTTTGTGAAAGGGTTTCTAATGCTTTGCCACCATTGCCATGCAGCAAATAACTTTTGTCTTACAATCTTCTGGTCTGTTGTCTTCATTGGTTACACTAAGAGAAGAAGCTTTTTCTCCCACCTGTGTGTGGGAGTATTGGGAAGAAATACCATCTGCATGCTTGCTCATGGTGTGTTTCTAGTTGTTAGGATCCATATAACAGGCGCCTTGTTTTCAGGGATTGCATTGAGAGCACCTTTTCCTTATTTGGTAATGAGCACAAAGGGGATTTCAACTTTGAGTCACAGTGCAACTCAGTTCACTCTCAGTCAGCAAGGTATCCTCAGTGGGAACTTAAAGAATTTGAGTTTTCATTGCTATGTGGGGAAAAACACAAGTGAGTGTGCATGAGAACTGTGGTACTCTGCAGTTTAAAACCGGCCAATAAATAACAGAAAAGTTTCATGATATTAGCAAATCTTGAAATCTTGGGAGAGTATTTTGCATCTTGCTGGAAGCTTGCTAGTTAAGAGCTCGCCATCTCTGTGGCTGAATGTATCTCCTAAAGACAGTGAGGTTTCTTTTCTGTAACTATGAATCAAGAGTGTAACTCACCTGGTCCAGCGTTCTCTTCTCATAGGGGCCAATTACCGTATTTTTTGCCCTATAGGGCGCACCGGCCCATAGGACACACCTGGTTTTTTTGGGGGGGATAAATAAAAAAAAATATTCCCCCCCCCAGGCGCTGAGCTCCCACCGGTCTCCCCAGGCTTGCGGATTGTGCCCGAAGCCCGCAGCGTGCTGCTCAGCGCGCCCCAGGCTTTGCGATGCAGGCTGCTATCCGCAAGCCTAGGGAGCCTGGCGGGAACTCCCGCGGGCTCCCAAGGCTTGTGGATAGCTTCCTGAAGCCTGGGGAGCGAGAGGGGTCGGTGCGCACCGACCCCTCTCACTCTCCAGGCTTCAGCGAAAGCCTGCATTCAGCCCATAGGACGCACACACATTTCCCCTTCATTTTGGGAGGGGAAAAAGTGCGTCCTATAGGTCAAAAAATACGGTAGATGGCTGTGGGAAGCCTGCAAACAGGGCTTGATTGGAACAGGCTTGTGAGTTGCAGCTTCTGGAATACACAGACATATTGCCTCTGTCAATGGATGTAAAACACGCCATCACGGCTAGTAGGCACTATTAATCTCATCCTCTGTGAATTTGTCCGATCCTCTTATAAAGCCAGCCAAATTGGTTTTTACTACAATAGGTTGGTTGGCATTTAGAGATTTAGGATTGATGTGGAAGCATATGTCCAGCACTGCCTTATAGGGTCATATGTGAAACTTGTTTTTTAGTCTTTGCTAGCATCACTTTAAGGTTATGTTGTGTGATTAAGTGAGCAGTCATTAGTCAAAGGCTAATTACAGACAAGTAATCTTTTTCTATCTAGTGAGCTCTCTGGCATCAAAACGTTAACTTCTTAGATCAAACTATATTGGCATGAAATGCATAAGTTAGTAGGAATGCAGACCCTTTTAATGAAATAATTCGTAACAAATCATGTTTCTTTTCTTCTGCCTGTGCTTCTCCCTGCCAGCATGAACAAAAAAATTATGCAGTGAAGCCATCTCAGAATAAATCAATCAATACAAGCATTTGGTTTTCCCCAAGAACATTAAAGGGAGCCTTTTAAAGCACTGGCTAGCTTGTCAGAATACAGTCAATGGTATATTATGCTCTGATACTTGATAGATTATTTAGTCATGAGAGTTTAACATTTCCATTGCCACGAAATTGACACAGGGTTCTTTAAGGGTGGCAGATTCAACATTTGCTGATTCATATGTATTACATGACATAAACATCTTCTCAGCAAGCAGTTTGAACTGCAGAGAACTTCCTTTTGACAATTACAGTATATGCCGTATCTTTTACTATGTGAAGTGAATAGTATTTGGGAATAGGAGGATAGAGTATAGATACTAATTGAATATGGAACTGTAAGTTTTCCACTGTGTTTCTTCAGCCCCACATGCAGAAGCCCAAATGTATGGAGGTTAAAACCAAAGGAACCCCATCTTTTTGGCAGGCAGTGTTCCTGAGCATGTCCCACAGGGTAATGTAAGCACTTTTCCATCCAGTCTTTCCATCTCATAACAGAGGTGTTTGGTAGCCATTCTGAAGCATTCCCCTTGCCAGGTCCTGCTTGAAACAGGTTGGTTTCAGGGGAAATGGTATAGCACTATGTGCTGGTTAAAGAAAGTCAGCTGCAAAATATGCTCAGATAGCAACAAAACCCCACAAAATAGTCCATTACACAGATTAAATGTTTTCAGCTACCTCTTGAAGCAAAAGAGAAAGAACAGCTTAGCACCTGCCCCCACCCCACCTCCCAAAAAGAATCTGGATGCGGGGGGGAAATCCAAGGGTCATGGCTACAAAATCCTGCCTGGGTCTCTGCCAATCTAAACTCTAAAGAAGAGGAACCCCAAGCAGTACTCCATATAAAAAATCTTGTATGCAGAAAGACATTCCCCCAGCTTTGCTGAGTCCAGGCAATATAAAAGGGTCACCGACGTTCATTGCATTTTTTTAGTGGAGGACTAAAAGGAACGTGACAACCTCTTGTTTCGTAAGGATGCCTTTTATAATCTCTCCCACAACCCACCCTGCCTCCCTCTGCAGGCCCCAACCAGTCAGTTGTCTGATATGTGGTTGTTTAAATTTCCACTTTAATTTTGTTGACATTCAAGAGTAAAAGAGTCTGAAAGCGACTCAGGGAAACACAGCAACTGGATTGCCTCTGAGTCACCTCGTTTTGGTTACTGTCCCAACTTAAACACTAAGCAGTTTATGAAACATTTAAACAAACAAATAAAGGCAGGATGGACCTATTTAAAACAAGATATGTCTAGCCAACTGATTACTGCTAGTTGATCTTCTTGAGTGACCATTATTAACCCAACTCTGGATCAGGAAGGTTTCACTGGGTGTTGCTGCCATCTCCGCTATAGGGATAGGCCTTCAAATGGTTTCTTTGTTTTGTTCAATGGGATTCAGCATGGTTTCTCACCCACTTGTAGTTTAACTGACTTACTAACCGCTTCATGGACTAGAAATCCCACCAGACAGCTGCCAGAGGGTGTTTTTGCAGACCCCCATATGCAGCACCAGATTCATTGTGGTGAGTCTTAGAGCCCTTAAGACAGTGTTTCCCAACCACTGTTCCGCGGCACACTAGTGTGCCGCGAGATGTTGCCTGGTGTGCCGCGGGAAAAATTAAAAAATTGAAAGATTTTTTTTTAAAAAAAGTCAAATTTTCGATTGGGGCGCCGTCACTAGATGACCCCTGGGGTTCCCTCCCTCCCTCCCGCTCTGCGCCTCCCTCCTCCTCCTCCTCCTCCTCCGGGGAGGCCCTTCCTGGCTCTCGGCCAAGGCTTGGCGGCTGCCACTCACTCACTCGCTTGCCCACCCGTCCCTCCATCCCTGCACCCGGCCTCTCCCCCTACGTCCCCGGCGCGGGGGCTGCCGGGATCCGTAGTCCCCTCGCCCTTGGGCTCCGCGCCCGCGCGGGGTGCGCGAACTACGTTTCCCAGCGTGGCCTGGCGGGCCGGGCGTTTTGTTTGAAGCGCTCTTCTCCCGGCCATGGAATGAGCGCAGTGGCGGCGGCGGGGCGGGCAGGGGCTCTTCCGCGCAGACCCCGCGCAGCCTGCCTGCGCCCCCCGGAGATCGGGCGGCAGGATGGAGCCCGGGGATCCCCGCGGAGGCGGAGCGGCGGAGGCTGCCCCCCAGGTAGGGCTGCGTCGGGGGTTTTTTATTTTTGCAATGCTGCATCCGCGCCGGAGGGGACGCATTGGACCGCGGGGAGACCCCTTGGCGTGCGTGCAAGGCAATGCATGCGTGCAGGCGTTGCATGGAGTGCAGTGCAATGCAATGGCAACGCGGCGCCCTGCATGCATGCATGCAACTTCCACCGGCGCTCCGGACTTGGCAGGTGAGGGGGGTCCCCAGTGGGCGGCAGAGAGAGCTGGGAGGGCGAAGGGGAGCCGGGGGGAGCAGCGCTGCTCCCCGAGCCGAGCCCGGGGGGAAACTTCGGCGTCGTTGCACCGGGTGTTGGAAGCGGAGGCTGGCGGGGGCCCCTCACCTGCAAAACCTGGTCGCCTCTCATATATTTCGTGCATTGCATTCATCGCCCGCTTTCTCCTCCAAGGAGCTCCCGGGGGCGCGCATGGTTCTCCCCGTGTTATCCTCGCAACAACAGCCCTGCGAGGTGGGTCAGGTGAGTGGCCCAAGGGAGCACCCAGGGATTGTCCTGGCCAGGTGGGGTGATTTGAACCCTGCTCTCTGCCCGGTCTTCGTCCTCATTTAGCCCCCACATGTGCATGACTGTGCATGACTGAGGTTTTCCCCCCTCGTCTTGGCTATGGTGTGAGTCTGTGCTGTTAATTAATGGGGTTCTGCCTTCGGAGAAGATGAGCCAGCCCTCAAGGAGGTGATTATGTAATTTGCTAGCAATTCATGTCCCTCCCGGCGTGACGCTGCGCGCTGATGTCACGGGGCTGTAATGGTGGTGTGCCTCGAGATTTTTTTCATGAAACAAGTATGCCTTTGCCCAAAAAAGGTTGGGAAACACTGCCTTAAGATACGGACAGAGCCCCCTCATTGCCACAGCAGCTGTGAAGTTACCTGAGTATTTATTAATTGCATGCAGAAGTTTATATTAAAGGGGGAGAAGGAATATATATATTATTTAAACTTGGACTTCTGAATTGCCTTTTTTTAAAAGAAGAAGAAGAATACTTGTCCTCCTGAGGGTGCTTTTATACCTTGAGGGTAACGCTAGAATACTTGCATATCTGTTTACTAATCTATATTCCCTTGTGTAGAATTTATACATGAAAAATAAGAAGCCTAGAGCCAGTGCAGAAATAAGGCACTGAACTCTGAAATGCTACTATGCAGCACAATTCTATGTATGTCTGCTCTTGCATGGCAAGCTACTGTGTTCAGTGGGGCTTACTCCTGGGTGAATTTGCACAGAGTTGCAGCTTTAACACCGGTACTGAGATGTGGGTTTGAATCCCATTCTTTATTTAAAAGTAGCATATGCATGAGAAAGCCACACTACCGGTCAATCTTTGTTTTTGTAGGTGATGGATGTGGACATACCGTTTTAGGTCCTGAAAGTGGGACTTTTACATCTATTAACTACCCGCACGCCTATCCCAACAGCACTGTGTGTGAATGGGAGATTCGAGTAAAGCCTGAGCAGAGAGTGCAGCTCAAATTTGGGGATTTCGATATTGACGATTCAGATTCTTGCCATTTTAATTACGTGAGAGTTTATAATGGAATTGGACCCACAAGGACAGAAATAGGTAAGAACTTCTTCTTGTTATGTTGTTCGAAACAGGGGGGGAAACTCCTTTATGGTTTGTTTGTTATTTAGTAAAAACATGTCTGAATTATTTGCACGATCCATTCTTCCCAAAACTTGAGAGAAGAAATTTAATTTGATTCTAATGCTTTTTTATGAGCTCTCAAGAGGGAGCTGTGACCAGTCACAGGTGTCCCTGGATAGTTGGGCCCTCCAGATGTTGCTGGAGTACAATTCATATCTTGCTTGGTGGGGCTGATCGAGTCCAATAATATTTGGACAACAACAGGTTTGCCAGCCCTTCTGTAAAGCATGAACGTGGCAGACTTGAGCTTGCAAACACAAGCATCATGACAGCGTGTCTCCAAACATAAGTTTAACCCTACACTTTACATTTTTAGATGTATGTGTAAGATGTTTTCGTGTACAACTAAAAGAGAAGTGTGTGGAGTGGCATTTCAGGGGAGATATGCTCATCATTAATTTCTCGGGGTTAAGGCGTTCAAATGATCAGGAAGAGGATAAAGGAACATAGGAAACAGGAAGTTGCCTTATACTGAGTCAGCTCATTGTTCCATCAAGTTCTAAATCATCACCACTGATTGGCAGCAGCTCTCCACAGCTTCAGATGGGAATCTTTCCAATCCCTATCTAAAAATACCAGGGATTGAACCACATACTCTACAAATGAGCTATGGTGCCCTCACGGTTATAGCTAGAACTTTCAAACAGGAGCTCGAAGGAATATTATAAGGGCAAACCTTTGTTTTCCAACTTCTTTTTTGGTCGAAAGATCCTGGTCTTCTAAATTTAAATGTGCACTGAATAGAGAAATGTCTCCTTTTTAATCGTATCTGGCAATATTTTGTTCTGCACCAAAACACAGCTGTGTCTAAGTGGTGATAAAGTTACCTGGCTTTTGGGAGAGAAAGATGGTGATGGTTGTCTGATTGGGGATTGAGAAGCGCAGACATTATATGCAGGGCAAAGGAAATCACTCCCCAAACTGCATTTTTGTAAGATTTTAAAACGTATTCTTTCTCTTGTAAATTTGTCAATATGATGGTAAATCTGACATATATGAAGTGGCAGTAATATCCTGTGGTTTTTATTACTTTTGTATCTCTGACTGTGAAACGTTTAATAAACCTTTAGTCTGTGCTGGGAACGTCTTTGTATGCTGCCAAAAAAAGGGAGGGGAGAGTGGAATAAAGACTTAAAATGTCATTGATACCAACAGAGCTGACATTTTCTGGGTTGATTTTTTTTTATATATATATAAAAATCTGTTGCACTGTTTTTCTTCCTTCTAAACCCATGACCTAGATACTTCTTCTGATGGAGTATTTTTAGACAGAAGATTGAATGTGGTTGCACGACATCTGTAACGTGAAGGCTTTTATCAAGCTTGGTGACTCTTCTACTTAGATATTGCATGAAAACTTAGACTTGCTGTGAGCCAAGCTCACTCGTAAAAAAGAAAAGAAAACATGAGGTCCTTAAATGGCAAGGAACGTCCAGTCCTGATTAGGGCTTAAACACTTTTACAAGTAGAGTTCACTGGCCCAAATAAATTATCTACTTTTGTTCCCTTTACCTCTCAGCTGTTCCCAGCTAGTGTGGCTTCATAAGAGATTGAGCAGTGTGTGTGTCTTGCTCTGCTGAGAGAGAGCTTTTTGGAAAAAAAATAATGGTAAGGTTAAAACGGGCAGCCATTCACCCCCCCCCCTTTGAACTTCCAGTGTAAGTTTTGCGTATTAGAAATAAGAGTCAGCGGAAGTACGTTGACTGCAGATAATGGGCTGGCGGAGGATTCAAATCTTTAAGCAAAGGTAGATATAGCATATATTGTGGTGTAAGAGCGTCAGCATTTGAATGAAGTATTGAAGCCAACTCTGTTGATGCTGGGAACTTTTTAAAAAAAGGGAAACTCCAGAGTGACTGGTTCTTCAGAACAGCTCCACAATCCATGCCAACCACTTTCACTTTCACAAATAGTTTTAACACTACAGTCCTATTAATGCTTAACAGGGAATAAGTCCCATTGAACTCAGTGGGTATTCCTTCTGAGTAACAATGCATAGGAAACAATGTAAAATTAGTGGTGTACATGTATTTGGCAAAGAGACTGGATAGTAATTATTTGGATACTTGGTAGCAGTTGTAGAGATGGTGAAGTGTACTAAAATTGCTCTGCACCATTCCTTTAGTATTCCTTAATAATTGTGTCCTGGTTTCATCTCAGAATTGGAGGTTGTAGCCAGTGCTGTGTGTGCACAAGCAGAACAGACCTGCTTGTGAAGCAGGATTTCACCTTCCTCCCCTTTGCAAGATGATAAGAAAATCTGCTCTAAAGGGCCAGGGAACCTCTTGAGAAAGGCACATAGAAGGTGGAAAGGAAGAAGTCCTACTGTACAAGTAGAATTCATTTCCTTCAGCATCGGATTTCACCCTGATAATTTGTGGAGATTTAGGAGATGGGTTTAGCCTCAAACAAACCCTAGCTTTGGGATTTCTTAATGCCTTGAAACTGTGGGGATGATAAGAAGTAGATTCACAAATTTGTTGAGCTGTCAAAGACGTTCTGAATGTGCAAATCCATACTAAATCAATAAATGCTTAGTAACTATCTTCCTCCTGCCCCTTGCAGGAAAATACTGTGGTTTAGGCTTACAGATGGAGAATTTAAATGAATCGAAGGGTAATGAAGTTACGGTACAATTCATGAGTGGCATACACTTCTATGGACATGGGTTTCTTGCATCCTATTCAACCACTGACAAAACAGGTATTTATATGTTTCTTACCTAGTGCTATGTAAGCACACCACACATCTAAGTGTGCTTTCTTGCCACATGTAATTCATTCTTACTTTTCTGTTACCCAATTACTGATAAATTATTCAAAGTGAATTAAGCATGGATGGTTACAAAACCACGTCTAGACAGAGTAAGATGCATAATAACTTGGTTTATATGGTGCAGAACAATATGGGATTCGAATAAAGTTTATAAATGGCCCACTCATAAAACATCAAGGCAGTATACTGTAATGCGTACAGACACAATTGAATATAAAAAACCCCTTAAAACAATGCAAAATACAAAAGAACTGGGGGTTTTTGGAAGTGGGCAAAGTCCTTAGGGTTCCTAACAGATAGCAACTATTGCATTGCAGCTGCATCAGTTTTTGCCCAGTGACTTACCCAATCTCTTCCATTTCTGCAATCCCATCTATCGCTTCTATGTGAGCATGTTCCATTGTGTTCAATGGGACTTACTTCAAGTAAAGATGCATAGGATTGATCTGTGAGACTATGGTGCCCCCTCCCCTTTGTTGCTTTGTTTGGGATGGTTTCAGTATGGGTTAGATGTGGGTAATGATTATAATATGAACTGCAGTGGTGCCCCATTTGTGTATTTCCCTTCCCCCTCATAAAGACCCACCGTGCACCAGCAATGCTTGGATGTGTCAGTGGGGCTATTCTTATTCTCTCAGGCTTTTTAAACATATTTGACTTTTTTTGTGAGCTACCCTGGAATCTCTGTTGAAGGGTAGTATATTCTTTCAAACTATTTAAGCATGCTTTCATTTCACTCGATTAATATAATGTTCACCACATTCGCTCCAGGATTTTCCCCGAGCCTTTAAAATGAATACTTTCATAATGCGATAGATCTTATTAGGTCTCTAGCTAATTATAAATGTGCAATTCTCTACTATGCTGCTAAAAATCTATTTCATGTTGATGTATTATCAGACTGCAGCAAGTGCCTCATACTACACTGAATTGCAGATGAGGGAGATCAGTTTTACTGTCTTCAAACTTTTCATGTTTGATGTATTACAGTATTTTAATATTTTTTTGGAAGCCGCCCAGAGTGGCTGGGGAAGCCCAGCCAGATGGGCGGGGTATAAATAATAAATTATTTATTATTATTATTATTATTATTATTATTATTATTATTATTATTCATCCCTTAATTACAGAATTCCTGCTTTTTGAAAAATAATCTCTGTACTATGTTTTTATTTCTAGATTTAATAACGTGTTTAGACACTGCAAGTCAGTTTTCTGAGCCAGAGTTCAGGTAAGAATCGGTCTCTTTTTAATACTTTGATAATAATTTGATAATAATTCTTGATGTATAACACATCCCCAGATCAATTCAATATTCAATGAATTTAACCCCAATTAATTTCCTACTCTGATCCTTCTCCATGTCAGTTCCTCCAGTTCATTTTACTTAATTAATCCAAAGGTTTTGGGAGAAGACAGCAATTGAAGGATTAGAGTGTTCTATACCTCACCTAGCTACTTCTGTGAGGGACGCCCTCTCTCTGCATTCATAACCCCAAGTACCTGGTTGTCTCCAGAACAAATGCCCTGAGCCCAGGTTAAAATTGACACAGCCCATATTGGCCTGAACTCACAGAGGATGGACATTCCACACCCAGGAAGGGTGCACTTAGGCCCAGTGTACTGTCATCTGCAGGGGCCATTTGAAGCTCCCAATACATGCAGTGGGACTTAATTTTAAAAAATTTAAGTAAAAATAGATCACCACCTGTCTTCTTTGTACATCTGGTACCAGACCCACAGAAAAGCAGACACTGCCCCAGACAGTATTATTTATTGTAATACCAGGCTGTCCATTAAGAAGGTGGACTCCTAGTCACCATAGATCACAGAAATTATGGCATATCTTTTCAGTGCTTGTGATCCATTATTTTGGAGTATTAATACATGGACTAACCATTAAAATGTGGTAGATTGCATTAGGTCTCATAATAATCGGTTTTCAAGGTCTGAAGTGTGTCAACCTAGAAATTAATATGCATTTCCCCCCCCCCCCCCATATAATTTGTGCTTACATACAGTTGAGTAATTCTTTATATCTTTTACCTAAAAATGTTTGTAATCTCTCATGCCAGTAATCTACCCGAGGCACGGCATCTTCAGTAGTACAATATTATGCATGGTGTAGCAATATCCCCGTCTCCTTCCCCCACAACATCCTTAAATCACTAGACTTGTGTAGATGGATCCCTAAACTTGCTCAGTTAACTTTCCTGATTAAATTTTGCAGCTTGGCAGTTTTCACATGCTGTGCAGACCTGGATGTAATTACTTTGTAAATTCCACTGAAGTAATGGGATTTATTTAGAGTTCCAGGATTTAAGCATAAGGTGCACTAAGCCAATTCACAATAAGGCACTATAGAGGCATTTAAGTGTACATGCACACCCACAAGGATTTGTGCAGATTTGATGTGTTTAGTATAAAAAAAATTACAATAAGAATGCATTACCCAATTTTTATAGAGCCAGATTCTTCCTTAAGTCTGCTTAAAATATAAACCCCACAACACTTTTAGCTACATACTCATTTTTTGCTATGAAAGTCTTCTCTTGGGCACGTGATTTTTCTGACTCTGGCAGATATTAAGTATTTTGTCATGCGTTTGTGAAGTAGTGGTATGTTTGACATGCCAGTTCATAAGGAAGTTAGTTCACCACACAGGCTATTAAAAATTCCAGTTTTGTAATTGAAGGCAGTTTGCAGATCTTACTTTTATATTCCTGTTTCTTACAGTAAATATTGCCCAGCTGGATGTGTACTTCCTTTTACTGATGTTTTTGGGACTGTTCCTCACGGCTACAGAGATGTAAGTAAACTTCAGAATAGTTGTTTGAACTTTTAATTGGGTATTCAACTGTAGTTTTCAGCTTATGGCTTTGTAATATGTCAGGGGTCAGCTAACTTTTTCGGCAGGGGGCCGGTCCACTGTACCTCAGACCTTGTGGGGGGCTGGACTATATTTTTTTTTTTGGGGGGGGAATGAACGAATTCCTGTGCCCCACAAATAACCCAGAGATGCATTTTAAATGAAAGCACACATTTTACTCATGTAAAAACACACTGATTCCCGGACCATCCGCGGGCTGGATTTAGAAGGTGATTGGGCCGGATCCGGCCCCTGGGCCTTAGTTTGCCTACCAATGTACAGCGGTAGCTCGGGTTACAAACGCTTCAGGTTACAGACGCTTCAGGTTACAGACTCCGCTAACCCAGAAATAGTACCTCAGGTTAAGAACTTTACTTCAGGATGAGAACAGAAATTGCATGGCGGCGGCAGCAGCGGGAGGCCCCATTAGCTAAAGTGGTACCTCAGGTTAAGAAGAGTTTCAGGTTAAGAACGGACCTCAAGAACGAATTAAGTTCTTAACCCGAGGTACCACTGTAATATGTTAAGCACTCAAGGCACATTGATGTAGACAGGCTTTCAGTGACAATATCTCTTAACCAAGGATAGCTAACTTTGGCCCTCCAAATGCCTCAGCTGGCATGATCAATCCTCAGGGATGGCTGGAGTTTTAGTCCAGCAACATCCAGAATGCTACAAGTTAGCCATTTCTGTCCTAGGTCCATTTAAGATCTGGTACAGAATTATATCTGGATTGAGTGGGAGAGCTTTGTATTTTTGGCATGCTTAGTATATTATTATTATTATTATTAATAATAATAATAATAATTTTATTTATATCCCGCCCTCCCCAGCCGAAGCCGGGTTCAGGGCAGCTAGCAACAATAAAATAGTACAACATTCTAAAATCATTTCATTATAAAATTAATTCAAATCAAATTGATGGCAACCATTAGGCTAAAGTTCTGTGAAGATTGCCAAAGGAGGGAGTCAGGCTGTGCTCTGACCGAAAGCCTGGTGGAACAGTTCTGTCTTGCAGGCCCTGCGGAAAGATGTCAAGTCCCGCAGAGCCCTAGTCTCTTGTGGCAGAGCGTTCCACCAGATTGGAGCCACAGCTCTAGTTGAGGCCAGCCTAACCTCTCTGTGGCCTGGGACCACATTTTGCAAAAGGAAAGCTTAATACTTATCAGATAGTTAGCAATAGCTTCCTTAGCCTACTAAAAACTGTTGAAGTGCTATCAGATAGTAAGTAATCTATCTTCTCTCCTAAGTCATCCTCCATTTGCATGGCTGGGGTGCATGCAGGAGTGGTGTCCAACGTCCTAGGAGGTCAGATCAATGTCGTAATCAGCAAAGGCATTCCATACTATGAAAGTTCTCTGGCTAACAATGTCACTTCAAAAGCGTAAGTCAATATGTTTGCTTTTCAGTTGCTACTTCTCTGTATTGTTAAAACATCATTGCAGGTAAATACTTAGTTCTGAAATATGAAGGCTAAGTTCAGGCAAGGATATCAGTTAAATTGTTATGCTGCAGTGCTCCTGTAGTGTTACTAGATAGTTTGGCCTATAAGTAATGAAGCATTACTCTTGCAAAGTTGTGAAAATATCTCTTTTTAAAGCAGTTTTCCATAACATTGTTTGTTTGTGAAATTCCTTCTCTTTCTTGCTGATTATCATGAATGCAGCTTGTTCATAGCCAACTTTTGTTGTCATTCCTTTTCTTTAACTCTTAAAATATGAGATGGGCAGTATTTAAAAAGCCTTCACACACTCCATAAAGATTTTCGAGAAATATAGATGGACCATTTTATCCACTGTCCATATTTCTTGGAAGTCATGCATTAAGATTTAGTCTGGTATATTATTTTTTTTACTCAGGGTGAATACAATATTGCATGACTTCTCTTGAATATTCACATTTTCCAAATGCCAATCTGGATGTCAAATTGTGCGATTTGGCTTTTTCTTATTTTACCTTGGAAATTTTGTTGCCAAACCATCAGTTCATTTAGTTCAATATTGGCTGGTAGACTCTCCTTAGGTTTTTGGGCAGGATTCTTCCCAACTAGAGATGACGGGGATACAAGGCAGATGCTCTATCACTGAGCTATGGCTCTTTCCAGGGTGAAGTCTTTTAGATCAACTTTTTGCGCAGCTTTTATCCCATAATTATTAGAATAGTGTGCCAAGAGTAGTGAGTTTACTGCTATAATACAGAAACACCTCGCCCTTGAACGATGTTGTAATAGAACACAGAGAGAGAGAGAGAAATTAAGGGGAAATGTTACATTTTGTTGGAACTAAAGATGTAGTTTTGTGGTGTCTTTGGTTTGTTTTTTACACAGAGGAGCACTGTCTTCAGGTCTCTTCACTTTCAAAACTAGTGGTAAGCCTTTCTTCTCTATATTGCCCCTTTGTGTTTAATGGGATCTATAATCTTATCTAGCCTGGTATCTCTTTGATCCCTTGCCAACATAAACTCGTGGCTAAATGGAGATCTTCCAACTTTGGCCTTGAACTATCCCGCCTTCCTTCTCGGTTATTGTAGGAGATAATCGTTCCCACTCTCCTGCACCCCCTGCCTTGAAGTGATCTGTGAAGTTTTTCATTCTATTTCAGAATCAAAGATGTTTATTATTATATAAATGTTTGTATCGTGCCCTTCCGGTGCTTACCACTTAGGGCTGCTAACAATTAAAACCAACCATTAAAAAAAATAATGATACTATAAAAGCAGAGGTGCTTCAGATAGAAACTGTGGCACTCCCTCCCCACTCAGATATATTTGGCATCAAGTCTTTCTGATACCAGCTGAAGAAGACCCACTCTATCACCCAGGCTTTTGGCTGAATCTATATTGTTGCACTTTGTAAACAGCTATTTTAACTCTTGTGTTTTTGCGCTCACCTGTTTTTACCGTTTTCTTGTTTAAATTTGTTGTGTGTTACTTGCGGTACCCTGCTTTGAGATTATTTTATAATGAAAAGTAGGTCGCAAATTTTATGGGGGGGGAAATATGTATAAGCACCAAGTAGAGGTTTATCTCAACATTAGAACAAACACATGGCAAAATTAAAAGGTTTCTGCCATAGAACTAAACACCAAAAGGGAGGTTGCAACCAAACATCCCAGAGCAAAGCGTTTTGCAATTTAGGTGTGACTGGAGGGAAGATCCAAAATTGTGCTACTTTTTTTTGAATGTTGCTAAAGTCCAGGTTTTCCTTAAAGTAGCGATAAAAACCTCTTGTTGGAATGATTGTCTGCAAAGACAGGCATTTCGATGAGAGATAATCAACTTACTTGCATTTCAATATATGTTGTTTAAATGGTTCAAGGTTCATTGTGATCTAGGTCCTGTTCTGTCTTTAGGCCTTGGGAAGGGTTTAAGTATTTATTGCGTTATAAAAGTTGCACCATCTCTTGGACGCTTTGTATGTTTAGGTTGCTACGGGACACTGGGAATGGAGTCTGGAGTCATTGCTGATTCGCAGATTAATGCATCATCATTTCTAGAATGGCCTGAGCAAGTGGGGCAGCCCAGCACTTGGAGGCCGGAAAGAGCCAGGTTGAAA
Source organism: Podarcis muralis (assembly GCF_964188315.1). Lineage (NCBI taxonomy): Eukaryota > Metazoa > Chordata > Lepidosauria > Squamata > Lacertidae > Podarcis > Podarcis muralis. The sequence goes on from NC_135658.1 coordinate 34,856,262, forward strand.
AGGCCTGGGCACTCTTGGGCAGCTTTTACCAATGATGAGTATCAGTGGTTGCAAATAGACCTAAACAAAGAGCAACGCATAACAGGTAAGCACACCTGTGTTCATTCTTCAGAGGACAAGAGTCCTTTTAGGACAAGTCCTCTCCTAGCAGTAAACACCCCAATGCCTAGAGGTGGATTTAGGGCAACACGATTTGCACCCCACCCCCCGGGTGCAGGGGTGAAGGGAGTTCCTTCCCACCTCCTTCCTTCCCAAAGCTGGGCAAGTGAGGCACTGAGCTTTGGGAAGGAGGTGTGAGGCTGTGTCTGAGTCCTAGAGGTCCCCTGCCTCCTTCTCAAAGCCTAGTTAGTGTTTTCCCAGCTTTGGGAAGGAGGTAGGAGGGCTGTAGAACTCTGCCAGAACCTTGTGTCTCCTTCCCAAAGCCCATTACCATCCTTATTGGAGGTGTGTATGGGGGGGGGGGTCATCAACATTTGGCCTCACACAGGACACCATAATACCAAGGTCCACCCCTGATGCTTTGAATGGATGAATGGCGTTTATTACATCGGTCCGTGGACAATAGCAGATTGAAACACAATGCCAAGCATTAAAAAGCCATAAAAGTGCAGAAGTCACGATTACAGTGAAGACATGGAGCTTTATTTACAAAACAGATAGATGTTATTAGAACAACAAAAAATACTTGTGACATTTGGAAGTTATTTAAGGATATGTTTACTCTCGTGTCTTCAAATCTCCATGACAATTTACAAATACTGAATCAGATATTACAGATATTGCCTTTTCGGTGTAGAAAGAAGTGTGTGTGTGTGTGTGTGTGTGTGTGTGTGTGTGTGTGTGTTTTCATGTCCTCAGTCCAGTGCTATACATGAGCAATACCCTTACATTAGTAATGGCCTCTTGTAGCAGAGATCGATGCTTGAGCCCTCTGCTAGTTTTGGCTCTGTGTTAGGCAAGGCAGGAGGAAAGCCTGCCACAAAGGTTTGTCTAGTCTCTAGTCCAGCGTCATGGTCTGCCTGGTAGCCAGCCAGAGGTCCATGTGAAGCCCACAAGCAGGCCATGAAGGCAGCATCTCCCTCTGCTGTGGTTTCCCTGTGACTAGAATTCAGAAGCATTGAATTGCCTCTGATCCTGGGGGTGGTAGTTTCTGATAGCATCATCCTCCATGAATTTGTCTGCTTGCCTTTTAAAGCAGTCTGAAGTTGGTAGACATCGCTTCATCTTGTGGTAGCAAATTCCATAGTTTAACCATGATCTAGCTGTGTGAAGAAATACGTCCTCCTGTCTGTCCTGAATTCCCCATTCTTCAGCTTCACTGGATGAGCCCAGGTTCTCGTATTGTGAGGGAGGGAGAAGAAGGTCCTTCTACTTTCCTGTCCCCACACATAATTTATATACCTCTGTCATGTCCCTCCTCCTTGCCTTCCAAATTAAAAATAAATAAATCCAAACCTGGCAACCTTTTCTTACAGTTGAGCATTTTGATTAATTTGTTTTTGCACCTTTCAATATCTTTTTTATATATATATATAAAGTATTCGAAGTGTGGTTGAAGAACAGATTTGTTGAGAGGGACTACAATACTGACAGTTTTATTTTCAGTCCCTTTCCTAACAATCCTGAACGTGGAATTCGCCCCTTTTCCCCCATTGCCACCTATTTGATTCAAGTTTCCATCGGCCTATCAACCCTGACCTCAATATTCCTTTCTGGTCAGCCATTGTCAGACTGGATAGCTCAGTTGTTTAGAGTGTGGCACTGAGAATGCCAAGGTTGCAGGTTTGATCCCCGTATGGGACGGGTGCATATTCCTGCACTTCAGAGGGTTGAACTAGATGATCCTCAGGGTCCTTTCCAACTCTGCAGTTCTGTGATCCAGGGCCTGTAAAGCCAAGTGGAGTGTTTGCTATCACCAGTTTATAGCCCATCAGTGTATATGTAGATATATTTTTTTTTTTGCCACAATGGGCAGAATTTTACCCTTACCCTGAACCACATTTGCTATTTCATGGCAAATTGGACCAGTTTGGAGAGATCCTTCTTTGGAGTTCTTCGTAATTCCCTTTTCTGTTTTTGCTGGGCTATCGTCTGTGTTGATTAAATGTTTTACAAATGTTCTTGCTATTTATTGTAAATGAGAACCTTCTTGTCCACAGGTATAATAACTACTGGATCCACCTTAGCAGAGTACCATTATTATGTCTCTGCCTACAGGATTCTATACAGGAACGATGGGCAGAAGTGGACAGTATACAAAGAACCTGGTGTTGAGAGGGATAAGGTAAGCCTGCCCAATATTCTATGTGCAAAGTAAGATGAAATTGGAGTACATAGGAACTCTGGGTGTGTGTTTAATGATTCTGGAAGCATCACTTAAGTATGAAGGTGCTTTTCCCAAGGAATTAACATTCTTCCATGGATAGAAAGCATGCTGGTTATTACAGAGCTCTGAAAATGGGAGCATAAGTTTGTCTCTCATTTGAAACATGAGTCACACGAGCCCATCCAGGATACTCATGGAAGAAACAGAGGCTGGAGGAAAGAAAGATTTCTCTCCTCACATGTGTATTCCTTGGATTGAAGGAAGAGAGAATTCCAGAAGAAGCCAGGAATACAGCTACGCTTACAGTGTGTCTGTGTGTGATGTGCATGCATAGAAGGAGGGTGAGGAGATGGGATCCTGGGATTTTTTTGGGGGGGGGGGGAGGAGATTTGAATCTAGGCTTTTGACACAATGAAGAATATGTATGGTGTGTATTTGTTAGATGGTAGTACATTACTAATATTGTATGCTGCGTTGAAGTGTTTCGGCGTTACATTTTTGCACTGCTTGACCTAATGTAGAGCGGTTTGCCCTCTTGTGCTTGGAAAAGGCAGCAGGTTGTGAACTTGAATGCTGTGCAAATCTGACTCTTTATCACTACCAAGGTTTTGGTAGCAGGTCACATCAATGAAGGTTTGCCTTCAGTTTCCCCCAGATAAATGCTGTGTACCTATCACCTTATGAAAATATAGGGAAGTTTTTCAAAAGAGACCACTGTTGATTGGTATTTCCAGTAGTAAATTAGAGTAGTAAATATATTAAGTGGAGCAACAAATGCTTAGTATGCAGTACGCTAGGAAAAATGATCAGAAATGAACTGTAATACTTGCTTTTGACTGCCCTCTTCTGGGCATACAAAATAATAATTTTAAAAAGTCCATCCACCTAAACTTTTGTAGTTAACTGAGTGTAATCGACCAAAGGTTAGGTAGATGGGCTTTCTGTTGGGTAGGTGAACATTTTATACTGCAGTATGGCTGTGTGTACACACACACACACACACACACACACACACACACACACACACACACAGTATCTGGTTGGAGCTCATTTAATGTGTCATTTAGCAGATGTATACAAGGCTTTTCAATAAAAGGTATCTAATTAAAACCCCCAGAATAAGTTATACTACTAGAGCCATCTGTACTTTAAGAACTCTGTGTCTGCTGCCCAGAGTAGCTTAGGCAAGCAGAAGAAAATAGGAGTATTAGCTTATTTTCCTGGAGCAGTATTTTGTAATGCAGAACTTCTAATGTCTTAGAAAAATGATGTATTTTACATCAAATTGTGTTTTTCCAGGTATTTCAAGGCAACACTGGGTATTATCAAGAAGTCCGCAATAACTTCATTCCACCCATTATTGCTCGTTTCATTAGAATAAACCCTTTGAAGTGGCACCAGAAAATCGCAATGAAAGTTGAACTGCTAGGATGTCAGTTCAGTGTTGGTAAGTGGAGTGACTTTTACCATTCTTTATATTAGCATGGCTTGCCTTGGGAGAAGAATGTGATGCAGACTGAATTTGTTTGTGCCTTCCCAGTTTGTGTTATTCCCAGTTCTTTGAATAACATGTATACTAACAAATTTGACAGATTTTCATTGCTTGACTGTCTGGTGTGCAGCAATTGCATCAATGTTTTAAGTTTTGTTCCCAAAGTATGAGCACAATGCAGCTCGCAACAGTTTTCTTAGGCAGTAATCCATGCATTCATTTGTTGGCACAGCAAGTCTTAGCAGCAATTTTGTATTGGCATATTAAAGATTATGCAAATGCCATTGTATTTTGTAGCATGCGTCATTACATAAAGGAATCTGCTTGGTGCTTTAACGAATGGCGTGACCTTTAAATTTTGGTTTTCTTTAAAGTTCGGGCTCCAAGACCTACAGTACCCCCACCACCCAGGAACAGCAATGACTTTCCCTCGCACACTGATAAAACCACCTTCACTCCGGAGATCAAGAACACTACAGTAGCTCCAAGCGTAACCAAAGGTAGTGACATCTGTATAGCAAATTGCATTGCATAAGGCTAAGGGTCAATAGTAATGCTATATTGATTCCCTGCTATGTTTTTGGTATATTGCCAACTATATTGATTTATCAATAATATATATATATAGTAGTAGTAGAGATTCATGTAGCAGAGATAGATAGTTGACATATACGGTAAAGGGTAAAGGACCCCTGGACAGTTAAATCCAGTCAAAAGCAACTATGGGCTTGTGGCACTCATCTCGCTTTCAGGCCAAGGGAACTGGCGTTTGTCCACAGACAGCTTTCCGGGTCATGTGGCCAGCATGACTAAACCATTTCTGGTGTAACAGAACACCATGACAGAAAGCAGAGTGCACGGAAATGCTGTTTACCTTCCCGCCACAGCGGTACCTATTTATCTACTTGCACTGGTGTGCTTTCGAACTGCTAGGTTGGCAGGAGCAGGGGCCGAACAACGGGAGCTCACCCCATCGCGGGGATTCAAATTGCCGACCTTCTGATCGGCAAGCCCAAGAGGCTCGTGGTTTTTAGACCACAGCCAAAAGGACATGCTAAATTTGAGTAGAAAACTAGAAATGGATACCCCACTGCTAACCAGTTTGTGTACAATTTAACAAACATTCTCAGCTTCAAATGTTTTGCTGGGGTGATACCAAGATGGGCCTTTGGGTCTCATTAGGCCTGACTTTGGTCTGAGAGGACATTTCTCACCAAACCGCAGCTGAGGGGCCTGCTCTCAGGACCAGCTGATTGACACTGCCAGCAAGCTCTTTTTTGTTTGCAGGCGATCGTTTGGATTCAAACTGGCGCCTGTAAAGGGGCCTTGCTATAAATGGGAATTGGCTGATCGGTGGTTACAATGAGGCCTTTTGAACTTTGACAGATTGGTGGTTCTAGACAGCCCACAGGTGTGGTGAAATTAAGGATCAAGCCCATTGCACAAATTCAGTTTCCCTCCCTCTCCACTACATATTATTATGAGTGCAAAATGGTATTTTGCTGCAGTAATATTCGGATGCCATTACAAGCTTTAAATGAACTTTCTTCAGTATTTGTACAAGGAATAAAGGGGGTTTCGTTTAGTGTGCCTGCAATGTTTATGGACTCCACTTGTTTAATGGCTTTCAGATGTGGCATTGGTAGCTGTTCTGGTTCCTGTGTTGGTCATGGTCCTTACCACCCTCATTTTGATCTTAGTTTGTGCCTGGCATTGGAGAAACAGGTAAAGGAATAATTAAATGCTTTGCATCCTCTGCAAGGGAGGAAATGTAATAGGTACAGGAGGAAATGGGAGAAATGAAATATGGTCAATTAAAATGCTCAATTTATGCATTAACATGAAGAATAATTTAAATTAGTGTGGATGTGTGTTCAGGAGGGCCTTGTCCTGGTCGTGCAGTACTTTAACCTGAACTACTTTGATATGTATAAATCTTGAGACGGCTGTGTAGGTTCAGCAGCTTTTATATCAACAGAACATGCAAATTTAACTAACTTCCAGGGGGAGGGTTGTCTTTGCTGCTATTTCTTTAAAATAAAGTGAGAAGGAGATCAGTCCCTTAGTATTTCAGTCTCTCCACCATCACCCTCCCCACCCACAACCCCAGAAAAGACTGTACCTGTTCTTCAAAACTAGTACCCGCAGTGTTGATCTCAAATGGCTGTTTCATATTGACACTAATTTTGGATGTGTTCTGCATTTCACTCACTTTTTCAGAAAGAGAAAATCAGAAGGAACCTATGACATACCATATTGGGATCGTGCAGGTAATAACCATTGTAGGACCTCTAGCTGCATCATTAAGCATTGAGATGAACATATAATTGTGCAAATTCCATCTATTAATGGTTGGACTTGGGCAAGCACTTGCTTGCTCATCCCCCTCATACAAAGCCTCTTTAGTGTTTGACTTGATTACCTGAGCAGCCCAAATCCTTCCTGCCTTCTCCTCTCTGTATGTTTTAAAGGGGAGGCCCTTTCTGTTCCCACCAAGGGTGGAAGCACTGTTGATGGCAGCAAGAGAGAAGGCCTTCTTAATGCTTCCACCAATTTTTGGGACAACTCTCTCCCCCCCCCCCCCCCCCCCCGTGAAGCATGGCTGGCTCCATCTGTTGCTGCCTTTCACTGATCAGGAAATCAAACCCTATCTCTTAACCTGAACCTTAGCTCTAACTCAAAACCAAACCCTATCTAACTCTCTCCCTCAGATACTGCCCCTTTTATTCTCCCTGCCAAAGTGCTGTTCCTCCACCCTCTGTGGCCAGCTGACTCTGTAGCCCATCCACAAGAGGCTCCAACATTCTGGTGGCGTTTCAGAGGAACTACATCACCAGACTCTAGTCTGGCTCTGCTGTCTTTGTCACAGGTGCTGAATGCCCCATCCTCTTCCTCCTGGGCTGTTTGTGTCTTAAGAGGGACCTTCACACAAACACATGAGGGGATTCCTGCATTGCAGAAGGTTGGATTAGATGACTCTTGGGGTCCCTTCCAACTCTACAATTCTGTGATCACACACACACACACCCCACCACCACCATGTATGGATCTACATGTGGAATGCTCCGCCACATGAGGTGGCGCCTAGGACCTATACATGCATATATCCATTGAACATACAACCCCCAATGCATTGAAAGAATGCATGAGAACATACGAGCCCGCAGTGTCTGGCCAGTGGCCCATCTAGTGCAGAATCCTCACGTTGGCCACCCAGATGCCTGTGAAAAGCACACAAGGCAGGACATGAGCACCACCGCCCTCTCTGCATCTTAGCAGGTGGTCTTCTGTTTGTTTACACTATGGTTTGTTAACAAGCTGAGATCACAAACCATGATTTGATTCTGGGTTGTTTGAACAACTGAACTATCCAAAGCTTCCGAGTTTAGACATAATGTAAACCACCCTGTGATCTTCAGTTGAAACGTGGTATAGAAATGTCATAATCGTCTTTAATTAAAATACAAATACTTCCAATTCTTCTCATTATATTTGTATTGTTATTTACATTTAAACGCACAGCCTTCTATTACCCTGGTTTGTTTTTGTGTACTCTAGTAAATTAACATTTACACATTGTATTTTACAAGGATCAGTTTAGTTCCGCAAGGAGATTGTTATTTGAACAATATGTTTTTAGGTCATCATTGAATATTTTCCATTCTTTGTATTCTTTCTGGTTTGAGAGTCCTCTTACTTTCCCTGTCATCTCTGCCAGTTCAAGGTATTCAATCATAAGAGTCTGCCATTCTGTTATCATGGGCGTTGTTTCATTTTTCCAATTTCTTGCCACTAATACGGTATAGAGATGTAATAAAGAAATCTCCTCTTCATTGCCACGCAGGAAGAGGTAAGGGGTAGAGGGAAGCACGTGAGCCAAGGGCTTGGCGGTGTTTGTCTATGTAGCCTGGAACTGTGCTAAACAGGCAAATTGCCCCAGAGTAACCAGGTAACCATTACAGGGGAAGTTCCAAAGCTAAAGAAATGCATATTGATTCATAACCATGTCACTTGTAAACCTTGATATAGGTTGGTGGAAAGGCATGAAGCAGTTTCTTCCTGCCAAGTCTGTAGAACACGAGGAAACACCTGTTCGTTACAGCAGCAGTGAAGTTAGTTGCCTTAGATCAAGAGAAGTTACAACCATGTTACAAACCCAAACTGCAGGTATTTGTGTTCTCCAGTTTATCTTGATTTCAGTAAATGGTGCCTGTTTTAAATATCTTTGCAGATTAAATTGCAATAGTTTTACCTTCCTGTATTTCCTCCCATACCCTCTAAATTCTTTTAAAAATCTGTGCCGGGGATAGATTCCAAATACAGCTTGTAGAAGGACTGATTCTGGAGTTAGCCAATGTGGTACAGTCCTCTCACAGAATTGTGTCACTTGAGTTTTTATGAACAATCTGCTTGAGTGTGGCTAGTTGAAAATCCCACCATGGAGAAGTTGCAAAACTAACTTTTCCTAATAATTGCTTGGTTTTTTTCATGCTTTCAAGTATAACCAAGTGTAACCAATAATCATTTGAACTAGCTCACATCTTTTGAAGCAGCTAGTAAAACATAATTCACAAAATATTTAACTGGACCTCTTTACTCAGAAGTATTGATTTCTATTATTGTTTCACTTAAATATGGCATATGTGATTATGCTAGTAGGACTGCAAAAAGTTTTGTAAGGAGGATTATGGGAAATACTGCAGAGAAAATTTATGAATAGATTTATTTGTTAAGGATTTTTAAAAGTAATAGTGAAATTAATGAAATGCAGATTAAGTGATAAAGATTGAAAAATCTTCAGATGTAGTTGATGGAAGTCCAAAATATTGTATAAGATAAGAATATATGTTACATTATATATATATATATATATATATATATATATATATATATATATATATATATATATGGCATACGCATAACAGAAGTAGATAAGTTACAGATAGGTAGCCGTGTTGGTCTGCCATAGTCAAAACAAAAAAAATTCCTTCCAGTAGCACCTTAAAGACCAACTAAGTTAGTTCTTGGTATGAGCTTTCGTGTGCATGCACACTTAGAAGTAGATAAAGTATTGACATGATCCATTAATCCATTACACATGGTGGCCCCAGCATGATCATCCCAGGAACACTTGAGACCACTGCTAGCCTGAAACCACTGTCCAAATTCCTGGTGCCATCAGAAGATCAGAGTAGCCACATAACATGACTGATAGGTAGAGATGCTGATTCAAATGAACAGTGACCCTATGCGCTCCTGAGATCTTCCCACTGGAGCAGTCTCATGTGTGATCTGGCCCGTTTCAGTTCCAAGTGCCCTTTTTTTATTACCAGTGGCAGTATGTGACAGCTGGAAAACCCTTGACGATACTGGTCTCTCTTTGTACAGAGTATGCACAGCCACTGGTGGGAGGAATTGTTGGCACACTTCACCAGAGATCAACCTTTAAACCTGAAGAAGGAAACGAAACAAGCTATGCTGATATGGATCCTTACAATTCACCCGAGCAAGAGATTTACCATGCCTATGCTGAACCGCTACCTATCACTGGACCAGAATATGCAACACCAATTGTGATGGATATGTCAGGTCATCCCGCAGCTCCCCTGGGCATTTCTACTGTATCTACTTTCAAAGCTCCAGGAAATCAAGTCGCTCCCATAGTTGGGGCATACAGCAAACTTGTTTCCAGATCAGATAGTTCATCGCCTACTCGAGTACTCTATGACACACCCAAAGGAATGCCAGGACTCAATCCCACAGATGAATTGGTATACCAGGTACCACAGAACATGCCACATTCCACAGAGAATAAAGAAGATGTTAGCTAGAGAATGTGGCTTTCAAAAATTGAATCCTTTGGAGATCACTTTTTGCGTTGGAAGAAAAATGTGTGACTTGGTGGGAGCCCAGAAAAAACGAGTCAATTGCCCTTTTGAGGGTCTGTACACAACTACTGCTTTCCTGTTTATAGAATGATGGGCTTTCCATTCACTACTGATGGGCACTACATTTTTTTGCTAGACAGGTGTGAGAAGCTTTCAAAGATGCTGAATCGCTGAGTGTAAATACATGTTCCACAACAGATATATAATGTGCCACTATAGATATATAATTAATCAAAATGATCTATGGTCCATGAGCCAAGAAAAGGAAAGGTACTATTCTGGATATAGAAAAAGTCACTGAGTCCAACATACCAATTTCAAATTAATTGCTATCTAGGAAGCTGGTATTTTCATAAGGCTTCACACTGTAAAAGTAAACTGATTACAGTGGTGCCTCGCAAGACGAAATTAATTCGTTCCGCAAGTTTTGTCGTCTTGCGATTTTTCCGTCTTGCGAAGCACTGTTTCCCATAGGAATGCATTGAAAATCAATTAATGCATTCCTATGGAAACCGACTTCAGACCAGGTCCGGGGACAGTCTGTCCCCCGACCTCTTCTGAAGGCTGGGGGGGGGGGCCAAGGGCTTTTCTTCCCACCCCCAGCATTTTAAAAAGCCCCGGGACAGCGGGGGACTTCTTCGCTGTCCCGGGGCGATTTAAAAGCCCCCGGGAAGGCAGGCAGGGGGGAGCAAAGACTTTTGCCCCCCGCCAGCCTTCAGAAGAGGTCCAGGACCTCTTCTGAAGGTGGGCGGGGGGAGAAAGTCTTTGCTCTCCCCCCCCCCCCCCGCCTGCCTTCAAAAGCCGTCCGGGATAGCGGAGAAATGAAGGCTGGCGGCGGGAGGAAGTCTCTCCGCCCGCCGCCAGCCTTCGGAGGAGGTCCAAGGACAGTGGGGAAGACGCGCTGCGCTTCCCCGCTGTCCCGGAGATTTCCCTATGGGCTTTCGTCTTGCGAAGGAAGCCCATAGGGAAATTCGTTTTGCGAAGCGCCTCCAAAACGGAAAACCCTTTCGTCTAGCGGGTTTTCCGTCTTGCGAGGTGTTCGTCTTGCGGGGCACCACTGTATTGTGCTTCCTGTAACAGGAAGTTAGTGGCAGTTATAAGGAAAACTGATCCCTAAAATTAACAAGTTTCCTTTGTTGATTTCTTTGATGAAATCAATTGGTAGTGTAGAAAATACCTGGAATCTCTGGCAAGCATGACTTGCTATACACTAGTAATCACTCTCTGTTGATCCCTTTGGAGTAGTTTTGTATGAATGCTGTTCTCCCTACTATTTGGGTGCTCCTTGCCACTTCCTAGGGGGGTGAATTCCCTGAAGATGATACATTTTCTAAAATTTGTTACATTGTAAAAGGGACCTTACTGAGAATCCTTGGCTCAACTAAAACTATAATTTCTTTAAAAAAATAACCCCAAAGCCCTCCAATGATGGCCTCAAACAGCAAAAAAAATAAAAAAAATAAAAAAAATAAATATTTAGATTAAAGGAAGGGATATTTTTAAGGAGGGAAGGATAAGTTCACTTCTATAAAACATAAGCACACTGGCATCATTGCATGTAGGTTTTTAACGTAAATCAGGGTGTCTTTACATGCATAGATGAACAGCTTGGTTTTCCCAATATGATTTTAGGTATATGCCTTAAGAAAATGCATATATGCATTGATGTCATGGAGCCTTCTGAATGTGAGATGGCGATTAGATTGAAATATAGCAATGTTTGAAGTATTGGCATTTGATCTACTATGTATTGCATAAAAAATATTTTTTTCACCCCTAGATTCTTCAAGTTCAAAATTATCATACCATTTCATTCGGGACTAAAGGTATTTCAGCTTCTAACTCCTAGTGAGATTATTTTTCAAAGGTTTATATACTTGAAACCAGTTAGTAACTTTTGTGCACAATGAGAATTGCTGAAAGCATAGCTGTATAACCTACAAGCCAGTCTCCCTTTGGCCATGCTTTAAATGTGTATATATTTTTTACAAAGCACATTAGGGCGACATGAAAAGAATGCTTTGTTTTTATTGTATTATAACAGCACTGTAGTGATGATGTAGAACAGATAAATGTGATATCACCTCTATATGCAATAGCCCAGTTTTATGGACTTCATTATGAACATATAGTTCAAAAGAATATTGGGTGTTATCCCGTTGTGTTCCCCTGCTAGCAGCAGATTGTCCACTTGCAGAATGAGATTTTCTCCCTTCCTCTCCTCCTCTGCACAGACACCAAATCTTCTTCAGAGAGAGGGAAGGTGGCAGGGGGTTAAAGGGTAAGGAAGCCAAAATCCACTTGAACTGTATTGGATACTGCCCATTTCTATTTTTCTTGTGGTCTGTATTGTTGAATGCACAATATATCTCAATGTAGCTGGCTGGAAAGGTAAATCATGACAATCACAACTCTTAAATGTAGTTAGTACTCCTTAGCCCAGCTTTTTCTAGCCTGGGGCCCCTTCAGATGTTGAGGACCAGGCTATAGCTGGGACTGAAGCCCACAACAGCTCGAGAGCAGCAGCCTTAGTCCAATACTTAGTTTCAACAGTATGGCATGCTGGTTCGCTCTTGTGCTTTGTTCCATTTATATTTTGTTTATTTATAAAAGTGATAACATAACTTATTTTTATTCTGTAAACTACGGTACACCGAGGCTAAATGTGTGGCCTAAGAAAACTTTCAGAATATGTGTATATGTAGACTCTATTCTATGGCCTAGTCTATAATTTCTTGCTTCGTTTGGTCCAATGGATATGGGTGCATATCTGCCAGGTTGGATTCAACGAAATCTGTGTTGAATATATGACACCCTAATCGTGTCATTGTCTATCTCTGTTAGGGTCTCTAGACTCAGCTGTCCTACTCTTACATATCTACATCTTTGAAAACCATGCTGTAGAAATAGCACATTTGCAACAGAGTGATTTCCACCTCCCGCCATTGCCAAAAGGTGATTCATTTCTGGAAGTAAAATTCAAGGGATTAACTCTTTTAAGTTCAGATGGTAGCACTCGTGCACCTTGCCAGTCAAAACATAGTTCCTTAGCTTGGTTATAAATCACTTCTTGGTTACAAATCGGAATCAGAAGCCAAATTCTTCAAAAACCTGAGATTGCAGTTGGATTCAGTGGTGCACATCAAGCAAACAACTACTTGTAAACAGAATTAAAAACTATTACCTTTATTTATTGACAGTATTTATAAATCACTCTTCTACATATGTTACAAGGCAGTGCACCAAATGCCACATTACGAATAGCAAATTAAACTATGTCAAACTCTAAAATTAATGGCAGAAAAGCAACAGGAAAATAATCCTAGCTGATTTTCAAATGCCTAGTGGAATAGAACACAACCTAGGTTTCCTAGATACTAAAAATTCTTCTTAGAAACGTATTTTCTGCTCATATTCTAAACAGATGGTAGCTATCTTTAAAGGAAAACCAGGCAGCAATCTTGTACCCACTTCCCTAGTTGTAAACCCAGTGAACTGAATGGGGCTTATTTCTGATTAAACATGTTATAGGGGTTGCGCTCCGAGTGTTTTAACTTGAATGTTGCACCAGTTAGAGTGGCTTGGTGTATTCGTACCACGCCAAAGTATAGAATTGTGTATGTGTGATGTTTCTTACAAAAATTGACAAGTGTACATACAAGAGACTACCAAAAGCCACGGTAGGGCTGTTTTTCAAAGCTGCCTGTTACTGGAATAGTGCACAAAAGTGTATATGCTTAGTTTGAAGTCTTGCAGGTATCCAAACCCACAAACCTTAGTACAAGCAAGTCCACCTCCACTGTATGTTGCAGATTTAAGCTTGCCAGCACATAAAATATTACAACAGTATAAAAGGAATGGTGTGAGCAATTGAATGTATCAAAATTAAATGGCTGATTAGATGAAAACAGCTTTCTTGATTTGCTGCCCTGTATTTTAGGTACTAACTTATTGATTCCTGAATGTAAGACACACAGCACAGGCAAGTATCCACACACGTGTTTTGGGGTTTAGGCTCACTGTTGGTATTGTCTCAAGGTATGCAGAGGGGTCACTCGGTTAGTGCAGGTGAGATGGGTGCAAATAAGTGTCGAGTGGCTGTTTTCCTAGAATGTACTTCCTTACCTCAGCATGTTCTGTAGTCACTCTGTATATGTTGCTAGAATTTAGATAATATGAATAACAATTTTTTAATGTATGTGTTAAAACCTTTTAATAAAATGCACAATGTGGAACTCATGATTCTTGTACAGGGAAAAAAGTAAGCAGATTCCATTTTGGGGCTTAATGTCGCTGAATATCCCAGCTGATGGAGAGTCAGTTACAGCTACATTTTGACAAGCACTTTCTGTTCGGCAAATAGAACAGTCCTGATATTATCTTGGTACTATTTGTGGACATGAGAACCTCAGTGGCAATAAGCAGGTAAGACACAACACAACAGACTTACATATTGTTCAGATGATTCAGAGCAGCCCAGTCCTATTGCTTACTTGTGCAAACAAGCTTGTTCTGTTCTACCCCATCTGCCTTGATAGCACACCGTTAAAAGAGCGCTGATAATTTTTGAAAGGAGTTACCTTAGTGAACCATCCCCCCGCCCTTGATTAATACTGGAACAATGGTACCAGGCAGATGCGTTCTGTTAAGTACATCTTCACAGAACACCTAATTTACACAATTCACTGCCATAAAATATAGTGGTACTTCAGGTTACAAACACCCCAGGTTGCAAACTCCGCTAACCTGGAAGTAGTACCTCAGGTTAAGAACTTTACCTCAGGATGAGAACAGAAATCGTGCAGCAGCAGGAGGCCCCATTAGCTAAAGTGGTACCTCAGATTAAGAACGGTTTCAGATTAAGAGTGGACCTTCAGAATGAATTAAGTTCATAACCACAGGTACCACTATATGCTGATAGTCACATTTTAGATAAATCTACTGAGATTAGGTCTCTAGTGATGGTCACCTAAATAGAAGCCACAGGTTCATAGGCAGTATTCCTCTAAATACTTGTTGCTAGTTAGGCAAGTCATCAACTTCTTTGGCGATCACTTGTAGCCGAGTAAGATTGTCTTCCATGAACACGGTCTTAACAATGAGTCCGTAAGTGACTGTGGAGGCCAATTCTGGACCCACACATCCTTCCGCAGTGGGGATATTGGTTTCTGGGCAGGAGTTGATCACAAACAGCATAGTGTGGGGGGGCTGTTGTCTTCATGGAGCTTCTTGGAAGCATTTGACTGGCTACTGGGCAACACGTTACTGGGGCAGAATGGATCCAGCAGCTCTGCTCTGACACTCTTAACCACTATGCTGAGAATGATATAGCACAAGACTAAGAATGCACAGCGCATGTGGAGCTAAAGCCCCACAACTTTGCACCAAGAAAACCCAGCATGTCTCCTTCCTTGTCATTAATACTTCCTTGTCGTTAAAATCCACAGAGCATTTCTTACAAGAGGGATTTAACTGCAACTTTTTTGCTTTAATTCTAACTTGACATTGCCTGGCGCTTTTTAAAATTCCCTCCTGGTGGCAGCTGGCTGTGGTGCCATTTATTGCTTTATCTCCTGAAGTGTATAAATGCCACTGCATGCTGCAAAATAAATCACTCTTTAATCTCTCAGAGGCCAGTATTTGGGAAAGCTGTATATAATTTCGGTACAGAGCTTTTCAATACGAAAGATGAACTAATGGAAATAGACATTTTAATGAGCAGATTCATGTGTAACACTACTTACACTGACAGTTTCTTCCTTTTTAAACTCTACATTTCTTGCAATGTGCTGTTCTGCCTATGACACTTTCGGGAACAGAGTCACTGCCGCAGAGGATGTGCAAGAGGCCAGGGATCCACATGGCTGTTACCTGAGAACTAGCGTGAACTTTTAACCTAGCTGTAAACATTCATCAGACCAAATGTACTGGCGCAATTCCTAGCCAAGCATTCATTATACTAAGTACTAGATGAATTCAGACAGGAACTCAGCCCATTGCTGCATGAGCCGAGACTTCACAGACTCCTTCCTTCGAATATTACTGTTTCTAAACTTCCACCTGTGTTCTGCGTAAACCATGGTTTGCCACTGCATCCGTGCACCATCTGCAGAGTGATTTTAGCAAACCATTTGCCTTTAAACAAGGTTCCAAAATCCAAAACTGTCTTTTGGAGTCCTGGTTTAAGGGCAGATGATGGTGTGCTGAGAATCAGGAAGGAAATTTAGGTATCTCTCAATTCTGGTCTCTGGCTTGGCAGGGCACTTGTACTATTTTTATCAAGTAAAGGGAACCGTCCTATAGTCCCCTGTTGGGGTTTTTCCTGGATTTCAAGTGAGCCACTGTAAGGATACAACTTGCCAGCAGAGTCACTGCACCAGTAACCGTGTAAGCTATTCCCAGAAAAGGATTTCTTCCTCCGCTCCATGTTACTGTTGAGAAGACCACCTGCTTTTCTCCTTTGAACTTTGAAACTGGGAAATCTGACAGGATGATGTTAAAGTTTTATTAACAGTTTGGAACATACATGAGTATTAAAAGATGCCGAAGGGTTAGGTATTGCTAACAGGATTAGATCCATGATGATTTTTTTAGCACCTACAATGCAAAAGGCATATTTAAAAGGAATATATGTAGTTTTTCACAGTTGTTGTACTCTCCTTGTTGCAATACTCATCTTCTATTCATGGGACACTACCACTATTATCAGCCTTTTCTAGTGGGGTGCTCTACAGAAGTTTTGAATTGGAACTCCCATCTGCTTCAGCAGCCATGGCCAATGGTCAGGGATAATGAGAGCTACAGTCTAAAACATCTGTAGAGTACCAGGTTGGGGAAGACTGAGCTAGACAAACAGAGATCTGCACCAGCCCACTGTATGTTTTCTCCACCCAAGTGACAAGCAGAAGCTCTCCTCAAAACTCAGCTACATTTCACGATGAACTGCATGCATTATTAGCCTGCCAGGTAGCGTTCTGGCTATTACCCTCACTGTCTACAGAAAATCTGCCAGTTATAACCCACATAGCTAAAACGTGCAGAGTATAAAACATGACACAAACCCACACAGAAAGGATACTATAGGATATTTGTAGCCCGTACGTCCCTGCTGGGAGCCCATTTGCAAACTGCCTGGTACGACTGAGGCGACGGTAAAGATTCTTGAATGTAGGAAAGGCTGATACACGCATCCAGATGATAAAGTCTTCATTTGTGTAGCCATTGTTCTCTTGGTTTGCTTCATCTAATAAATATACTGGTTTTTGCCAGTAAGGTGGTCTTGCCGTGCCTGAGATAGATGGGGGGGGGGGGAGCGAGAGAGAGCGAGAAAAATGAATAGCTATAGGTGAACCAGCTACCCCTACTTCTATACATTTCTTATAGTCTAACCTTAGTCTCACTAAGCATGCCTCAGCCTTCGCCGATATGGTGCTCTCAAGATGTTTTGGATAATTGTTCTCTTCATTCTTGACCACTGGCCATGCTGGCTGTGGCAGACGGGACCTAGAGTCCAACAACACCTGGAAGGTCCAAGGTTCAGGAAGTCTAACCTAAGCAGTCTAAACAAAGGGTCTTACTCCCTAGTAAGTGAGTATTGAGTTGTAGTTTGATGCAGCCATCACAGACACACTTATGAAGGAGTATGTCCCACTGTTCAGTGGGGCATGCAGGACTGCCTTGTAAGTCAAGCAACATACCAGGAATGTAGCTTCAATAAAGTTGCTTTTCCAGTATGCATATAAGGTGGAGCAGATTTGTACCCACTGGCCCTGCTCCTGACCTCAGTTGAAGGGGGAAATTTAACCGTGGTTAACATCAATATTGAGGCACCTCTTTAACCATGTTTAAAGCGAAGGTGCACTGCAAATGGGCACACGTTCTGGGAAGGGAAGGGCACACCATTTTGTGGTGGCGTCCCAGGTGGCTCAGCCATGGTGGAGAAAATCTGATGCATTGGCCTTGAGAAAAGGTAGCGTGTTGGGTTACATTGCATCAGGGATGGCGAAACCTTCCAAGGGCCACTTTCGCTCTGGGGCAACCTTCCAGGAGCCACATGCCAGTGGCAAACAGGCAGAGCAACAAGTGAACGATTCACATTTCTACAGCAGTTTAGTTTCTTCTGTCCTCCATCCAGACAAGCGAGAGGCATTTACTTGTTTGCTTAATTTAATAAAAAATATATAAAACTTGATTGTGGGGGGGAAACCTCAAAGCAATGGATCAAACCTCAAAAGCATGATCAAAGTTCAAAGGCACATTCCAGTCAGGTAAAAACACTTAGGTCTGAAGCAGAGCTAGTGAAAAATGTAGTCAGGAAAGATTTCCAAGGGCCACATAAGAGAGGCCTACGGGGACAGTTTTAGAAAGCCCATTAGCTGCATTTCAAAAACAGAAGAGCCACCTTTCAGCTAATGGGATAATTCCTACCATCAAATGCAGAAGACAAGTTGTGTGCAGATGGATTGTGAAATTTCACATTTTTATCTGTCCACCAGGCATTCCCTTGCTTCAGAAGTGGGACTTTGACAGCCTTTACAGAAGCAGGATAGTAGAACAGTTGTATTGTGTCTGTATGGAAATTAGAAACAGTGATTTAATGCTAAGTCAGTACTGAATGCCTGTAATTCGACTATTTTAGCTGATCTAAGAGAATATGGTCACATCCACACCATACATTTAAAGCACGACATTAAAAAACCTCCAATAGGGGCTGTGTGATGACATCCTTACATTTTTATCATATAGAGGGAAATCTTAATTTGCTGCAGTTCGAATAGATAATGAAGACTGCATATTCAGGTAAATATTATCAGATGCACGTAGCACTCACCATTGAACATGCTGTTTGCAATTGCACCACATGGAGCTATAGGTGTCCCATTTTCATAAGTTGCAAAAGGTGCACAATTGCTCTTCTGAATCTGTATTCAAAACCATAATGCAATTAGGAGCACATTTCTCTGAAAAATCAAGCCATAATGTTAAACAATGCAGCTATTCATAAACAGCAGGAAATGTGTTCTGAAAAGGACATGTCTTTTATCTGGGGATGAAAAATCAATGGGGAAAGACTGTCACACCATGCCAGGGAGTGTATTTCCTAGTGTGGCTGCCAACAGTTGGCAAAGGACTCTCCCTCTTGAATGTTTACATTGCCCACCTCACTCAGCATAACATTACAAAGTCCAGACAATGAATGACAAGCACAACATTCCTGAACCAGCTAGACTTCTTTCTGATCAATAATATATTAAGAATTACTACCCGTAAAATGGCATCATGTGATTAAAAAAACCAAACATCAAAAGTACTAAAAGAATTTCAAACCACCTTACGTTTGCCTTCCGACCCAATAGTTGTGCATCACTTCTGGAAAGGACATAGCGACGATGGTTCTGATAAAAATTATTCAATCCATAGTACATGAAGACATCACCCTGCAATTTTTTTCAAAGGGACAACGTGTAGGAATTAAAAAATAAGTTTTGAAGCTAAACCTGGCAAACTATTGACAATAGCCAATATGAAGTGGGACAGTAATTTGAATGTCCAAGATCTAAGTGCCATCAAAAGCCCTAGAGACCTTTGATGGGCAAGAATTGGTGTGACTCCAAATCACTAAGCCCAAGAGACAAGCCTAAATGGTTACTTTATTGGTTTGTGGAGTAAGGCTAGCAATAAATGAAAATGATATTCTCTTCCGATTACTCCACAAGGTCTTCCTCTAATGTTCATTGCTTGATGCGCTCGCGAAATCAGTCAAAAGAGCATAGACAAGCTGCTCTGATTGCCTGACATTATTTCCACAGAGGCAGTTCACATCCTCAGCTGCTGAATTCAGCATTGATTGAATAAACTGAAGGATAAGCTCCTGAGAGATGGGCAGGGATATGGGAATCAATCCCTCAGGTAGGGTGCCAGATGCAAAAAAAGACAGGGCTCCTGCACCTTTAACAGAAAAGAAAAATTTGACAGGTGTGTGTGGCCTGCATGACAAATATCCTCTTTTTGCATCTGGTCACTACGCTAAGGGTTGTTGCCCTAGTCATTGAATGACAAGAGCTAACACACTAAAATTGCTTAAAATTGGATAGATGCTAAAAGTACCATAGCGCGTAACCCAGCCAACAATTGAAACACTGAGGTTCCATTGATTTTACAGTGAGAATTATGCATGGGCTTAACACACTCCCATTGAAATTACTGTATAAAAGTGTTTAACTCAGCTAAACGCTCAAAAAATGTTTTAAACATTTCAAAACATTTACTTCAAAATCATTCTGGTTTCCTTAGGTACAATTTATTTTTCTTTATTCAATAACCCTGAAATATTTGAGGTTTGGTAGATAACATTTTCCTTTCCCCCTGTATGTTGTTAATTTTAATGCTGCTCTTGTGTTGCTTATTAAAAAAACCCCAACCTATTATTCACTTTTTCACAATCACTTACCTGCATGCTTTCCTGAAGTGTGAAGTTGGTGAAACACAGGCATTCCTTCTCCCAGTTTGATGAGTTTTCACGCAGCTTTGAACAATGTGAGCATATCTCGGAATAATTAATCTGCCAAGAAATGAAAGAAACAGGCCAAGTTATTGTCATCATTGCAAAAGGAGAACAAGATCTCCTAGCTTTAAAGGCTTTACAGTTCGGCCTTTGCAGATTTCCACGAGATGGTCAAATGTGACTGTTTGTCAGGTCAACTAAATGGCCTCACAAGGAGCTTTCAAGTTAAGACAGCAATGACATGCCAAGATGTGTCCTGAATAACCCCTTTGGAACATGCTTCCCCCTAAAGTTCTTCAAAGTCCAAGCATCTTCCACTGGCAAATACTATTTCTATTTAGTTGCAGTCCACTTTTAATGTGTACGCAATCATGTGTTTTTAATTACATCTATTCTGCAAGAGAAGCTTGCCACTTATTGTGGTTAATAGTACTTCTGACTCATTCTTCACCAGAACATCTCAGAGTAGATTACAGCATTTAAAAACACAACAGTTAAACAAACAAACAAACAAACAAACAAACAAACACAACCCTTAAAAGAGTAAAAAACACCCCTGTGGAGAACAGGCCTGGAAGCTTGTCTAACGGCACCCCAGTATTGTATTTGAAATATTTATAACTCACCTTTCCACCAATGGTCTCAAAGGCAGCTGGCCTACAGATACAATTTAAACAAGACCATTCCCAGGTCCATCTGTAGTCTCTTCAGCATCTTCAGAATGCTTAACTGTTAAATAGTCTGGAGGGTCTACCTTTCCCAACTTCTCTAAATAATGGTAGACCTGTTCAGATATTCTATCCATTCATTTACTGAAGCTGCTCACACCAGTGTAATGCTTTTAAGTCTAGCCTCAGATCACTACCTCACTCCCTGGATGTTACAATGCTCACCAATATAGACTACTTACATTATTGATTCCTTTGCTAAAGAAATAAAGAACATAATAGCCAAAGTGGGTATTGACGTCAGGTCTCTGGGCGCCAAGGTCAGTACTTCCACTTTTGGGACTGCACCAAAATGTTTATTTTATGGTGTTAGGATTAATGAGGACATCATATACAAATGTTGTGAAAATTAAACAAAACAAAATAAACACACTGTAAACTTATACACAAATACAGTCTACCAGTATTGTAATGCATGCTTTCTAGCACACAATGAAAACAAACCTTTATTTCTTTGACTCTTGTCGCAGCCAACAGAAGTACAATTCCCATCACAAGGCAGAAGAGGCTAATGATAAAGAAGCTGGGGAGGACGAGCTCTGGGGTGAGCTGGGGCTTCCAGGCGGGGAGCCTCTGTTGTTTATATGCAGTATTATCAGGGCATCTCGATGGACGGTTTGGTGAAACGGTGCTCTTTTCATTCATGTTGATGCCGGACAAGTCTTTGGCTGGCCTTTGTGTCGTACCGTGAGGTATTTTTCATCTGTTGCTATCTACTTAGCATTTTTAAGAACCTTGGTAACTTCCTGGAATTACTTATTAACTTGATCCATTTGATTGGGAATAACGCCCTCCTTGTACTTTATGGTCATAATCACCTTTAGCCAGCCTGTGCCATCCTCCTGCTGGTGTACTTTAACCTGACTTACATCTGCTAGCTTCCTGCACCCGCCACTGCTTCCTTCACAAGGCTGCCACCCTTTTTGCTGTTACTGTTGTTCCACACAGCTTAGGACACAATTTAGTAGGATCATCTGCATTGGTCTATTTGGAAATCCTGCACGTAGGGTGGTACATTACTCCTCAGATTTTCTGTCTGTCAAGTTTATTAGCTGACTTGATTGTGTTTTTGTGATGACCAATGATTTTCAGCGTATAAATTTTACCGACCGACACAACGTAAGGCTTCCCTTTCTCCCCGCCTTCACAGATTCCAAAGCTGCATTGAAACTGAGGTAAAAGGGCAGATTTTGCTAATACCAAGTAGGGTAAGAATCAAGTGATAGACAATGGTTACACCAGGCCTGCATTTTTTCTGGGGCCAATTAAGCATACTACTCACAAGCAGCATCCATTTTGCTTCAAGTTTCCTGGTCTACATATCTGCCATAAGAACAAGTTTGCTACCTGATGCTTTGAATTCACAGTGGCAGATTCCAGGTTACAACGACCTATGGTAATGATATTAGTAACACAGGGGAGTTCCCCTAAAGAAAAACAAGAGGGGTACTTATCCCTATACATTGACAATTTATTATCACTGACACTGATCTTTAAGGATATTTTGGAAATACTTTAGCTATGGTTCTGCCACAGTACATATGAGCCAGTGTGGTGTAGTGATTAAGAGCGGTAGACTCATAATCTGGGGAACCCGGTTCGCGTCTCCACTCCTCCACTTGCAGCTGCTGGGTGACCTTGGGCCAGTCACACTTCTCTGAAGTCTCTCAGCCCCACTCACCTCACAGAGTGTTTGTTGTGGGGGAGAAAGGGAAAGGAGAATGTTAGCTGCTTTCGGACTCCTTAGGGTAGTGATAAAGAGGGATATCAAATCCAAACTCTTCTTCCAGAAAACTGAACTGATTGATATGCAGAGCTGAAGAAGAAAAGCTCAGGAGACATTACTATCATCATTATTAACAGTTATAATTTATATATTTCCTCAAGTGTTTTGTACACATTATCATGCTAATCATTGCAACTGCTCTTTAAAGCAAGCTGGCACTATTATTTCTAAACTGCAGCCTATTAAGCTGAGATAAGTACACCCAAACTGGCCTGGAGGCTCATTCAAGGATTCCTAGTGAGCTTGTTGCTGAAATGAGATTCCCCATGACACAGTCTCTTATCCACTAGCTTATACTTTTGAGTAAATCTTTTGAGTTAACAGTTACTTTATGTGCTGGTGGAAAAATCTGTGTTGACTTTCGATTTCATATCATTATACGTGAACATTTCAGTAGAGGACTCCATACAAAAGCTGGCTTTATTGCAAAAGAATTAAGGGTGACAAAAGGGTTTCTACTATGTGCATTTCAGAATTAAAAAGCAGCCTCAACTTGGGCAGACTGAAGGATAAGTTGAATTCAAGGGCAAACATCATATCTAAAAGAGTCCCACTTTCACAGAGCCCTCTCTGCACAGTTTGATCAGTCCCATTTCCAGAAGTTCAATGGTTTCTTTCCTTATCTGAAGAAAAAAATTAAAAAAAATAGAGGATTAAGGTTACCAAGGCCAGCGCTTCCATGAGGAAGAACTTTGCCTCAGAAGGCAAATCTGCCCATTCCTCCCCACCCCAGCAGTTGTCAGCCCCACTGCAGCTTCACCTGTGCTACCACTGCAGCACCACCACTGTCCTCACCACCAAAGCCACGCCCCCACTGCTGCCACTGCATCATGGTGGCAGTGCAAGTGCAGCTGCAGATTTAGGGTACAGTTGCAGTGGCTGGGCCAGTGGCAATCTGGGCACAATGGCGTTGTCAGGGAGAGGGCCAGGATCTGTGGGGGAGCAGCAGGGCATTTTGCCTACAGTGGCAAAATGTTCTGGGCCACCCTTGAAGGTTACTGCAAGACCCCCATGCAAACATTTATTGTGCTGTCTCTCTCACGAACTCACACACTCCAGCCAGCTGATACCTTATCCTTCTCTTATTTTTAATAATGGCACAACACTCCCCCCATTGAACATGTACTTATGAAACACCTTTGGTTAAGAAACATGCCTGCACACGTGCAGCTTGTCGTGTGCCCATGGCAATTAACAGTTCCTTCTGCGTTAGGAGATTGTCAGAGCCACCACTCAAGTCAGCCTGGGCAACACTGTCTGCATGTGGGAGGCTAAGCAGACTAGTAAAAATTAAAAAATCTTGAGCTTGTCTGCAGGGAAGTGTTAACCTATACCTGTTTGAAAGGTCATTGGGGTAACTGACAGTAAATGATGTTTCAATTACAAGCATTTTGGCTGGAAAGCAAATTCAATAAAACTCATGTTTTATGTATGCATATTAGTCATTTTGCCAGCTGCATCAGCTGCTACTGTAATAATTTCACATTGAAAAATGCCACAAGGGGGCACCTTCTTGCTTCAGTTATGGAAATTCATTGCAATCTCTAGTAGTTGACTTTTCTGAACATTGAGAAAACCAACGGGCTTACTATATTGTGACATTTTCAACAGCTTGGTAAAACAAGGCTTAAGAGTGGAAAGGTCAAACGCAACACACTTAGTGCAAAAGATGCCCTGGCCACATTCACACATAACAATTATCCTTGGGTTAATCAACCATACTGTGCATGGATTGTATGCTAGTGCATTGAACCTGATTGTTTCTGCTTCATTCTTTACTTCACATAAGCAAGTAAAGAAACCAGGAAGGGAAAAGCTGAGTGCTACTTCTAAATCCAAGATTTTGGCTTTTTTAAAAATAATAACAATAATTGAACAGGAATTACAAGTGAACAACATTTAAGGAGGGCTAGCAATCCTGGGTTATTAGGGTCAAATACACCACATCCCCAGATATTCAGACATAGCACAAAGCTTCCCTTTTCCTGGTTTGTTAACCAGCTTGTGGAAAGTGTGATAGAATGGATTCGCTGCACCAGAGGGCATCTCATGCATCCTATGGTTCTTGGTGTATCATTACTGCAAATGCTGCTTCCATGTATTAAAGGGCATTTTCTGACCGAGGATGTAGCTAAGTGCCTGCTGGTTTGATAGCATATACAGAACAGTGTTTGCCATAAATTACAAGGTATAGCAATCAGCACAGTTCACACACATCCCAACCCTAAACATACCCAAGGGATTAATACCAAGTCAAGTATGCATTGGACTGTTTTGGTGTGATATAATCGTACTCTAACCAAGACAATCTTTAATTTTGGTTTCAGCGGTACAGGAGAAAATAGGTATAAATCATGTGATGCTTGTATATACATCTATGCAGTTGCACGTCACAGTTTTGTACAGTATTTTGTACTTTTCAACTGTACTTTTCTTTTTAAAATTTCAACTGCAATAAAGGGGGAAAGTATGCTTGGGAGTACAGCCTTAAAAGTACAATTTTCCCCACTAAGCTACCAGATTATGATCAAAAATTCAGTTTACAGGATCAGATGATTTGCCCTATTATGGAATTGTGTTTTTTCAACAGAAGGTAAGTGTAAATGTTAGATATCAAATTGCTTCGTCCTCCTTAGGTAGAGGGCAGGAGTTAACAAAGTACGTATGTGAAATCTGCTAGAAGAATTTTTGTTCTGTTCTCTCTAACAGGTTGTTGTTGCTGTTGTTAGACACTCTATTTGAAAATCCTACGGTCTGGAACTTTTTGAAAGCAGCAGGAGTACTCGCTTATGCTGCTGCTTTCCTACATAGCTTATTTGAAAGGAGGTGTCAGAGAAATCAATGGAACTTGACTTTAATGAAAATGAATGTAGGCTTGAGGTGTTAAAGAGAATCACAGCAGGAAAGGTAGGAGCCTGAAGAGAGAGGCAGCCCAAGACATTACTGCATATACTTCCTCTCCTGCTTCAGTTAGACAGAGCCCTTCAGCACCACAGCACCATGTAAAGACTAGCTGACCTATGTAGTGACAAGCCCATGTTCCTCACATAATGTGTGCAATGGCCCAGCATGTATCTCTTAAGCCTCGGATCAGAAAACTAAAATTATGGTGTGTGTTTGTGTAAAAAGTCCCTTTCCCGCTTGCATTTCTAGAATGCGAAATAGAAGAATGCAAGACACCACACAGGCTTTTACTTGTTAAATATTATTGCTTGGTACCTCAGGGATGTCAATTAATCTTCTTAACTTCTGATCTCTCCAATTCCAGTCCAAGATGACATACTTCAAGGATGTCATGCTAAGACCATCTGAGGAGATAGTAAGAGACATTTGTTAGTAGTGTGATAAGTGCATTATCAAAATGATACTGGGCTTTTAAAATTCTTTGCTGCCCAATCAATCGCCAGGCAGCTAGTCTTTGCATATTGAGTCCTGCCCTTCTTGGTTAGCAGATTATAAAGAAATATCCCTGCAAGTTTCTGGCTATGAAATCAGTCCTGTGCCTATTCAATAAGCTAAACACAAAAGCAGAACGGCCACTGGCATGCTAATCCCAAGTATGTGCCAGCAACTAATTCCCCAAACTTCTACTTCATAAAAATGCAAGAACTGTGCTTTTATTACGCTGATGATTTATTATTTATAAACTACTTTTCTGTTCAAATTCCCAAAGCGGTGTGTCATAAGCAGCATTATGAAAATGATGTAATGCTGGCTCTTGCTCAACCATTGTTAAGAGACTGGGTAGAAGCCACAGGGTTGCACACTCCAGCCCCTCCATTGTGTAAATTCCTGCTTTAAACTGCAGAAAAGGTGAGCACGAGCAACAATGGTACCCCCTTCTATAACACAAACCTTCCCGTACACACAGAGATCAACTCTGGAGACCCTCATCTGAAGCTGGGGGAGCAGATGACAAGTGAAAAGGCCTTTTTGGTGACAACCCCATTTGTGGAATGGTCTTCCCAGGAAAGCTCAAAACTGATGCCTTTATAGCACAGGCAAAGAGCTCCATCGCACTCTGACTATGCTAAGCGCACTATGTAGGTGTAAGCTATTCCCTTCCCAGTTTGCTTACCCACTTGTACAAAGGGATGAGTGAAGGGGAAGTGACTGGGCTGTGTGCATCTGTATGCAGCTCGTGCATAACCATTGTTTATTAAGCACAGATTCTTGGCTTATTGTGGCACGCAAACATGGCCTGCCACAGATGATCAAATATACAGACTCATGAAACCATTCTTAGGGATGGGGGAACTCTCTGTTTTCATTACTGCAATACAGCCTTACCTTGCTCTAAGAGGGCTTTGATCCTTCCAGGTGTCCCAACACCCACATGGATGACCCCTTTCTCCAGCATCTTCACCTGCTCTTGGATCTGTTTGATGGAAACAAAGAAAAAGGTAGCATTTGCAGGAGGCAGGGGAGAGAACAACTATATACATTTCCAGTTCCTTCTCAAATATTTAAAAGACGTCTGAAGAAATCTCTAGACTAACGGACGTTCGGCATTACTCCATGGAAAAGAAAAGGAAGCTAAGTGGGAAACTTTTCAAGGGGAAAAGGAAAGCAACTAAACCCCACTAACTATAAACAGTGTTTGTTTTCTTTTAATGTGCTATTCAATGCTTCCATCTTTTTCCATAATGGACGTTTTTCCATCACCACCTACAAACAACTGAAAAATCAGTGTGCTTCTGTGGAACTAAGAAATGTACATCTGTATGAAGTTAACATGCATAATGTACTTGACTTTATAAAGTTAGCACCAGATTGAATTTGCAGTAACTTGTCTAGGACTAAGCAGGGGAAATATACTTGCTGGACACAGTTAGCACATGAAGGCAACTACACTCTGTATCTAGCCATTTTGATGAAGGGATTGTTACATCCCTTCTCTGCCATACCACTTGGTTTCTGTGCTAGATGAAGGAGGAAAGGCTTTTCCTCCAGGGGCAGCATAAAAAAGAAGGCTAGCAAAGGGAGCTAGAGTGATCTTTCCCTCTTCCTCTTCCTTCCCTGCATGGTAGAAGCCTTTCTCTTTTGTACTATCCCAAGAGGCTAGTATCCCCTGTTTGCTGATCTCTTAGCAGGCTAGTAATTGGTGGGGTGGTGGTGGTTAGAAGAGCTTTGAGACACCCAAAGGGCAAGTGAACAGAAAATAGTTATTAAAAATAAACTCATCTCTCTTAACCGTGCTTACCTTTATGTGTTTTGCAAACATCTTCATCACCTTGCCATCTCCTTTGAATGCTGCCATTGACCTAGAACAGAAAATACTTTTAAAAAAGAAAAATGGAACTGAAAAGAAAATGAGGGCAGGAACTGATGTATTTCAAGTACAAAAAGAATGAATGCACCAGGGGAAAGTTTATTAAATTGTAATGATCCTCAGTGTTTCCAGCCCTGGGGAATACATGCTGAACTCCAGCCTACAACATGAGACACATGTTCTCTCTCTCTCTGTCTTGGGGAGGCTGGAGAAATTATGGCTCTCCAGAAGTTGTTGGACTCCAACTCCCATCAGCCCCTGCCAGCGAGACCAATGGACAGGGATGGTGGGAACTGAGAGTCCAGCAGTGTCTGAAATGCCACAAGTTCCCCACCTCTGTTCTAGGTGGTAGCAGTCTTGTAACTTCACTAATGGTGTCAGACTACTTGGCCTAGGGACATGATTTCTGCTTGAAGAATGGTAATGCCCAGGATTCAAATCCGGACAAACTTATGCAATAAGGGAGAAGGCTTTACCTTTTACTAAAAAATATGGGGAGAGGGACCATAGCTCAGTGGTAGAGCTATGGTAAAGCAATGCTTTGTTTGCAGAAGGCCCCATATTTAATATCTTTATCTACAAATACAAGTAGCTTCATCTCAAGTAGCAAGTAATGTAAAAGAACTCTCTCTGTGTGAGACTTTTAAGAGCTGCTGCCAATCAGAGCATCTAATATTGGGATATATGAACAAATATTCTAAACTAGTATAGGTTCCAGCTTTCATGAAAAATTGGAAAATTCAGAAAGTGTACCTTATGTGGCGGCGGACACACACACCAAAAAAAACCCCATCTGCTGTAATTTATTCTGTACACACCTATTAAAATGACCTCTGTCCTCCTTGGTAGTTTATCACTCTTCCCCTTCTCTTTAATAAAACCACATATATAAAACCAAACCAACCAAGGAAGGAGTGGAAGTGGTACTGGTGCAATACATTTGTAGCATCCCAATGCATTTGATGGAGACTAATCTTTTTAATGCTTCCCAGAACTAACAAGACACCATGTGCAACAAGTTAAGATGCTTTTAAAAAATGCAAAAAAAAAAAAAAAAAAAAAAAAAATTGGACTTGAAATATTCTTGTGAGAGCTAGGCAAGGAAGCTACCAGTGTAGGGAAGCTGCCTGAGCAAGTACATCTGTGACTTCGTAGGCTAGCAGAGGACAGACAGTGCCCGGGTTTTGCCTGTGATTCCGTGGTTTCAGACAAAACCTCAGAAAAGGGTGCCAGCTTCTATTACATCGCTGAACGACATACTTGATGAGTTCCAGACAGCGAAGAGCGGAGCTGCAGATTATCATCATCACCACCGACTTCTTCTCCGTGTGGTTTTTACGGAGCTTCGCCCATTTGGGGCAAACTGCAGTGGGGAAGACGACATGCCGCAGGAGCAGTTATGCAAAATGTACAGCAATGACTAATTGCACGAGAACATGGTGCTTACGTGCCTACTGGCAGGCAGGCAAACTTTTAAGTTGTTTGACTTTTGTAAAAGCCACATTGTAATAAATAAATTTCCAAAGCTAATCACTCCAGGCAGGTAGGTGAGCGTCAAACAGCATGGCCAAGCAAGGCCACTGAAAATGTCAAGAGACACTGGACAAGCTGTCCCATCTCCCAAATGACCATAGCATAATATTGTTTTGCTCTCTTTATCTCTCTGTGTGTACGTGTGTATAAAATCAACACTACAGATTAAGTTCCACCTTACTCTGCATATTAAAAAAACCAACACATAAAGCTAAATATACTAAATATTATAGAACTAAATATTACACCAGTTTTATGACCACAATATATATCATTGTATATTATCCAAGTATTTTTTGTTTTTGTGATTTGCATGTGTACTCCATTTCTCTATAAATCCATCTGGCACAAGGGCTCCCTTAGATATTTTCAAGTATGAAAGCTTGGTTTTAAAACCCTTCCAAACACTTCATACCAGTTCAGAATCTGGAGAGAAATGTGATGATTTCTAGCACAAACCTGTTGATAATTGGACTGCAATGAGTAAAATGTGTATGTATTATTGACTTTTTAATCATCAAAATTTTTATTGTCAACCACCACCAAGTACCTAAAACAAGCAAGTTTGTTGCTGAACATTAAGAAAATAACCATTTCTGTTGTAAATCAATAAAGGACCAAAACAAACATAATCTAACCACGTTAAGGTAATGCATCTATACAGAAAACAGACAGTAGAATAAGAAACATTTTTATTTAGTCTAATAATGGAAATCTAAATTTGATTATAATCCTTTAAGGAAAAGAATGGGCATGAGAGTTATATGCACACAACATCTTCAGACCAATGAGCTACTCACTTTCTTTCAGGTAGGAAGAAAAACTGTGGGTGAGGTCATTTGCAGGGAGGAAACAGGCATCTGAAACCGCAAGAGAATATTGTTGCTTGGTGCTAAAACTAAGACCTTCGATTAAATCTTCCAGGAAAGCTCTTTTGCCAAAAGCCATGTAAAGTGCTCTTTGGAGAGGCAGAGTTTCACAAGCACTCACAGCTAATAACAAGAAGCTTTAAAGCGGATTAGCCAAATGATGGGAACAACATTTAGCCCAACCAGTGCTTTCCCCCTAGAAAAATAGGTGCTGGCACTGTGTATCCTTGAGTACCCCTTGAAAAAAAGCACTGAGCCCAGCCCAGATTCCTTCTAAAATCATCTCGCCATACAGCCCACTCCTAATTTATCCTTAAACATAGCTTTGCTTAACCAGCTGTGCATGCTGCGGAATGTTTGCAGCTTTCTCCTTCAAGAGCTGAATCATTAACCAATACCACAAAACCGCACAGTTCAACTATACAGAACAGTTCCTGCAACCCACACCAAACCCTGGCTCAGTCTAGAACAGCAAATTCTATACTTTCTGTATCTCCAGCAGCTAGGGGCTTACAAAGCGATACACGGAATCCTGCTGCTTACACAAGTATGTTATTGCTGACTTTCATTAGCAGCTAGAGATACAAAACATCTCCCCCACTCTATCATACACAGTTCCATTTCTTTCAATGCATTTTATTTTATTTAGGTATTTGTCTTTAGGAATTTACACTCAGCCATGCTTCCAGGGCACTTTACATAAAAAGAGATTATTAAACCATTGTTAAAGGTGAGGTGCCTGGCAGACAATCACTTAAACCTTGGTTTATGATGTCAGAGGATAGCACCAATGAGAGTAGCAGACACTTGAGATCGGTTTGAATATTCTGTTGCTCTTCACTTGCGGCTCTGTAGCTTTTAGGTGGTGATCACTCCTTAACCATAGTTTGCATGTCACACTAAAGTATGGTCAATGTTAGCAAAAGTTTATAAACCAAGAACAAACCTTGGTTAATGACTGACCTTTAACTACAGTGGTACCTCAGGTTGCATATGCTTCAGGTTACATACGCTTCAGGTTACAGACTCCGCTAACCCAGAAATAGGCTTCAGGATAAGAACAGAAATCTTGCTCCAGCTACACGGCGGCAGCAGGAGGCCCCATTAGCTAAAGTGGTGCTTCAGGTTAAGAACAGTTTCAGGTTAAGAACAGACCTCCGGAATGAATTAAGTACTTAACCTGAGGTACCACTGTATATTTAATAAATCATAGTTACATTGCTCGGCTGGGATCAGAGTTAAATGTTGCAGCATGGTTTAGCATGAACGAACCAGGCTACAGTTGTGGTAAAGGTAAAGGTAAAGGTACCCCTGCCCGTACGGGCCAGTCTTGCCAGACTCTAGGGTTGTGCACTCATCTCACTCTATAGGCCGGGAGCCAGCGCTGTCCGCAGACACTTCCGGGTCACGTGGCCAGCGTGACAAGCTGCATCTGGCGAGCCAGCGCAGCACACGGAACGCTGTTTACCTTCCCGCTGGTAAGCGGTCCCTATTTATCTACTTGCACCCGAAGGTGCTTTCAAACTGCTAGGTTGGCAGGCGCTGGGACCGAACGACGGGAGCGCACCCCGCCATGGGGATTCGAACCACCGACCTTTCGATCGGCAAGTCCTAGGCGCTGAGGATTTAACCCACAGCGCCACCCGCGTCCCTCAGTTGTGTTACAAACTATCATTCCTATTGTTCTTTCTGCTGGTACATCTTTTATAATATCCTTCATTGTATAATATATTTCATTACCTGGCAACTGTAATTCTTCTAATTCAATCACTGAACGTTTAGCACAAAAATGTTCCTTAAGAAGTTTCTGTAGGTCTTCAGGTACTCCTGGTTTTGGAGATGATTTTGAAAGAACATCAGAAATTTTCTTCTAAAGAAACAGAAGAAGAGGCACATTCAGCACAGCAATTCCATCTTCAGCACTCTTGCTGATAAATACACTGTTTTCTATTCTTTTTCTAGCCTGAAAACAATAGGTCGTCAAAAACCTTATATGTGGGACATCTTATGTAGCCTACATGGATTAAGACACCAGGATTCAGTCTAGAATACTTTAGATGGATATGGCAAAAGCTATCTAAAAGCTGTTGCTTTTTTAGCACTTTTAAACATCTTTAACATCTTTGGTCGTGCATATAGCTTCTGCAGTGGCCTGAAGAATGTGGAGTCACATCAAATGGGAGGCTTTTATCCATATTTCGCTCAACCATCCCCCAAATCTCTGCTCAGCTGTTCATCAAGTTCCTATGGGATTTTCCCAAACAAGCATTAAAAAAATCTCCAAGCAGAAAGGTATAGCTGAACTGTTGTGCCTTCAAGACCATAGCACCATCCATGCTTGTATTTTCTAATTCAACAAATTAAAATTTTCCTTTAAGGGCAGAGATTGTCTCCTGGGCAATTTTCAGAGTGATCATTTGCATTTGTTTAACATAGCATACATAAGCAGATAAGAATCTGACAAAGATCAATGGGACTCACTTCACTTAAAGCCGGGAGGTGGGAGGGAAGAGCACTATTTCATGTCGCTATTACATCATTCATTGAGTCACTCAATTCCTTCAGGAAAATAATGGTACTCTGGAGGGTGATGCTGATATTAACAAGAAATTCCATAACGGTAAGAACAAGGACACCTGAATATATTCCCTTCCTTCAAAGAGCTGTGGGAGGAAACGTTCTTCACGCAGGAAGTTTTATTATTTTGCTTCTAATTCATTCCAGATGCTAAAGAGCAAAAGGCTTTTTAAAAAGAAAGAATTGGGGGTGGGGACACAGAGACGTTTGCTGTTATTTCCTTACAGCTTGTTCATTCTGGGATTCAGTGCTATAATGCTACAAATATTGCTCTGGAAAGCACCAAAAATGAGGTGTGATGTCAGTCTCCAAAACAAAACGAAAAAATTCCAATGGAACATTTTTTTAACATGGATATTACATCCTTGCAGGTGAGCTTGTGAATATATATTCAGGTATGACAACTGCACCCAGTGCCTGCTTAAGACAGCCTGGATAGCTCAGGATAGAGTGGTTAGAGTGTGCTGCTGATTATGCCAAGGTCGCAGGTTCAATCCCCATATGGGACAGCTGCATATTCCCGCATTCCAATGGGTTGGACTAGATCAGGGGTCAGCAAACTAAGGCCCGGGGGCTGGATGCCTCTGGGCAGGTGGCGACGCTGGCACGGCTTCGGATTGGCCACAGGAAGCTCCCGCAGCCAATCCAAAGCTGCAGACACCTCTGGGTGACGCCCCTCCCTTCCTTCCTGACCAAGAGCCAAGCAGGAGGAAGTGGCGACGGCGGGGAAATCACACATATTTCTCTCTGGAGAAATCGCACATATGGAGCACCCGGACAATTTATAGATCTTCTTCTTCTTTAAGCTTTCTGGATTTTGTGTGCTTGTTTTTAATGTGGATCTGGTCTGCAGAGCTGGCGACCCACTCAGCTGAGCACAACCTGCCACCTATTTCATGTGGCTTCCCAGGTACCTGACACTTCCTGGGGTTTTTTTTTGGATTCCCAGGTAGGTAACACAAACAGGAAGCTTATTTTATCCCATGTGGACTTCCAGACATGGTTGGCAGGCTGAGTTCAGCTTGGTAGGTCACAAGTGGTGTGTGCCTAGTGTAGCACTTTGACAAGCGACTCCTGATACAGCATTTGGATATCTTGCATCCGCCTGTTGAATCAAGGATAAAGATACTACATCCGTGTTGGTATGTGCAACAAATTAATAGAGCTTTAAAATAATGTATAAGTGAAAAGAGTAATAGCAGAACTTAAAAGCCTGATGCTAAATCAACTCAGCTTTTTGGGGGGAATACAATCTTATATCTGAGAAGTTGGGAGTTTTTGGCAACTGAGCACACCCATATATCAACTCAGAAAGGACAAGATCCTCATGTTTTACCTTCTCAATGGGAGTATGTTGGATTTATAACCTGCAGACAGTTATCCCTAGTGGTTTGAACAATAGATTTGATTTATTAGCATTTTTGTAACAAGTTTAATGTTGCAATGTCTGTTTTCACTTCAAATATATTTCATGGCTATTCATGTTGTCTTTAAAACCAAACCTTACATGATACAAATAAGGCATGTCCCTTCACTGTACTCTTCTTGTATTCATTTTTGTTTAGACAAACCTACCCAGATATCACTTGCTTTAATTTTTCAAAAATGTTTAAAATTGTTGTATTGAACTGTTTTTACCAATAATTTTACTGTTTTAATGTGGACTGACAGTTTGAATTGGAGGTTGCCACAATGGGAGAAACAGGAGGGTCTTGGAATGTAATGCTTTGAACCCCTTTTATCACAGGATTGGGTTGTGTATAGATGTAATTAAACCATATATCCGAAAGACACCATAGTCTCTGTTGTGCCTCATTGTACTAAAGGAAACAGAGACCCTGGGGTAAGCGCCTGGAACCCCTGGAACTGCTGTGGAGATTGGGGTGATATGCAAAAAATACATCCCTACACTGAATTACTCAGTTGTATATTGAACAGGGATTTAGCTCAAATATATTAGCGGAATAAGATAAAACAAGGATGGAGTTTTCTTGAATGAAATGATTTTCAGTGACTGAAAAATAACCTTCAGAACTAAAAAGGTAAGGTGTGGGGATAAACTTTAAAACTTTTAAAAAGTCATTTGTTTTGTGTTGTCTCGTAACAATTCTGAAGCATTTTATAACAGCCTCCAGAGAAGCATTTATGCTGCTATGTTGCAATGTCAGTTAGGAGTCAATACCTTTCTTCTTCTCTTTGGCTTTGCTTCACTTTCGTTTTTATCGGCAGAGTCCTCTTTTTCTGCACCGAGGAAACATTCTGTAGCCTGCGGGTGGGGAAGGTGGGCAGGGAAAGAAAGAAAGGAGGAAAAGAAGCTGAGCATTTGGGCTGAGTTACATCATCATTAAAAACACTTTAGAAACACAACTGAGCCGGTGTGGGGGAATTAAGCACATGTCTCGGCTGCCAGGATCTGCCAAAAACGAAAAGATTCTGGATCATGCTCGATCTGTCCAAATCAGCCTGGCCGTGGAAGAAATCAAAAGCATACTGCAGCTGGAGATAAGCGGGAACTAACAACAGGAATAGGGCAGGTTTACCATTTAACAAACAAATAACTACTGGCTTCATGTTACATAATGACTGAACTCTATCCATTCTAGATATGGAATTTACAGCTGGTTGACTGCATGCTTAAAACACAACAGAAAATAAAAAAAACTTGGCATTAATTATATAGAGTGAACAAGAAAAATGCACTCAGAAAGTGATTGCTGCTGCACTGTTTGTGAACGACCTTTTCTCAATGTATAATCATGTCCAATGCCTTACAAAACATCACATGACTGGGGGTTTTTTGTGGGGGGTGTACATTTAAAGGAACATATTGAAAATCTGTTTCTGCACCCTGCCAGTTTAAGAGTATCTGACTCTACCCTTCACAATTTTCACTTAATTTGAGGCCAAGAAGGGTCACAATGATTAGAAGCGATCTGCAATGGAATAAAGCAATTTATCTGACCCACAGCAGCAATATTGAGAAGAGATGTGTATATGATTATTGGGAACCAATAATTTGTTGGCAGAGCCCTCCTCACCTGGCCTGTACTTCCAGAGAAAAAGGCCAGAGGTGTGTTTGAAGCATGCACTGTTAGGCCTTGCTGCCGGAAGGTGATGTGTCTTCCAGAAGCAGCACAGAATGTTCCACCCAGCCATCTTTTCCAAGGGAAAGGATACATGGGACAAGCATGCCCTGTTAGGTGCCACTTCCCACTGGTGCTCCAAGTGCCTTCAAGCACTGGCAGCCAATGACAGCCCTGTCTGCTTTTCTTCTTCCAGAGGAAGAGGCCTTCCTCCCAACATTGGGACTGGTGGAGAATGGCTATAAAACTCCTTGGACAATCCTTTATTGTTTAGCTGTGTCCGACTCTTCATGACCC
This sequence comes from Podarcis muralis, assembly GCF_964188315.1. NCBI lineage: Eukaryota > Metazoa > Chordata > Lepidosauria > Squamata > Lacertidae > Podarcis > Podarcis muralis. The sequence goes on from NC_135658.1 coordinate 34,892,617, forward strand.
CATGGACCAGAGCACGCCAGGCACTCCTGTCTTCCACTGCCTCCCACAGTTTAGTCAAACTCATGCTGGTAGCTTTGAGAACACTGTCCAACCATCTCGTCCTCTGTCGTCCCCTTCTCCTTGTGCCCTCAATCTTTCCCAACATCAGGGTCTTTTCCAGGGAGTCTTCTCTTCTCATGAGGTGGCCAAAGTGTTGGAGTCTCAGCTTCAGGATCTGTCCTTCCAGTGAGCACTCTGGGCTGATTTCCTTCAGAATGGAGAGGTTTGATCTTCTTGCAGTCCATGGGACTCTCAAGAGTCTCAACATCACAATTCAAAAGCATCAATTCTTCGGCGATCAGCCTTCTTTATGGTCCAGCTTTATGGAAAATCCTACCCACCCCTATAGCTTTGAAGTTTGGAGTGCTCATTACACTCATCAGAGGACAGTGCCACATTCAGCACTGTGGGAGTATTTGCCGAAATCAAACTTTTCGCAACAGCACATGCAAAGTTCCCGGAAGAACGGGTTTTCAGACTGGTCTTCAAAGCAACATTTATTTTAAAATCTATTCCCCTCGCCTTCCAGACATTGAGATGTCACCAACACAGAAATATAGTGTTCTAAAAGAAAGCTTTGATGCAGAAAATCAGCTTGAACAGGCTGAAACAGCAGTATATACTAAAACGTAACAAATTAATTTTAAAAGGTAGTCAGGTTTTCTTTAAAAAAATGTTTTTATTGCTTTTAGCCAAAGGCCTTTGCAAAACAGGCAGTCAGCATACAAGATGTCTGGCAGTATGTCTTGGTAAATTCCACACCTGTTACCTTTTGGTAGGGATATGTTTGTCCCCATTTGCCCACTCAAAAATTATTTTGGATTTTTCAAGTGCTCCAATTTAAAATGCAAAAGACTTTAAGAGGTCTTTGCAGTTTTTGACAAGACGCTTCAGAGTCTACACTGCTTTTTTCTAGTGCTGTAGCTCTAAAGAAGCTTTCACAACCTAGTGCCCTCTGGATGTTTTCAACTACAATTCCCATTGGCAGCAGACAGCATAACTGTGGACATTTGCACACTGTGGTCACCAAACTGGTGATAGATAAAATGCTGAACCAACCAAGTACCAACTAGTAAAGTTGCTATAGACCCAGAAACTCAAGTATTTGGATTCTACCCAACAAGCAGCACAGAAATTCCATTGCCTACTTTTCATTATGCATCATCTTTCTCTGCATGGTAGTCGTGAGAATAAAACCAACCAACCTGTTTTCTTTTCTTTGAAGTAGGTGGCATAGGGGTTGTATGTTGCTGCTCTGTTTTACTTGTGCCAGCACATTCTTCCGAAGAGGCATCAGGTGACAGACCTAAAGGCAAAAGCAAATATCAAAAACATATCCACTCTTCTGCATTCTGATCAAATGACATTGATGCAATTATTTTCTCCAATAGTAAACTTGGGGGCTTGAGTGCCTATGAGTTTGGATCTGCAATGCGTCCTCCACTGGCCAAAAAGAAAAGAAAAATCTAGTGGCTTTTACACATTCTTGGAGCATTATGGTTGAGGGGAAACATTTCATTCCCTGCACTGCACAAGGAGGGGGGTTGGGAGATGGAAGGAATACCAGTTTATCAGATTCCAGAGGAACACTCAACATGATCCAGAGGTTCAAAATTCACTTGCAATGCAGCATTCACTATGCACTGGAATATATTTGTATTGCTCTATCCAGGTATCCATATGCTGAGTCAACTGCTTCCCAAGATACCCTCTGCATACTGTAACCTAGAGACTTTGTACTGTCTACAGCTTGCCAAGAAAATCTGACAGCTAACTTTAACATTTCTTTATAAATCCTGACTTGGCATGTTCAGAAAGCGGAGAGGGAGGTGCCCCCAAAGCAGAGTCATAAATAGCCTCTTCTCCTGTATCTGCTTGTAGATTGCTCATTATAGCACTCTAAAAGTAGACAAATGGCTTCCAGGATACAACTTTGCAAACAATGCACCACCTGTTAACTGCCCATCTTTACTTTGGAACTGGATTGCAGTATGCAATACCCTCCAACTTTTTTTCAGCTTGGAATGACACAAGTTCAGCATCTTGCTGGGATAGCTCAGTTGGCAGAGCATGAGACTCTTAATCTCAAGATCGTGGGTTCAAGCCCCACACTGGGCAAAATATTCCTGCATTGCAGGGGGTTGGACTAGATGACTCCCATGGCCCCTTCCAATTCTACAATTCTATGGTTTAATTACATGAATCTGAGAAAGACACCCATAGCAATATATTAAATGCTCCCTGCTCCTGTGCAAACTTTCCACAGTTCAAATGCAATAAACTGTTACTTAATCTGGAAGAAATATCAGGATTGAATTCTGGTTTTGGAAGGTATTATTTACAGTTTAAATGGCTAAAAATTGCTATATACTGTACAGACTTAAAACAACAACAACAACAACCCAGGCCTCTGGGCTTAACATCTAACTGACATGACCAGAAAAAGGGAGAGGAAAACTCTCTCAGGTACCAATTATTAAAGCTACATCAGTAGTTCTCATAAGAGTCAGCAAGACTAAGGGAGTCCAGGAAGGGAAGGAGAGAAAGGGCAGCTTTTTTTCAGGTAAGGGGGAAAAGTAGGTCTTGCTGTCCCATCTCGCCTGCTGCAGCCAGGTAAAATGGTGACATTCAGTTTCTATCTGTTCTTTGTTCCACCATGAAATTCATACTGGCATATAAACGGCTCAGGACGGCCATACCTCAAGGACTGCCTCTTTCCATATGAACCTACCCAGACCCTGAGATCATTTTCTGAGGCCCTTCTTCATGTGCCTCCTCCTCAAAAGGTCTGGAGGCTGGCAACACAAGAACAGGCCCTTTCTGCAGTGGCTCCCCATCTGGCGAATGCTCTCCCCAGGGAAGTTCACCTGGCGCCTACATTATACACCTTTAGGTGCCAGGCAAAAACGTTCCTTTTTAACCAGACCTTTGGTTGATTTGATTGACATCCAATGCCCCTTTAAAATGAGTGTGTGCGGGGGGGGGGGGAGTTATTGGGTTGTTGTTTTTATTTTGATTATGGATTTTGTGGTTTTATATCCTGATTTTATTCTGTGAACCGCCCTGAGACCTGTGGGTATAGGGTGGTATAATAATAATAATAATAATAATAATAATAATAATAATAATAATGTTCCAGATTGTCTTTCACTCCAAGCTGTGGCTGGACCTAGGTCTGCCTAGCTTCAGCAAAGTTGCTGCACTATTTGCCTTCAGACCCCAAGACCATATGGATGGGCTAATTTAAGTACTAGAATTACAAGGAAAGACATTTTTGGATAAGTACAAGGCTGATTTTTGACATATAATACCAGCTATGTGCCTCAACCTAAAGTTCTAGGCATACTGCAAGCTACTCCAGGGCTATGTGTGCAGGAGTCCCCATTAATTTGAACAGAGGTAGGTGACCACACATGATATCCTTTGGCGCTCTGTGTGGAAATGAATGGAAAGGCCATGTGTGCATGACAGGCTCTGCCTGCAGCTTGCAATAGATCCATAGGAGCAGGGCAAGTTCATAACTGGTACTTTCTAAACAGTTTCCTAGGACTCAACTATATTGACAGAATAAAAAAAAGGCAGAAAATATGTTCTGACATAAGCAATTATATAATATTAGCACAGCAGAAGCTGACTAACCACTTCCAGGCAGGGATATTCAGGGTTTTCAAAAATATGCTGAAGTTGGGAAATGATTCAAGTCCTCATACACATTGTTTTGGTTCCTGCAATGACCATGACTTACATGCTTTACATGTGGTACATTTTTCCACAACAAACCAGCTAGTCATACTTTGAGGGGCTACTTCATGGTACAGACAGCTGTCAGTCTGAGTAGGGGTCCTCAAATTGTGGTCCATGAGCTTCCATTGAGGTGGTTCATGGAATGTCCACATCATTTTGAATTTTCATTGCTTCTTTTATTTCCCTTAATGTATTATAAGTGATGTTGATGTGGAGACAAGCAATCATTCATACATGGTACATTACAAAACAAATCAACGCAGATCACCCTAAGTTTAATATTCCCCAGCAACACTAAACAAACAAGCAAACATACAAAAGAGGCGGGGAATACTTGGGAACAGCTGAAATCGCAGAGGTTCAGAGAGTAATTAAGTCTGCATTCCATTTTAAGACTCACAGAAACTGCAGACTTTGGGGCTCCAACACCAAGCCCAGCGTTTTCACCCTCCTGATCCCAGGTTTTGTTTAATATCCAGCCTTATGGAGACGTTAAAAGCTTACTCATTGTTTCCTGACATTATGGTTGGTCTTAATAAACCTTTTTGGTTTTTGGATTCCACCTCCCCCACTCCCAAAGAATCAACACAGCTATCTATGTCTTCTGTCTGCTTTAAATAGAGGTTAACATACTTACCCTTCATATTTTTTTCATCAAAAACATTTACAGTCATACCTCATGCTACATTTGCTTCATGTTACGTTCTTTCAGGTTACGTTCACCCGGTGCTATACCAGCTGCACTGGCTCCCGGTGGTGTACAGGACCAGGTTTAAGGTGCTGGTTTTAACCTTTAAAGCCCCATACGGCCTAGGACCCTCGTACCCACGGGACCGCCTCTCCTGGTATGCCCCACAGAGGAGCTTACGGTCTTCAAATAAAAACATCTTGAAGGTCCCAGGCCTCAGAGAGGTTAGGCTGGCCTCAACTAGAGCCAGGGCTTTTTCGGCTGTGGCTCCGATCTGGTGGAACACTCTGTCACATGAGACTAGGGCCCTGCGGGACCTGACATCTTTCCACAGGGCCTGTAAGACAGAGCTGTTCCACCAGGCTTTTGGTCAGGGTGCAGCCTGACTCCCCCCTTCGGCAATCTCCACAGAATTTTAGCTTAATGGTTGCCAACAATTCAATTTTAATTAATTTTTATAATGAAATGTTTTTAGAATCTTGTACTATTTTAATGTTGTTAGCCGCCCTGAGCCCGGCTTCGGCTGGGGAGGGCGGGATATAAATAAAATTTATTATTATTATTATTATTATTATTATTATTATTATTATTATTATTATGTTCCGCAGTGACCTGGCAGTACCGGAAAGGGTTACTTCCAGGTTTTGCCGCTCACGCATGCGCAGAAGCGCAAAATGACATCATGCACATGCGCAGAAGTGCCGAATCGCAACTCGTGCATGCGCCGCTGCGGGTTGCGCTCTTTTCATGTTGTGAATGGGCCTCCGGAACGGATCCCTTTCACAACCAGAGGTACCACTGTATATCCCACTTTTCCTCAACAAGACCAAGGTGGCTAACAACGTAAGTTAAAGCAATAATGTAACAATTTTAAACACAATGTCATGGCTATAAATAAAACGAAGCAGCCATAATATACTGAAACAGCAATACAAAAACACTACAGCCATAAAAAATAAGTTAGTTTAACTAAATTCACTTCAAAAAGAGGACAGCCATTTATGATCCCCAAACCCTTCTTAAAAAGGAAGGTTTTGACCATCTTACAGAAAGCCATTAGAGAGGGGGAGAGGCAGGTGGCAGAGCCTGAATACAGCTACAAAAAAGCCTGTTTCCTGGTCCCAACTAGATATATTTATGGGGTATTTGGGATACACAAGAGGACTTCTGACAAGCAGTCCCTCCTATCTACAAGCATGTGTGGTACTCTTGCTCAGTTTCTAAATTATTTGAGAAATTGCAAGCTGAGGTTAGGGAGAAACTCATCAGTGCCCATGGTTGAGAACAGTAAATCAAAGCATCTGCATAATCCAGGACCTGCAAACCACATGGTTACATTACTCATACTTCTTCTCTGAAGGCTGTACTTTAGATGCCTCACAACTCCTACTTTATAGAGAACAGTTCTCAGATTGAAGGTCTTCTCTGTTTGGAGGGTTGCCTAGCCCAAGTCCAGTTTAGAGATTAAGAGCCATAGGAAGGGAGTGCACTGACCTTGAAGTCGCCCACCAACAGCTATACCACTGAACAGCAGACTCAGCAAGGACACAGTTCATCAGGTCATGGTCTTCCATAGCATGATGAGAGGCATTTCTGTATAAAGCAGCTTCCTGCAAATTGGTGTCCTCCTGATGTTTGGGGCTCCAGCTCTCATCAGTCTCACCAAGCACAGTCAATGGCCAGGGATAAGGAGAGCTGTAGGCCAAAATATCGGGAGGACACCAGCTTGGTAGAGGCCAGTTTAAATTATAGTAATTATTTCTAGACCAGCACCTATACATATAAATTAGCATATGCAAATGTTTGCAAGCCTGTGTCCTCTCTGTGTGTGATGCCTTTCCTCCCTTTTTTTGGGCAATGACTAAGCAACCACCCTGGGATGCAGGTGGCACTGTGAGTTAAAACCACAGAGCCTAGGGTTCGCTAATCAGAAGGTCAGCGGTTTGAATCCCCACGATGGGGTGAGCTCCCATTGTTCGGTCCCAGTTCCTGCCAACCTAGCAGTTTGAAAGCACGTCAAAGTGCAAGTAGATAAATAGGTACCCCTTCAGCGGGAAGGTAAATGGCATTTCCGTGTGCTGCTCTGATTCGCCAGAAGCGGCTTAGTCATGCTGGCCACATGACCCGGACGCTGTACGCCGGCTCCCTCGTTCAGTAAAGCGAGATGAGCACCGCAACCCCAGAGTCGTCTGTGACTGGACCTAATGGTCAGGGGTCCCTTTACCTTTACCTTTAAGCAACCACCCTAGGAATGGTTTCTTATCAAGCAGGGTAGTTTCCCATGCTCTCAAGCTACATACAGGGGCAGCATTAATATAAACTGTAGCACAGTCAAACTAGCTTCTTGTTTTGACTAAAAGGGGAAATGCTATGGGCTTCTCCACTGGGAAGTTTCCCCTTTCTTCCAGGCTTAATAAAGCAGAAGGGGGGGAAATACTGGAAGCTGTCATTCCTCTGAGAATACCCCTTTAAAAAAATATGCACACAGACAGAAATTAAGCAGGATGCGGTTGCGATAGAGATAGCGTCCATACCTGGCTTGCTGCAAGCAGATGTCTGCTACTTGCATTATGTCCTATCTCCTCTGCAAAGAATGACAAGAGGAGAGGTCAGCTTTCCAACAAGGTCAGTATTTGGAGAGCGAAGCATGGAAAGTGGGTTGCGTTATATTTAGAGTTTGGTCTAAATCAGTGCCAGTGTTGGCCCCCTCCCATCTCTTCTTTGCAGTGCTGTCTCTCAGGTCCCTGGATTGTACACTGCTGGATCTAAACCTACCCAATACAAAGGGAGGGGAACTGTTCCAAAGCTTCCAAAAAGAGCAAACTGTGTGGCTTTTTGAAATGAGTGCTCTGGGTGCTCAGAAGATAAAGCTCAAGTAAAATTTCACTTCTGTAAAGAGACATTTTTATTTGCTGACCTGGATTTGTCCTTTGTGAAGGGGCAGAAAAAAGGAAATTAGCCAGGAAGCTGCCTTCTCAAATATGGTAAGGTTTTCTATTCTAATGTCATTTTAGAGAAATTGTTGTGTGGATGTTCAGTGTAACAAATTGTACTATATTTGTCTTTAGTGTGAGGTTTCCAAATATAAATGATAACAATTCTGCTTTGGATGTAATCTTGTTTATTTGGTTAGAGATATTACAGGTTTCCTATCCTATTGTGTAAATAACACAAAATAATTATGTGCCAAAGTTCATCCCTGTCTATAAACTTTCACTGACTGGCAGGAAAAATATTAATAGAAATGGAAATATTACGTCACTAGAATCCTCGGATAGAGGAAATAAAGTGCATGTCTGTGCATACAGATTATATCTTATTACTTTTGAACAGGTATAGCTTTTTACCTACAACATCTGTTTCATGGAAGGTAGCAATAGATCTGAAGCAAATAATACCACCAGAGGTGTATTAGGTTGTGAGATGTGTGGCATCTGCTACCTCATCCTTTCTCCTTCTGCCCCAGACCTCACTACCTCAACCTGACCAGTGATTCCTAGGATAATGTCCACTCTGTAATACATTCCCAACTAAACAATGCTAGAGACTGCAGTTCTATGAAGTGGCTAATATCTCTAAAAAGAAACAAAAAACAAAGCCTTTGCAGCTCTTTATGGAAGGCCTTACGGCTGAATCAGTTTAAAACAGAGTTTAGTTTTTTGGTGCTGATGTGTCTCAAAGAATCCACTATTTTGGAACTTCACAGCTTTCCATTATGATTGTCACTGCTGTTGATTCTTTAATTACTTGGCTCACTTGGAGCCAAATATTTGCTCTGAAAGAACAAGGGCAATGCAATGGCACACTTGCACACCAGAGAGTCTTTCCTTTCTTCAGCTGGGTTTGAACTGCTTCAAGGGCCACGAGCAACAGTTCAGGCATCATTTGTTACCATGGTGGCAGTTCCCACAGAAAACTGTTAAGATGGAGAAACGAAACAGCTGGTATTTAAAGGTCAATGAGTTGCTTAGCACCCAGTCTTCATCCTGTCCAAGGCAAATGAGAATTCAGCAGTGAAACTTCAATTCCAGAATAACAGTTTGATTCAATGCATGAGAGAAGGGTTCCTATAAGGGGATTTCTTCCATGATGCCTCATCATTGGAATATCTTAGGCAAACTACAAAATTACAGTGGACCCCCTTGCCACCCCACCCTCAGATAAGGTGAGACATATTTTAAAAGAGAGTTCATTTCTCATATGTATGATTGATGCTATGCCTTACTTCTTCCACAACAAAATGAGCAAAGTAAATACTCAAAATGCCGTGGTGTGACATCTTGGTATTTAATGGGCATACTGAACTTATTATTGAAGTTTACTAAGTGGGAATACAGTTTAAAAGATTGTCAAGTATAATCCACTGGTTTACAAATTCTAATCCATTGGTTATATGGATCTTAGCCATTGTAATAAAGCCAGTAATCTTCTATAATAAGGCAACCTTCTTTCCATTTGTGGATCATGAGTCAATTTCTTGTGAATGTCTCCTGAATGCTAGCATTACTGCAAAAATGAATGAATGAATGAATGAATGAGGAAGAGGCCCTTGGCGAGATCTTGTATGGCACTTCTAATGCTGTTTAGCAGCATCGCTGAATAAACCTTAACCAGTAGCAGTGTGTGTAGCGAGCTGGAGTTGCGCTCCAGAAACAAGATTCACTGCTGCTTACTTGGACAGGGCTGAGATTGGTCAAGGCAGCAACAAGACTGGGACTCTGCAGGTGCATCCTAAGAAGCACCAAGTTGGTCGGGGCATTCTCAGTGCTGTATTAGCACAGCCTCAACCTCCCCATCATTCTGCCCCACCTGAGCCCTGTCCAGGTAAGAAGCAACATGCTTGTGTGGGGAGGGTGGCTCTTTCCCACCACACATGCTGCTTGCTGGCCTTAACCATTATCCTGAGTATGCTTTGCAAATTTAAAAATACATTGGTGGACAATAGGGATCATAGAACCATAGAATTTGGAAGAGACCATAATCCCCTGCAATGCAATAATCTTTTGCCCAACATGGGATTAAGAGATTCATGCTCTTCTGACTGAGCTATTTTAAAACTATGTAAATCTCATGTTGGCTCTTCCCCAATCTATCTTGCATGAAACATTAACTACAGAATTCATATCGCATGCAGGATAGCCTGCAAGGTGCGCTATGACCAAGTCCCACAATGCCATCAATGGCTACACGTCCTGGATAGGAAGTTTTTTCCAGGTGACTGAGTAGTGACAGGACTGGAGCCAAAACAGGCCCACTGAAGTGCAAAAGGGAGAATTGGCAGTCATAGTTTAAGTAAAGAAGGGATGGAAAGAAGTGAGAGAGAAATGGTGGTTTTAAACAATGGCAGGGGTTTGAATAAAGTACCTTCACTGCATGATGGTACTATGGAATATGTGAGAGCTCTAATTCTCTCACTTCCATAAGGCAGCAGAAAGGGAGAGGTCTGAGCACAGTGCAAAGGGAGGAACACTGAAAGGAAAAAAGTGGCTGTTTTAAACAATGCTAGGAGTGGGGTGGGGCAGTTCAGAACAATACTGAGTGTAGCAAGAAGGCTCTGTTGTATTAGCTTTAGGTGTCTGTTTCTGCATTGTACCCATCTCTGCTATTTCTCCTGTTTCTTCTCTGGTTAAAACATTTCCCCTTAAAATCCCCCCAAACAAGTCCTTAGTGGCTTCAGAAATGGGGTTGTAAAGGTGAAAAGTGAGCTTAGTAGTTGCGCTGGGTAGCAAGGGGGAGCTCTAGGGGGTTAATGTGAGAGAGTTATTGGGGAGTTTGGAAGCAAGAGTGAGCAGCCCCTAGATTTAAAATAAAAAGGATTCTGGGTTTTATTTTTAGAGGAAGGGTAGACACACAATAATTCATGTGAAGCACATCCATGACACACTGTCAAATTCCAGGTTCCTTTCCGCTTCTAAGCCACCTGCTACAAAATTCATTTCCAAAATAGCTTACACCAGTTTATAAAGGTACAAAAACTGATACTCGCGCAAATCATGCCAAACAAATTTAGGTTGTTCTTCCTTTGCTATTTCTGATGCTTACATTTTATTAAAGTTCTAAAGCAGGTGTACAACCAGTGCTTAAAGCAAAAATGCTGGATGGTTGTTCTAATCCTAACTCCCTCTAATAGCAAACTCAGCTGCTGCATGCCACCAGGGTTGTAGGTAAAATGAGGCCACTGAGAAACAAGAGGGAGATGGCAGCATATTTGGGGGGACCCCAAAGTTTGTACAATTTTTTTAAAAGCAGCAACATGGGGGCAACACCTCCTGCAGTCCCACAAGCACTCAGCATGGTATGCAGACATGGAATTTTATATGGCCGTTGGGAAAGAAAGAAAAATGGGCCATGGGGGAAGTGGGATGCTGTGGCTGGAACGCTGAACAGGAGCACCCATGTTGGAGGCGGGGGGGGGGGTATGTTGCAATAATATGTTGTAGGTCCCACTTGCTCCCTGTAATAGGGAACTCAGGTTGGTTGAGTGCCTATGTTTGGAAGCAGAGCAGGAGGTCGCCCAAAAATAGTGAAGTGGCTTCTGCATCCTTGAGTCTAACCTCTTTATCACTGAGCCCAATCCTAGTGTAAACTCTCTCACTTGCTCAACTGTCTGTAACTGTAGCTGCCCAATTTCAAGTGTGGTAGATGCAAAACATGCACTGTACTATGGTCATGGTCAAACACAGCCGCCAGTCTTACTGATAAATGACAGGAGTAAATCTGCAATACAGAGCACTAAGAGGCTCAGAGCTACGTTGGAAAGAGTGGTACATTTGCTTCAGTAGTGACCGACTCTAGGGTTATGGCGCTTATCTCGCTTTATTGGCTGAGGGAGCCGGCGTACAGCTTCCAGGTCATGTGGCCAGCATGACTAAGCCGCTTCTGGCGAACCAGAGCAGCGCACGGAAACGCAGTTTACCTTCCCGCCGGAGCGGTACCTATTTATCTACTTGCACTTTGACATGCTTTCAAACTGCTAGGTTGGCAGGAGCAGGGACCGAGCAACAGGAGCTCACCCCGTCATGGGGATTCAAACCGCCGACCTTCTGATCGGCAAGTCCTAGGCTCTGTGGTTTAACCCACAGTGCCACCTGCGGCTCAGAGCTACGTTGGAAAGAGTGGTACATTTCCTTCAGTGGTAGCTGATGTCAAAAAATATTTTCAAGGGAGATAACTGGAGAATAAATGGCTACTGTCTTTCCAAGCTGGCCCCTCCAAGAGGAACTGCAGCTTGAATGTGACAAGAGTCTGGAATGTCTCTCTAATTTCTCCACATGTTAAAAAAGATTGCGGATTTAAATAGAGAAGTGCGAAGGCCTAGAAAAGCAACAGCAGAAATGACAGAACTTTGCTGAAGTGCCCTTTCTAAGAACAGTGTATTTCTGGGCTCCTGCACCTGCCGGAGAAGGACAACTCAGGCAGCACTGAGCTATATTTGTATATTTCATTCAGAGTTTCCTTGAAGAATTATTTTTAAACAGCTTCTCAAGTAAGGAGAAGGGTTTCGTTGCATAAGGCAGCCATAAAACAGATAAAATCCAAATCTCTGTGAGTGCAAAGATTAACAACATGTAGTTATTGTATATATTGTATGTAATACATAGCAGCAATTATTATTATTATTATTATTATTATTATTATTATTATTATTAGCCCCACCATCATTATACTCTGAGCAGTTTATGTATAGTTGGTAAAAAGTGAGCTGTAGGGGTTTGTTTTGTTTCTTTTATAACTTAGGAATGAATGCCCTAGTTGTGATGTCGCACAACTGAGTGGCGGAGAGGCGATCTGACAGGAAAAGGCTCTACTCTGATTCGTAAATGCTATTTCGCAGGATTGCATCCTTTATCATCACTACCTCTAATTGCAAATGCAGCCAGTGAGTGCCAACAAGGTTATAACCAGCAGGAGCCCAGTGGGAAACAAGAGGGAAGTATCAGCAAGCTCAAGGAAACCCAAAACTTTTGCAAAAATACAAATATATTGAGGGTGAGAAAATCAGAGGGGGCAACCACCCTGAAAACAACAAGAGGTTCCAGAAAGGAAGGTGGCCCTCAGGCTGAAAAATGTTTCCTACCTCTACTCTATGAAATCAGGCTGGATAGGGTCTAGGGACTGGATAAATTCTTGCCTTAGCATCCAAAAACAAATGCCCAAACCTGTCTCATGATAACTTGCCTGGCTTAATTTCTGTCTCTGTTTCCCAGGGAGCCCTGAGAGGCCCCTTATCTGTGAAGTGGTGTCATCATATTGTGCTGATGAGTAAATCTCCCAAGGTTGCAAACTCTGGGAGTGCCCTTCGGCTGCGGTTATAGCAAAGTTTATGTTCCCATGAGCCCAGAATGAAATAATAGGTTGAAATAATTGTTTGGGGACAATTTACAGCAATGTCTTGTGGAGCGTATTTAAACCTCTTGCAAACCTCAAACGTTACCAAATTTTCTTTTGTTATTTAATCACACCTATTAAGTAGGCTCTCAATACTCATTTCTGCTATAAATCTGCATGGTGACGTAGCTGCTAAACGCTCTGTGTAAATTCAATTGCCAAATCCTTTTTTTTGTTTTGTTTTTTAAGTTCACATTTTATCAAAGGAACATTTAATTTCCCATTTTAAATAAGAGCTCTTTCCAAACCTCAGAGCTTTTAAAGAATTACTTAGGGAGCTGTTACTCCAACTATTTATGATGTCATAACAAGGCATGCACAATCAAGGGCCACCACTAACTTAGGTTGTGTCTTCACTTGCACATTACTGAAGGGCAGAGCTGAAATGAATACACATTGATGCCAAGTACACTAAAAATGTACGCAATAGCCTACTCTCGCCTTCTTCGTCTTCCTTCCCATCATCTGCAGTATGGGCATAATTGGACACATAATGCCAACTTAGTTAAGTATATCAGTTCACAACTGAACTGCATCATGTTGTGCTTGTTTCAGCAAGTAAATATGTTTCTCGGAACATACAACTTAAAACACAACTTCCCCATCCTTAGGGGAAGGAATGTGGTGCCCTAAGAGAGAATGTGCTTTGAATGTGGAATGTCTCACATTCAGTTTGTGGAATCTCTAGGTAGAGCTGGGAATTGTATTCTAATAAGATAAATAAATCTGAAAAGGGTTGTTTATTTCTGGGCATCAGCATGCATGGTAAACTGTTTCAGTTGTAATAAAATGATAACCCATTTCAAATGAAAGGTGGATTATAAATCTTTTTGACAGGGCTTATGTGATCATATGGACGAACATCAGTTAAAAACTGACCAACGTAGTTAAGTTAGAGAAGGCGAGCAGCAGGGAAACAAAACTACAGAAAACAGTAGAGTGGAAGATACAATACCTTAACGGGAATCATTTTTGTTTTGTTTTTGCCTTTCTCCTCTACTGATTGTAAATGTAGAAAAATGTAGTAATCATTACTTTTTAAATGTATTTTCCTCTTTTGTTTTCTTAACTTGCCCTATCTTATTAATGGAAAATAAATGTAGCTTAGAGGTAGAGTCTATGTTTTGCATGTGTAATAGATTCAATCCCTGGCATCTCCCGGTAGGGTTGGGATTGTCCCTTGTCTGAAACCCTGGATAGCTATTGCCCACCAGTACAGACAACATGAAGCTGGAATAACTTAGTTTATAAGGCAAGGTTTCTGCATTCTGAATTGTAAAACCAGTGGTTAAGTTGTTTAGGAATGTTGTCTGTTGTGATAACTTTAAATGAGACTATACTTCTTTGAAGAAGCTGTGTCTATTTTATACAAACTAATTTAAAATAGCATTTTACCAATGGAAGATGAGAGAAAGATACAGCCTGAGGGAAATCCTATTTCTTGCCAGCCATTTCTCTAATTTTCCCTGCTCCAATCTGACAGTGCTATGAATGTGATAGGCTACAATGGGATTTCCACCAAATACTGTTCTAGAAGTAATTGCTCACGGAACCAAGGCTTAGAGAGGATTCAGAGTGCAAAGTCAAAATAGCAAAGCATTGAATTACTGCGGTAGGACGTGGTACTACCTAGCCTTCTGACTTAGAAGCAGTTTCTGCAGAGGTTTGCAAGCTCCAGCATTCAGGTCCCCCCCCCCCCCCACATTGCACTTCCAGCTGAGTGCTTAGTTCAAATTTCAGAGTAGCTGAAGTGATGCATTTAACACCTGCTATTTATGTTCAAGGTTAACACAAGGCTTAAAACATAACAATGTTCATGGAACCCACTGACCTACCTGCCCTAGGACAATGAACAACAGTAGGAAATCCCCACCATATGGAGAGGTCTAAAGCATTGACCTCATGTGCTTAGGATGCCATGCCCAACACACACAAAATGCTTTCATCCTCTTGTCCCTCATAGTTTTCTCCATCTCTTGTTTACACATCACATACAAGTGAGCTGTGGTAATGCAAAAGGCTTGACTTGAAGCAGACTAAGAGTCATTCAGGAAAATCTGCTGGTGTTAACTGTGCTGCAGCTCAGGCACCAGCTGATATTAAAAGAAGATGCTTGATAATATTCCAGAACAGTAATTGGTTGCTTGGTAATGGGAAGGTTGTTTAGCTATCAAGTTCAAGTTCAAGTTTTATTGCGGCAAAAGCCAGTGACACTAAACATCACAAGATCAAACAAAAAGAAATCAACAACAACATCAGGGGGGGAAAAAAGGATTACACAAGGGAACTTCGCAATATGCCATTCAACAGAAGAGATTTACGCTTCCTGATTACTAAAGTGCAAAATTTGGCCACCTCATATGATATTGAGCTTGAGGAATCTTCCAGAAGGTATTTTCGTAGGAATTCGGGAGAGGATTCCAAATAGTGTTGTAGGGGTATAAATTTTGATAAAAGCGGCAAGATAAGTTGAACTCGTTCTTCACTATAAAATTCACAAAATAGAAGGATGTGTGTGACGGATTCTACCTTATTAGACATACAGGGGCAGAGACGCGCATGCATTGGTACCCGCGTGAATTTGCCGTACAGCACTGCTGAGGGCATTGTCTCAAAACGGGCTCTAGAGAAAGCCCATCTATAAGCTTCGTTAGTGATGTTAGTTAGGTAAGGGGCAGCTGCAAAGTTAGGCCAAGCTTTTAAACATCTATACGCCTCCGGGAGTAGGGCGACTTCTTGTTGTAATTCGACATCGTAAAGTCTCTGAGTGATAATTGCTTTTGCCTTGTTCAGAGTTCCAATAAAAAGATTTTCAGGGTTTAGGCCAATTTGTTTGATCTTATTAGTTATTTGCATAAGCCAAGGAGGATAGGGAACTGCGGCCAGGAAGCAAGGTAACAGTCCCTTAGGATTGTAATGGATTTTCAGCCAGAGGGATATTGCTTGCTCCCAGACTTTTAATTCCACTCTGGGCAGTCCTGCCTCTTGCCTTAAGACTGCATTAGGTGTACACTTTGGGGTAGCAAATAATGATCTTAAGAATTTTGATTGTACTGTTTCAAGGGTCTTAAGGTTGGCAGAGGGGCTAATTTGAGAGCCATACAGGAGTTGGGCTAAAGATTTTGCCTGAAAAACTTTTAGGGCCATCGGGAGGAAGCCAGCTCCTTTCCTTCTGAATAATCTAAGGATGGCATTTGCACTTCTTTCTGCTGATATAGCTGATGTGGTCAGGTGTGTTGACAATTTGGCATTATAAGAGAAAGTAATGCCTAAGTATTGGAAGGTCTTAGTCTGTTCAATGGCGTTTCCCTTTACGCTCCAATTATCTTTCCTGAAGGAGCGGTTAAAATGTACAATTTTGGTTTTGGCAAAATTAATTGTTAACAGTTCAGTGTTACATTGGTCACTAAACTTTCCTAAGGCACGTTTCAGACCCACTTTGGTTTGAGAGAGAAGAACAGCGTCATCCGCATACATTAGAACAGGTACTTTTCTGCCGTTAGAGAACACGGGGGGTTGGGTTTCGATTTCACGGCAACATGTGACCAGGGAGTTAACATAGATGTTAAATAAAAATGGGGCCAATAGGCATCCTTGTCTAACTCCTCTTTGGACAGGGATTTCTCTAGAGAGTCTGCCGTCCTGTGCGAGTCTTATCTGGAGGGTATTGTTCTCATGAAGCTTAATCATCAGAAGTAATAACCTTCTGTTAATACCCATATTGGCCAATTTGGCCCAGAGCCTACCCCTGGATACAGAATCGAATGCTGCCTTTAGGTCCACAAAGGCCGCATACAATGACTTTTTCCAATGTTTCACATACTTATAGACAAAATAATCTAACACTAAGCAGTGATCTATGGTGGAACGTCCAGATGTAAACCCTGCTTGTTCAATTTCTAGCAAGTCATTATGATCTAACCATTCACATGGTTTTAGGCATAGATGTTTTGTATAAAGTTTGCAGATCACATTCAGAAGACTAATTGGTCTATAATTAGATGGGTCAGAGGGGTTGCCCTTTTTAAATATAGGAACAATTATAGCCAGTCCCCAATCTTTAGGGATTTCAGTTGTCTTATCTATATATGAAAATAGATTTGCAAGAACCGGGGCCCACCAGTTTATTTGCGCTTTCAGAAGTTCAGCAACAATGAAATCACTTCCTGGGGCTTTGCCAGATTTCATTTGTAGAATTAACGAAGTGATTTCAGTTTCGGTTGTTGGGGGCCATGGTGTATCATTATCTAAGGGGATGTTAAGCAGCGCAGAAGGACGATGTTCCCTAAACAGCACTTTATAGTGCTCTTCCCATAAGTTTGCAGGGATTATTGTGCCCTCATTAGGAGCTTTGGTTTGACTGGAGATAATTTTCCAGAAGTTGGTATTGTCTTTTTCTATTGACGCTTTTATGAGGGCCTGCCAGATGAGAGAGTCTGCGGTTCTTTTTTTGGTTTTTAGTAACTCTTTGTAGTTCTTTTTTTTAAGTTGTAACTCTAATTTAGTGATAGGGTTAGGATTTTGCTGGAAGACCTTAAAGCATTCCCTGAGTATAAGTTTTGCCTGGATGAATTCGCGGTCAAACCATTTTTTGTTGGTAGGGGGCTCATTGTGGTTAGGTCTCCTGAGTCTTGACAATAACGGTTGGAGTTTTCGGATTAAAGTGTTATAATTGTCAATTGGGGAGGTCTCTTCA
Source organism: Podarcis muralis (assembly GCF_964188315.1). Taxonomy (NCBI): domain Eukaryota; kingdom Metazoa; phylum Chordata; class Lepidosauria; order Squamata; family Lacertidae; genus Podarcis; species Podarcis muralis. Next base: position 34,910,172 of record NC_135658.1, read on the forward strand.
GTATCTTCAGTATTGTTGGAGGTCAGATCAGCCCAGAGGAGTTGACCTTCCATTGATTGTGTCCAAATGCTAAAATTGTTATTAACATAAGGGGACCATTTAATTCTGGATCTACCTATTTGTTGTAGAACATTAGGATCAGGTGTCTGTGGGGCGAGCCCACCTCTAGAGGGTTCCCAAAATTTGGTCCTTTTAAGATTAAGGGGTAGATGGTCACTTTCGGTTCTTTCGGTTGTTTAGCTATGAATAGGGGATGCCTTCAGTTATTGATTCTCAAAGTGGGGAATGAGCAACACAGAGAGGCATGCATGCTACCCTGAACTTCTGGATGAAAGGAGGAATATAAATGTACTAAATAAATAAATAAATAAATAAAGGGGGGCATGGGCAAGCGCCAGAGAAAGCACAACCTTCCTTCCATTTCTTTCCCATCACGACTAGATCATGAGTCAGGAGGACAGTGTCAATGTACTGTCTTCTTCACTAGATGGACTGGAGTTGACTGCTGTGTGTTGTACACTTCGTGTTGTCAATGAAGCTACGCTCTTCCTCCACCCAACCTCACTAGTCATCCCTATGGACCAGAGATGTTAAAGCTGTGAGCCTCAGTCTAATCACAATGTTGCAAAGAGCCAAATATGACCTATATGACCTCTGTCCCAAAGCAGAACCACCCACCAGTGACTCTGCAGATCATCCAACAAAATCCAAACAGGAAGCCACAAGCCATCAGGTGAACATATAAACTTGCTTTTATATTGAGACAAACCACTGTTCCATCTAATCCACTACTATTGACTCTGACTAACTATGGCTCTCCAAGATACCAGGCAAATGTCATTCTTCATACACACACACACACACACACACACACACACACACACTTGTTTAACCACTGAGCTATGAACCATCCTACGAACTGTGGATTCTGTCCAGTGTCCAAAAGCCAAGCCAGATTAGGTGGAAAGGAAAACAGATTAACAAAACCAAAATCCTACCAGAAAAGATATCACAAAGGGTAATCAATATACTGTATTCACCCAACTCTGTTTTGAACCCAGAAGACTGGCAGCTAACACAAATACATGAAGACAGACCCAGGACTAAAGTGGCAGAGCAGAGTAAGGAAGGATAGGAGAAGCTGGGGAAAGAATTACTCTGCTCCCTGTTGCTTGAAGAGAAGCAAGGATTCACCAACAGCAACCAAACCCTCTCTCCCGCAAGCCAATTACAATACAGTACTTTATTGTTACGATAACAAAAAGAGCTTCGGGATCTGACAGTACCACCCCAGCAATCTAACCTAGAACAAAGAGACCTGCATTGGCAGTTGCAACAAAACTGGGCTCTTATTTTACTTGTTATAGGTTAGTTATATCACTTAGCTGCATAGACTCCTTGCAATGTTAGGTTAGAAGTAGCTTTTTTACAAGTTAGCTTAGCACTGATTCTAGTCACCTTGCTTCATCACAAAACAGAGGTACAGTATTTTACTAGGTGAAAAAGCTCTTCCTACTAGCGAACAGCACCAAAAAAACATTATTTTTTATAAGGAAAGGGTGTCCGGTGTATATGTGGAGGGTAATGACAATTCCAGACCTTTCTGCAGAACTTATTAGCTCAGTATGGGAACTCTCAACCCCTACAGATTAAAAAAGGGTTTCTATTGTCTTGGCATAACAAGTTTTGTGGGTTTTTTTTTTTAATCTGGGGATTAGTGTCTCCTTTTCCTATAAACAAAACCCACAGACACTGTGCAGAAATGTTGCTTTAAAATGTGTGAAATGTACTGAGGTTTGCCAGCTGAACCTTGTGGGAAGGACCTGCATGATTTACTCCGATGCACACAAAGTATTTAAGCCATTTAAATGGAGAAACAACCAAGAGCCGTATCCTGCAATATGGGAAATATCTCCTCCACCACTATACACATCTTCCTTTGGGACCTTTCTACTGGCTCTAAGCCGCAGAATCTTAAGGACCATAACCTTCTTAAAATAATAGACGTGAACTTGTGCCCTCCAAAGAACCGCACTGCAAGAGGTAAGAAATGCAGACAAAGACGCAAAACAAAACCCTTCTGGAGAATTTAGCAGCAATTTATTCCTGTTCTATTATTCAGTAAGACTACTCAGTTCTATCTATCCGTGAGTCTTTCCCCATTGCAAGCAGCAGATGCAAGGGCAATTCTGCTTAGGAGCACGTTAGAGGCAAAGGGTTAAAGCTGCATTCGCTGCCTCCCCAATGCCATTGCCCCAATCCAGCTCCCCCAATACAGCTGTTAAAGAAAATGCAACTGCACAGTGCCAAACTATTCAAGAAGTGTCATGTCTCATTTGGCCCATAGCTTTTGACTTGAATCGAGGAGAGATCTAGTTCAAATCCTTCTTCAGCCACAAACCCTACTGGATGGCCATCTCTAACTTGTTGTGGAAATCAAAGGAGATCAAAGTCTTGAGCTCCATCGAGGAAGAGTATCGTAATGGTGGATATTATATGGTCCTCTAAATAATGCAGACGTGATAATGGAGGCATCACCTTAGGTTATTAAACTTTGCTATTACCCTAACTATGATCAGTTTAAGTCTGGTCCACACAACCTGTGTGTCCCCATATGCAGACACAAAAGGCATTTATGGCAGTCCACCTGAGCCTTAACAAACCTCCTGTTTTTGTGACCTGCTTGGGAATCCTGCTTGAAGCAGTAACCATCAATATATACCGTATTTTTCGCTCTATAAGATGCACTTTTCCCCCTCCAAAAATTAAGGGGAAATGTGTGTGCGTCTTATGGAGTGAATGCAGGCTCCATGGCTTCAGTGAAAGCAATGTGAAGCCTCCGAAGTGCAGCGGGAGCGCTCCCACCGCACTCTGGAGGCTTTGTGTTGCTTTCGCTGAAACCTGGAGAGCGAGAAGGGTAGGTGCACACCGACCCCTCTCACTCTCCAGGCTTCAGAGATAGCTGCTGAAGCCACTGAAGTGCAGCAGGAGCGCTCCCGCTGCACTCCGGAGGCTTCGTGTTGCTTTCGCTGAAGCCTGGAGAGCAAGAGGGATCGGTGCACACCAATCCCTCTTGCTCTCCTGGCTTCGCTTCGCTGGAGAGGCGCTGCACAGCTTTCCCTCTCCCGAAGCGAGAGGAAAAATGGAAGGGGCTCCGTTTCTCCTGCCGCTTCGCTGAAGGGGTGCTGCACAGAGAGGGAGATAAAAAAAAATTCTTGTTCTCCCCCCCTCTAAAACTAGGTGTGTCCTATGGTCAGGTGCGTCCTATAGAGCAAAAAATATGGTAATCAACTTCTCACACCCCCCCAGTTGGGGGTGACCAAGGAGATAGAAAGCAACCATCCACCACCTATCATCACCAGCTTCATCTGTTTGTGTTATCAAAACTAATTGTAGTGACCCCCACACATCAACTCTCTTATTCAGGCAGAAAACTTTACACAGTGGGAAAGGCTGCAAAGTAAGATAGAACTTAACAGCTCTATCCTTACCAGGTACAAGTAACACTACAAAAGCACAAGCTTGCATGCTGCTGTGCTTGTGGAGATGAATAGGACCTGCTGTCTTGTCATTGTCACCGTGCACAAGCAGCCATTTTTGCAACTGATAAACAACTGACAGTAATAAACCAGGACAGTATTAAGTACACAAGGTGGTCAGAAATGCTCAGCAGAGGTCAGTTGATAATTGCATCATCTGTCAGCAACTACAGAAGCAGATCAATGCATTATTGGGTGACATTTGGAGGCTAACATCTCCCAAGAGAATATCAACTTCCAAAATGTAACAGAACCTCAGCCATTTCAACCTTGCATGTGAATAACTATTATGTAATCGCCCAATCATTCACCGAGAACTTGCATTGCAAATGACAAGGTGCTATCACGATAATCTTAACCTGGAGCCAAAAAAATGCTTTTAAATTATAATTATAATGAAATATTATACCTGAAGGAGAATAATTCCACCCTATCTTACCAGGAAAACAAGTCCATAAAAATGTCACACACTGCATTCTAAAACAGTTAAAAAAACACCATTATATGAACTATTCAAATCATTGGAGTTGTTGGTGTTTCTCACTAAGCCATTCTACCACATCTTAGTACAATTTATCCTTCTTTCATCAGTCACCCTACACTGAAAGTTCACCCCAAATCTATCCAATACTATATTGTGTTGGCCCAGTATTCCATAGTAAATTCCATAGCTTAAAAGTTCAACGAAACAGTAGCCATTAAATATGACACATGGACATTTGCATCGGGAAGGATTGCTCTCATAGTAGACGAGTCTGACAAATCCCCTCCGCTCCTCTTTTTCTTAGAATAGTCATATGTATGGCTATCAGCTGTGAAACCAGAATTCACGTTGAAAGTATGTGTAACCTTAAACCTTACTACAGATACTAGAACTGTTTTAGAACTTGGATAATGTTTCATCACAGGGGGTCATAAGCAGGCATCCCCCAAAATAGATTGATTTTGGGGCTAATACCAACCCATATCCACATGTCTACATCTGGCTCCCTCCTTCCTTCTTTGACTTACCTTATACAGTGGCATGCATTTGACCTTCCAGATCTGTGTTACAGGAAATTATGTACACAACACACACACACATACAAACTGAGAACAACTACTGTGACCCATAGTTGTTACTGGTTATTAGTTGTTGTTGTTGTTGTTGTTGTTGTTGTTCATTATATTTAAAAAATCACCTTTCATCCCAAAGGATTCCAGGGCGGTATACAAAAGATTCCATAAAATGCAGTGCACTACAATACTACAGATATTAAATCCAAAGGCCGATAACTACACCAGCTCTTCGGCTAATCTATCCCCAAAGGCCTGAGTGAAAACAATACTTCTTCCCTCGATGTTAGGAAGCTGGCAATGTGGGGGTCAGCTACACCTCCAGTGGAAGGTAGTTCCACATCCAGAGTGCAACAACTGAGGAGGCTCTGCTCTGTATCACCGCAAATGTGCCTTAGCTGTCAATGCATGGGTAGGCTAACTAAGGCCCGGGGGCCAGATCAGGCCCAATCGCCTTCTAAATACAGCCCACAGACGGTCCGGGAATCAGCATGTTTTTACATGAGTAGAATGTGCCCTTTTATTTAAAATGCATCTCTGGGTTATCTGTGGGGCATAGGAATTCGTTCACCCCCCCCATATAGTCCGGCCCCCCATAAGGTCTGAGGGACAGTGGACCGGCCCCCTGCTGAAAAAGTTTGCAGACCCCTGTGTCAATGGGACCACAAACAGACACTTTCCTGCAAAGCTTATGTCTCAGGCCAGCAGATAGTGGTCATAGCACTACTTCAAGTACTTGGGTCATAGAGGGTTTTATACTCCAAAGTCAACACCTTAAATTGGGTGTGACAGCAAAACAGCAGGAGGGGGGAACCTCCCAGTGGAGCACTCTGTCCACCTGTGATTCGCATCAACTGGTATTCAGAGGCAAATGCTTCTGATAATGGAGTCATTGATAGCTTTGTCCTCCGCAAATTTGTCTAATCCTCTTTTAAAGCCATCCAACTGAATTGAACAGAGAGAGCCTGGGAACACAGGAGCTCTGTATGCAAAAGGAATTGGCTCAAGAGTGGATTTTCCATTACAGCAGATACTCCGTTGCTGCATCTGACAATTGAGTTGTAAGAAGTGCTCTTCTTTCAGCATTTAAAGTTTGATTAATGCTTATTCTGTGAAAACAGAGAATGCAACTTACAAGCGCCGAGATTTCACCACTGTCTTTTTTCATGTGTATAATGTAGCTGAGTCTTTTGTTGGAAAGTGCATACTTGGACTGATTTAACTGCAGCTAATACATTAGCCTTAATGTAATAATTAGTACACTCCTGTCCTGCATTTAGCTAAATTCCTCAAGCGCTAGTGGCTTTTAAGCTCCGCCCCTCAGACCTCTGTATTTACATGCACTATTACCCACATTCTAAAAGTAAGAAACGGTACATGTAATGACGAGCTGGTCAAAGACTCCAGATAGATCTTTATCAGCTTGTAGTTAATTATTACGAAGGGGCATATGGAACTAATTTAACATAATTTTCATTTTCAGACAGGCCAGCTCAGCTAGAACCATAAAGACACTGCCTAGGGTAAATGAGTAATTATCATCACATCATCTACCAAACTATGCAGCCTTTGCTCATGCTATGTTGGCCGGGTGTACACTAGCTCACGCCAATGGCATCCTGTTGACTTCAATGGTATTACTTCTGTGTGTGATAGCAAACCCAGTGGTTGCATATGACAACAAAAAGTGCCCTTTAACAACACTCTGAGGCAGGCAACAGGCATGATGGGAAATCAGATTTAAAAGAATGGGGCTGAGTCAAGAAACCTTGAGAAAACTAATTATAGAATTATAGCAGTGACATTTGCACACCAGAAACTAAGAACCGAAAAGCAACCGAGGCAGCAAGAAGTCTGTGTAAGAACTGCATAAAACCTGATTCATTAAACCAATTCTGCCTTGAATAATTAAACATATAGTTAAGGGAGCTTAAGAAAAACGTTTGCGAGGCAGGGACACAAACACTTCTCAGGCATCCTGATTTCAAATACAGTAAGCCCACAACTTTACATGAGGTTATGTTCCGGGGATCGTGCTTAAAGCTAAATTTGTGTATAGTCAAAACACACTGGGTTCAATTGCAGGTGGGATTACCCAAGTCTTTTTTCCTAGATGCTCACCCCCATTCATTCATTCATTCATTTAGCCAAGCGTGTAAAGCAGAATGTGCACAAGTTAAATGCGCATAAGTTGCAGGCTTACTGTACCTGAAAACCTGTTTCTGTTTAAAATAACCAGTGTGGGTACATCTTTCTTTCAAACACACTTTCTTTGAAGGAAAATACTTACTTTTACTGCATTTGGATTCTGCTATTCCACTAAGTGACTTAAGTGAGCATAAATGGCATTTATTTATTTAATCTATTAGATTTATATACCACCCTTCTTCACAAGATCTCAGGGAGGTTCACAGAATAAACACCCTATGAGGTAGGTTAGGCAGAGAGAAAGTGACTAGTCCAAGGTATCTCTGTGAGGTCCGTGGCTGAACTGGGATTTGGACCTAGTTGTCTCTGATCCAGTTTTGATATTTCTACCCACATCACCATGTTGGCTGTCTGATGACAGCACATAAATACTCCATATGTTGCAAGGATCTCTTTAGAGAACCTCAAACGATCTATCATGTTTTTAAATTAATGTATTTTCAATTAGCAAACGTGATCCATTCTTTCATCTCCAGGACGATGACATGGCACATCTTCAATTTGCTCTTGTATAACCAGTTCAGTGAAGGTCATTGACTTGGCAATAACACATTACTTCAGAGCCATCCAAGAGCAGGAAACAAGAGACTTGCTGACTATTTGCTACCATAACGGCATCTTCAAAGTATCTCATAGCAAAGCCATGTGTTGTTGCTTAGAGGTGAGACCATTTGTACAACCCTGATCTGAACACTAGTAGCTAGATAAGTACCTTAAGAACTGTTCTTATTCCACCAGCCCCTCAAAATAGAGTGCAAATCTATATTTGGATCTGTTCGAGATGAATAAGCGATCTCAACTTTTTGACGGCTAGCATCAATTTGTTTTACTATTGCTCTCCTAGTAAAAATGGCAAAGCATTTATAATAGATCAAATGGCTTTCTAAACACTAAACTATGGTTTGGCATTACGAATGATAAGTTGTAATGAGCTTGACTATGCCCATAAATGCTATGCTGTTAAATATTTACAAAGTGTGTTCAAGAAATACAAAGTCTAGAATGTTATCCTCTTAAAATCACATTTTTGCTCTACTGTGTCTACTTTGTGTTTTCATGTGGTTCCAGATAAATCTACCTCCATGTTCTATTCTAAGATTCTATTTCAAAAAGCTGGAACAATGTCATTTATAATCTAGGACAGTGTTTCCCAACCTTTTTTGGGCAAAGGCACACTTGTTTCATGAAAAAAATCTCGAGGCACACCACCATTAGAAAATGTTAAAAAATTTAACTCTGTGCCTATATTGACTACCATATTTTTCGCCCCATAGGACGCACCGCCCCATAAGACGCACCTAATTTTTTGGGGGGAGAATAAAGAAAAAAAAATTTTTCCCCTCCCCAGGCACGGGGCAGGCGCGGGGGAAGCCCAAGCTTCCCCCGACCCCAGCCCCCAGAACAGCCTGATATCCGCAAGCCTAGGGAGCCACACTGGTCTCCCCAGGCTTGCGGAGAGGTGCGTGAAGCCCGGGGGCGCTCTTCAGCGCGCACCAGGCTTCGGGATGCAGGCAGCTCTGCGCTACCCTCCAGAGCCCCGTGCGGCTTCGCGCTGGGATCCGGGGGGTGGCGCGGAGCTGCAAGAAGCCCTGGAGCGCAGGCAGCTTCGCACCACCCTCCGGAGCCCCGCGCGGCTTCGCGCCAGGATCCAGAGGGTGGTGCAGAGCTGCAGGAAGCCCTGGAGCCCAGGTAGCTCCGCGCCACCCTCCGGAGCCCCGCGCGGCTTCGCGCCGGGATCCGGGGGGTGGCGCGGAGCTGCAAGAAGCCCTGGAGCGCAGGCAGCTCCGCACCACCCTCCGCAGCCCCGCGCGGCTTCGCGCCGGGATCCGGGGGGTGGCGCAGAGCTGCAAGAAGCCCTGGAGCGCAGGCAGCTCCGTGCCACCCTCCGCAGCCCCGCGCGGCTTTGCACCGGGATCCGGGGGTGGCGCGGAGCTGCAAGAAGCCCTGGAGCGCGGGCAGCTCCGCGCCACCCTCCGCAGCCTCCTACGGAGGGCGCCCCGTGCTCCGCGCTGCTGGCTGCCGCCCGCAAGCCGTGCACGCGGGGGGGAGTTCCCCTGGGCGCGCAAGGCTTGCAGACAGCTGCGCGAAGAACGGGGCGTCCTCCGAAGGACGCCCCGCGCTCCGCGCTGCAGGCTGCCGCCGCAAGCCTTGCGCGCCGGGGGGGGGGGGTTCCCCCAGGCGCCCAAGGCTTGCGGACAGCTGCGCGAAGCACGGGGCGTCCTCCAAAGGGCGCCCCGCGCTCCGCGCTGCCGCCCGCAAGCCTTGCGCGCCGGGGGGGGGAGTTCCCCCAGGCGCCCAAGGCTTGCGGACAGCTGCGCGAAGCACGGGGCGTCCTCCAAAGGGCGCCCCGCGCTCCGCGCTGCAGGCTGCCGCCCGCAAGCCTTGCGCGCCGGGGGGGGAGTTCCCCCAGGCACCCAAGGCTTGCGGACAGCTGCGCGAAGCACGGGGCGTCTTCCAAAGGGCGCCCCGCGCTCCGCGCTGCAGGCTGCCGCCCGCAAGCCTTGCGCGCCGGGGGGGGAGTTCCCCCAGGCGCCCAAGGCTTGCGAACAGCTGCGCGAAGCACGGGGCGTCCTCCAAAGGGCGTCCTCCCTCCCACGGCACACCAGGCAAGGTCTCACGGCACACTGGTGTGCCGCGGAACACCGGTTGGGAAACACTGATCTAGGAGACAATATGAAACACAGCTAAGAAACAGTATACTTGAGGGACACAATTCTGATCTCCTCATGAAGGGCAGCACAACTGAGTTCAGCACTGCTGTCAGCATAAAACAGAGTAGAATAAGGCACTTTTGTTGTTGCTGTTTAGTCGTGTCCGACTCTTCGTGTCCCCATGGACCAGAGCACGCTAGGCATGCCTGTCTTCCACTGCCTCCCGCAGTTTGCTCAGACTCATGTTGGTATCTTCAAGAAGACTGTCCAACCATCTCGTCCTCTGTCGTCCCCTTCTTCTTGTGCCCTCAATCTTTCCCAACATCAGGGTCTTTTCCAGGGAGTCTTCTCTTCTCATGAGGTGGCCTTAGCTTCACGTTCTGTTCTTCCAGTGAGCACTCAGGGCTGATTTTCTTCAGAATGGATAGGTTTGATCTTCTTGCAGTCCATAGGACTCTCAAGAGTCTCCTCCAGCACCATAATTCAAAAGCATCAATTCTTCGGCAATCAGCCTTCTTTATGGTCCAGCTCTCACTTCTATACATCACTACTGGGAAAACCACAGCTTTAACTTTATGGACCTTTGTCGGCAAGGTGATGTCTCTGCTTTTTAAGATGCTGTCTAGGTTTGTCATTGCTCTTCTCCCAAGAAGCAGGCGTCTTTTAATTTTGTAACTGCTGTCACCATCTGCAGTGATCCTGGAGCCAAAGAAAGTAAAATCTCTGTCTCCATTTCTTCCCCTTCTATTTGCCAGGAGGTGATGGGACCAGTGGCCATGATCTTGGTGATGTTGAGCTTTAGACCATATTTTGCGCTCTCCTCTTTCATTCTCATTAAGAGGTACTTTAATTCCTCCTCAACTACAGCCAATATTCACTGTGCCTAACGGCTATATTAGCAACATATGCACTATCTTAAAAGGTTTTGGTTATTTTGTAATGAGGTAATGTTTCCTCTACTAGCTTAAAACTTTCTGTCATGCAAACAGATTAGATTTTTACTCTTGGAAGGCCTTAGCAAGTATCTGCATTGACTCATCTGCACAGATATGCTCATCATCTTTTTTAATCGTTCCGACTGTACAACCTGTGAGGGCATCAACTTAGAAAGCGTCTTTGAGAAAGGGCAAAGCTATGACAAAGTACCTTCTCTGTGCTAGGTGCAGAGAGAGATGCACAGAAACGTTTTGAGATGCAAGAAGCAAAATGCTTCTGTATCTTTTACGGAACCAGCTGAAGTCCTTGAACATTTCAACCCAAGTCCTTTCAAAATAAGTCCTTGAACATTTCAACCCAAGTCAACTGAAGCTTTATGTTGAACAAGATTAGACAACAGTACAAATTTGTTGTTTAGTCATTCAGTCATATCCGACTCTTCGTGACCCCATGGACCAGAGCACACCAGGCACTCCTGTCTTCCACTGCCTCCCGCAGTTTGGTCAAACTCATGTTGGTAGCTTTGAGAACACTGTCTAACCATCTCGTTCTCTGTTGTCCCCTTCTCCTTGTGCCCTCTATCTTTCCCAACATCAGGGTCTTTTCCAGGGAGTCTTCTCTTCTCATGAGGTGGCCAAATAGGTTTGATCTTCTTGCAGTTCATGGGACTCTCAAGAGTGTCCTCCAGCACCATAATTCAAAAGCATCAATTCTTCGGCGAGGCTCAAAACTTTTTGTTTTTCTTGAACCAAGAAGTAGTTGGCTTAATTTAAATGCAGAATCAACCACACATCTAACTGGAAGACTATGAGATGAGCCCTCCTAGGTCAGGTCAAATGTTCATCTAGTCCAGCATCCTGTTCTCACAATGGCCAACCAGATTCTCATGGAAAGTCCATAAGCAGGACCTGAGCATTAACAGCACTCTCCCCACATATGATTTCCAGCAACTGGTATTCTAAGGCATATTGCCTCTGTCAGTGGAGGCAAAACACATGCTTTTCATGCTGAAGTTACCAGGTTCAATCAGAATTCATTTTGAACCAGGATATTATTGTACAGGTGTGTGTGTTTGATATATATAATTTACCAAAAAAGCAAAAACCATTTTTAAAAATCATGTAGTTGTTAGTTAATAGTAACAGTAGTAACAACAACAACTGCTCAAATGGAATCATTGTTATTAACCCACATTACACAAAAGGGTAACAGCCTATTAGAAAACTGGTGGAAGGGATGCTTAAAGCCTATAGGAGAATAGTACACTTTGTAGATAGGCTTAACAAAACAAATTATGCTATCAACATGCTATTAATATGTTAGGCAAAGTCTTGCTTAAGTATCAGATGCAATTATTTGATCATGTTTCTCACTTGCTTTGGAACTCCAGTAACATTTGATTATATCCTGGTGCATTAAAAGTGATGGCATAGTCTAGGAATTCAACTGAAATTGAACAGACCTGGGTACATTTCCCATCAAACCTGCAAAGTAAACCTTTGCTCATGTTAATGGTTACTGTTGGCCCTCTGACAACAACTTTAGACAGATATGAATACAAGCCATGTGCAGTCTATCAGATTTAAGCAACTGGAAGGGAAAACACACCCTGATTTTGTGTATCTAACTATGGTTGAGTTCACAGAGACCTATGCACCATCGAGAAAGATAACGGCTGAGGCAAAGTTATGTTGATATGCCCCGAATTTGACTTTTATGTTTGGTTGACCTTACTGCAAACAAAATAAAACAAACCCAAGGGGTATTAGGCATTGTGAATGCAACCATCTGAAGAAAATAGAAATGAGGGTCAATGAGAAAATCCCATTGTTTTGCTATTACAGGACTTTTGGAACCTGGAAACAAATAAACCATTTATTTATTTATTTGCTCTTGGATGAATAGCAAAATCTACTGAAATATGTGATGGCTTGTAAACAGTCTGCGGTCTAATAATTATCACCAATCATTTATCCAGGATCTTAAGTGGCTGTTGTTATGGATATTACCCAATGCTAGTCATACAGTAAATTCACTGAAATCAATGAATCAAGTCTGGGTTTGATTTAGTTGTATATCACCCAATTATTTCCCTTAAATTTAACTCCTCTTAAACAACTTTCAAAAGAATGTTGGACAATTTCAAACGTACATATTGGTTGGGTTAAAAAAAAAAATACCACACAGCTAGTTCTGCACACCCAATTGAGCTTTCGGATTGTGAACAGCATATTATATCCTATTTGAAATTGCTCTCCATGTTTACCAGAGATGGGGAACAGGATCTGGCCAATGGGCCAGATCTTTAATTCCCCTCACCTCAACTCTGACTCATGGGCTGGACTGCCCACCTGTCAATCACCTGATATAGTAGTTTACAGCTGTCAAAGTTCAATGCAGGTCACTGTAACCGGCGATCAACTGATCATCGGTTACAGTGCCCTGTTGGTGCTGGAAGAGTGCCTTCAAAAAGGCTTGCTGTAGTTACCGATCAGCTGATTAGCAGTTACAGCAAGCTTCTCGAAAGTCCATTTGCAGGAAGCAGATTGGATTCAAACTGCTTGTGCGAAATGAAGCGTTTCTCCTCTGCAGACACATATGAGAAGAAGATGGGCATGGTTTGTGGGTAATGGCCTCGTTGGCCAAACTGGGATCCGTGCTGGGTCTAATTGGGCCTGTGGATCAGAGGTTTCCCACTGCTGAGATACAGTCTTTGAAACAGCTCCATGAAAGGTTGACAATTGCTTTCCTCCCAGTGGTTTTGTTTGTGGGCACTGACTCAGTACATTAATTTCTGTAATAACATTAGCATCTATATAACAGTACATTAATTTCTGTAATAACATTAGCATCTATAATATTGCAATGGAATGACAAAAATACACTTTTTGTGAAAGGAGGATCAATTTATTTCAGATTTATAAGCAAGGCCTGTTACAGACTGGCTTAAACAAAGAATTTCTAAAAGCCAAGGGGTGGGGGAGGGGGAGAGAGACATGTCATTTTTAATCTATGGGACTTCAGATTCCGTGCCAGTAGTGTAGTGAATAAAACAAGACAGAACCTACTAATTATTCTCATGTGTAACCACAAAGACATTACATTAAGGTTATTTAAAGCCTTGCGGGATTTACTTCTGACTGGATAAAGCATACTTTTCAAAGTACTTCATTGACAACTGTCCGAAAAATCTGTTCCAGAAAGTGAAGTACAAATTTTACAACTCCTGGAAAGATTTATTGTCAGGCTGCTTGTGTCCTGTAAAATAATCAAGATCCTTTCTTACTCTGAGAGTAATTGGCACCTGTGTCTTGGCAGATAGCTTTAAGTTTCACTTCTTAGACCGTAAGGATGTCACAAGGCCTGCAGAATGCTGGGAGGACCTCAACAACTGCCTAGATGCTCTCAGACATCTCCTGAAAACAGTCTTATCAACTTGAGATTCTTTGCCAATCAGCTTTTACCGATTTCGTTGGATGTTCTTATTGTTCTTACTTTTGTATTGTGTTTTTAGATTATATACAGACTCACAATATTTTAAATGGAAGTGCTGTTTAAAAATATTTAAATATTTTCTTTAAAAAAAGCAACAGTATTTTTATATATATTAAAAAATGAAGCTTTAGTGAATTCAGTGGTTAGAACAGCAAGGCACAATACTTTTGAAAGCCCTGAAATCTTCAGAATATTAAAAAGAACACAAGTCAAAGGAGGGGAAAATTAAAAAGGAGGAAAAGCTGTATTTAAAATAAAAAAGAAAGAGAAAGAGAAAGAAGAGAAGAAGAAGAAACCAAATTAACAATAATATACAGTGGGACTGCCACATACGCATAATCTACTTACATGATCATGACTTTGGGCGCACAGCCCCTAAATAAATAAATAAATGGGAGGACTGGAACACACCATGGAAAGCGCTTTTAAAGTTCTTCACCTTGCTTAATGAGCTCTGGAATGGTCATGTGAGGGCCCTGGCATGCTCCCAGAAGCTGGTAAACAAGGAGGAGGGCAAGGCCCGCTTAGGACAGATAAAGGTGTTCACAGGGGAGGGAGAGTTATTGCAATTTTGCCTTTGCGCATGGACTCCAGGAACCATTCTGTTAGCTATCCTTTCATTCAGTCTTGATTTTCTTTGTTGTTGCTTTAAGTGTGCTTGGTGTGTATTAACTATTCCTCCACCCTTTCCCCTTACAATTCTTCTTCTTTGCTTTTGTGTTTGTGTGTGTTGTTGTTGTTTAGTCGTTTAGTCGTGTCCGACTCTTCGTGACCCCATGGACCAGAGCACGCCAGGCACCTCTGTCCTCCACTACTTCCCGCAGTTTGGTCAGACTCATGCTGGTAACCTCGAAAACACTATCCAACCATCTCGTCCTCTGTCGCCCCCTTCTCCTTGTGCCCTCCATCTTTCCCAGCATCAGTGTCTTCTCCAGGGAGTCTTCTCTTCTCATGAGGTGGCTAAAGTACTGGAGCCTCAGCTTCACGATCTGTCTTTCCAGTGAGCACTCAGGGCTGATTTCCTTAAGAATGGATGCGTTTGATCTTCTTGCAGTCCATGGGACTCTCAAGAGTCTTCTCCAGCACCATAATTCAAAAGCATCAATTCTTCGGCGATCAGCCTTCTTGATGGTCCAGCTCTCACTTCCATACATCACTACTGGGAAAACCATGGCTTTAACTATACGGACCTTTGTTGGCAAGGTGACGTCTCTACTTCTCAAGATGCTGTCTAGGCCTGTCATTGCCCTTCTCCCAAGAAGGAGGCGTCTTTTAATTTCGTGGCTGCTGTCACCATCTGCAGTGATCATGGAGCCCAAGAAAGTAAAATCTCTCACTGCCTCCATTTCTTCCCCTTCTATTTGCCAGGAGGTGATGGGACCAGTGGCCATGATCTTCGTTTTTTTGATGTTGAGCTTCAGACCATATTTTGCGCTCTCCTCTTTCACCCTCATTAAAAGGTTCTTTAATTCCTCCTCACTTTCTGCCATCAAGGTTGTGTCATCTGCATATCTGAGGTTGTTGATATTTCTTCCGGCAATCTTAATTCCAGCTTGGGATTCATCTAGCCCAGCCTTTCGCATGATGTATTCTGCATATAAATTAAATAAGCAGGGAGACAAAATACAGCCTTGTCGTACTCCTTTCCCAATTTCGAACCAATCAGTTGTTCCATATCCAGTTCTAACTGTAGCTTCTTGTCCCACATAGAGATTTCTCAGGAGACAGATGAGGTGATCAGGCACTCCCATTTCTTTAAGAACTTGCCATAGTTTGCTGTGGTCGACACAGTCAAAGGCTTTTGCATAGTCAATGAAGCAGAAGTAGATGTCTTTCTGGAACTCTCTAGCTTTCTCCATAATCCAGCGCATGTTTGCAATTTGGTCTCTGGTTCCTCTGCCTCTTCTAAATCCAGCTTGCACTTCTGGGAGTTCTCGATCCACATACTGCTTAAGCCTTCCTTGTAGAATTTTAAGCATAACCTTGCTAGCGTGTGAAATGAGTGCAATTGTGCGGTAGTTGGAGCATTCTTTGGCACTACCCTTCTTTGGGACTGGGATGTAGACTGATCTTCTCCAATCTTCTGGCCACTGCTGAGTTTTCCAAATTTGCTGGCATATTGAGTGTAGCACCTTAACAGCATCATCTTTTAAAATTTTAAATAGTTCAGCTGGAATACCATCACTTCCACTGGCCTTGTTATTTGCAGTGCTTTCTAAGGCCCATTTGACTTCACTCTCCAGGATGTCTGGCTCAAGGTCAGCAACCACACTACCTGGGGTGTACGAGACATCCATATCTTTCTGGTGTAATTCTTCTGTGTATTCTTGCCACCTCTTCTTGATGCGTTTGTGTGTAGTCTTCCTTTAAAATCTGTCTGAGTGCTTTTAATTTATTTATGTATCGCTCTGCCTTACTTGTTTCACTCACTCTCAAACTTCCCCCACCAAGCAGAAAGCAGCTTTGGCAGATGACTAAGGACGATTGAGGAGGGGAGGGGGTGAGAGGTGTTTTGGGTCCTCAAGATGGAAGTTTCCATTACCCATGCCAACCTACGCCTCAAATCAAATCCTTTGCTTGCTGCTTTGTGTGCTTGCAATACCACCTAAGGGCACCAACGTAATTCCACTGAATCAGTGCCCACAAACAAAACCACTGGGAGGAAAGCAAATCCCTGGCAGTTCTTCGTTCACACCAAACCCAACTTTAAAGGCATAAAAACCCAATTTTTCTGTGATCAGGCAGGGTTCTTACCTAGGGGTCACCTTTCTTCTGCCTGTTCGTTTGCCCACAGAACACTGGGAGAGATTGCTATTCTTTTTTATACCCTTTTGGTATCTGGCAAGCCTCATACCATCAGAAGAAGAAGCCTTGTCTGCAGATTTCATCCAAATCCACCCAAAAAATAAAGCTGTGATAGAGAGAGGAAGGATGGGATGACAGCAAGTCAGCAACCACAATGCAGGGAGTAGAAGCAGTGCCCAAGAAATGTAGGATTTGAGCTTCCTAAGAACCAGGATGTGATTCTTTCTACATTGCATTTATAAAAGCCCTTGCAAGGCATCCAAGATAGTATACAAATCTCGAAACGCTAAAACAAACAATCGGCCCAAATTGCAGAGCGAACATCTCTCACGTTGACTGATGGGGACAGGCTGAAACTCTGCAGTACAGAAACTGCTTTGCCTGCAAAAGGTTCTCAGGTTTAATTCCTGGCATCTCCAGGTAGGTTATAAAGTCAGTATAAAGACAATAATAGGCTAGAAAGACCAATGGACTTAACTCGGTATAAGGCAGCTTCCTACGTTTCTATGGTGGTCCCTTCCAGAGCTAGCAGCCAGGGCTTCCTGGCCAGGGTTTCGCCTCTTCAGCCACTGAATCAAAATGTCAGCTTGCAAATTCAATGCACAGGCCCTAGCTTTGGAAATGGCAGAATTCATACCGAACAACACTTTTTAAAATGCAACCTGGCATTTGTTTTGCAGGAACTACTGCTTTGGAAAGGGGAGGCGGGAGAGCTCCTGCTGAAATGAAGGATCAGCTTGCATGTGCTCTGTGAACTCCACCGTCTGCACCTCATCTGCCTTGTCTCGATTAATGTGAGCCATGGGAGTCTGAGGGGATTATCAGAGGGGTTTTAAAATGCTCTGCAGACAAGTCTACCAATCTTTTTAAATGAAAAAAGTATGAATGAAAATGTCCCAGAGCACGCCACTAATGTACATTGAATTTTTGCTCTCTGGGTCAATGAGGAGTTTATATTTTAGAAGCGCATGCAGTAATTTATTGACTAAGAGGATGGTTATTTGCAAAAGCAATGCCAGAAAGCCACTCCAGCATTAAATAGTATACTATATAGAGCATCCTGGTTTTGAAGTACAATACCCTTTCTAACAAATAAAGGGGGGGCACACACAAAAAACCTATTTTGCTTTCGCTGGGATGCGTCAGGTTTTACATAGGGGGTGTAGGATTTGAAAGCTGCTTAGAGATTTGTACAGTAAGTGGAACAGCAGAGGCACGGCACACTAGGATGAGAAGTATCATGTCTGTCTGTTTTCACCTATGGTTGGGGTGGGGTGGGGGGAGAGACAATAAAACAACATTACTCACTTCTTGGAAGTGTTCCTATTTTCCTTTTGAAGCCCATAGCCCTCCCTCCGCACAGTGGGATATTCACTCTCCTTGAGTCAAGAAGAATGTTACAAGCACTATCTGCAGGCATGTCATCATACTTCAGCTAATAAAAAGCAAGATAACTAGCAAAAACCTTGGCGCCGATGTAACCGAAAGAGAAACAGCAGGCAAGCAAATAGGATAGGTGCCCTAGTCAAAAGCCCCAAGTATGGCAAGGGCACGGAGCGTTTAGAGGCACACAGGATGTTAGCAAATGGAAACTAGGCTCTGAGAGTTGACTTTATTGGCTACTCATTGATTAAACCAATGTACAAATATGTGCAGATATCCCGACATGTCTACAGAACAGAGGAAAAAACTGTTGCTAGTTAGGAATGGCATCTTCATAATAAGGATCCTAGGGGGGGCGGGAATGGAAGGGGCTGGAATTGTTTTGTTGTTGTTGTTTAGTCATTTAGTCGTGTCCAACTCTTCGTGACCCCACAGACCAGTGCACGCCAGGCACTCCTGTCTTCCACTGCCTCCCGCAGTTTGGTCAAACTCATGCTGGTAGCTTCGAGAGTACTGTCCAACCATCTCGTCCTCTGTCGTCCCCTTCTCCTTGTGCCCTCCATCTTTCCCAACATCAGGGTCTTTTCCAGGGAGTCTTCTCTTCTCATGAGGTGGCCAAAGTATTGGAGCCTCAGCTTCACGTTCTGTCCTTCCAGTGAGCACTCAGGGCTGATTTCCTTCAGAATGGATAGGTTTGATCTTCTTGCAGTCCATGGGACTCTCAAGAGTCTCCTCCAGCACCATAATTCAAAAGCATCAGTTCTTCGGCGATCAGCCTTCTTACTCTGCGTTTTAAAAATCTTAATTGCCTGTTTGTTTTCTGTACCACTACTGCTCCTGTGATCAACGGTTTATAACTGCTTCACTTCCCATGAGCTGCCTTTGCGCTATTTAGCGGAAAGGTAGGGTAGAAATAGGTAAAAACGCCGCAAAGGCCTATTCAAGCCCCCCTCCCACAATAAAGCCTTACAGAGAACCTGGAGGGAGGGAGGGAATCACAGTTGTTAGCAGAAGTGTGGATTGAGTGGTTTTGGGCACCTGCAAAGGCAACTGACAAAAGTTTCATGGGAACCTTAGAGGTAATCAAAATATTTATTTATGGTTCCATTCTGCATGCTGAGGATTGTTGTGTACAAAACAAGCATTGTCTCACAGCATGCGTGCTTCCAGACTGTTACAAGTTCCTGCAGTCCAGGTCAGATCAGATTCTTAAATTGAATGCTGTTATTCCAAACATACTATGGAGAATCATAATAGCTCAGCCCATCTTCACACTAGTTAGGCAAGGCTGCAGTGAGGTATTTTGTGCTGAGTATCATAGAATCATAGAATCATAGAGTTGGAAGAGACCACAAGGGCCATCGAGTCCAACCCCCTGCCAAGCAGGAAACACCATCAGAGCACTCCTGACATATGGTTGTCAAGCCTCTGCTTAAAGACCTCCAAAGAAGGAGACTCCACCACACTCCTTGGCAGCAAATTCCACTGTCGAACAGCTCTTACTGTCAGGAAGTTCTTCCTAATGTTTAGGTGGAATCTTCTTTCTTGTAGTTTGGATCCATTGCTCCGTGTCCGCTTCTCTGGAGCAGCAGAAAACAGCCTTTCTCCCTCCTCTATGTGACATCCTTTTATATATTTGAACATGGCTATCATATCACCCCTTAACCTCCTCTTCTCCAGGCTAAAGTGTTATAGTTACTTGAGGAGATAGCTTTCTGGAAACATATTGACTGATACTGTTCTGATTTCATTTCTCTATTAGCATCATTAAATTCTCTGTATATGGAACTTTCCACCATCTTTTAAGAAAAATCCCCCAGAAAAAATTAATAAACGGAGGGGAAGGGCGAGGAGAGCATACCTTTCTTCCCAATGTCAATTGCTACCAGATCATGGTAAAAGCAAAGCAGCAAAACACAATCATTGTTGCCATGTTCAAAATTACACAAGCATGGAAAATGGCAGCATGGCAAAATGGAAATGAAGCATTTCAAAAAGCTGCATATCAAAGCAGGTGATCAGAAAGAAATATGCTTCTCCATCCTAAATGTGTTAGTGAAGGAAGGTTTTTAGACTATGCAGAGCCCTCTGGTGGAAAGACAGGATTCAACACTTTCCAAAACTGCTCAATTTCTATGCCCAGAGGAAGGAGGTGCTTTAAAAGCATTTGGCTTCTTTCTGAATTGACATTTGAAGGGACTCTGCTGACCTCAAGGTACACCAGGAATGCTCTTGGATGTTTCATTCTGTATGACTGTATGACATGGAACAACAGGGTCGATTTCTCCTTTAGGAGACTGTAGATAAAGGCAGGCAGGCACTAGACAGTTTATGAATGAAGCTCCCTAACTTTAAAGTGAACATATTTTATGCACAATATAACCATGGGACAAAACTTCTCAAACCTTAGGGGCAGCAAAGGTTTCTAGGAACCGGGGGGTTGCAGCATCTTGAGACCTCCTTATTCTTCCTTTAATAGTTCATATCTCAACACTGTCTTTGAGCTTTTCCACATCAGCCAGCGTTCTATACTAGAAAAGCATTTTTAAAAGTCAATGCACAGGAGGGTGGGGATCTTTAATTACTTCTGTGTCTTCAAGCAGCAGCTTGATTTGTAGAAATCAAGGATGGTTTTTCACAGCATGGAAATAAGCACCATCCGCTGACACAGCAAGCCCTTGTTAAAGGCAAATGATCATGGAGGTCTGGTGAAAAAGTTGGCAGCAGTAAAAGACAGAGCTTTGTGCTGAACTACCATTTGGGTGTAGGGAATGAACTTAGAACCCAGTTTTAAGTACTACTTCTGCCAAGGAGCCACACAGTAGTTTCAGACTGTGGCTTGTTCACAAAACAGAATATAAACAAGAAGCGGCCTTCCAGATGTTGTAGGACTACAGCTCTCATCATTCCTGACTATTTGCTATGCTAGCTGGGGCTGATGGGAGTTGGGAGTCAGACAACATCTGTAGGGACACAGGTTTCCCACCACTTGTGTAAGCAAACCACAGTTCCCTAAATTTAGATGCAACAAGCAACTGTGGTTTGCTTAAAAAGAAGGGCATGCTTCCGATTGTTTCCACCGTGAATGAGAGGGGCAAGTACCAATGTGTAACCATTTGTGCTTTCTTTCTTCTACAATTAAAGAAAACAACACAACTTCAAGAAGTTAGGAAATAAATTCAGATGACAAGAATTTGGCATGAGATTAAATATCAAGCTTATTTCAAGGAGCATTTCCACATCAGCATTTATATCTAACTTGAATAGTTTACGATAACAAGACAGAAAGTTTCACATTCTCATGGGGTTGGTTATGATCTCATAAGGTAATCCTGAAGTCATGCTATTTCCTTGTGACTTTCTGAAATGCTTGAGGGAATTATGATGTTGATCAGTGGCACGCATACTGCTGCTTCAACATATTTTAGATTCCTGGTCAATGATAGGCTGAGGCTGATGAGAGTTTGTATCCAATGACAGAGGACCACAGGTTCCTCCTTGCTATCCTAAAGCATGAAAATGCTTCATTAGCTTCTCCAGAAGGTTTCACCATTGGCATAAATGTGAGAGAGGATGCACAAGGTCTCCCTTTTAATACACATTCCGAAAGCAATAATAGCAGCAAAATAATCTCATCTCCCCCTAGCCCTCTTCCAACAATATTGTATATTCAGCTAGAAGAGTACAGCAAACATTTTGGTGGTAGATTTCAATGGATGCAACTTTCCCCTCATCACCCAGTGAACCATGCAAGAAGCTTCCCTGCTATCCCTGTGAAAAGTGCGCGCGCTCTCTCTCTCTCTCCTCTCTCTCTCACACTTCTCCCCTCCCTTTTCAGAAGGCTGTGTTGTTTGTTGTAAGGCTTCATTGCCACAGTAAAGATTGCTCTATAAAGGAAGGTGAGAAAAAGGAACATATGGAAAAGGTATTAAAATTATTGTTGGAAATGTTCAAAATGCTAAATTGAAGTGGTATGGTCAAACTGGTCCCAAAACACAACTACAGTCACAACTATTCTCAACTCATGCTTATCAGATGGCAGAAAGAAACCCTACATAACTTGTCTTAAAAGCCTTGCATTTGCTGACAGGAAAAAACAACAAGGACACTGTTCACTTGGTTTGTTAAATAAACAAACCAACAAACCAAACAACAATAAACTCTTGTCGTTTAAATACATCACTTGCTCAGCTAACAAAGATTGATGCCATCTTTATCATAAAACATATTTTGTGTGAAAGACTGTTTCCTGTTCCTGGTGCTGAAGCACTGACTGTCTCAGAAGGAAAAGCTCTCAACTTCACATTGAAAATGACTGATGAGGAAATGGACTTTTGTGTTGATTTTTAAAGTTGCTTCCAAAGCTACCTTGGCTCCCTAGCCTATAAACTCTTCTTCCAGATTCTACCCCTCCCCACATGTCAAGCACATGTCAACTTTATGCCTTGTGTCCCTCCCTATACAAGAGGAACTTTGCTTCCACAAAATGCAGCTTCTTCTTTCCAACGACTCCTTACTCTCCAAATGTTCTCTTTCAAAAAAGGAAATCGGTCGGAAGAGATGATTTATTATTTTATAGGTTTCTACAAACTATAATATTTCTTAGAGCACTGAGACAGGCAAGTTGGCAAAAAAAGCATACTAAATAGAGCTCAGCTTGCAATATATGCTTATTGAAAGTGTGTGGCATGGATAGGATTGAAACTTTCAGCTGGCCACAAAACCAAAGGGTGTAGCTCTGGTGCAGATGTACGGCTGGTTCCTTGTGTTCCAGGCTTTCCAAACTGGGATCCAGACTTGAGAATGTGTGCTTCACACCCCTTCCCTTTGTTTGCTTTAACCATGGTTACCGTACATGCTACAATTAGCCACTGTTAACCTAAGGTTCCCAAACATCAGAACCTTGGTTAAGAGGGGAACTCTTAATTAGATTGGGTGTGATCAGCATGTACATTGGGGCATTACAAGTTCAACAGACCTACCCTAAAGCATGGCTTTGACAAATAGAGGAGGTTTGTGCCAGAGAAGAGAGAGGGGAAAGAAGCAGCATACGCCTAACACTGGTCTTACCATGAGCTTCGTGGCTTCATTGGGATCAGGGTGATATGGATAATATAACCCTCTTAATTTAAAGAGAGGTGGAGAGCAGAGCAGTCTCTGCAGAAAGCATGCTTTGCTTGAGTGCAAGGCGACTTCACATTCAAATAGCTTGTGTATCTCATTAATGGATTTATTGTGCTTTCCCTTCCCGTACTTCAATTTCCTGCTTGGAAGTGCTACTTGGTAAATTATGATTAGCCAGATCAGTAGCTGTCGCAGCGTAAAAATGTATTTGCTTTCGCACAGCACAGCTTGTTCGCCTGGTCCTACAGCATACAATGGGAAGAATAAACACTAAATCCGCCTTTCCACGAATTCTTTGGTTATGTACTGAATGACGAAATCTTCTTGTGGGAACAAGAATTAAGAGCTGGGGAGAGAGTTACTTCCTACCTTTGCTTGCTAAGCACACAACAGACATCAACTGGACAGATACACTGTCTTTTCCTGGAACAGCTCCAACTTCATGTAATCTGTTCAAACCTTCTGAATGTTGTGATGCTCGTACTCAGCCATAGATGTTCAGAGGATTTAAAAAAACAACAAAAAAAAACCCACCCATAACAAATGGGGCTTGATTTTATCTTATAGCACAGACCTGGCATCCTGGTTACTCTGCAAACATAGGAAGGCAACAGGAGCACTATATCACAGCTGCTTCCTCATGACATATGCAATCCTTCTTGTGTTATCCCTGGGCAATAATTCCAGAGGAATGATCATGGCTGCCCAACAACAACTGAAGTGTTACTGTGTGTTTCCAAGAAGCACATACCTATGGACAGCACAGAATTGGCCCAGGTTATCTCTGTATTTAATATAGGGGTAGTTAACTTAGGTTTATGTTAAGGTAATATCCAAATAAGCTCTTTGTGCACTTCCTCAGTTACGCCCATAAAAGGTAAAGGGACCCCTGACCATTAGGTCTAGTCGTGGCCAACTCTGGGGTTGCGGCGCTCATCTCGCTTTATTGGCTGAGGGAGCCAGTGTACAGCTTCCAGGTCATGTGGCCAGCATGACTAAGCCGCTTCTGGCGAACGAGAGCAGCACATGGAAACACCATTTACCTTCCCGCCGGAGCGCTACCTATTTATCTACTTGCACTTTGACGTTCTTTCGAACTGCTAGGTTGGCAGGAGCAGGGACCGAGCAACGGGAGCTCACCCCGGCGCGGGGATTCAAACTGCCGACCTTCTGATTGGCAAGTCCCAGGCTCTGTGGTTTAACCCACAGCACCACCCGTGTCCCATACTTTCAGCTATATATACATATATATACTTTCCCATATAGCCCATACTTTCAGCTATAATTGTTTATGTAAACTTCAGAAGCCAAATAGGTCTTCTAGGAGCTTCTTTTGAGATGGCACTTTGGGCTTTTTCTTCTTTAGGCTGTGCCTCAAACTGCAATAGTGGTGGGGGAGACTAGACAAACCAAACTGTTTTTTGAAAATCAGAGGCTTGTCCCGACTCCCACTCAAAACAAGACGACAGAGGCTGTTACTTTTATATGATCTTTGTTTGGGCAAGTAATGGTACAGAATCAGCAGTAGGCACAGCAGTGTGAGTCAATAGTTCAGGGGTCATGCAAGAGGTTCAGAGCTGAACAGAAGCAATGAAGATGTCCTAACAAGTTCCCACACCCTCCCACCAAACTTTAAGAGATGAGGTGTGGCAAGCTTGCTCACAAGATTCTCTTTCCTTGAGAAAATGCCAGGTTTGTAAGAGCAGAATATGTATCTGTGATTATATATTATGGTGTTTAGCTCCATTCACTATACAGTATGCCACACCCATTACAGTGTAATGGGTGGCCAATACAGGATTATAGCGATCTTTGTTGTTGCTGTTATGAAGTGAGTATGAGCATATATCTTATCAAGTTACATTAACTGCAACTGCATCAAAGAAAATTCAAGTAGGTACTTTGAATCAAGTGACAGTGGATTGTAAAGATGATTCATTGACAGAGTAAGCTAAAATTTAGTGTAATTCCAGGATGTTTCATGGATTTGTTTTAATTTTAAATAAGTTTATTTGCTCATGTTTGTGAAAGTACACATTTTATATGTATTGTTTGCAATGGCCACAAGCAATAAATATTAATCATATCATGAGATGTAAAGGAAGTTCACAGAAGGAATGGTTCTCAAGGCCAGAAGCAGCATCTGGAATCCTAATGTAGCTGTTAGTGCCATGGCTGGTGCCAGTCCTGGTCCCACTTCCCCCCCCCCCCCCCCTGCCCTGGTATTCCAAGCAGTGCCAGGTTCTGAATCTAGCCACCCTTTATGTTTCATAGAATCGTGAAATTGGAAGGAGTTGGAAGGAAGGCATTGACCCAGCAACCTAGCAATGCTGGGAGCCACACATTCGCAGCCAAGTAACCCTGCCAGGGCTCAGTGACAGAGGAGGGAACTCACCACAGGACACTTTGACCAAACCCTTCTCAAAGCTGAGGTCAGCCCTGCAGGAAGGCCCCTGTTCCTCTAAAGAATCTTTGCAGGGGACAAGGAAGTGGGAAACAACTTCTGGGAATTAACTTCTGGGATCCAAAGCCCAAGCTAGACATGATGCTAGTCATGCAGCTCTGCCTTTAAGGGTTTTGTTTATTTTACTGTATAAATAGCCAGCACAGGAGGTCCAATCTAGGCCCAGAACCTAGTGTGAGAGGGAAGGTGGGGTTGACTAGCTCACCCTATACAGCAATTTGTATTGCCCCCCCCCACCCAAAAAAGTCCCATTGAAATGTTAGGTTCCAAAATGGATCACAACTGCCCACTGGGGGCTTATCCTGTAAGGACCAGGGCTTCTGATTCACAACCCTTCACAGAATGTGAAGCAGACCACATTTCCATCTTCCTGGAGCTCTCGTTCTGTAAATGTAACACCTCACTGGAAGGAACAGAAATGCAAGCTTCACACACAGGTGGTTGGGGTGGGTAGCAAATAAGTCTAAGGAGCAAATTCTGGCCTCACCATAGATTTAGATTCCAGGGTACAAAGGATATTTTGAGTCATGAAGATGACAAGCACCCCCTGCCCTCCTTCCCACTTCCCTTCTGGATAATCAGCATTTTTCTCGTGCAGCCATGGGCCCACGCACTAAAAATAACTTTGTTTAGCCACAGAAATGAGTAGGAGGCTCAGGCTTCAAAATATTGTTTAAAAAATGTTATTCAAACAAACTAAGGAATGTCTAACATAACATAACTCCAGAGCGTTCGAGGAAAACAGTTTTCTTTCTGCTGGAGGCTAGATGATACCACCGAGTCTCTCTGACAAACATGTAGGTGTAACAAATATGAAATGGCACATTTAGCATGTTAACATGTTATATATGCTGTAAGTGTAAGGGGGTGGGCGTTGACCCTTTAAGTGCTAGATATGAGAGGATCCGGCTACATGCCATGTTTATTAAATGTGTCTAAGTATGTGGTGGGGCCAATACCACCACTAGCTTCCTTGCAAAACATATGCTCCATATTACACAACTCCTTCCTCCCCCACGCTATGACGGCATCGTGTTAGAGACATCAAGATCTCTCAACAGGGGCATGCAGGGAAATACGATCCGCACAATGAGGAAGAAAGGGGTCACTTGAGGTAGTCACTCTAACCCCACTGACATCCTTTAGTGGTTGGGAAATTAAACTTGTTCTGAACATTTCCTCCAGCCTCTTCCCCTCTGACTCTTTGAAGTGTCAGCCCGATTTTACATAGGAGCTAATTTTCAAAGACCTGGGCTGAGATGGGATTTGCTACAGAGGGATTTGCAACCCTTCCCACCCACCTCGAACTTTCCTCAAATTCTCCTGCATTTGCAGTCTGCTTTTGTATGTCCATAAAGGAAGTATCTAAATGAAGACTGGTTGCAGAGAATCTCTGAAAGAGAACTTGAAGTGGGGGTGGCGGGTGGGGAGAAGAGCTGATGTAATGTAACGCTACAAGCTGCAAGTCCCTTATCCAAATCCCAACTCAGCCAAGCACTCACTAGGTGGCCTTCAGCAAGCTGCTATTTCCCACCTCTCCCCCATCTTAGCCATGAACTAACTAAAACCTTCACAGGAGCTATTTATCATTCCCTATTACTCAGTAATGTGGCTAGTTTGAGCTATTTGGATTTTGCAAAATACAGGGTTGTACCAGGTCAATTTTTGTGAAATGGTAGTGCTGGGAATACTTGCTTCTACTACAGGCATACATCAACGAGCATGACACTTGGTTTCAGAATCTGTTGCCCTTTGGGATCCAGGAGGCATCAATATCTAAATGGTGTTAGAGGAAAGAGGTGAAAGTGGGCCAGGACTCTAACCAAAGAAACTGTGGAATGGCAAGGGGTTAGCCCAATTCCATCTTGGAACCAGGAATACAATTATTATTGTATAACAACAACAACAACAACAACTATTATTATTATTATTATTATTATTATTATTATTATTATTATCCAAGGGAAAGATAAGGTAGAGGAAAATCTAGGGAGGGAGACAAGCAGGAAGAGGGTGCTTGCTTTGGTCACAAAGGATGGAGTGAGGAAGTTTTGTAGCAAGTATTTTGGATGGTCAGCCACTTGGGGCTCAGGATTGCAGTTCCATGAGGCCTAAACCGATTCTGTCCTGTTGGAGCATTCCCTGGCCAAGTAGGAAAAGCCTTAACATAAAAGCAAGTAAGTTTGGAGTGTGAATCTGGGTAGTGCTTAAAGGTTTCACATTTAGTGTAACAAGGGGACACTACTAGTGTCAACTTCACCCATCAATGTGCATGTTTCTCTCTTTCAGCTTTCCATAAATTCCTGCCACCATAAACGAACTCTAAAATAGAGAGCACAGTTGTTCTTTTTTGTACTGGATCAAAATGTTTAATACTCACTGCTGAAATCCTCCAGAGGGAAAATAAGTTTATTTTGCATTCTCATTCAGTCCATAGCCAAATATGGTGGGGTTTTGCAACATGCAAAGTGACCCAATGCGAACTTCAATAAACTTACCAAATTATTTTCAAGTAGATGCCAAAGAGCTCTCCAAGACTGGCTGTTTTTATTCCTACTAACTTTGTCTGACTTGGAGCTGGCAATGAACGGATGTAAGTCTTTACAACTTACTGCCAATATAAAATTAACAAGACACACTTAAAATGGCAACATAAATCTCCAGGATGTGCCAGGATAGATTATCTTAGTTTGGTCCTGTGAGTCCTGAGATTCTTTGCTATACAGCACCATTATTGTCTCAAGGTTCTTTGCAAAAGGTAACCCAAAGAGCTTACAACCAGAATTTTAGCATAAGGAGAGAGAACAGGGATGAAAAAGAAATTGGGGAGAGTACATACAAATGCAGTTACACATAGGTAAAGGTAAAGGTACCCCTGCCCGTACGGGCCAGTCTTGACAGACTCTAGGGTTGTGCACCCATCTCACTCAAGAGGCCAGGGGCCAGCGCTGTCTGCAGACACTTCCGGGTCACGTGGCCAGCATGACAAGCTGCATCTGGCGAGCCAGCGCAGCACACGGAACGCCGTTTACCTTCCCGCTAGTAAGCGGTCCCTATTTATCTACTTGCACCCGAGGGTGCTTTCGAACTGCTAGGTTGGCAGGCGCTGGGACCGAGCAACGGGAGCGCACCCCGCCGCGGGGATTCGAACCGCTGACCTTTTGATCGGCAAGTCCTAGGCGCTGAGGCTTTAACCCACAGCGCCACCTGCGTCCCTGCAGTTACACATACGTAGGCTTAATTTTAGCAGAGAACAAGGACTAAAGTGGGAATGGGGATGCTGTGGACTTCCAAATGTTGCTGGACTACAAATTCCATCCTTCCTAGCCATTCACCATGCTGGCAGGGCAGATACAAATTGGAGGCCACAAGGTCCCCAGCCCTGGACTAAAAGAATGGGCAAAAAGCAGATTTTGAGGAGGGGATTTTTGAAGAGAGAAAGAGAAGTGGTACCACTGAAACCTTCTGGAAGGGAGCCCTAGCCATAATGGGCAGAAAGAATGAACAGGTTGTTAATGTAGCATTTGGGTAATAAATGCTCTTAGGTATGCATTATGAAACATCTTGCCATAGGCTACTCTTACAGAGTACAGTGGTACCCCGCAAGACGAACGCCTCGCAAGACGGAAAACCCGCTAGACGAAAGGGTTTTCCGTTCTGGAGGCGCTTCGCAAAACGAATTTCCCTATGGGCTTGCTTCGCAAGACGAAAGCCCATAGGGAAATCTCCGGGACAGCGGGGAAGCGCAGCGCGTCTTCCCCACTGTCCTCGGACCTCCTCCGAAGCCTGGCGGCGGAGCGGAGAGACCTCTTCCCGCCGCCAGCCTTCGGAAGGATGCTCCGAAGCTAAAGAAGCTAAAGCAGCCTGCCGCGACCCTCTCCCGGCTGGAGAAGTGACGCGCGCCTATGGCAGGAGCCTCCATAGCCGAGCGTCACCTCTCCAGCCGGGAGAGCGCGCGTGGGGCTAAAGCAGCCCCCCGCGACCCTCTCCCAGGTGACGCGCGCCTATGTCAGGAGCCTCCATAGCCGAGCGTCACCTCTCCAACCGGGAGAGCGCGCGCGGGGCTAAAGAAGCCATAGCCCCGCGACCCTCTCCCAGGTGACGCGCGCCTATGTCAGGAGCCTCCATAGCCGAGCGTCACCTCTCCAACCGGGAGAGCGCGCGCGGGGCTAAAGAAGCCATAGCCCCGCGACCCTCTCCCAGGTGACGCGCGCCTATGGCAGGAGCCTCCATAGCCGAGCGTCACCTCTCCAGCTGGGAGAGCGCGCGCGTGGGGCTAAAGCAGCCCCCCCGCGACCCTCTCCTGGGTGACGCGCGCCTATGGCAGGAGCCTCCATAGGTGCGCGTCACCTCTCCAACCGGGAGAGCGCGTGCGGGGCTAAAGAAACCCCCCGCGACCCTCTCCCGGCTGGAGATGTGACGCGTGCCTATGGCAGGAACCTCCATAGGCGCCCGTCACCTCTCCAGCCGGGAGAGCGCGCGCGGGGCTAAACCAGCCCACCGCGACCCTCTCCCGGCTGGAGATGTGACGCGCGCCTATGGCAGGAGCCTCCATAGGCACCCGTCACCTCTCCAGCCGGGAGAGCGCGCGCAGGGCTAAAGAAACCCCCCGCGACCCTCTCCCGGCTGGAGAAGTGACGCGCGCCTATGGCAGGAACCTCCATAGGCGCCCGTCACCTCTCCAGCCGGGAGAGCGCGCGCGGGGCTAAACCATCCCCCCGCGACCCTCTCCCGGCTGGAGAAGTGACGCGCGCCTATGGCAGGAGCCTCCATAGGCGCCCGTCACCTCTCCAGCCGGGAGAGCGTGCGCGGGGCTAAACCAGCCCCCCGCGACCCTCTCCCGGCTGGAGAAGTGACGCGCGTCTATGGCAGGAGCCTCCATAGGTGCCCGTCACCTCTCCAGCCGGGAGAGCGCGCGCGGGGCTAAACCAGCCCACCGCGACCCTCTCCCAGGTGACGCGCGCCTATGGCAGGAGCCTCCATAGGCGCCCGTCACCTCTCCAGCCGGGAGAGCGCGCGCGGGGCTAAAGAAGCCCCCCGCGACCCTCTCCCAGGTGACGCGCGCCTATGGCAGGAGCCTCCATAGGCGCCCGTCACCTCTCCAGCCGGGAGAGCGCGCGCGGGGCTAAAGAAGCCATAGCCCCGCGACCCTGTCCCAGCTGGAGAAGTGACGCGTGACTATGGCAGCAGCCTCTGAAGGATGCACCGAAGCCTGGCGTGGGGGGGGGCGGAGAGACCTTCTCCCCGCGCCAGCCTTCGGATGGCCGTCCTGAAGACTTGGGGTGGGAGAAGGGTTTTCCTTCCCACCACCAACATTCAGAATGCTGTTGTGAATGTTGGCGGTGGGGAGGAAAAACCCTCCTCCCACGCAAGCCCCGGGAACAAAGGGAAAGCGCTGCGCGCCTTCCCCTCTGTTCCCGTACCTGTGCTGAAGGCTTGCGGTGGGGAGAAAAGCCCTTCTCCGCACCGCCAGCCTGGCAAGCGGTTTCCCTAGGAACGCATTGATTTTCAATGCATTCCTATGGGAAACCGTGCTTCGCAAGACGAAAAACTCGCAAGAAGAAAAAACTTGCGGAACGAATTAATTTCGTCTTGCGAGGCACCACTGTAGAAGCAAACTGAGGCTGTATGCAGCGCACGCATATATGAGGGTGCTGTTGTGCTCATGAACCACTTAAGGACGTCCCATTCAGCACCTGGTTGGCCACAATGAGAACAAGATACCAGACTAATGGGCCTTTGGTCTGTGCTTCTTCTGCTCATTAACATAAAATTAGGTATTCATGATGGGGTTATGCAGAATTATCTAGGCAAAGAGCTAGGAGAAGGGAAAGGAAAGGAAAGGAAAGGAAAGGAAAAGGTGAACCCAAGTATACAAGCAAACTAGTACAAAGGCACAGTCACTCAGCAGTATCTCAGCTTAAGAGAACAAGGCACTTTAAAATGAGCACGTCACCCAAAAGCATGCTCAATGGAAAACAGGTAACACTTGCTAAGTTTTATATATTGCACACTATAAAAGTAACAAATAGATGCCACAAAAATACAAAGAACAGGCACTGTTGATGATACTCCAGTTAGTGGTAAACGCACAACTGAAACCCTGGACAGCTACAGCCTGCCTGTATCTAGTTTTAAGCAGCTGCCTAGTTTTCCTATGCTCCTATCTCAAAATATGCACAGTGCTGTACTATAAACCCATTTCATATTATTGCTCCTTCCTGTTGAACATCTATTGGAAACCAGACTTCATACTAAAATCCTGAGGTGCCCCTTACACAGTCCATATACTTTGTTACACTGCCCTTTTTTGCACTTAGGGGTGAGAATAGAGAATCAAAGTAAAATATAAAAATAATAACCGTTGCGTCTTCTTGAGACCCTTCTATAATTTCAGAACATACTAGGAATGCAATTCTCAGGAAAAGGGAGCTTACAGAACAAATGCTAAGGGAAAGGGGAGGTAGATCCACCATTGCATACAGATCACTACTGAATAAAAGTAATTATTCCTGTGCAAGAAATACCTAAGCCATTGAAAATCTAGGCAAAATAAATAAAGTGTACTTTGTGTGACATGACTTGGACTCCACCCCTTGAAAACACTGATTTGTTTCATGTCACAAACTACTGCCAAAGTCAACACCTTTCAGAAGTATTATTGGTCTGTTTCAACATTTATTGGACGGTTGTCATAATGTGCTCTATTGTATGAATGGTTTTTGTGTATCAGCGTAAAATAAATGTTAACATAGCTTAGAATGCGCCCAGTGCTAAAATTCCCCGCACTTGTAATTAAGACTACTTAAAATGACTTTGACAAAAATGTTGTATACTATGTCTGAAAGATACTCAGGCTTTGGCTTAAACAGTAGTTTGGTCACAAGGAAAGCCCATGTCCTTTCCTACATTGCCCTTGGCCACAAAATTGCTATCTGCTTCTCTGGTCTGTAAAATATCTATGAAATATTTTTGTTCCTTTGTGAGAATTCCACAAACATGCCAAAGCTGGACCTTCTTCAAAGACTTGATACAATGTCCTGGGGAAGTCATAGTTAGATATAATTGAAACATTTCAGGAAAATAAAATGCAGAGAAAGATACATCAATGTGGGTTCTGTTTAAGTTTTTTTAATCCCTTAAACAAGGCTATTATTATACACATTAGTGATTTTTTTTAGGCAACATCAGGACATTGGCCTCATTTAAGGGAGAGAATGGGCTATTGTGTTTTTTGTTATTTTCATTGGATAGCGCAAACAACAGCCATTTAAAAAATTGTCTAGATACATGTTTAAACTATTAACTCAGTATATCATGTCAAGCCTTATACATTTTAATGAGTAATAATAGTTAAAAATACCAAACTTAATTATAGTATCAGAGGATTAAGCTGAACCACAAAATCAGGTCACAGTCATGTTAGAGGTCTAATTTAAACCACGTGGTTTCAGCATAATCTCTGGAACCCTTTAATTTGCTCTCTCTCTCTTTCTGGACAGGGATGATTTATAAAGTCTTTCCCTCTAAGAACATTTTCCTTATACCCTCCCATATTCAGTCCTGTGGTATAAGATTGGAGCTTCATACTTAACCCAGTAGAATACACAATACTGTACTATTAAAACTCTTTAAAAGTTGCATGTTTGATGGTGGCAAAAGATTCATCATTTGCCACATGCATCCAAAAACAAGGGCTCTGTAAAGGCTTATGCCACAATAAATATGGCGCTGGTAAACATGTCACATGACTCTTCCTCCCACAAAAACACCACAGCACTGTATAACAAACTTAATTCCAAACACAATCCATGTATATGGATGGAATTCTTTTAAAAGCAAGAGCTGAATCAAACAGGAATTTCCAAGCCACAAATAATTTTAGTATTTTTATTCCTTTGATATGTCTTTAGAAGTTGACCCTGCCACCTTTAAGTAATAAAGGAGCAGCTTTACAGAGGAATATAAAATCACCTTCACTTGCGCACAGACATCACAGGCTATCCTTTCAAAAGTGCCCAGAGAGGGAAAACGGGGGAGAGGGAAGGGAGACAACTGAGAAAATAACAGAACACTCTCTCTCTCTCTCTCTCTCTCTCTCTCTCTCTCTCTCTCTCTCTCTGTGTGTGTGTGTGTGTGTGTGTGTTTTAGGGCTAGGAGTGGGGAGGCAAAGAAAAACTATCCTAAAATTAGAGGCAGAAAGAAGACAGTTTGGGGAAGGGGAATTAAATTGAAGAAAATGCTATATGTGAAAGAAAGGTAGCATCATAAATTAACAAGGGGAGAAAATGCACGCAGATGAAAGAAAAGGACAGGCATGGAAAGCAAACTGGTGGAATATATAATGACCACATAAACTCGAGTATAAGCCGACCCAAATATAAGCCAAGGAACCTAATTTTACCACAAAAAAACTGGGAAAACTTATTGACTGGAGTATAAGCCGGTTCACCACACCACAAACTTCTTGGTGGGCTAGAGTGCATGTGTGCGCGCGCATGTGCACATGGCAGAGGGGGCTTCTCTCTCCCCAGCCCCTCCTGTCCCCCTGCCTACCTATAGTGCTGCCGAGAGGTGGAGGCTGGTGGCGGCAGCGGTAGCGGCGGAGGAAGAACAAGCAGCCCAAAAGGGCTGCTTTTGGGCTGCTCGTTCCTCCTCCTCCGCCAACAACAGCCTGGGCGAGGGGGCTGCTGGAAATGCGCTCGGGTGGGACCCTCACTTGAGTAATAGCCATGGGGGGCTTTTCCAGCATTAAAAATGTGCTGAAAAAGTCGGCTTATACACGTGTATATACGGTATATATCAACCAACACCTCTTCACAGGAAACTATAGTTCTGGGAGGGGAATAAGGGTCTACTAACAACTATTATCACCCCTCCTAGTATAGGAGCCAACTCCTTTGGGCCAATGGGTCTTCAGCCCCACCCACCAAAGTTGATGGATATTGCCATTCAAATGGTGTTCATGCACCACATCATGTGATTAATTATGCAGGGCAGGGCTTACCCTATTTTATTCAAGTTGGCACCCCTGCTTCACAGTCTACAGCATCCAGAATTCTTTGAGGGAAGCCATGATTGTTTAAAGGCATAGCATAGTGCTTTAAATGTATGGCCTGAATCTGGCCTTAGTCTTATACTGGGCAAACAAAAGGAGCCAAAAGGAAGAGGTTAACAAGGACTAATTGAGAAGTGAAAATTAAAAGAAAGGGGAGAGTAACTTCTGAGCAGCCCCCTCCTCAGACCATACAAAATTCAGGAATTTTGAACCACAGAGCCTAGGGCTGGCTGATCAGAAGGTCGGCTGTTCGAATCCCCGCGACAGGGTGAGCTCCCGTTGCTCGGTCCCTGCTCCTGCCCACCTAGCAGTTCGAAAGCACATAAAAGTGCAAGTAGATAAATAGGTACCGCTCCGGTGGGAAGGTAAACTGCATTTCAGTGCGCTGCTCTGGTTCACCAGAAGCAGCTTAGTCATGCTGGACACATGACCTGGAAGCTGTTTGCAGACAAACGACGGCTCCCTCGGCCAATAGAGCGAGACAAGCACCGCAACCCCAGAGTCGTCCGTGACTGGACTTAACGATCAGGGGTCCCTTTACCTTTACTGAAGAAAGACAAACCCATTTCACTCTGTATCTGATTATCGCAGTGCCCAGAGCAAACAAATCAAGTGGTGATATGACATGAAGACAAAAGATAACTTAGGAATTCTCAAACAGCAATAATTCTTTGTTGACAGGAAAAATCCACCACCACACACTGGCCAAAACTAAAGGAATGTTGTGGAAAATCAATACGAATGAAAAATGACTGTACAGTGACTGTAAACACATCTAAAGGCCAAGGAGAAATACTGTTTTTCAGGAAATAATCTATTTTAAACCACAGGACCCCAGGCCAACCTTGATGACTAATCAAGAATGTATTTCCCCATAACCATGCTTTTTTTCAAAATAGTACATTTCCACATCAAATATCTTGTTTTCCATTGTATTTTTAAATAAAACAAAAGAAAAGCAACACAGAGGAAAAGACTATAAGGTAGGAATCTTGACAGGAAAAAAGAGGTTCACAAATGTAACAGGAACATCACTCATTATACCACTTTGCTGGAGTGCCTTATGAAAAACTAAGTATTCTCCATATGGAAAAGAACGTCTGTATAGGATTTGACACTTCACCTATTTAGGAGTCATTAAAGAAATGCTCATTAAAGCATAGATACCTTCTGTTGGTATCTTATTGGTTGGCTTTTGTTTTGTTTTGTTTACAAAGCAACGGGCTAATCTATGAGTGGACAAAATTTAGGCCAAAAAGGACATGGATTGACACCAAGAAAAACAAATAGCAAGAGTGTTGTTGCTGCAATAATTCTTGTTGTGGTATATTCTGAAGTGTCTAGGGACACTAGAGAATGATTCCATTTGGAACACTCACTAAAAATAGGCCAATAGTATTTGGAAGGTACCATCAAGTTTCCTGTAGTCCACTCCATTCTTAGGAATGGTACCCTGCTTGTAAAGAATGTAACATAAGCTAGGGGAAAAAAAACCTTAAATTAAAAATTGGAACTGCTTTCCTCTGTCTCAAACTTGAAACCAATTTGTTACCATTTTCCATCTTTGTTGATTATTCAGTCTTTCCTGCAAATGCCTGGCTAAATTCTTTCCTAGCTGCCAGAATCCTCTTCTTTTATGAACTCTCTAAAGGATCAGTTGTGCCTGCCTTGATCTATACCATGTCTAGCTTCTGCTCACTTGTCTGAATTTTAGCCATTCCTCTTGTCCTGTCCCCACAGTCCCAGCATGTCCGATTCTTGCAGCCCTGGTGACTCCTGTCCCTTTCTTTTGTCCCTATCTGAACACAGTGCTCCAACTTTAATCATACTATGGGGACCAAACATAACCCCCAAACACTAGAAAAATATATGATATGGAAGCATGTGGTCCTGTAAAGCAGTGTTTCCCAACCTTGGGCCTCCAGCTGTTTCTGAACTACAATTCCCATCATCCCTGACCACTGGTCTTGCTAGCTAGGGATGATGGGAGTTGTAGTCCAAAAACAGCTGGAGGCCCAAGGTTGGGAAACACTGCTGTAAAGGACCCCTGGATGGTTAAGTCCAGTCAAAGGCGAATATGGGGTTGTGGCGTTCATCTCGCTTTAAGGCTGAGGGAGCCGGCATTTGTCCACAGACAACTTTCCAGGTCATGTGGCCAGCATGACTAAACCGCTTCTGGAGCAACAGGACACTGTGACAGAAGCCATAGCACACGGAAATGCCGTTTACCTTCCCACCACCACAGTGGCATGCTTTCGGAGTGCTAGGTAGGTCCTGTAGACTAGCCCTGCTGTCAATGCAGCCACTGATGCCGAATTTTGACCCCACTACATCACATACTCCTACCATCCACACACTTAACCAATGTGCAAAGGTGTTCTACATTAATTGGCCCACATTTCTCTCTCCTTTCCCACATCAGCCAATGTGCAGATGGCAGAATATGTGGCTGCGGTGCATGACCCTGTGATCCCTTCTGACACAGGTCTTATTGGGGAGGGGATATGATATGAACCCCCTGCCAGGAAGCTAAATTCTGGCATCATCTTGCCACTTTGAGTTCCTTCCCTTAATCACCTGGCAGAGTGAGGCAAGTGACTTCAGGTGGCACCATGAGGGAGAAATAGATGAAGGCAGGAATTTATCTTTGAATGGTGCAGGAGGACTTTAAAGTGTTGGCCTTATTTTGTAGGGAGTAGGAAATAGCACTTGGGCTCTGCTACAGGCCTGGGCCTAGAAAACTGATTTTATTATTGTGACATGGTTTATAAACAGCAGAAAATAAAAGGAAGTGGGTTGATATTAAGGAAAAGTTAAGCTGAAGTTCAATATTTTCATAAGTACGAAGCCTGGACCAACTTAAATGTCTTAATTCTTAAAAGTTTCCCACTGCTCAGTTAGATATGTTGACAACAAACATCCTCAAGACTGACTGAGGCCAGAAACTCATCAGCTTTGCATGGATGTTGCCTTGTCAGCTGCTGCTGAATCATTCAGCTGACTTTCAAATCACTCTACAATAAACTAAAAGAAAAAAAGACCACAGTATTTAAAGCGGTTTGTCTGTGGGATTAAAATTACTAAAATTATACCAACGTCACTGTAACATAACATTGCAATGTGGGGGAAGCTGTCCCACCACTGCCATAGCAACCGCTCATAATACACAATATCAAACATTTAGCGAAACGAAAACAAAAATCCATCGTGAACAAGAAGATGACTCAAAATGTACATACATCTTAGAAATAATACATGTTCCCAGTAATTTATACTAACTCACTGTTTTATATATATATATAAAGATTTCAACGTTTATCCTAGAGCCGCTTTGATTTATTTGAGGATTAAATTCCATTTTAAAATATTAAATGCTTACCAAGACAGCAATAAAGAAAGCAAAGAAATATTTGTTCAAATAAGGTTATGGTTGAAGAGAAAACTCGTCATGCAAACATATACATACACCACAGAAATTCTCATGAGGGGCTCTGTCTATCTCAGATTTAATTTTAATACTTCATTTATCACCATAATGTCTCCATGCCTTTCAAGAACATAAAAACAGCAAATCCAACTCTGTCCAGATTCCCACTCGACACCACCACACCACTTCCCTTTTGACGGAACAATGTTTTCTAACAAGATCTTCTTGGACCAAACTGGCTTATTTTAGACTCCAGCCAAGGACACAGTTGGTTCACATACATAATGACAGCACACTGCAACCTCCCTTCCAAGCCAGTGGAATTAGAACAGTTATGTAACCTGCCTACTGTAGACTAGCTTAGCACATTTATAGTGGATGCTGAATTTCTTGGACTATTTGAAGACAGGTCTCTGGGAAAACTACAGTCTAATTTTAAGTCCATGGTGCAGCCACCTTTGGAATGTTGCATACAGTTCTGGCTGTCCCATCTTTAAAGGATGTAACAGACCTCAGAAATGGAAAATAATCCTGGATCAAGGGGCTGAAACACCTACCCTATGAGGAAAAGTGAAAACATCTGGGGATTTTTTAGGTTTGTGGGGGTTTCTTTGAGCCCCCACCCCTCAAAACATAAGAGAGGAACATGATAGTGAACATGTTCCACAACACTGAAACTCAGGGTCATCCAACAAAATAGAGGGCCAAACTAGACATGCGTGATTGCATGTGGCATAAATAGGGAGTTTTTCCATATCTAAACATGGAGGGAAGATAATCAAGATCAGGACTGAAATTTTTTTTGGGGGGGGGGTAATGCATCTCTTTTGCTGCCAGTGCTTTTTTTCTTTAAAAAAAATGTTTAGGGGTACTCTCATTTTCCTACTCATATTGAAATACTGCCCCTCAATGAGGCCAAACTTAGATTCACAAAATATTTAGGGGTATGCATACTCCTGCACCCCCCCCCCAGGAGAAAGCACTGCCTGCAGCAATCCAAATACAAATTTGCCATGGAAGCTTGTATCACATGAAAGCCCTGGGATATGGGATTTCATTGGCAACAAGGCTTTGCCAGGGAGACACCCACACTATTATAATAAACACAATTTCAAATAAAATGAAAGCATTATTTTTAGGCTTAGGCTGTAATTGCAGATATTTGCCCAGTTCTGGAGAAAGGAAGGGACAGACAGACGTATCTCATAGCTCCTTCAGATAATTTTAATCTGGGGCACGTGCTGTCTATAGCAAAAAGATGCCTGAAATCAAAATTATTTATATCTCCCCCTTCTAAAATGCTAGAATTCATGGACATCCAATGACACTGAACGTTGGAAGATTCAGGACAGATAAAAGAAAGGATAGGCGTCCTCCCACTTACACGCAACTGTGCGCTACTGTGTAGACACACGGCACCGGGAAATAAATACCAGGAAATGGCAGTGGGCAAAGCAATTCCCAAAGAGACTGGAGGTGCAGTGGGTCTTTGTTTAGGCTGCTCAGCCTCCCTGCCTAGCAACTGATGTACGCAGAGCACAGCAGCTGCCACCACTTTTGAGGGTCTTCTAGCTCGTCCCAGGGCTTCAGTTCTAGTTGAACAGAGAGCTGGAGAGCAGGGGGAAATGGACCTTTAGAGGCTTTTTAGAGGGTGCTCCCCACTTATGTGATTTTCACTTATGTCCGCAGGGCCCAGAATGCAACCCTCACATAAGTGTGGATGGGGGGAAGTCTGTACTTCTTCGTGCAGCACTTGGTCCCACAGGAGGCATGGTCTCCCATGAGATTATTTTGAGTTTAGAGGCATCAGGTATACCTGATAGCTTGCATAAAACAATGCACACTCTTGAATATAATTCCATAATGTATTACAAAGTTTCTAAATGTTGTGCATACCTTATGATTTGGCTGCAGGTTATTGTTGTGCCTGGTTTTATGCATTTTGAATTGGTGTGTGTGTGTGTGTGTTTAGGCTTTCTTCAGACAAGTATTTTTTTATTTACTAATGAAGACATGTTTAAAAATGTGTTGGTGCCCCACTTTTTGAGTAGTAAACAGGATGTAGCTCTTAACAATTGCCTCTACTTTTAACAAAAGGAGGTGTCAATCTTGTCTCCAGAAGTTTAAATTCAAAGTCCTACACATATAATTAAATCCTGCTGAACTCAATAAGATTTACTGCTAAGCAAATAAGGACATAGTATAGGAATCTATTAAACACTGCATCTTTGACGAACAACCCCTCCCCCAGTTAGGTAAGTCTATGAATGGTTATTAGCCACATTGTCTAAAGAGAACTTTCAGGTTCAGAAATTTCTAAATGCCTCTTTCTAGGGGTGGGGCAAACATAATTAGGAAGTTTGAACACCTGTCTAATTCTTAGGTAGAGACCTAAGAGCTTTCCTGTTGGCACTTAAGTATTTAAACTACTTGGCAGACCCAATTCACAGAAGTTAATTCAAGTGGTCTTCTGCATACTGACAAATTTGATATATCTTTCCTCAGGGTAGCACAAAGATAACAAAGTTCCCTAGT
The DNA here is from genome assembly GCF_964188315.1 of Podarcis muralis. Classification (NCBI taxonomy): domain Eukaryota; kingdom Metazoa; phylum Chordata; class Lepidosauria; order Squamata; family Lacertidae; genus Podarcis; species Podarcis muralis. Next base: position 34,950,853 of record NC_135658.1, read on the forward strand.
CGGGGATTGTATTTTGATTAGTGAATGAGGCACTCAAACCCCGGAGACAGAGTGCCTAACCCTCTTCCCCACTTCTCACCAACTGGACAAAAACCTGACTCTTTCACCCCAATATGCAGAGCTAGGAATTTTTTCTCCATTGTGCTGTAAACCCCATTGGATTCCAAGCAGTGTCTTAACACCTGGCCATCCTTGAATATAAGATCTGGACAAAAGCTAGATAAGTTAATTTCTCAGATGTGTGGATATGTCAGATATTGCTGTGTTATCACAGGAGTTTGTAGTAAGCTAAAAGTGCAATTTGGGTACGATTCATGACAGGTAAATGTCTTTCTTTCTTTTCACTACCAAATCTACTAGCAAAGATTAAAGGATTCTGGCAAAAAAAATCAAAAGAAAATCAGTGGGGTTCCAAACAGAAGTGGGCAAGAGAGAACGGCAAGACACTCTGAGGAAACGAGAAAGGGGACAGGGAGCCTGGGAGAAACTTGAAAGAGGAGGGGCATTCAGTTTCCCAATATCCGTCAATTTTTTGTGGAAGGAGCCCCTGCCCCCACCAACAATGTGGAGCTCTAAGCCCCATCTAAAGTAGACACATCTCTCCTTTACCTTAGAAGGTATGAATGTGAGATGCAGCAAGAGTTCTGTTTTCCACCTTCTGTACAAGTCTGATGCATCCATCAGCAGAAAAAACACACACAAGACCGGCAATGTTGCTGTAATCTGAGTATTCCTTTTTAGGGAAAGCACGAAAGAAGCTGAGAGGGTAGTTCTTCTGTGCACTGAACACACAAAAATGTGTTTCATTTCTGTCCTGCTTGAAAAGTTAAAGAGAGAGGCACAATCAGTGTAAAAGTATTCACCCTGTTTCACCCCTGCTCATCATATGAAGAGGAATCTGTACAGCCAAAATTATACAACTAATTCTGTTCTCCAGAATTGGAATTGACGATTGAGTCATCTTTCCTATAAATTCATTGTTTAAATGATTTTGGCATTATTCCTTTCAAATTCCTGTCTAGCTATGCAATGGAAATTTCGACCTCACACTCTGGTTTCTTTAACATCACAGATACCAAGATTATGAGTTAGGGGAGACTTCGCCAGTTGACAAAGAGATGGAATGGAGAAATTTGAAGTTTAAAAAGGAACAGAGTTGATCTAAATAAACTGAAGAGTAAATATTTAGTTCCAGTGACATTAAATTACATTCATACTCTTATAGCATCTACTTTGTTACAATTAAGAATGTTTCTGCTTTCCAATACTTTATCATTTGGCCATAAAATGCAATTCCTAAATGAAACTTGGCATATAAAATTATAGCCTGGAAGCAATTTCTTCCTATGAATAAGTTACCATTTCTAAACCTGTTATACTTCATGGACAAAAAGGAAGATTAGTTATATCCAACCATGAATTTTTGCTTACATTTAAACTGGCAACAAGTTTAACAGCACAGGCTCAATATAGCACCCACACTTGAGATGGAGGCTGTGCCTATTTTAAATCAGCTACAGCAATGGTTATCAACGTTTCCATATTAGGAACTTCTTCCTTCTAGCACGCTACAAAAGGCAGAGTGGACATCACCCTTTTGGTACATTTGTGTATGGTTCCCCTAGAGATCTTCCATTACCAAATCCTTTTCAAATACTTTGTAAGCATATTTACACAGAGCATATAATTTGCCAAATCCTTTGAATGATAAACTTACAGTCTGCTACAAGAACCCTGCCCACCTTTAACAAATAGGCAGCAAGGTTAAGAACTACTGAACAGAGTGGTGAAACTCCAGTTTTCAGGTGCCTAAAAAGGAATAGTGATGCTGGGGAAAGACTGATGCTCCTATTTCTCGACTTGACCTTATTCTAAAATATAGTGTTGCAAAATAAGATACTGAGGTGTGTTACCAAGGGAAAATAAAGTCTCTTGTCTGACCTGCATTAGAGGGATGAAATAAATGCTAAGGTACAACCTTAGATCTCAAATGCCTTGGCTCCTGAACAAATCGGCTCCCAAACGATGGAAACCCAGAAGTGAGTGTTCCGGTTTTCGAACATTCTTTTGGAAGTCGAACGTCCGACGGGGCTTCGGTGGTTTCTGATTGGCTGCAGGAGCTTCCTGCAACTAATCAGAAGCCAATGCTCTGGTTTTTGAACATTCTGGAAGTCAAATGGACTTCCGGAACGGATTCTGTTCAACTTCCAAGGTACGACTGTATTGTTGTTCTCTTCTTCTTAGGTCCCTTCCACACATAGTGGTGAGTTCCCTCACCACTCTAGAGTGTACATGAACAGTATAATCTCATAAGCCTGAGATTTTCACACCCATTCAGCACCTTCCAACTCTCTCCTGGCTGAATGCTGATCAAGTAAAAAGTCCCACATGATTGGCTCTGTCCTTGTAGTAGGCACCAAACTAGGATGGAACCCAGATTGAAAAAGGTCAGCACAGAATGTTTCCTCTAGAAATTGCTTGCCTTAGCAATTGCCACTAAATGGGACTAGACTGAAGCAACTTCATCAATAAAGGATCAAGGGGGGGGGGAGGTGCAGTCATTACACCTTCTAGAGTATCTTCTTTGGGACAAAACAGGACAACTGAGGAGGATGTGATCTAGCTGACACAGAGGTAGCAGAAGGAAAATATATTCTCTGCTGCTACTATTGCCACCACCACATATGCCTGCAAAAGGGTTTGGTCATTAATTTTCTATCATTTATGTTCAAGCCATCTACCAAACTTTCACTAAATTATGCAGAAGGATATCTTCAAAACCGAAAAGATGGCACTCTGGGCAGTGCTATCAATTGCCAAGGCCAAGCAACAATTTAAGGAGACCACCTGGAAATGCACAGTATCATCTCTAATGTCTCCACCTAAATATCCCAAAGTATTCTGGAAACATATAGGATCTGTAACTCTCTGGGCATAGACCATTCTAGTAAGCCCCACCTCTTGCAGAAGTGGGCAAATGTATACACTTGCACCTTGGTTCTGTTTATTTTCTGCCCATCAAAATTCTTACCAATAAGTCTCTTTCAAATACACTTTCTTTGCACCATTCTGTGCACACAGGTATTATGGCTTAATAAACCAGGAAGCATGTTTCTTAAACGGCTTTGTAAGTAGTGCTTAAAGCACAATTTCCCAGTTTGGACATAATGGTAAACTGTGGATATCTTCATTAATGTTGGGCACATGATCAGAAGGAATGGGGTGACAAAGTGGGGAAGAAGACTGTAGGCACAGGGATGGTTCTCAAGCTGATAAACCAAGTTAATTCAGACATCCTCCACGCAGAACTAGGTGACTGCACCTAAACTGGGTGGTGGCTTTTCAGCTGGACAAAATTCAAATCCCTTTTGAAGGGATGATGCCCTTTTGAGCTTCCCAGAGGCATCTGGCTGGGCACTGCTGGAAACAAGATCTTGTTATGATCCAGAACAGCAATTCTTCCACTTTCCTTTCAACTTTTTACAGATGATTCATACTACTTAAAGCCAGATTTCTTTGAAACCACAAAGCAGGCATCTAGTAAAGGAAGACTGCTTCAAGAAACATATTGGAATTATGCTCCCTGTCGCTTTTAATTGCAATAATATTAATCATGCATGGATGAAGGAAATATTCCCTTGTGCCAGTTGAGTTATTTCTCATCACATGACGGAAAACAAAAAACAAAAATTCTCCTAAAAACTATGCATTTGCTTGCATGCTACCGTTTATTTGTGATTTAGAAAAACGGAGAGCTATATTTTTTTCTTTAAAAAAATCCATTTAATTCCTTTTTATATTTTGTATTACACAATAAAGCCTCGTTACCCCTTATGCTTATGTTGACAAAATAACAATATAAAATTACAGGATTTTGTTGCTGGAAAATGCAATTCCTCTTCAAGGTAGCAAGTGTCACTACCATGACTTCATCCAACTGCTACATTAGTTAGCAGTCGTTTTTCAGAGGAATGCAGAGTAATATTTCAATCTAACAAAAGCAGTGTAAAATAAGTGAGGCAGCACAATTGGGAATGCTACTTCGCACCAGGGACCATGGTCAGGAAGTTAAGAACATGATATTGGCCGATATGTCCAGGCCCCTTCCTACATTCCATCTTCCACATTTATTTCCCCATACTGTCACACTATTTAAACCTAGTGTAGTGTTAAGCAGTGCTAAGCAGGTCAGCACTCCTTCAGGTAAAGAGGTGGCTCACAGTGAAGTGATCAATATCCAAGAAAGAGAAAATTTACTTTTTAAAAAAACACCATCAGGAAGATTTTAATCCTATAAAAGGAGCTGAACTTAACATCTGCTTCTTGTGAACTCTAGTTATATGTGCTTTGTTGTTGTTGTTTAGTCATTTAGTTGTGTCCGACTCTTCGTGACCCCATGGACCAGAGCACACCAGGCACTCCTGTCTTCCATTGCCTCCCGCAGGTTGGTCAAACTCATGCTGGTAGCTTCGAGAACACTGTCCAACCATCTCGTCCTCTGTCGTCCCCTTATTTAATTTTACATTTTCAATTATGTTGCAGGTTTTGTTCTCTGCAGGCTAACACACAACATATTAAAGGCCCCCACTCCCCAGAAACCAATGCATTGTTCCAGTTAGTAACACTGGTATTTTAATATGGAAGAACACAAACATGTCAGTGGTTTGCAAGGCAGTTGATATAACATCTAGAAACATATGGTGTAAATTTTGTTTAAGCAGCTTAAATAGCTGCATAGCTGCTAATTTTGATTAATTCTTCAACATGTTATATTAATTAAAATTACAGAACTTTTATATTCTTATTTGGAACCATTATTTAATTTATATCTTGAGTCAGAAACCATAAGTACCCATCAATTAAACTGGAATTTTGCTGTTATTTTCATAATCACTAATGTGGCTGATGTATACTCGCCTCGATTCAAAGCTACCCAACAAATACTAGATTCACAGCATTCAGTCTGTAGTTTTGCAAGCATTTTCATCTATGGAGGATTAGCTAGCAAAAGCATCACCTTCTATTGCTTTCTTTGGAGTCAACAAAGCAACACCTCAAATATTTCTGATCTACTTTACTGTGCTGTTATAAGGAGTACCTGATGATTTTACATTTTGTATGTTTTAAAGTATGGTTGTGATTGTTTCTCGAGTTTTTTGTTTTTGTAAACTGCTTTGTTGTTTTTTTACAATCAAGTGAGGTATACATTTTATGAAATAAATAAATATGTATGAAGGAGTTTAAATATGAGAAAGTGCTATATAGATGCATAGGGTCCTTGGTTCAACCCCTTGGGAACTGTCTTGCAGCATGCCATAGGATTTGGTGTCATCACCAGTCCTATTTAATACCTACAAGAGAGAGGTGCAACAAAATGTTGCATTGTGGAGTGTTCCTACAGCCAACCATACCCACCTCCACAATATTCAATTCTATGTTGTCTCCTACATCGTTTTTTGTTCCACCGCCCGCCCGCCCCCATTATTCAGTCAGCAGGCTGTCCTCTGTAATGATATGAAATGAAATGATATAAAGCCAGATATTCTGATGACACCCAGCTCTATGTTTCACTAAGCATCCAGGAGCAGCTATCTCAGGTCTGGTGGTTGTGGTGAATGTGAGGTAGCAACAGGCTTGAGCTGAGCTCAGACCAATGGGTGTAAAATTGCAAGGAATCCCTGTGTTTTGGTGGGGTATTCAGAAACTGTGATAGATGAGTTGGCACGAGGTCATTAATGGGATGCCTTTCCAGAAGCTGTTGAACTACATCTCCCAGCATCCTTATCTAATGGGTATGCTGGCTGGGACTGGTGGGAATTGGAGTCCAACAACATATAGCACCATGTTGACAGTCCCTGGCTTAGCAATTTCCCCACCTGAGGACACCTAGAGCCTGATGTCCTAGTCATGGAAGGCAGATAGCAACAACATCTCGGAATCTTTTATTAACTTCCTTTATACATTTATTTGTAAATGTTATGTGTTTTGAGGACTGGCTTAAAAGAGGGATTAAAAAAATCTACCAAATAGACAAACTGTACTTGTTAAGTATACTCCAGCCCCATTTGGAGAGAATGAATCTTTCTACAGTTTTCCATGATCTTGTGACTTCTAGGACAAATTTCTGCAACTGATGTAGTCGGCTGCTTCCAAAGGCAACTCGAATTGCAGGCAGTAGAGAATCCTGCTGCTCATGCTTCTGACAGATTCAGAGTGGCAATATATTTAACGGGTATTGCAGAACTAGCTGACTACCTGTTTTCTTTCAGGCCCATAGGTGCCTCCTATTAAAGATTTTAATGGTCTGGGACCAACATCTTTTAGATAAACCATCACTCTTGCTTTGTCACCCATGGTCTGTCAGTGCTCTATAAGCTGAGCTTAGTTTGAATATTGGCTGCAAGAAGGAGACATGGAAACAACTCCCTACAGCTGTTTTGGGCTCTTCTTCTCTTAGTGCAGGTATAGGGAGCATGTGGCCATACAGCTGTTGTTGCATTGGCTCCCATCATGCCTGATCATTGGCCATGGGGTCTGGAGTCTAATATCTTAAGCATCATAGGCTCCCCATCACTGCTGCCTTGGTGCCTTCCAGCAGAGGTGAAAAACTATTTATTCCATAATGCTTTCCACTGATTTGGTTCTAGCTTCTTGTTGTCTGCTTGCTTGTTTTGTAGCTGCTTCTGCTGGTGTTTCTTCCTGCATCTGAAAATATACTTGCTGTGCATAAAACTGAAATTTCTCTCTCTTCCTAGAAAGCAAGCTCTTCAACTAAATTTTATATGGAAATAAGAGCACAGTGTTAAGCTCTCTAATTTGCTACATATGCCATAATGACCCAGACTGGGACATGGCATAGTAGTACAGGCCTCGGTTCATATTTAAAGCTCCAGGAGTTCATTTACTGACCATTAATATGAACACAATAAAAGCTTCTGGACATGTGCATGAATTGTTATCGGGAAACATATGCAGCCAACGGAGGTTACTTTGACCTCTACTGAGTAAACCTGGTATCTTAAAAGTTCCATTGACTCCCCAACTGCTGTCTCTGTGTTACTACTAGCCTCAGTACTAGCCCTACATCAATTAGCATTTATTTATCAATTTAAAGCTTTTATAAGCTGTCTTTTAGGATCAATCTCTCCCAAGGCAGCTTCCACCGATAAGACGACAATATATAATCTCTAATCAATTTTTAAAAAGAAAACACATGGCAATAAAAGTGCTAAAATAAGAGCAACCAGAAATAACATTAAAGCAACACTAAGCCCAGTAAGACCCCAAAACACCACCAGAAACACAATACAGTGGTGCCTCGCAAGACGAAATTAATTCGTTCCGCAAGTCTCTTCGTCTTGCGAGTTTTTCGTCTTGCAATGCACGGTTTCCCATAGGAATGCATTGAAAATCAATTAATGCGTTCCTAGGGAAACCGCCTTCAGACCAGGTCCGGGGACAGTCTGTCCCCCGACCTCTTCTGAAGGCTGGGGGGACGACAAGGGCTTTTCTTCCCACCCCCAGCATTTTAAAAAAACCCCGGGACAGCGGAGGATTTCTCCGCTGTCCGGGGCAATCTTAAAATGCTGGCGGGCGGCATTTTAAAATCGCCCGGGACAGCGGAGGACTTCTCCGCTGTCCAGGGCGATTTAAAAGCCCCTGGGAAGGCAGGCAGGGGGGACAAAGATTTTCGCCCCCCGCCCGCCTTCAGAAGAGGTCCTGGACCTCTTCTGAAGGTGGGCGGGGGCGAAAGTCTTTGCTCCCCCCTGCCTGCCTTCCCGGGAGAGCGGAGAAAGGCAGCGTGTTTCTCCGCTGTCCCGGACGGCTTTTGAAGGCAGGCTTTTGAAAGCCGTCCGGGACAGCGGAGAAACGCAGCGCGCCCTTCCCGCTGCCCCCCGACTTGGCTGGAAGGCTGGCGGGGGGAGAAGCCTGCTCCTCCCCGTCGCCAGCCCCGCAAACTCGGGGGACAGCGGGAGAGGCGCAGCGTGCCCTTGCCGCTGCCCCCCGACTTGGCTGGAAGGCTGGCGGGGGGAGAAGCCTGCTCCTCCCCATCGCCAGCCCCGCAAACTTGGGGGACAGCGGGAGAGGCGCAGCGCGCCCTTGCCGCTGCCCCCCCGACTTGGCTGGAAGGCTGGCGGGGGGAGAAGCCTGCTCCTCCCCATCGCCAGCCCCGCAAACTTGGGGGACAGCGGGAGAGGCGCAGCGCGCCCTTGCCGCTGCCCCCCGACTTGGCTGGAAGGCTGGCGGGGGGAGAAGCCTGCTCCTCCCCATCGCCAGCCCTGCAAACTCGGGGGACAGCGGGAGAGGCGCAGCGCGCCATCCCGCTGTCTCCCGACATGGTTTGGAGGCTGGCGGAGGGCTTCCTCCTCCCCCAGCCCCGCAAGCTCTCAGAGCGATGCCAAAGCTGCGCGCAGCTTCGGCATGGCTCTGGGTCCCGTTCTGGGGGAGGGGGAAGCTCGGGCTTCCCCCGCCCCAGCCCCACGCCTGGCGGTGGGGGAATAAATTTTTTTCCCCTTTATTCCCCCCCCCCCAGGCTTTGGAGGAGGTCCGAGGACAGTGGGGAAGACGCGCTGCGCTTCCCCGCTGTCCCGGAGATTTCCCTATGGGCTTTCGTCTTGCGAAGCAAGCCCATAGGGAAATTCGTTTTGCGAAGCGCCTCCAAAACGGAAAACCCTTTCGTCTAGCGGGTTTTCCGTCTTGCGAGGCGTTCGTCTTGCGGGGTACCACTGTAGCCCAGTTAGAAAACAGTAGTGAGCAGATACGTTCGGGGCCTAGTGATGCGCATTGGAATATCACAACTGGAAAAGAGTTTACAGAAGAATAGTCCTGCAGAATCAGACCAAAGGCCTATCTAATCCAGGCTTCTGCTTCCTACAGTGGCCAACCAGATGCCTAGGAGAAGCCCACAAACAAGGCATGAGCACAATAGCACTCTTCCACTGTTGCTTACCAGTGACTGGTATTTAGTGGCATACTGCTCAGATACTGGAGGTTACATAGAACCATCACGATGAGTAGCAATTGATAGCCTTCTCCTCTATGAGTTCCACCACTGAAAAGGCCCTTCCCTTGTGCCCACCAAACTAACTGCTCTCACACATGAGCACACAAGTAGAGCCTCCGAACCAGATACCATTTCACCACATATGCACAATGTCATCTCCAATCAATGCTTCCAAGCTCAATCAATCAATCAATCAATCAATCAATCAATGTTTATTACAGCAAACAGCCAGCAGATGCTTCCGAGCTAGATTAATTAGAAAGCAGCAGCACTGTGCAGTGTTTAGAACCTGTGACCTTTTGGAACAAAAGGCATATATGCTCTACCCCTGAGCTACAGCCCTTCCCCTTGAGGGTGGACAGCTCTGTGAAAATCTGTTGCAGATCTCTTTCATCTTGCAATAGGTGCGTCTTCCTCCACAAAAGCTATTAAAGGAGCTCACATGGTCTTCAGAAGTGGCGTGCCTGCCTTATAAAGTGCTTGCTCAATTCTTCTTTCCCTACATTTCTACTTACACTTTCCAGTTTTGTTTCTTTAACTGGGAAGAATATTCCCCCCCCCCTTTTTTTTTTTTGCTCGTGCATCTCTTGAGCAATTATCCACAGCTCCTTAGTGGTAAAGAGTACAAGCATAGATTTTAAGTAGCATCTCCAGGTTATATAGCAAATTTGTCCTGTAACTGGGAAGTCAGGAACCAGGGCTCATTTATTGAAATACAATGTGCTCCCTAAGAACATAATATAAGGGCCCAAATACTCAATCTTCCTGTTCTCACAGTGGCCACCCAGATACCTGTGGGAAACCTGCAAACAGGATTTCAGCACAAAAGCGTTCTCTCCTCCAGTAGAGTTCAAAAACATACTACTGAGGATAGCCAACCTGGATAGAAGCCATTAATAGTCTTAGTTACCCTGGATTTATCTCACTATCCCAGTTGGTGACCATTACAGTGGTACCTCAGGTTAAGTACTTAATTCATTCTGGAGGTCTGTTCTTAACCTGAAACTGTTCTTAACCTGAAGCATCACTTTAGCTAATGGGGCCTCCTGCTGCTGCCATGCCGCCGGAGCACAGTTTCTGTTCTTATCCTGAAGCAAAGTTCTTAACCTGAAGCACTATTTCTGGGTTAGCGGAGTCTGTAACCTGAAGCATATGTAACCTGAGGTACCACTGTATTGCCTCCCGTGGGAGTGAGTTGCAAAGTTTAACTATAAACTCCATAAAGTAGTACTTTCTTTGTCTGTTCTGAATCTTTCAACCTTCAGCTTCACTGACCTCAAGTTCTCCATTTCAGAAAGAAAGTGAAGTGTTCAGCACTTGGCTAGATTGTGCCTTTATTTTAGAAAAATAAATCGTAGGAAACATTTAAGTATTACATCATGCTTTTAAAGCTCCCAGTTGCGCACTTACAGACGTAATCATGACGCAACCACTTGGCATATGCCATATAGAGATTCATTTGCATTCGTCTTTCCTCAAACTATCAGTTTTTAATCATGCAGTTTTTAATCATTTTGTTACCCGGAGGCCAAAGAGGTACTCAGAAACTGTTGCACTGGACTTTGTTATCGGGTTTAATATGGTACAACATAAAGCTTTGATGAAAGGAAAGAAGAAAGAACACAGCAAGTTCATGAAGCTAAAAAGCCAAGATGTACTAAACTGGGGCATTCCAAGTTAAAAATAACTACCTAAACTGTGAGACCAGAGCTGTAATTTTGTGCAGCGCAGCATGACATCATGGTTTACATGGGGCCAGCTCAATAAATCAAGCTTTAGCTAATTAGAGATCCTACTGCCAGTCCATATTATTTTGACAAATAATTGAAACGGGACAGTTCATAACACAAGCCAGTTATGTTTGCTAAAAGCATGTTCTTTTCAAACTGTTTTAACTTCACTCCTGCTTACAGATAATTCACATTCAGAAAAGTACAGATCCCAAGTGCTTATTTTGAGTCTGACTTCACTGTCAAGGAATTCTTCAATTAACTTTATGTTGCTTTGAGCATTCTCTCGCCAACGAGAAAACAATCTGTGGTTCCTCGATCCTTCCCGTGCCAATGGCTGCCATTCACACTTCTCTTTTAAATGCCATACACAGTTTCTGCAACAGCCCACCCTTGTTTGGTGAAAACTAGCAAGCAGTCACAACATTGACACATCATACTTAGGAAGGCAGGAGCAACAGGGAAAGTTGCCATTTCTGGTTGAACAGAATGAGAACATAAAGGCATCGACTTGCTACAAAATGACCTGGATGTTGCTTTTTAAAGATTGTTTTAAGTATGTTTATTTTTAAGACTGACAAATCAAAATATCCTCAAATCTACAAAACGGTCTTTAATAAAAATAAAAAAGCCTATAAAGTCACAATCTTGCTACTAGTGTAGGTTAGTTTAAAAGGTAAAGGTAAAGGTACCCCTGCCCGTACGGGCCAGTCTTGCCAGACTCTAGGGTTGTGCGCCCATCTCACTCAAGAGGCCGGGGGCCAGCGCTGTCCGGAGACACTTCCGGGTCACTTGGCCAGCGTGACAAGCTGCATCTGGCGAGCCAGAGCCGCACACGGAAACGCCGTTTACCTTCCCGCCAGTAAGCGGTCCCTATTTATCTACTTGCACCTGGAGGTGCTTTCGAACTGCTAGGTTGGCAGGCGCTGGGACCGAACAACGGGAGCGCACCCCGCCGCGGGGATTCGAACCGCCGACCTTTCGATCGGCAAGCCCTAGGCGCTGAAGCTTTTACCCACAGCGCCACCCGCGTCCCTATGTAGGTTAGTTTATGTTTATATAAAATAAGATCATGAGGTGTGCACACACGCGCGCGCACACACAAATACACTCAACAGATTTAGGGGACATGGAGGGTGCATGGCAAAATAGGAGGGAGGCTAAGTTATTATGAACTGCCAAAAGTACAAGCACATCAGTGGAACTATTTAGTTGGATACTGCCCTTGGATCCCTTACAATAAATATGATTTTATGTGTGGTCTGAAGTTGGTTAAGTCCAGTTTTAGTTTTTTACTTGACACATGCTTTTAGCTCTCATTTTGTATCAAAAATACAATTGTATTGTTGGTTATGTTGCACTGATCTCTGGTAGCCAAACACCATCTTTATTTCATTTCATTTTTTAAATTTGCATATTATCTATCTATATTACTGCACTTGAGGAAGCCTACAACCCATAGAAACGAAAAATACTCCAAAAAAATAAAAAATCGCATTCCCAAACTATAACAATTCTAAATATATCTAAAAACAAATTAACAAAATTCAATAATCTTTTTCACATATAGCATTACACGATAACATTGGAAGCAGAAGCCAGAACTAGTATCTGTGAGCGTGGGGGGTGGGAGAGAATTGGGACTGTATTATACCTTCTTCTTGCTTTTCCCCCACAGCCTTTGGTAATTTCTAAAATGTGTTATCTATTGCAATGTATCAGTTCTAAGAAAAAGGAACTAAAATTTAGCCATGTAAAATTTCTAGCCTACCTTATTCCAAAGAATCGGAACTGAAAACGTTAAAACTGGAGTCCAGTAAAACTGGAGTCAGGACAGAACAGCAAAGGATCATAGAATAATAGAGTTGGAAGGGACCCTGCAATACAGAAATCTTTTGCCCAACGTGGAGCTCAAACCCACAACCCTGAGATTCAGAGTCTCATGCTTTATCAACTGAGCTATCCCTGGTTACAACATCTTAACACTTCACAGCTGCAAAACCTCTTACCAAATGGTCACAAATGGCGAGGCTTGCTTGAGGATCAACCAAGGAAGCGCTCTTTGGGATGTCAGGGCTCTTGTGAGAGATTTGAAGTTTAAGTTTCTTAACAATGATTATGGAACCATTACGTTATACACATTATAACTTTGAAGCAGCTAATGGATTTGCTAATAAAATGATAGAAATCTTGTCTTATTAATGGAAAACACTTGTAATTACAGCCACGGGGTCTAGATATCACAGGGCCTTCCACAGTTAAACACGCTATTTTGGTTAACCTTATCAAAAACAAAAAGGTGACATCTCCCCAAGCAACAATCTGCTTACAAAAACAACAACAACAACAGGCATTTGAAGTGCTGTGATTAAAGAACAAAATATATGCTTCTCTTGTATAAACTTGTACAGATTGCTTCCTATTGATCGTTCGAGTCATATTTTTGGCACTAAATTGCTATTCAGTTACAAAATATAAGCAATAGAGAACAAGTGACGTAATCTATTTACAATTTAGGTTTTTTTATTCTCTACATGAGCAAAGTGTAACACAATCAGGTTGATAAAAATGAAAACCAACTGTTTGCATTTTTTTAAAAAACAAGTTTAGTAGAATAATAATAAATATTTAATTCTATCTAGGGCTTTTTTTCCAGCCGGAACTCTCCAGAACTCAGTTCCAGCACCTCTCAGTTGGGCACCATTGTCATTATAAGAGAACAAGGGAGGTGTTTGTGGTGAGTTCAGCCACCTCTTTTTGTACTAAACTTCCTTTTAAAAAATGCAGTCAGTCAGTTTTCATTTTTATCAACCTGATTTTGTCTTTAAATATCTGAAGGACTGTAACATGGAAGATGGAGCAAGATTGTTTTCTCCTGCTCCAGAAGGTAAGACCTGAACCTATGGGTTTGAATGGAAAGAAAGGAGATTCCAACTAAACATTAGGAAGCACTTTCTGATGGTAAGAGCTGTTCAGAAGGTGATGTACTCTCCTTCATTGGAGGTTCATAAACAATGGTTGGATAGCCACCTGTCAGGGATACTTTAGCTGTGATTCCTGCGTTGCAGGGAGGTGGACCAGATGAGCTTTGGGATCCCTTCCAACTCTACAATTCTATGATTCCATGACTGTGGTATTCCTCTGCCCATTAGTGCTGGGCAATACAGTGGTACCTCAGGTTACATACGCCTCAGGTTACATACGCTTCAGGTTACAGACTCCACTAACCCAGAAATAGTACCTCGGGTTAATAACTTTGCTTCAGGATGAGAAGATAAATCGTCCTCTGGCAGTGCGGCAGCAGCAGCAGGCCCCATTAGCTAAAGTGGTGCTTCAGGTTAAGAACAGTTTCAGGTTAAGTACGGACCTCCGGAACGAATTAAGTACTTAACATGAGGTATCACTATATCAGCTTTTCAGCATCGTGGTATATCGCCAGCCAATCATCGCGGTCTCCCCATCCCCAGCAGAGTCATCCTCAGTGCTGACCCCGCTTGCGCGGGAGCCAACGCCAGGCTGGGGGATCCTTTAACTGCTTGGCCTTGAGGGGACAGGCAACCGCATACTCCTCAGCCGAGCAGTTAAAAGATGCAGAGGGAGGAACAAGCTGTATTGCTGCCTCACCAACGCAGCTTTTTTCTTCCTCTGCGCAGTATGAGGGCAGAGTGGGGTGGTGGTTTCACTCAGCAATATATCACTCGTGAAACCACCAGCGCTCTGCTAGCTGGAGGAAGTTGCTAGCAGAGGGACTCAGGAGTGGTGGCGGTTTCACAAGTGATATATATACCTCTGAGTCATAGAATCATAGAATCATAGAGTTGGAAGAGACCACAAGGGCCATCGAGTCCAACCCCCTGCCAAGCAGGAAACACCATCAGAGCACTCCTGACATATGGTTGTCAAGCCTCTGCTTAAAGACCTCCAAAGAAGGAGACTCCACCACACTGAGTGAAGCCAACATCGTGGTCTGCTCCTCATACCGGTCCTGGGTGATATCTTGATATATCACCCAGGTCCACGACTCATCTAATTAAAACAAAATATATCCTTTGAGTGATTAATCAGGGGTTAAAAATAAATAAATTTACATCCTGCCCTTGCTTCCAAAGGACTTCTCCAGGGCAGGTGTGGGGAACCTCAGATTTGGGACTAGAATGTGTTCCCCAGGACTCATTAATCTACTAGGCCTTGGGATGCGCTTTAGACTAAGCTGTCTCCCCATGTCACACCTTTCACTGGCCCTCCTCCACTGGCCGAGTGTCCTCAGAATGTAAATACTGAAGAGGCCCTTTATGATGCTTCTTGTTGGGATTGCCATTGGTCCTTCCTGGGCTTCTCACTCCTATAGACAAAGACAGAGAACTGAGGAGGAAAATGCAGTTGTGAAGGGAAGGAGGTCTGGCTACCAAGTTGGGTGAGGAAATTGGGGTAAGACAGCTGTTAGGCCAAGAAATTTCTCAAGAACACAGGAGCTGAGCAGGTCCATATATGAATGTATTAGGCTTGGCATTTCTTGGCTTGAGAAATCCATAGGAACATGGGATGCTGCCTCATATTGAGTCACACCACAGGTCCCTCTAAGTTAGTCGTCGTCTTCTTCTTCTTCTTCTTCTTCTTCTTTCTTCGGCAATCACTCGTGGCCAAGGCGGATTGTCTTCCATGAACATGGTCCTAACAGTGAGTCCGTAAGTGACTGTGGAGGCCAATTCTGGACCCGCACATCCTTCCACGTGGGGACATAGGTTTCTGGGCAGGAGTTGATCAGGGTGAGGGTTTGCCAAGCATGCCTTCCTCTTAGCACATCTAGGTTAGTACTGCCTACACTGACTAGCAGAGTGTTCCTCTTCAGACAGTTTTGCAACTCCTGGCCCTCATATAGTCTGACAAACAGTAGAGGTCTGTAGTTAATTTCTCATGATAATAACTTCCAGGATTATTATTTTTCCAACTAAAGATATAGTTTCTAACTATAAAAATATTTCTAATTAAGCACATGAGACATTCTGCATTATGAAAGAAGAATAAAGTCTCAGCAAGATATCCTCTAGCTTGTAAACATGAAAGTCTTCATGCTTTATTACATTTCTTCTACACCTTTAATCTTCTATAAGAGGGCAAAGACCAGAAGAATAATGCAGAAAACAAGCTCGAATGTTATTCTGACTCATACTCAGTTACAAACTACCAACTAACAGATAAAGGAAAGGCTGCAATATTAGCTTTTCAGTTACTCTTTAGGAAGGGATTTAAAATGTCTCCTGCATTATTACCTCATGCTTGGACCTCATGAATTAAAACTATATACAAGTAGAAAGTAATTCAGTCCTGTAGTTATGTATACTATATCCTCAACTAAAATAAAAAGAAGTGGGGAGAGAAGGAAAAAGGGAAATGAACTCCTGTTCTCAGCCAACTTCTCATTTTCCCCAACTTAATTGTGAACTGAAAGAGTTTTGTCTCTTTCAACATTGTGTCTAACTGCCACTTGAAAAGAAGAGATATGGGGAACAGAATGGTTAAAACAAGATTGCATTATAAGCCCAGTTTTACATTGATTAGCATTTCTATACCAAGTTTCTTTTCTACAGTACAGTCTATTTTTGCTGTTGGAATTTAGTTGGTTTTGGAATGCTCTCCAAAAGTTTATTGTATAAAAACATTTAAACTCAAAAATGTACACTATAAAGATGCTTTGTTTGGCATGAAAGTGTTTTATGACATCCGTTAGGAAGATACGTGACCCCTCTGAGCCACTGTTAGCAGTATTATAGCTTCACTGTTCTGTGTTTCCCTTATACCGTGGAAGCCAACACATAACATAAGGTCAGTATTCCTTATGCTCCCCAATTTTCTCAAGACCACAAGAGGAGTGCAAAGAAATATCTTTCGTGTGATTTAATGAAGCACCTTGCAGTAAAACTGCTCGGACTCATCAACTCACCATCTCCCTATAACATTCTGAATACTTCCACAACATTTTGAAAACTGCCAGCACATCCTACCTTGCAGCTAAACGGTTTCACATACTTGTCACGTCTAATAGGACACCTTTGTTGTAACTGCAGCTTTTCTCCAAATCCTTTCCAATTTGGCCATCTCCTTAAACTGGGGCTGCAGTCTAAGGATACTATTTGTAGTTCTGCTCTCTTCTACTAATTACTTGGCTTTTTATTACTTTGGTAAGTAACTCCAGTATCCAGAAATGAACTCCAACCAAGATGGAGTTTCATTTAGAGCCATTTCTGCTGTAGTTTCATCATTGGCTGCTCCTTTACGTATGACTGATGGAATTTCTATTTGTTTTAAAGCCTGCTAAGCTGTTGTTCTTCTGTGCAATTTACTACTGTACAGGTTTTTGTGTTTGTAAGTTGCTTCAGGAACCCTTGCCTAAGAGCTATATTATAAATCTGAGGAATAGATAAAAATAGTCGAAGATTTGGAAAGAGAGTGTTGCTGCTTGACCTCATGATCTGAGTATTATGGAGCTATAGTATCAGGTGCATTTGTCCTTGGATAATTTTGTTCTGTTGCTTTTCAAAGGAGGACAAATGTGAGGTGTTGCCATTTAAAACCATTATATTATATCACATTTCCATGCAAACCTTAGCTGAATGTCTATGTGAGTGTCTGAGAGAGCGTGAGACAGGAAGTCTCAGTACTGCTGGAAGTTTAGTTTCACTTCTGAAAGTGTGGCTGTTCCGTACTGATGCTCAAAGAGCACAGATGTGATGATGGATTCTCTGTATATAGACTGTAAAATAAAGCAGTTTAGAGCTACTGATTGACTCTTTCTTCTGCTATGATATGCCAGAAGACAAGTGTGCTCCTCTCAGGAGGGAGGGGTCGCTTATCACCAGTCTCTCTGGACTGAGGGAGATTTACAGCCAGGGAGGACCACCAGAGAGATGCCCCAGTGTCTTGGGAAGTTGGCGGCCTTCCCAGGCATGTTTCCAACAGAGTTTACACAGGAACCCTGAGGACCAGGAATCTCAATGAAGCACAGGACACATGCTGACATTCAACTGACTTTGCGAATGTCCACCTCAGCGGTCATTCACCATGGTTGTGCCATCTGAAATGGCCATGGCCAAGAGCCATACTCAACTGGTACAAAAATAGTTCTGTGGGCATTAACATCTCCTCAATAAAAAAAGATGCTCATACATTACCGAATAAGAGCGTCCTGCATATGAGCTTCAACACAAACAGTATTCTTACCTAGAAAAAAGGCAGTAGATCAGTTCCACGCTCTCAAAACACTTCTAAAACAATGACTTCATGATATCTTGCCAACCAGGAAACACTCCCTTCCACCCACCCAACTGTACTCAAAAAATGTGAGTGACACAAGAGCCGAAGACTGAGATTAAAAAGAAAGCACAACTAAAGGAAATTTAGGCACAAGCTAAAGGAAATTAATTAAGGCAGTGAAACTTGTCTTAAGCACCCACCCCAGAGACCATTAAATTAAAGCTAATTTAGGTGTTTAGAAAAAAGCCCTAAATGTTTAGGGGGGAAACCCCACATGGGATTCATAAAGCCACTTATGTTCGGGCCTATCTTCTGAAAACCAGCACTCTAAATTCTGAGTTGACAGCATAATGGGTTGGTGGTGGTATTTGTTTTCCGGCACGCTTATGTAAAATATTCACGCAAAGACACATGAGAGTTTGTCAGCACTTAAATAAATAAATCTTATATTCCATTCTACTACCTGCATCTTTTGCCTAAGATATTGCTTATATTTTAAGATGAGCCAGTCAATGCTATTTTATAATGCTTAAAAATTACTCAACTTTGTGCTCAATTTTAAAGTATTATTTTTATTCTTCTTATTTATTTCATAGCAAAACAAATTAGACAAGGAAAGGAGTAAGAAGCAGGAAAATAGAATTTTTTATTTTCTCTTGAGAAAACATTATTGTATTTCTATATTTTTATGTTTTATCATAAAAGGTTCAGAACAAGCAAATTTAGCAGGTGATTGAATGAGAAGCCAGGACACCCCCCCCCCTTATGGATGATTAGTGATGGATTCCTTCCAGTAGCACCTTAAAGACCAACTAAGTTAGTTCTTGGTATGAGCTTTCGTGTGCATGCACACTTCTTCAGATACACATCTGAAGAAGTGTGCATGCACACGAAAGCTCATACCAAGAACTAACTTAGTTGGTCTTTAAGGTGCTACTGGAAGGAATTTTTTTTGTTTTGACTATGGCAGACCAACACGGCTACCTATCTGTAACTAGTGATGGATTGTAAAGTAGGAAGAAGTGAGTAGGAATAAACAATTTTCTAGTTTAAAGTTTCAAAAAGAGAAAAAAATATAATGGTCATAGCAGAAAGTTCACTGAAGAAAACAAATTTGATGTCAGGAATCATTATGACAGTTTAAGAGATTGGAACATTCTAGGTTTTTTTTTGGGGGGGGGAGGAAGAGAATTAATGGGAAGCATGATGGAAAGCTGCAAACTTATAAACAGAGTGGAGAGAGTAAACAGAGTTTTCTGCATCTTACAATACCGAAACTTCAAATAAAGCATTTCTCCACTTGAAATGTAATTAAGTAATGGAATTGCTTTAGACTAGCTGACATGGTTTTAAAAGAGGTTTGGACAAATTAATAAAAGATGTTCTTATTTTTGTCTATGACAGCTTTAAGAGAATTTTATGAAATATACCTCTGGATGAAGCAAACAAACATCTTGCTTTGTTGCTAAATTTCTGGGTGGGTAGAGGCGGGAGGGGGGGAGGGGAGAGATTCTGACTAATCACTGATGGAGGCAAGTGTAATAGACTAGATAAACCTTTTTTTCCACGAGATCACGCCAAGATTAAAAATCATAAGGTTCTGAACATTGTCACCAATTCTACAGATTACAACCTAGCACATTTTAAACAAAAAGTGCATGCCAAATGACTCCATCTCTTGCTGATAAAGCTTGTACACCTTTCAGCTTCCAGTGTCAAGAAAATATGAATCACTCATCTAAGCTAACAAGGTTCCCATCATGTCATACTGCAATGACTTGTACTTCTTGAATCAGACAAGATGATACAAGCACTCCTTAGTTCTGTTGCTCAGTTCTTGTCCTTCTTAGAATCTCCCCTTAGTATAGGTTCCATAATCAGACTGCCTTGTTACAATTAAAATTGTGCAACTAGCATTGGAAAATCTAAACAGTATAATTGGTAAGGGGGCTAAAAGGGTATCTTTTAAAACTTCACCAGTAGCTTGCAGGTACAGGTCATCATCGCTGCAAAAAGCAAATAATTTCATATCCACATTTTGTCTGATCTTACTAGAACTACAATAGTAATTTATGTAGCTTCTTTCAAAGTGCTTGAAAGCTTATTTTATTTAAAACATACAACTTATGAGGTACATTATGGCAGAGAAACACAGAGAAAGAGAGAGAGAAAGGTTTGCTCAATGATACTCAAGAGAACTTCATGACTAAGCAGGGAACTGAGACTGGATTGAGCAACATTCACACCCAGCACTCTACGGTTGCATAGAATCTGGCAGATTTTCAGTCCTCAATATCTGACAGCAACAAATTTTATATTACATCGTCTGATGAAAGGTGATGTGCTTGATATAGTGACATCTGAGAGACTGAGAGAAAACGCCTTATCAATGCTCACCTTTTTCCTTCTGCAGAAGGATACTGCAAGAAAAATATTTTCCAACCCTGCAGAAATAAGGCATGCTAACAGTGCGGGAGGATTACAGACAGACACACAGACACAGACACACACACACCTGACAGCTTAATGCAGACTAATGGAGGGAGGGTATTGCAATATATGGCCTGGACTCTGTGATGAGGTCTTCAAACTATTGTCATTAGGGCATGGATCCAAAAAACACATCTAAAGGACTGTACATGTAGCCAAAGCTTTGACAATCATTTAAAAACAGAAAAACAGCATCCGGTCTCTTTGGCAGCGCAAACCACAGCAGGAAAAACAGCAAGCAAAGGTCTGGCTCTCTATGTGGTCCTCTCCACTATGCATGGATCCATTCTGTGGATCCCAGCAAAGTTCATGAGGATTTAAAAAGGAAACTGATAAAAAGTGAGAACAAAAAAACCCAAGAACCTGAGATTGCTCCAGAGCTGTTTGAACTACTGATGCCTTTCTAGCTCATAGCATGGTTCACTTATCAGCACTAAATATGTGTAATGCTTCATAAATATCAGGCTTGAAGCAAAACTACTTCTAATCAGATCTGGCATAAAAAGGGGGGAAAACAGGGTGAGGTAAGTGTGATCATACCCTGCAGAAGAATAGTGGATGGCAGAGCTTCAGCACATTACTTAGACACTAAACAGTAGAGAGCTAGAGATAATTCTCAGGTAAACTTTCCATGAGCCACTACGTCATCCTTCCCTAACCTCCCAGCATTAATCATGTCAGTAGTAAACCTGATGCAACCAAGCAAGAATGTCTGATTTACAGGGAGGCAGGGCAATGCTAAGGGAACAAACACATTGGCATGTCAAGAAAGGAAACACCAACTCAAACTTAATTTCAGCTCTGTAACTTGCCCCAGAAGAAAACAAACATTTTCTATTTTCTCTTCCCACCCCCCAATCCAGCATGGCGTTTGCTCAAAGATTTACCAACTGAGAATAGTCTCTTATGATTTTTTTCCCCTGGAGTCTGGACATCACAACCATGAATAAAATTATGTTGTAGGAAGAGACATGCACGTATCTCTTCCCAAATTCGACTGAGGTTGCCAAGTTGCTCCCAAAACTTTGTAGCTATGTTTCTATAAGCCTTCCCCGTCGTGGCAAAACTTAATAACATTAGTAATTTACTGAAAGTCTTGAAACACACAAAATGTCAACAGAAAAAGACAAAATGGTAAACTTAAAGCTGGTGTTATGAAAGTCCCTTGGCTGCGGATGAAAACACCAACCCTACACCTGATTCTAACGCCCACCCATCTCAATTACATTTTCTAATCCAAAACTATGAAATCACAGGGGCTCAGACCACCTCCCTTACACACTGTGGCATTAGAGGACTGAACTGTGTTTCTGTACCGATTCACTATATGGCAGCAGATATCTAAGCTGCATTTGCACTTGGACTTCCTGCAGAAAAAACATGTAAAATGTGAAGATAGCTTCCCTTTATATTTTACATGTTTCCTTCAGGAAACAATGGTGTAAACATGGCAAATGTTTAGACTCCTATTTAATATATTGGCCTTTTGGCAAAGGCATTGATATTCAGAGGAAGAATTTGCTGCTTTTGCAGTTGAGCAAGTGTTAAACTCACTCACATCCTGGCCATTTTAACCAAGTTTAACTAAGAAAAGACAAGAGATCACTTGCAAAGTGGCTAAAGCAAACAGACTTTTCCCACTGTACCCATCTCAAGTTGAAGAGCCTGAAAGCGATGCATTATGAGAAAACACTGGGTACACACGTGTGTTGAAGACAGGGCACTTTTGTCATTTGAATGTGTTCAATGTGCTCCTTTTTTTTTACCAAGTCACTCAGTGGTTTTTCCCACCATGACAGCAACACCCATTGCATTAGTAATATGAATGACAGTTAGTCACTTGGGAGCAACTCAGTTATTGTGTCTGTGGTGTAAGACTCGTGCATTTAATCCTGTTTCTCAGATATATGTGACCCAAAATTACAGCACAAGTCTCCCTAGTGAAGTGCCTAGCAAAAATCCCCTTAGTGGGGGAGGCATTAACAAAGCATTAGTTTGAGTCACAAACACACCACTGTTTCCCTTTGCATCATAGCCTTTGTCCACATGGTGAGAAGCACATACAGTTTCACAAGAGGGGTATTCAAGGACACGTAGGGTCTTGAATCCAGGCCTTCAGCATGAAAAATCAAAAGCTTATGTTTACTACCAGACTGCTAAGATATTGGCATGCATCACTGAGTGCATTTTAGAATTTCATAAATTGACATTATTGGAGAATATAATTGCTGAAACGGAAGCAACCATTTTTATCTCTGCTGCACATGAAAGTTATGGGCAGAAATGAAGGACACACCTGAAATGCAAAAGCCCATAGGTATCAGGATGATGGGAAGGGAAGATAATTTCAGTCAAGAAAAGGAAAGGATGCAGGTTTCAATGGATGATAGAGGAGGATGTGTTCAGGAAAGAGGCAGGGAGAACTGACAATATTTATTTAATTTAGCTTGCCTGCTGGGTGAAGATGAGTAGAAGGCAAGAAGGAAAGCAGAAGGCAGTGGATGATGCACAACAATATCTACTACCCTTTAAGTCAAGCTTCCTCAAACTCGGCCCTCCAGATGTTTTGGGACTACAATTCCCATCATCCATGACCACTGGTCCTGCTAGCTAGGGATCATGGGAGTTGTAGGCCAAAAACATCTGGAGGGCCGAGTTTGAGGAAGGCTGCTTTAAGTATTGGGATCAGTGGGAAGTGGAAGCTGTTTATTCATAACTGAACCAATTTGGATGGCTAAAAACGCCAGGGCCTTGCTTATCCCCAGACTTGGAAAATACTGTAAACTGCACCAGAATTCTTTTCATTAAATAAATTATTAATAATAATAAATAATAATTTTATTATTTATACCCCACCCATCTGGCATAGTGGACAGGCTGAAACACAACTATAGCAAATGCCCAAGTATGACAGCGAAGCAAAACCCACGACAACTTCATCACATCATAGGGAGAGGACAAAGAAGTCTGGAGAGTCCATTCAGGTGGACAAACTAACCTGAGATTAACATTCTCAGCCTGGAGTGGCTTGGCCATTGGCATCATCCTGCCAAGGAGTAAGGAGGATTTCAGCACACATCAGGTGCAAGTGTATGCCCAAATGGTCCAGCTGGATCCCCCCACTCAGGAACTAGTACCACGGTCATATTCACAGGGTCTTACATACTACCACATTGGTACCTCTGGTTACGAACTTAATTCATTCTGGAGGTCCGTTCTTAACCTGAAACTGTTCTTAACCTGAGGTACTACTTTAGCTAATGGGGCCTCCCACTGGCGCTGCACGATTTCTGTTCTCATCCTGGGGCAAAGTTCTTAACCCAAGGTACTACTTCCGGGTTAGCGGAGTCTGTAACCCGACGTGTTTGTAACCCGAGGTACCACTGTACTCCGCTTTCACTTGGCACTTGCTTCTACTGCAACTGGCCAAAGCTCATGCACACTTTTATAAGTTTCCAGCAGTGCTTTTTTCTAGAAAAATAGGTGTTGGTACTCATCATGAAGGTGTTACAGTAAGTGCCACACTTTTTAACAACAACAAAAAGAGGCATCGGTACTGCGTACCTCCCCTCCCCCCCGGGTGCCCCCTGGAAAAAAGCACTGGTCTGCAGTAAGGCAAAGATTTGTAAGAGGTAGTTTATTAATATTAAGGTAAAGGTACCCCTGCCCGTACGGGCCAGTCTTGACAGACTCTGGGGTTGTGCGCCCATCTCACTCAAGAGGCCGGGGGCCAGCGCTGTCCGGAGACACTTCTGGGTCATGTGGCCAGCGTGACATTGCTGCATCTGGCGAGCCAGCGCAGCACATGGAACGCCGTTTACCTTCCCGCTGGTAAGCGGTCCCTATTTATCTACTTGCACCCGGGGGTGCTTTCAAACTGCTAGGTTGGCAGGCGCTGGGACCGAGCAACGGGAGCGCACCCCGCCGTGGGGATTCGAACCACCGACCTTCTGATCGGCAAGCCCTAGGCACTGAGGCTTTTACCCACAGCGCCACCCGCGTCCCTTTTATTAATACTACCAAGTAGGTTTATGATACAGTCAGAAATGCAGACTTTTTGAGCCTCTGCCTTTTGTTATTAAACATGCTGGGGCAGAGGAAGCCACCACATAACATCCCCAGGCTTCTTCTTCTGCACTTATGGTCCTCTGCCAATGCCATGTGGTGCCTCACTCAAGCGCTAGCTATTCCAGGCGCTTACCTCTAAGACAGACAATTGCCTTTCACTAAGCTACCTTTCGCTAATTAAGTGTTTACATACATATTTTTGCTGCACGGAACTTTTATTTTGCAAATGAGACTTGTGTCACAAGAACAGTTCCTGTAAATAAATATCTCCAGTGGGTTCCCAAACAGCTTTCGGTAATATTAAAAGAGCTGAACATTCCCCCCTTTGAATGAACGTGCTAGAGGGAAGTGAAGAAGAAAGATTATGAGTGGAAAAATTCTTAAATTTAAAACAAATAATACAGTATTTTATAGCTGAATGGAGCAGACAATTGCCATATGGCAAGCATCTGTTGGTGTCTACACCTCAAAGCTATTTTTTTAAATAATAATAATAAAAACCTAGACAGACTTTTTATTTTAAGTGGCAAAGTGTTGGATCAGTGTATGGTGAGACAGCATGCAAGAGAACTGTACAACAGCTAGTCTAAAAGAAAAGAAAAGAGGGTATCAGTAGTCAAGAGAGTGACCTCTATCAGGGACTTAAAAAGAGGCAGTTCACTACATCAAATATGTACTAAGATGTCACAACTCAACTGTAGCTTTCTGAAAAGGAAAAAAACCCTCTGAAAACCCAGCCTCCTAAAAGTTCACTAAAGAGTTATCCAGAATACATGAGCTAATGCAGACTAACTGGTGCCTTCTCCTCCTGCTCTGTCATTATCTATCAGTAATAGATGGTTTAATCCTAAAAATATATGATGCGGTTTTCACTCTGGGTACTAGCTTCCAGATGGAGGGGGTAAAATGCAGAATGTCACTGAGCTTGAAAAGGCTCTCCATGTGCATTAAATAAATTAGTGGCTCCCTGAGAGATAAGAAAAGTTAATTCTCACAAATTCTTTCCCATACAAGTCAGATTTTAAAACTTTTTCTAAACTCTGTGTTGCATGTGTCGGCACCTATATTAAACTAAGCACCTTTTGTAGCTTTTAATTTTTCCCTTCTCAGTCTCTAACATGTCAGGCAAAACCAGTTTATTACACAGGTGCAAAAGAACAGAGGATCACTTGCAGATTTAGACTTGTTACATGAAGGGTTCATGTTTTTAAAAAATCACTGTTTTTTATATACATATATATCCAGATATTTTCTGTTTATTTTAAAGGTATGCGTTGTTGGTGTGTGTGAGTGTGTTTTTTCAGACCTGTTGCTGATTACAAAGAATTCATAGCATGTTAAGTAAAGCAAACTATTAAAATTACTTTATTTTAAAGACCTGCGACTGATTTTAAGTACAGTGGTACCTCAGGTTAAGTACTTAATTCGTTCCGGAGGTCCGTTCTTAACCTGAAACTGTTCTTAACCTGAAGCACCACTTTAGCTAATGGGGCCTCCTACTGCCGCCGTGCCGCTGGAACACAATTTCTGTTCTCATCCTGAAGCAAAGTTCTTAACCTGAAGCACTATTTCTGGGCCAGTGGAGTCTGTAACCTGAAGCGTATGTAACCTGAAGCGTATGTAACCTGAGGTACCACTGTACACACTGAGCCAATCACAAATGACAACAGGTAGAATCTTCAAAAGCATTGACATAACAAAGACCCCATGTTTTCAGGAAGTTAATAATAGTGTACAAAGCCCTAAACAACAAGGGATCCAAGAATCTAAAAGAGCACCTCTCCTAGTAACAACCACCTCAGACCATCATGCTACACAAATGTAATGAAAACACACACACACACACACACACACACTGCTACAGTTAGGCATCAGTGAATAAAATTGCCATTGCTGCCAATGGGAGGGGCGTTTCTAACCAAAATACAGTACTGTGATTGTGGTGGGAAGGGTTAACATCCCCCCACCATAAGTGATCTTCCCATAGACATTTGGTTGGGAACAGGGTGTTGGGACTAGATGGACTTTGGCATTTTGTTCTCTCTGCACATTGCCTTTCCAAATAAAATCAACCCTAAGCCTGTCATTAAATGCAGATTAGTATGCAGAACTAGGTTTATGCATGAAAAATGACTACAGTATCATGTTCTAGGTGGAAACACACTCTAAGACATCAGGTTATCTAAAAGAACATCTCCCCTCAGAGAGATGCCTGCCCATTTTAATAATAAAAGACAGCCCCTTCTGTTTGTGCCGTGTCCTATGGAAATCCATCTCACAGCCACTAAGAGGAGGGCCTCCTCTGCAGTGGCTCCAACTTTGTGGAACTGTCTCCCCCTCAGAGAGCTAGTGGGCACCAACTATTTCTGTGGTTTTCCAGCTACTGAAAACCTACATATCTGTCCAGGTATCCCTGGGTCCCTGATGTCTAACTAGCAGATTTTATCTGCTCCTGAATGAGGTGGCTCCATATTTTATTATATTTTACTGTATTTTATTCTACTGTGAATTGCCTTGGCCTTATTTTTAGTTATATATATATGCGCACAGTGACACATGCATTTGGAAACTTAAGATTCCCCTCCATTAATTGTTGTTGTTATGTCGTTTAGTTGTGTCCGACTCTTCGTGACCCCATGGACGAGAGCACGCCAGGCAGTCCTGTCTTCCCTCCATTAATATACTACCATAATTAATAATGCTGCCAAGGCTATAATAAAAACTAGTTTGTGGGACATTGAACGCCAGGAACTAACAGCAGCAGCAGAGAAAACATGTTCCCCTCTTTTCACTGGCCAGGTTTAATTCAAGTCCTTCAAACCTCCTATGGGGAAGGTTCTCGGGAATGGTGGAAGGAGAAAGAATTTGCCCATGTGAAGACCATCAGGTGGAAACTCTTGCACATATGGTTCTTAAATATAAACTACAGTGGTACCTCAGGTTACATACGCTTCAGGTTACATATGCTTCAGGTTACAGACTCCGCTAACCCAGAAATAGTACCTTGGGTTAAGAACTTTGCTTCAGGATGAGAACAGAAATCGTGCTCTGGAGGCGCGGTGGCAGCAGGAGACCCCATTAGCTAAAGTGGTGATTCAGGTTAAGAACAGTTGCAGGTTAATAACAGACCTCCGGAACGAATTAAGTACTTAACCCGAGGTACCACTGTATATGTTGATCTCTGCCAGCAGTTCCTAGATCAACTCTGCATGCCCAAATGGAAACCAGAATTAGAGGTCATACATTTTCTATTATTGGGGAATAATCAGGAGCTCACCAAGTTAGCGGCTAAATATCTTTATCTGGTTTTTTGTCGTCGAAACACATTGCAGACGTCTGATCTCCCTGGAGACCTAGAGATGTAATGTTAGACTGCTTTGCCTCTTTCATTTGACAAGTGTTTTGTGTCACTGGGAAGGCGTGAATTCTGTATTGATTTGCTATGGATGTTTGTATGTGATGCCAATCAACGGTTTGATGATGATGATGATGATGATGATGATGATGATGACAAATAATAATGATTTACTGAAGGTTTCTTTTTGGGGGGGGGGGGGAATTAGAGGAATAAAGAAAAATCAAGCCTCACTCTTTAACTATCCCTACATAAGCAGAAAAGACTGTTTCATCAACAAATTTTCCAGTTTTAATGCCAAATTGCCAATGTGGAAACTAATTTTGCTGGAGACAGCAATTTAACCAAGTTCTATGTAAATGGTTGATACTTTAGTACACAGCATATATCAGAAAGACATGGCATTTACCATTTTGTATACTAAAATAATGAAGACCATTCTTTTGGACAGGAATGCTGCTGTTGTAAATACATTTTTGTGGCAATTTAATTGTAAGTGAAGTTCAATTAACTTCAGTCTTGTAATAAGTGGCCCTTTGGGAGGGCATGTTTCTGACATCTTTGCATGCAACATATACATTACGAGTCCCGTCCCTCTTTTTTTTTTGCAATCTCTTTTGGATAGTATTAGGATTATATGTCATAAATGAGGTCATCCAGACTTGTACAGATAGTTTACACCAGCTGTTAAGCATTTCTTTAAAATACTATTAACTCTTTGTTACTTCTGACAGCGCAACAGCTATCTCAAATGCAAACAGGATATTCCATACATATGGCAATTTCTGGCTACGAAGTATTATTTATTTATTTATTTAATGAATGAATGAAAGAAAGAAGCCCTGCCTTTTGGTTCTGTTTTAAAAGCAAAGATTCGGGACCTGCACTCTCTACTTAAGGGGTGGGGGTAACCTCTTGAGCCCGAGGTACACATTCCCTTCTGAACAGTCTTCCAAAGACATCCCAGTGGTGGGCAAGAGGCAAGAGTCTCACAAATTAAAAGATTAAAAGCTAAATAAAAGACTAAAAAACTAGGGAGACTCCACCGACAATAGCTAATATGAAGCAAGAGGCCTTTCCTCCGTTTTGAAATTCTGTTCTGGGGTTTTTGGTGTGTGTTTTTTTCCATTCTCCTCTATTTTGAGGGGGAAAGGTTTATGCTGTTATAGCCTCCAAACTCAAAGCAGCTTTCTTCCAGTTTCGTAAAAGTCCTCTAACATGTTTAAATGCATGCATATTTATGACATCTGGAATCAAGTCCCACCTAGTTTTAAACTACAGAAGCTAAGATTATTTCACGCAACAGGAATTTACTTTTTGTTAAGCCCTTTCTACCTTGTCAAATCAAGTCAATTTTGTGCATCCTTTTAATCTCTGCTCACTGGCAGCCTTGAGAAAAGCTCTATTGTGCTACAGGTGGTGTTGAAAGATAAGGAGCTAGAAAGCAGTTCCCACATCGGCCTTTTGATAACCATGATGTTCAGCATACATCTTGCTTGACAATGCCAATGCCATAAAACCTTCAACAGATTTTTTTCTCTCTCTCTCTCCAATGGCTATCAGACTACAGCATTTGGGCAGGATCCTACTAATTAGTTGGGCTAGCTGGAGCGAGTGCAACAAATCTCAGTAGCACAAGAGGGCCTCCTTCAATACTCCCCACTGCCCCCCGCCAAACTAGCTTGGGGAGTTAGAAGAAGCCCTAGAACGGGGGGGGGGGGGGGGGGAGGGAGGGAGAGAGAGAGAGAGAGAGAGAGAGAGAGAGATACAGTGGTACCTCGGGTTACATACACCTCAGGTTACATACACTTCAGGTTACAGACTCCGCTAACCCAGAAATAGTACCTCAGGTTAAGAACTTTGCTTCAGGATGAGAACAGAAATCGTGCTCCGGCGGCGCAGCGGCAGCAGGAGGCCCCATTAGCTAAAGTGGTGCTTCAGGTTAAGAACAGTTTCAGGTTAAGAACGGACCTCCGGAATGAATTAAGTACTTAACCCGAGGTACCACTGTAGTTCTGTGTGGCTGGACAGAATGATTGCAATAATGCAAATTTAATCCCACCCTTTGTTTCTAGTATGTTTCTAGCCTTGGGTGATAGTCACTTATGCCTGCGCAACAGTGGAACAAATTTTCACTCATGGAGGAGGACTTCCCCTTCCTCTTCTCTCTCTCCCCCCCCAATAACCCCCTTTCACAAAAAGTCTGCTTTGGAGGGTTACGGGGCCCCCTGGAGCAGGTTTACGGATCCTGAGGGGCTGCAGCAGGAGGAGAAAAGGAATAGAAAATGCACTTACACAACATTGAATATCACCATTAGTAGTCCCACTGAAATCAGTAAGACTGACGTTAGTTAACTTAACACATTTATTTCACTGGGTTTAAGGCATGACCAAGTCTGGATAGACCGACAGATAGATATAAAAACTTGCCTGAATTAAGAGGTGAAACCTGTGACTTCCTCCTGAAATTTATCTTTGCAAGCATTATCCTCAACAAGGATGACTAAGCTTCAACCGGGAAACTGTGCCCAGTGCTCCAAAACTGCTGCACCATCTTCTGTGCTCTTCCACTGGTCTTTTCAACGACGTTTCTCTTCTGCCTTTCATACCAAGCAGAATTATCATCTTGCTCCAGAGAGTGGGTAAAGCGACCAGATGGAGCATGTTGGCTTTGCATGTGGGGAGAGACAGGTTCAAATCTATATATGAAGCTAACTGGGTGGTCACTGGCATCTCTCTTTCAATCCAATCTCCCAGTTATGAAATACCATATATTGCCACCCCTTATTCCATCAGACCCCCTACAAAATAGCTTAACAAAATGGAACAGCGAGAATCCTGAAAAACACTTCGCCAAATACACCAAATTATTTAAAATCAGCCTCCAAAGTACCAGGATAGATCTTTTAATATGTAAAACATCTGTTTTATAAAAAAAATTCCTGAATTTTTAAAAAATTAGTTGTGACTTTCCAAAATGGATTCCCCTCCACCCACATCACCTGGCCACCACTCAAGTGTCCCAGCCCATGTGTTAATTAGGACCAGCTTAGGGTCACCTCTTGGCAAACATGACAATTAACTAGTATCTCCCACATATGCTTTTAAGTCACATGCTGAGTACCAGCATTCTGTTGTCACTTGGCAGATGTTGAAGTACTTCCATTATATTTAAAACATCAAAGTGGGATGCATTTCTATCTGGAAGCCCTAAACTGAAGTAAAATAATGTAACAGAACACCCAGTTTGGCAAGCTGCAGAGATCTTAAAGATGATGGACATGAAATAAATAAATCCAAGGTGCCTTCTCATCCACTAGATTACTAGCATTGGTGCATATCTACAGGGTCAAGATGAGACACGGCCTGCTCACTGGATCACCTGATCTCTGGGAGAGAATGGGAAATTTTATTCAGGCCTATCTCTGCCTAACAACATTTGTCAAAAGAAAATTCACACAAAATGCTTTGGAAACAAGCACAGGACCTTAAGTCACCACAATCTATTGAAAACATGTGTACTTAAATGTAATGTCTTGTATCCATATGTAGCTTAAGCATTTCCTTCTACACAGCAGTGACATCGCTTAATTTCATACCCGCCATGAGATCTCCTGCTTACATATGGAAATATGAATCACTATTTGTAATGGAAATAATGAGTTGTAGCAGCTGTAACCTGTCATATAAAGAATCAGAACTATAAAAATTAGTGTGGTTACACGGCATTACAATAATTTAGAGCTGGGGACAATGAGGATTCTAATGCTGTACAATATACTATTTATTTTTAGAGATATCAGCAGAAACTCCATTATTAAATGAAGCTGGTAATCCATTTGCTTTAAGAGTTTTCCAACTTCCCAACGAGTATGCTTAAAACCCAATTAAATCTGCAGTAAGACTGAAGATTTTAGAAAGGCCACATTGAATTTCTTATTGTGCCAACAAAGGGTAAAGGTTTTACTGCAGTTTAGCTGCATTTACCATTTTTCTGTGTGATTAGTTTCAGGGGAACAGTGCCCTATTATTAGTACCTGATTCACTGTGCATGAGCATATTGCAGTATTATGCAAACAGTGTTTTCAAATTTGCATAAAAATGCAAGCAATATTAAAATTAAATGTTGACAACTAAACACATGATTCACTTGCAGGCATAGGCCATGCCTAAAAATCAGGTACTTTAAATTTCACCTCCATAAACTCTAATTTTTAATATCAAATGACAGTAAGCAAGCGACTATTACTTCTTATTCTTCTTATCCTTTTACCTTGGGCATGGTATCCAACTGCAGCCACAACACAGAATCTAGCTCTTACTCTGAACACCAACAAATCATGCATTCGATTTAAGAGTGTGCATGGTGAAAGTAGCAAATGTTCCACAGTCACTTGCGCTGCCTTGGACAGCAGGGGCTCCTGAAGAAGGCCCTTCATAGAAAATATTAAAATACAAATGGTAAAACAGACGAGTCCTAGCCATGAAGAAGGAACCACCGTATACCTCTGCATGTAGCTTTTCCAGCTTATCTAGAGCAGAAGCTGCTGTACTTGCGAAAATCCAAACTGAATAGCTGAGACAACCTGATAACAGGGAGTTAAACCACAGAATGACAAAATAAATATTGCAACTATCACTTTAGGAACTCTGATTTGGGTTTTGTTTTTTAAAGCCTGAAGTAGCTCCTTATATCACAACCGTTTCCATTCATTACGCCAATCATAAAATACTTGCGCTGCGTAACTACCAGCTGGGGGAAAAGGAGGATCCAGAGTAAGTGCTTCGAAAGGCAGCTGCAAGTTTGACAAGGCTATTTCTTACAAGAGCGCTGCAAATCCACAGAGGGGTTTAACTCTCAGCAGAGTTACGTCTTGTACAGGTGGCCCATATAACTTCATGAGGATTCTGTTCCTAATAGTTTTCAAAGTCCACACACCACATTTATTACTATAGTTCTGACTAAGACCCCAAACTATTTTTATGGGACCCTATACAATAGTAATAGTCTAGGATTTAGTTAAGCTTTCAAAGCTGAATTATATCTGAGGAAGCGTTGCCCCTCAACATGTAATTAATTCAGGGACAAAACCAAAAGATGGGGCACCAGGATATTACTAAATGCTTTAAAAACTGGCTTCAGCATGTGCTGGTATCTTACACATTAATTTGTCTTTTTCGTTGTGCGCGAACTTCACACGTAAGCAACTGGGAGTGTAGAATAGCCAACAAGTACAAGTTGGAGCCCATTTAGAGTAAGGGGAGGGCGGGGAAAGAGAACTGCGAAATCCTTCCCCCATCCAGCACAGCACAGCACTTCCGGGGTTAAATTTGGAGTTTCCTGCTCACTAGCCCAGAATTACTAGCTCACTAGCTGGAGAATTTAGCACAATAGCAAAATTATTGTACTGCAAGTCAGGGAGGAGAGAGACCTCCCTCACTCTACCCATGGTTCCCAAACCTTTCCCCACACAGACGTGAAAATTGATGAGGGTGTTGGTACACCACTTAAATAATTTCCCTTGCAATGCATCACCTGAATGCAGGTCATCAATGGATGGCAGTTTGGGAACCCCTGCTCTACACTATAGTGGTACCTCGGGTTAAGTACTTAATTCGTTCCGGAGGTTCGTACTTAACCTGAAACTGTTCTTAACCTGAAGCATCACTTTAGCTAATGGGACCTCCTGCTGCTGCCGTGCTGCTGGAACATGATTTCTGTTCTCACCCTGAAGCAAAGTTCTTAACCTGAAACACTATTTCTGGGCTAGCGGAGTCTGTAACCTGAAGCGTATGTAAACTGAAGAGTGTGTAACCTGAGGTACCACTGTATATGTATGGGAGAGTTTGGAAAGTGCAGTCAGGAACTGCTGCTTCTTGTTACATATCCCACAAAGCTATTTTTACCCCTATTCTAGGAATGTCCTTGAGAGTGTCCTTGATGGCGCAGCTAACTAAGATCTGTAGAAGCGCTTTTCCTCCGGTCCTAATCAACACTCCCCCAGAACTCTTTGAGCTTCAAAAGGGTCAGAGTTTTCAAAAGTTCAAAGGGATGTGTTATAAGGATCCTAGGCTAGGCGGTACAAATCGATGAAAGGCAGGGGGCATTTATAGCACTCGGAACACAGCCTAAAGTGCTGTGAATACACCACCTTCTTATGCGTCTCACAACCCCAAACTAAGCAGTGCCCATATTATTTAAATATTTGTTTAATTTCTATACCAGCTTTCATAAACATATATTCCGGGGTGGTTTGCAATGCAATATCCTCTTACTGCAGACTGGGAGCCAAGGCTGAGAGAGAGTAGGTTGCTTAAGGTTGCCTTGGGAGTTCACGGAAGAGGGGTTTGTAGCTCACTCTCTTAATCACAACATTAGGCCAGCTGAGGATCATAGTGTACAATGGAAGTTCTATGTTTATGTAGCTCACATTTCCACAGGCATAATGAATCTTCCCTTCTTTCAGACATGGTAGTTTGAAAGAGTCCCCTGTTCTTGAAATTCTGGTCAAACGGTCTTAGCTATATTTCAGTGCATATTTTATATTCATTTCCCATCTTATTCCAAAAAGTCAGGATGAGTTATCTGCAGGTTTCTTGAGCATCAAAATAGAAACATCTAAATGTTAAACCAGTGTAAGGTTAAAAGGTTATGACTTTCAAAATAATGCGACATTTGCTCTGGAATGTATTTTAAAACTTGTCACCTATTCAATAGTTACCTCCTGGATGCCAATATGTAGACAGACTTGGTTGCTTATACAACCAAAACAACTTAAATTGATCACTTCCTTTCTTCCCCTACTACCTGAATCTTATTAGTAGCAGCATGTTAACTAGAAGGCTTCAAGCAAATCCTATTGATCAGTTTCACTCTACAGAACCATGTGAGATAAGATTACTCTAAAATCTGTCCTCGTAATTAAGGAAGCAAATTGACTGAAAGGTGTGTTGAGTTGGCATGCTTGTTGAAACACCATTTCCATAGTTATTTGGTTGTATCTAGACAATGTGAGTGGGAACTAGTTCCTATTGAAGTCAATGGGATTTAAGTTCAACTTAAGTTTGCTTACAACCCCACTGACTCCATGTTAGGGAAGAAAAGAATTGCTGCTTTTCAAACCAGATTTCTGGATTACAACTCCCATCCACAGCCAACATGACGAAAGGTCAGGAATAATGGGAGCTGTAGTCCAATGACATCTGGGGGGGCCACAGGTTCCACACCCCTATTTTTTAGAAACACTTTCAACGCAATCTGAAAAAGTGAGCAATAGTTTGAAAAGTTACATTCGCTGCGCTAAATAAGAGAAGTAAAGAAAGAACAACGTCCGCTCTATTCCTAACTGAGAAAGACAAACATCCCCTTATGCATGTGAAGAACGGGAACGAAATCTGCTAGCACTGATGTCAGCTTGCATGTTAAAGCCAACAGATAGCACTTTTAATGTTGACAAACCAGAAAAATAACATACTTTCATGGGTAGAAACAGCATATTGAGTCTTTGAACATTACAGGTCAGAGGGTTACTACCTAGATGCATAAGCTGACCAGGACTAGGCACAGCAGTAGACTCAAGAGAATGCAGGCCAGAAGCAATTACACCAAAGAGCTAGCTCATATGTTACGTTAGCTGCTTGGCTTACATTAGCACATGTGCCTGATGCTTCCAGTTCCCATAATTCACACAATATGTGGGTGATCAATGCAACCTGCAATAAGATCCACAAATCTCACTTCAAACAGTATGCTAATTGTGGGGAATTGGAAGCTCAAGACACTCGGACTTCTGCAAAAGATGCAATTAATTTAAGAACCCATTTTTAAAGTTCAGTTTATTAATTTATATGCTGCCTTTCCAGACACAAATGATTCATCATTTGTGAATCAAAAGATGTCTTTTTCATCATGGACTTAAATGACTTAAACAGTTTGACATCTGCTGGCAAAAGGAAAGTTCATAACCACTTCGAAGTTGTTGTTTTTTATAATCAAGTAGTATATAAATTTTATGAAACAAATAAATGAATATATTTCTGGGACTGGTCAGGCTGTCTATTTACTACATTTATATTGTGCCTTTCTTCTACGATGGAACCCAAAGCAGCACAAATGGGGTTCCCAGGTGATCCTCCATCTCAGCACCAAACAGACCCAGACCAGTTTAGCTTCAAGAATACAGTCACACCTCGGGTTAAAGTTGCTTCAGGTTGAGTGCTTTCGGGTTGTGCTCCACGGCGACCCGAAAGTAACGGAATGCGTTACTTCCGGGTTTCGCCGCTTGCGCATGCACAGATTCTCAAAATGACGTCATGCACATGCGCGGAAGTGGCGAATCGCGACCCGCACACGCACAGATGCAGGTTGCATTTACTTCAGGATGCGAACGGGGCTCCGGAACGGATCCTGTTCATATCCAGAGGTACCACTGTATTGAGTCATCATGAGCCTTTAATACCATGCACTGTGACCACAACGTCCACCATCAACATGCCTTTTCTTTCTTGCATGTCTGTGATGGATAAGTATGCAAAGAAAATTAGCTAGGTAACTAAATATTACCTTTTTCAGGTCCATTATTGAATCTATATAAAAAAGAATGAGAGCCAGCTCCCAAAACTATACATTTGAAAGATCAACCACTATCGACAAATAACAACAACAACAACAACAACAACAACAACAACAACAACAACATTTATACCCCGTCCATCTGGGACAACTTATCCCTTTCTTGATCTATATCTTGCATGATTTTACCAATGTAAAAGGCATATTTAAATGTAAAGTTGTGCCTTTCATTGCTTCTCAAATTAAAAACAATTTTTTTATACTTCCCTATTCTTTTTTTACCGCCACAAAAATATTCTATGCTTATAGCTAACAGGAGAACGCTGATGATGGTTGTAAATTCCTGGGTCTTCCACCAACATGAATTCATGAAAGGATCAAGCATGCCGATTTATCAGACATTACTAAGCACGTTTGAGTAGCCTGAGAACAGCTTCCTCAAAGGAAGATCAAAGGGCTGTGGCTTCTTTTCTTTTTTTATGTGTGTGAAAACTGGCTAAGTTGAAGTGAATATTCCCAGACAGAAAAAGGTCTAAGGAAAGCTGTGTCTGTCAGATTGCTTCAGAAGTTTTCAGGGGTAAACTGGGAACGATAATGAGGACATTGTTTTCACTATGCTACTGCCCATTCTACAATTTCTGCTTAGGACAAAGCTTCAACATGTACACCCCTAGCACTTCCAAGATGAAAAAGTTTGTGGGTGGGTAGGGAGAAGGGAATGCAAAGAATAGATTTGATTCTTTTCTTGATGGGCAACTACAACCTGCAGTCAGGCACAGTGCACATTGACCGTACAAACCAATGTTTTAAAGCACTGCAGTTGCAAGACTACATAGCTTCCTCTTTTTTAAAAAAGAGAAATAAATCTCTAGGAGCAGATCAATGCACCTAGAGATAAATACAGCTGGACTGGGAAGGGAAAGAGGAAAAATCTCCCTCTACCCTCATGTGCTGTGATCTCTATGAATGAATGCGACACCTCTCTCATACGGTTCTTGTAATGGCAGGCAGTTTGTCTCCCCAGAGAAGAGTAATTTTCCCCAGGGAGAGATGCCAACTTGAATAAAATATGGGGGGGGGGGGGACAGGTAAGCCCCACCCTGCATAACTGATCACATGACATGGCACGCACACACCTTTGAATGGCAATGCCCACCAACGTTTTTGGGGGTGGCCCCTCAAATATTTTATGGCGGGGCTGAAGGGACCTCTAGGACAGCCTTTCTCGACCTTGGGTCCCCAGATGTTTTTGGCCTACAACTCCCATCATCCCTGACCACTGGTCCTGTGAGCTAGGGATCATGGGAGTTGTAGGCCAAAAACATCTGGGGACCCAAGGTTGAGAACCACTGCTCTAGGAGTTGGTGAATGCCCATAGCAAATAGAACCCTTCCTTGTTGCACAGACACAGCAATGCCCACAACCATTATCACACTGTGCTGCATTCAGGAGGGGATAGCTCCAAGCCTGGATTGGGAGGAGGGTAGCATTGAGAGAGAGAGAGTATGGAAATTGGAACTGGGGAGAGCAGGCAAGGGAATAAAGGAGATAGCTGAGTATGCACAAGGTCACTGCAAATGGGTGAAAAGAAGCCTTCTGAGCATGGGCCAACCCAAACACAACCAGCTTAAGGAAACAAATATCTCCAAGTTCAGACTACACTACAGTTCATCAAACTATGCACGAAGATTACAAAGAGTCACCTGGAAGGAAAAGTTGTGTTAATCCAATCTAGATCTAATTAGTTAAGGAGGTGATGAATTTTTTCCATCAAGCCCCGGTGCAAACTACTTAAGTCAGCAGCTAGGATAAAATCAGAAACATGCGAAGCATGTTTTGAAAGGCACCTCCCCTAAATAATCAAAAATATCGAACTACAAAGGAATCCCAAGAAATAGAGGTCTGCTAAAAAGAAAAAAGGAAAATAAAATGCCAAGGTTCTAAAGAATCAATTATTTGCTTCATAGACGCACCAGTGTTCCTTACCACTTTACACCCTCTGCTAAACCAAAACAGGCCACAAAACCAGCTGCCTGATGCATTAGTCATCCAAGTTCGGTGTAATATAAAACATCCCTTTGGAGGAGTTTCAACATGTCCACCACAGCTTTCATTCATGTCTTCAAAGCATTAATAATGCCAAA
This sequence comes from Podarcis muralis, assembly GCF_964188315.1. NCBI lineage: Eukaryota > Metazoa > Chordata > Lepidosauria > Squamata > Lacertidae > Podarcis > Podarcis muralis. The sequence goes on from NC_135658.1 coordinate 34,989,467, forward strand.
GAGAAAAGCAATGCAATGAGAGGAATCACGAAGACCAATGAAAGCCGGGATAAGTCTTGATATAAAACAGGCCTTTATCATCTCTATGTCCATTTAATGCTATCATATGTGAAGTTACCACACCCAGAGCATCCTAAAAACCAGAGTCATGTGTATTAACCATTCTTTCAAATTAAGTCCTGAAGTACCAGAAACCACATCTACACATGGAATCGTGGCAGAAGCACCAGGGAATTTCTTTTGAAAAGGATGATGAACTTTCCAATATGACAGGATGCATTTAAAGTTTAGGTACTGAAAAGGAGACTTAATTTCTTTGCGAGTCAGAACATTTTGAAGCGAGGAGTCAGTAATCAAAGTTGCATACCATAGGGAAATGGAATATATGCTTCAAAGAGTGATTGTGTTGATTCATAAATCAATTACTTATGCTGAAAGACCCATTACAGAATGGGGCATCCCCCATTCAGGGCCTTAAATCTTCCAGAATCACTAATAAAAACTTTTTTTTAAGTGTCCTTTTAAAAATATATACATATATTTAAAAAATATGACAAAATACATAAATATAAATTTATCAATATGCTGAATTTTATCAAATTGATTCAACAGTGAGCAATTATAAATGCCACAGGAACTATTATTTTGAAAAATGCAGTTATTTTGAAAAAATGTACCTGATTTCTGCCAAACAGGCACAGAAAGTTCTTATATTTAAAGAATATTTATAAAGTTAAAAGTTATAACTTCACAAAATATAATAAACAGTATACAGTTTTGAAGAAGTCAAAAACAAACTGTTGCCAGATTGACAGAATATATAAGTAAAGTTCCAGAAGATTTTATCATGTGCTGCTTCACAGATACAACTCATAAAGGGCAACTATATTTATTTTTTTAAACACACACAGAAAATGTATTCACTCGCTCTGAAATATAATATATTATGTGTGTAACTATTCATCTGGCATGTCAGACAGTTATATTAGGGACACCTCTGTATTGCAAACCACCTGCCACTGTGATGGAATAACATAACAGCATGGTATTTAATTCAGGTTCCTTCTAACCACTTTATCCAGCTGTGTGTGTATGGAGGAAAACACTTTTTCCAAATCCACATTCCATCCATGTTTTCTGGTTAGGGTACTAAGAAATAGCTGCAATGCTCATCATCCTAGCTTTCTAAAACAGTCCATAAGTGAATATTGCTGGGAATATTCTAAGATAAGAGCAGGCTAATGTAGAACTCCAGATACGAGAGAGAAAAGTTGCCTCTTTCCCCACTCACTGGTTTCAAGTTGATTCATCTCATCACGTTGCTTTAAATTTTCTTATGTCTTCTTCATCACACTCCTTCCAAAATATACCACCAGTTTCCACTTCACCCAGTTGTTTTTTTAAATATGCTTTTCTTCTCACAATTCTTTTAAAAGAAGTTGCTATATACTCAGTGAATGAGCATGTTGCTCCACTCCAATTTAACCAACCATTTTCAGGTGTAATACAATGTTCTTGTTGCCATCACATTCAATCTCTACCGTTTCTAGGTAGGGCCAGGGAAAACGGCTTCTGAAACACCAGAGAGCTGCTGCTAACTAGATGGTCCGGCTTGGTAGAAAACAGCTTCCTAGGTTAGGTTCCTGTAATGTAACACCAGCATTGCAGGTAGATCCTTAGGTACACCCCTCAGGTACACCCCGAGATATTTCTTCAGCTGCCCAGGCACATCCCACAAACAGATCTACAAGGCAACTCAACAGACAATTCTGACTGTACTGAGAGGACATGCACATCACATGCACTGGGTATATAATTCTCTGTGCTTCAGATATCTATGGGCACTTCTAAGTTATTGATATTTTGTGGTTTGGATTCAATGCAAATGGATTTAGTGTTCTTGTACAACAAACTCATTTCAAACACTCAAACACACACACACTTTTATGGTTAAAAAATGATGGGAAATATGGAATAATTTTTTTTTTTTAAACAATGCATAACCAGGACTTTTTTTTCCAGTCGGAACTCGCAGGAACTCAGTTCCGGCACCTCTTAGCTGGGTGCCATTGCCATTCTAAGAGAACGAGGGAGGTGTTCATGGTGAATTCTGGCACCTCTTTTTCTAGAAAAATAGCACTGTGTATAAACTCCCCACAAATCTGGCTGGATGTGCAAATAAGCAGCCAACATTCCCTAGACTTTTGGCAAATTTTTTGCACACAAATAAGGATGTACCCTCAATATGCAGGTTATCCGGAAGCAGTCTATATGTAAACAGGTGTAGTACTTCACTACTTTATTTTGTAATAACATAACAACATCATAACAATGCAAGTAAATTGCTAGAATCTTTGATAAGATTCAAGAGCGAATTGAATTCTCATCTTCACAGTTCGGATGCAGTTTTATTTAACAGGACTGTCTGCAAAAGCAGTCACAAAAAATGTGAGAGTTCCATCTTACCATCCCATCTACTTTTACAAGGTATCCTGGATAAAGTTCATGGTTTGTTTACTTGCCTGACTGAAAATGTGTCTTGGTTAAGAGACCTTGCCTAGAATGTACCAGACCCAAAGACAATTCTGTTATCCACAATGCTATTATATTTTGTGTTACTTTAGGTTTTTACCATTGGTTTTTGATCTTCCTTCACCAGGTATTTGGAAATGCGTTCCAGAAGTAACAGCACGGAACATTCTTCCAAGTCAAAACATTCTCAAAAAATGCCAAGTGACACTTATACAGAAGACACCCCTGGAACCGAGAAGGTAAAAATGAAGAGGAGAAAAACAGAAAAGGACTTTGCAGCAACAACAGACACTATCCTGAGAAGCCCTGATTCAGACAAGAAACAAAGAAACTATTCCAAAAAGGGAGAAGATCTTTCTCGCGATGATCTTTTATTTCTTCTGAGCGTGCTTGAGGGAGAATTACAAGTCAGTATATTTTTTCGTTTTATTATAAATACACAGCGCTTGCTTCCCATTTTGAGAGCTCTGTTGCTATCACTGATGTAAAAACAACATGAATATATTAATTTACATGTGACAAATAAGACATCAGACTGTGTGTTTTTTTAAAAAAGTCAGTGATAATGTAGCATAGTGATTTACAGAGCAATCCTCTGCATATCTATTCATAATTAAGTCTCACTGACTTCAATAGGAATTGCTCCCACGTAAGTGTTTATAGGGCTGCAGTCTAAAAGAAAGAACCGTGTGAAACGCTACCTGTCAAGATGGAAAGGGGGGAAGGCAATCAAACACGTTGGGTTTTTCAGAAATACAGGTACTTATACATCCAATTTCACAGGAACATGGGAAGCAGATTTATACCACGCCATGCTATTTGTTCATCCAGCCAGTATTGTACACTCTGACTGGCAGCATGTATTGTCTACTCGGATTGATTTCAAGGTCTCCATTACCTGATTCCTGGGTTTTTGTGTTTTTACTCTGGAAATACTGGGATTAAAATTTAGGATTTTCCATATGGCACTCTACCACTGAGCTATGGCTCCTTCCACTTTAAGAGTGCCGTCCAGCTCAAGCGAAGCACTTTTATGTGCCATTTATTTCATTACAGCCAAAGGGGATTTCAAAAGCTTGGCTTCACCTGGGCTATACATTATCTCTTTTCAAAATAAATGATAAACTCCATCTCTCCGCTTGTGTGTTGTCAAAGCAGCTAAAGATACAGAAGCAGAGTCTCCACCGGCCATGACTGTAAAAGGCCTTTTTTTATTATTATTAGCATCTTACATCAGCCAATTTAAAGCGCCTGCTTCTTCTAAGGGCTTTGAGGGATCTAAGCCATGACACCTGAAATCCAACATCCTTAATACCATTAATTATTTTTGAAAAAATCTTGGCCACGTGTACGGAGTATTGTATTGTATAGGTAATCACAAACATACACGGGTCACCCTGCCAACTTCTAGGCCAATTAATCTTGTTTTAAAGAGCTGCCATTATTGCATGCTATTGGAATGCACGCTGCGGAAGGTCACATCCTCTGCAATGTGTACCTCGCTGGCTTCAGTGCACAACCACGTATATGTAACAATAGTAGCAGACGGTTTTCTGGTTTGACTTAAAACAACAAAGGGTGACTCTGTACCCTTGCTCCTTGGCTTCCCCCAGGAGGAATGAGTGACACGAAACTGCGAAAACAGCTGCCAATACCTTCAAGTCGTTCTTTCCCTTACAAAACTTGTCCAGTAAGAAAAAGCATGCGTTTGACTATAAAGCATTACGTTATCTGTTTGGCCAGCCCACCCTAACATGTGCATGTTGGGGCCTGCCATCTGCCCTCTTATCTCCACCAAGGATAGCCAATGTGGTACCCTCCACATGTTGTTGTTGTTGTTTAGTCGTTTAGTCGTGTCCGACTCTTCGTGACCCCATGGACCAGAGCACGCCAGGCACCTCTGTCCTCCACTGCCTCCCGCAGTTTGGTCAAACTCATGCTGGTAGCTACGAGAACACTGTCCAACCATCTCGTCCTCTGTTGTCCCCTTCTCCTTGTGCCCTCCATCTTTCCCAACATCAGGGTCTTTTCCAAGGAGTCTTCTCTTCTCATGAGGTGGCCAAAGTACTGGAGCCTCAGCTTCAGGATCTGTCCTTCCAGTGAGCACTCAGGGCTGATTTCCTTCAGAATGGATAGGTTTGATCTTCTTGCAGTCCATGGGACTCTCAAGAGTCTCCTCCAGCACCATAATTCAAAAGCATCAATTCTTCGGCGATCTGCCTTCTTTATGGTCCAGCTCTCACTTCCATACATCACTACTGGGAAAACCATGGCTTTAACTATACGGACCTTTGTTGGCAAGGTGACGTCTCTACTTCTCAAGATGCTGTCTAGGCCTGTCATTGCCCTTCTCCCAAGAAGCAGGCGTCTTTTAATTTCATGGCTGATGTCACCATCCACATGTATTGGGCTACAACTCTCATCTGTCTCCACCAGCATGGTCAAAGGACAGGGGAGATGGGAGTTGTTTCCAGCAACATCTGGGAGACACCACATTTCCTACTGCTGATTGACAGTCCTTTATTTTACGGCCATATTTCCATACACACTGCCAACATCTGGAAGATACAGGCATTGACTAAAATGGAAAGTGACTGATTGGGATAAGGGACTGGCAACAGAAGCCAGAGGTAAGAGAACAAAGAATTTGGTAGGCAAAGGTGAAGGAGGGGGGGAAGGGATGAAACATTGTTTTAAATTACTACTGTTGTCTTATATCAAGGATGGGGAACCGGTGGCCCTTGGCATTGCAAATGGTCAGAGCTGGTGAGAGTTGAGTATCCAATGACACCTGGAGGGCAACAGGTTCCCTGCTCCTGTTTAAAGAGGCAAAGTTTTCATTTTCCAATCACTCACGTGCCAGATGAATTGACAAAGGACTGGCAACAGTAAAGGCAACTTGCATGAAAAGCTGACCTTAAAAAATAAAATAGGAATTAATTCAATACCATTGTTGCAAACAGCTGATATCCAGAATTCATCTCACTGGAGTAACTGTGTTTTCTCAGGCGCAGGATGAAGTCATAGGAGTTTTAAAGGCTGAAAAAATTAACCTGGCTTTACTTGAAGCGCAATATGGCTTTGTTACTCCAAAAAAGGTCCTTGAAGCACTTCAGCGAGATGCTATACAAGCCAAGGCTACACTATGGCAGGAGGATATCTATGAAAAGCCCATGGGAGAGGTATGTATGATGCATGTTTTAAAGCAGGATGTATGAACGCAGGGATTAGCCCTCCAACCCAGTGAATCAAAGGAACGAGTCTCGTTGATTTAACTAGTGAAGGGCAAGTGCCAGCAAAGCAAAATATTGTTTTGTTGAATTCTACAAACAGTGAGCTCAGAGCTTAAAGATGCCAGCCTTTAAATCTCCACTACGAAACTGACACACACTTCGGCTTTGAAAGCATCCTTTAACTTCCAAACGAGATGAAGGCAAACCTAATTGTCAAATGGTAAAAAGTCTAAGTAGTCAATGAATCCCAAAGTCTGCAGTTAGATTGCTAAACCAACAACTGTGGACTCTTTTCACTGACCTTTGGGGACTTTTTGTGAACCAGAAGAACCCTTCTGAACACATGCACTGCAACTCTTCCCACCCCAACCTCCCTGAAATCCCCCCCCCCCCAGCTTGGGAGGTAAAGACCTCCACTGGCTAATACAGGCTTCTTTCAAGCCTAATTTCAGCAGGGGATGAAACTGTGGGCACTATGCAAGGCTTCTGTGGGCACATGTGTGCTTGAAGGCACCACACTGGTGAATCATGGGCTAAGGAATCGTCCATATATTACACCACACTTCTGAAGACCTGCTCCCCTTATTTTAAGACCTGCTTTACCCATTTTAACCAAAACCCTTCCTCTTTTGTCACAGCTTTGTTTCTCTTCCTCCCTCCCTGGATGTAACATACCTTTTCTTCTTAGTGTTTTGTTTGGATTGGGTAGGCTTCCAGGAGAAGGAAGTTGGTAGGTTGGTCAACCCACTGATATCCATTGTAGAATGTTTCTGTGCATCATCATCACCAGTACCACTCCTGTTCTGTCTACACAAACTACTTATTTTGGGACGGTAACTTACTGAATCATTTGCCTGCTGATTCCAGGGATGAATCAGGAGGTCAATTAAACCATCCATCCTGAGCCCTCTGACTTCTTGGGATGAGCGATAATATTAACAAGCAGGCTTAGCACAGTGATACCTTAGTTCTCGAATGACATAGTTGTAAAACGCTGCAAACCTGGAAGAAGTGCTCCGGTTTGCGAACGTTTTTCGGAAGCCGAACATCCGACGCAGGCTTCCGATTGAGTGCAGGAAGCTCCTGCAGCCAATCGGAAGCCGCACCTTGGTTTTCAAACGGTTTTGGGAGTCGAACGGACTCCCAGAGTGGATTAAGTATGAGAACCAAGGTACCACTGTATCTCTAGACTGTAGAGTTCCCTAGAAAGATGTTTCAACACTCAGCATTGGGAGATACTCTACATTTGGAGCTTGCTAAAGAACTATGAATGATGAAAATGATGAAAAGTAATAAAATGTGAGCCAATATCTATCTGCATTCCTAAATGCTTTCCTCTTCACTCAAGCACACATGCTTCTGGTATACAGCTCATTACAGCTCACTATAAACGACATCATGAATAGAATTCTTCCACAGGGCACTTTCCAGACTTCAGAAAGAAACATACGATAAAGTTCATTTCACATACGCAACCAATGTCACACAAAAAGGTTAGAATGCGTTTCCAGATCTTGAAGCCTTAACCCTCTAGTTATGAAGTTCAGGTGCAGAGGTCAATGCCTTTTCAAAACACTGTAGGGTATTAGGTCATAGAAGTTCTGAGCACAAAAGGAAATGATCCAAGGAAGGAACCGTCTTGCCTTCCCACAAATTTCCAAAACATAATTTGGACTTCTATCTTGCATACATTATACAAATGTTTTCTTCCTAACGTTACATGGCAGCAAATGAGTTTCTAGCGCCACTTTCCTTGGCAGTATCAAAGGCTAAGAAAAACATTCTGAAAATAGTAAAAAATGGTACAGATCCCTCATGCTGACTGGAGCCCTGGAAATGGAAGAAACTGATAAACAGCATGCAGAACATTTTGCAGAACACTGTAACTTTAAATAGAATTTGGAAAAGATAAAGTGTGCATTTATTTGTTTCTAATGTTACATATTTATGAAATAAATAAGAGAGAAAAGGCCACCAGCACCAGTTACAGCGGGAGTGCCAGAAAGAAAGAAATTACTATGTGACTTCCCCACACTAATTCTGTCAATGTACCTCACTGCCTGGCTCTCACAGTCCCTGCTATTCTAATTGCTGGTTTCTCAGGAGCAGTCCCTAAGATGCTGCCAACAATGCGACATCTTTGCCAGTTGAGAATTGCCAAGCTTATCCTATGTGCGTCTTGGTTCCAGTTCTATACTTGGGACAAGCATACGCATTTCCAAGAGGACAAATATGTGCAGCTTTCTTCACTCCTATAATGAAGTATTAAGAGAGGCAGACAACCTGGTTTTGAAATCATTAAGAACTTCATCTCACTTGTTGCCAGTTTAGCTCATTTCTCTTTGGCAACAACAACTCAAGCTATCGTTTCATAAAGACCAATTCACTCAAGCCACAACTGGTGGGTGTTGACCCACCAACCACTGCCGCATTTACTATATATGTGCACAGGATATGATGTCACATGAAACTGTCCTAAGAGACTAAAGGACATACAGTCAAGTTATGTTGCCAGAGGGAGGCGGGGGAGCTTCATTTCTGTGGGAAACCTCAGCATCTTACCGGTAGTGAATTGTTTTGTCACTACTGAGCCCACTGGGTGGCCGTTTTGGTGACAAGTAAGCAATTTTCCTACCACCACTGCTCTTCACAGTGCCAACCCTGCGGAGCTTTTGTGTGGTTTAGGGGCTCCTACGACTTTGTCCAACAGGAGATGTAAAGGATCCCTCGGTAGCAAGCATTTGAAGATAAAATTGTTTGTATCCACCACAATTTGGATACCGCAGTTTATGCTGATCAGATAAAAAGGATGTCCAGAACAGTATCTGGCTCCATTTTGTTGGATTTCGGTCATAAAGGACTCAGAATATGGGCATGGCACTTGGCTAACTGCCTGAATGTTCAACCTTTGCCATGCTTCACTTATTACAGCTAGTGGGTCTGAGTACAGAAGATGGCAAATGCCTCTTTGAGAGAATAGGTGCTCCCAGCCACATTAAAAGGTATGACCATTACTAAAGAAAACTGCAGTGGACCCAGAAGACCTGAACAACTGTCAGCTTATTGCTAACATTCCCTTGGGACAGGTGATCATGTAGGTGATTGCCAGCCAACTCCAAGCACATTTTGGATGAAACTAATTATCTAAATCCTTTTCGGTCGGACTTCAAAGCAGGATTTGGTGTAGAAACCAGATTGGACACATAGAAAGATGACATTTGCTGCGAGAGAGATGGGAAAGTGCAACATTGTTCTTTGGGACCTCTCAATAGATTTGATAGTCTTGACCATACAACCCTTTTGGAGAGGCTGTGCAAGTTCAGTGTTGGGGTATTGCTTCCTAGTGGCTCCACTCATGCCTTGGTGCTGATTCTAGAAGATGGTGCTTGAGTATTTTTGCTCTGCTGCTTGACATTTATGCCTCAGAGTCTCTTCAGGGTTCTATTTTACCCCCCCCCCCCTTTAATCATATACATGCAACTGGAGTGAGGTCATTTTGAGATTTGGGTGTGGTGTCATCAGTATGCAGATGACACCCTGCGTTCCTTTTCATCTAGCACAGGTGAGGCAGTGGGAGTAATAAATCAGAGCCTGGAAATGGCAATGAACTGGATGAGGGCCAATAAAGTGAAGCTCAATCCAGACAAGACAAAAGCACTCTTAATGGGTGGTTTAAATATTTGCCTACGTTCATGGTATCAACCCCCAAGAATCGGGCTCATGTTCTGGGAGTGGTATGAGAACTAACAGGGCCATATTTAAATACAGTAAGTAAGAAACACATTTACTGAGATGGAGAATGATATGGTTAAAAAACATTTAGGTTCTTATTTCCATATGGCCATATTATTCCTTATGCATGACAAGCTTAGAGTAGTTATAGCAGATTAGTCGTCATTTACCTGGATAATGAGAATAACTTAAGTTAACATGTGTAACACAGCACTTTCAAAATTATACATTCATCTTAAAGTAGAAGGCGAGATCTGTGCACTTAAGCAGACTGCTGAACCCACGACTGTAGATATACATCTTCCTTGATATCATGACTCTCATCTGAATCCTAATATAACTGATATAAACTGAGCTTCTGGTGCAAATATGGATACACATCCCCTCCTGGGGTCACTAGTTGCATGCAGCAAGTTACATGCAACTAAAGTAAGATTGATTTAGCTAGGTTTTATGAAAACCATCCTCTCCTTGCCTTCTTTCTCCTGGGAAACAGCTACTCTTGAACTATCTTTAACTCTCTGGCACTGAACCACCAATAGCAAGTTTAAAACAGTACTGTGCTTGCGCTGTAGCCCTTAACTACCATGCAAGGCCATGAATTACATGCGTCACTGAAGAGCTGTACAAATGCCAACATAAATAAAAAATAATCAACTACTTTGGCCTGATTTTTTTTTTAAAGAATTCACTCTGGCCTCACAAATTTATGACTGATTGCAGACAAATTTATCAGAAAGGTAGTTTTGTATGTAGAGAGAAAAAAAACAACAAAATATCTGTTGCAGATCAGAAAAATCCCACCGAGACAGACCTTCTGACAAAAGTATGAAGTCTAGACTATCTTGGTCAAAGGGCTTCCAGCTCTGGCAAAATACTAAAGAATAAGAGAAATCTGTTCTGTTTTTATATTTCCCTTCATTAGGCTCTTGTTCAGTTCATTAGTATAACAGCAGCAGCAGCAGCAGCAGCAGCAGAAGCAGCAGCAAAGAACTTTCATCACTTCATAGGGAAGCTGAAACTAATAATTACATGGAACTGGGCCTCTTGCCTTCCTAGACTGAACAAAAAGTTAATATGCATCACAGCTAGACAAAGAGCACTCCATCAATTAAGCACCGAGCCAAAAGGGGAAGGGAAGTTTCCAAATAAGACAAAACATTTGAATAAATCATGTTCGTACAGAAGCACACTGGGAACCAAATCAGAAAGTACTAATGCACCTCACCAGTATCAGGTGTCATCAGTAAGATCAAGAACTAAAAAGTAAGGTGGCACAACCTACAGGGAGTCTCACTGGGTTCTCAAATGAGGGAATAGAGGAAGGTCATAGTGCTGACTTGAGTATGTTGCTGGTAGGGGGATTTATCAGGACCAGACAGAAACCTGAAGGCCTGTGCTCTTCAACACATCTTCTTGCCCTTTAAGAATCCCTAAATTAACACAATGGAAGCTGAGTAATACATTCTTTAGGATAAGGCCTGTACCAATTTAATCCCCCCATAGATATTACTAATGTTACTTCCTGGCAAAATCAATAATTAAAATGACTGTTCTCCCCCCCCCCCCCCAAAAAAAAACCCCTACAGAAATGAAGGAAATCACAGTACTGTGTTATTCTTTTCAGCTTGACAAAGTTGCTGAGAAGCATAAAGAAACTCACAGGCGGATGCTGGAACAGCTCTTAATGGTAGAAAAATCTCACAGGCAAACCCTGTACGATCTGGAGGAGGAGAAGAGGAAACATGCAGAGTACATGGAGAAAAGCGATGAGTTTACCAATTTACTGGAACAAGAACAAGAAAGGTAGGACATCTTTAAAGCTACCAAGTAGACTTCAAAATCTTAGTACTTTGTAAGTACCTTTAAAAAATATACTCCTGATTTGTATCCAACATTTGAGCACATCAAGAACATGTTATGGGGTATGGACTGTATGACCTTTCGTGACATAATGCGGTAAAGTTAATAGAGCCTGCTAGCCTTTTAATATCATCCTAGAAATGTATCTCTCCCCCCCCCCTTTGTACTTCCCCATCTCCCATATTTCCTTCCTCTTTGTGGAAAAGGCCTCTTCTGATTTTTCTTGAGAATTATCTTCTTCTTCTTCTTTTGGTAGTGCAAAGGCAGAGAGATAGATTTGTAGTAAATGTTGATATAACCCGAACAAGTCTTTAAGGTCTCCTGCCAGTCACAAAAACTTATATTTCAAGTCCAATTCACACATGATGCTAGTGATGTGGCAATCACCTTTATGTTGTTGGTATTTTCTGCCTCTCCAGTTACATCCATGGAATCATTGTCATGTGGGTCATTTGAATGATATAGGTCCCACCCATGCAGCTGTTATAGGAAGAGAACACATCACTTACTTCAACAATGAGGCTTTTTGCCCTACAGATGTTACAGAAGTAGAAAGGGAATTCAATGACACAGAAATGGCCTCCCATGTCAATCCAGCAACAACGTTTCTTAGTGAGAAGGACTGTACAAGAGTTTAAATATGTTAAGAATCAAATTCTAGTAAGCCTAGTAACTCATATATTTACAGTAATACACAACACGACCCCAAACAGAGAAGTTAGAACACAGTATCAACTGCAGCGTATTTGGAACCAGTATATCTGTGATATACATAGAGGGCTGCATCCTTCTTTTGAGGCCAGTGGAAGCATCTAGGGGGAAAACCAGACCAAAAATATTCCAAAGACTGCGTAGACAGTAAAAGACGGTCTTGTGGACTGTTGCAGTCATGCATCAGCCTGGGTCATAAAAACATTATATGAGTCCTACAAGATCAAAGTGAAGGTCCACCTAGGCCTGTGTTATATAGCACGGTGCAGGGGCCAGCTCAGCTGTCTCTGCAACAGGATTTTGTGGCAGGAACCATGTTGAGGATTCAGTCCAACCATATACAGCGGTACCTCGGATTAAGTACTTAATTCGTTCCAGAGGTCCGTTCTTAACCTGAAACTGTTCTTAACCTGAAGCACCACTTTAGCTATTGGGGCCTCCTGCTGCCGCCGCACTGCCAGAGCACGATTTCTGTTCTCATCCTGAAGCAAAGTTCTTAACCTGAGATACTATTTCTGGATTAGCGGAGTCTGTAACCTGAAGCGTATGTAACCTGAAGCGTATGTAACCCGAGGTACCACTGTACTGTATTGCTGCATTATTATTATTATTTACAATGCATGCTCAGAGCAGCAGACAGTGCTTTGAGGACTGCAGCAAAATTCATCTGTAGAACATAAGCAATAAGGAAAATGAAGGCAGCCTAAAATATGCAGCAGGAGACGGAGCTAACCAAATATACTGAGGAAATCTCTTTATGGATTCAGATACAATGGTTCCACACCAACTCACATGAGAAGAGACAAAAATGGCTTTTTTTGTCATTTTTTAAAATTGCCTATATTTCAAAACAGTAATTAATTGTAAAAAAAAGAAGAAGAAAAATCCCCCAAAGAGAAGAGGAAAATATTACGGTCACATTTCCTATTCCCCGGACAGCTACACTTGATTCTCAAAAGTATGAGAACATGGTCTCTGTATCCCATTGCTCAGAACAGCTTCCAGATGGAAATGTCTGGGTGTGAGAACGTCAAGCCCATTCTAACCTCACATGATGCATACAAGATAATACTTCCTCTCTTTGCCGGCATAACCTCATGTTTCATGTATCCTGGCACCACTTGCAGCATTCACCCTTCCTGCTACACCTTTTTCCTTTAACGTCTGCTGTAGAAAGCTCACAGGCTCTCTCTCCAAGTACTCAAATATTTACGGAATAAAATTCAAAAATGCTTCGTTGCTGATCTTGTTCTAAATTAATACAAAATTATAAATAAATACAGCTGGGCATGGGCATGAGGCATAAATAAAAGAGGGAGCTTTTTTTTAAAAAAAGATAGTAGGGACTCTGCCCATGCACAAGTTTATGCGATGCTGATAGTGGAAGAGTCAAAATTCAAAGCTGGGTTTTTGAGAGCACTTTTCCAAATACAAGTACAGATCTCCAAATCACTACACAGAAAAGACAGAGCAGCAGAAAAATCATCAAATGTAAAGGCTAGGAATGGGGGGGAGGGGGGATGGTTTTGATTAAATGTAACAGAATGCTGCATCATCTGCAAACAAATCAGTACAAAACTGCAAAGAAAGACAGCAAATATACAAGCTTTTAGAAGTAGTGGATTATCTAATTAAAATTTGTTGTTGTTTTAATAGTTGGAAACAGTTTACAATTATTATTGGTAACCAATATCTGTCTGGAAAGGAAAAACGGAGGTGGCTAATGAGACCTTAGAGAATGCAATAATAGATTTTAGATTAAGCCTCAATTTTTGTGTTTTCTTTGGAGTGCTCATTTTATGTGGAAAACCCTAAAGGAGCATGATGTCACATCTTGAATAATATCCAAAACATTTGCCAAGTGATGTCGCCATCAGGATCTCTTAGCAATTGCCTACCAGAGTGAGAAAGCTCTCACACAAGTTAAGGCATGACTCCTTTATTATGATAGTACACAAGCTGATGTTACACACACACACACACACACACACACACACACACACAGCAGGGAAGCAGGGAGTGCCTGGGAATTTTTAGAAAGCAGAAACTGTTGTGATTTTAAAATGGATTCTGTACTTTGTGAGTTTGGGCCTGTCACACAAAAATTTGGGTGAAATCACACCGAAGTCAAATATTGGTCCACCATATTGACTCAAAATGGTACCTGCCATCCAAACCTCAACAAAGAAACATACCACCTCAGGAACACTTGTATTGAGTTTGGTTACAATATACTGACAGATGACTAAACCTGTGCCAAAAAACAGGTGAAGTTATGCCAAAGTCATATTTTGGATTGTCACCTTGAATCAAGATGTCAGGCATCCAAACACTGACAAAGACTGCCACTCCTAGCTCAGGAGCACTTGCGCTGGGTTAGTGACAATATCTCATGTGGCAGCCTAATGTATACCCAAAAATGGGTTCGGTCACACGCAAGTCACGTTTTGGTTCACCATCTTGATTCAAAATGGTGCCTGGCATCCAAATGTCAGCACAGACCCTTAGTGTGGGCACAGTCTGCTTTGTTGATTTGAAACAACACCTCATGTCCAAACAGTGTTGAAGTCTGCCATCCAACCTCAAGAACCCTTGTGCCAAATCTGGCAACAGCATCAAGAGAGGCAACCAAACCTATGCCAAAAATGGGCAAAGTCACACCAAGTTGATGTTGGTGTCTACCATCTTGGTTCAAAATAGTGGTCAGTGTCCAAACATGGACAAGGACTACTGCCTGCACCTTAGGAAACCTCATGCTAAGTTTGGCAACAATATATCAAGAAGCACCCAAACCTCTAGAGAACAGACAGAGCATTTTCCAAAATATAGAGTATCTCTCTCTCTCTCTCTCTCTCTCTCTCTCTCTCTCTCTCACACACACACACACACACACACACACATCATTGTTGCGCTTAAGCTTACTTAGATTGCATAATTACCACTTCTCTAAAAGTCCTCCCAGGAGGTTAAGGAGACTCACCATCTTTGTGGGAGGAGTTGGGACAGTGCTATAGTTGGGAGGAAATGAATCACCCCAAACACAGCAGGAAAATCCCACCCCACATGAGAGCATGACTCTTCCACCCACTTTGGGGAAATAATTTCATCTCCAACTGCAGCCCCGTACAACTCGGACCACAATTTTTGGTAACTCCCAGCAAACCTTTCAGAGGGTTTCATGGAGGATTAGAGGAAGGAAACGCTAATTGCTTAATGAACACTCATTCATTTTGCAGTTGGTTTAGAAAATGTTGGCTGGGAAATGTTTAGGTATAAAAATGACCCTGCAGGGTTTTTTTCAGGAATACTCGTTTTGTAAATATGCAATAGAATTAGAATAGGAGAACAGTCAAGGACAAGAAAGGCATAGTGGATGTAAACAAATTTATGATAAAATCATGCTTAATGGATTTTTGATTTATTATTGTTGTTGTTGTTTAACTGTTTGAGGTCAAGTGAGAGGTCAATTTTCAGTGGCAGTTGCATCAAAATACTGAAAGAAAACAGACTAATTAAGGCAATCCATCAATTCCAGCATACTTCACTTGAATACTGAACATCAGCCAATGCTAGTAATACTTTGTTCTCAACTCAGACATATGCACACATACTTGGGAGTAAGTGCTGTTCATCCCAGTGAAACTTACAAATTAAACAGGCTCAGAAACAGAGACAGTAACTTACATTTGGTAATAACATTTGTAAAGGTAACACTAGGATCTCCCTACAAAAGGCAAAACATGGAGAGTGGTTACAGGGTCAGGGCTTAGAAAATTGGGAGACTTCTTAGTAAAAAGGGACACAATTGTAACATACATAAACATTCTTATAACGGTACACTGGTTGAATATTTAAGCTACTGACTGTTATTTTGTTAGCAGAATCAGCTAAGTCCGATAGCAAAGGCTGAAAACTTTATCGCCCATCTGCAGGAAACATGGCCTCTTAAGCCAAAAGAAATGCATGTTCAGCATCAAATCTCTGCAGAATTGTCAGCACGCATACTTTCAATTAGAATCAGCACCACTTCTATATATGTAAGAACTCCAATACTTAGTTTTTAAGTGCTCATAGCATTTCAGTTACATTTCCTCAGCCATCTTTAAAGCAACACTCTGCAGTAGGGCATATTTACAGGTGATGGGGTTTATCTAAGAGTAGCAGCGAAGGTTAACCAGTGAGTTCATGGTTGGGCAGATATTTGATACAGACATTTCCAGCTTAAAACTTGTGCAACGGCACAATGCAATGGCAGCTTCATATCATTTGTTTCCGACAGCCTCACAAAATGTTTTTTCTCTTTTCACAATGATTGCCAGCCTGTATTAATGATTCGTAGAGTGTATGCACTTAATCACACCAGTCCTTTCAAAAACATGTATTTGTCATAAGATGCCCTTGTCTACAACTGAAAAAGTAGACGAGGGGTAGCCAGACAGTGTTGGACTATAACTTCCATCAGTGCCAGCCAGCATGTTGGGATGATGGGATCTGTAGTCCAAAAAACATCTGCAGGAGGGCACCAAATTGCCTATCCCTAATGTACGCACTCAATTCAACACATCCTGGTTTATTTGGAGCTACAGAACCTATCCTTGAGGACCTCCAAAATGTCTGTGTGCTTATGCACTTGGACATCATTCCTCAACATTTGCTTCCTCTAAACAAAAGGAAAGCACATTGTAGATTAGCAAAGTTTAAAAGTTTCATAAAAATATTACCATGCATAAAACTGAATTCCTGTAATCGCAGCAAATTATGCTGTCCTGCTGTTCAGCTAAGGAAATCTCTGTTTCAGAATTTTAAGTAACAAGTGGGGCTGGCAATAAAATGTTGCAGCACATCCTTACCCCATGACAGGAGATCTCCTGTACAGGGTTCCAGTCAGCTATACCATCCTTCAAAGTATTATAAACAGAAAGGGGATCAACTCACTCTTCCCCTAGTTTGTTATTTGTTTTTTTCCAAGTGACACTCAATATTTTTGGGTCCTGGAGGCCATTGGAGGTTCACCTCATTTGGCTATTTGAGGATGGAGTTTCTCCCTTTGGGGTCTTTTGAAAATGTTTTATATTGTATACTGCAGAGTTCACTCAAGCAAACTGACATCTCCCTCTATTTTCTCAGCAGCCCAGTTTTAGATCAAATCTCACTGGCACTCAACCACATGGGATTGTAATCAGAGGGAATAGTTTTTTCCTGATTAATCCAAAGAAACTCGAGTACATATGCAACTGCTCCTTGGGACAGTTACACTTAACACACACACACACACACACACACACACACACACACACACCATCATCTTTGGCAGGTGGGGAAAATGTACCTTACGACCCCCTCCCTCACTATCTGGAAGTGCCTTCAGAGTGTGGTAGGAAGGTAAGCCCAGCTATGTAATTGGAAATTCCCAACACAGCTTTTTGAATAAAGTGAAATCTGCAAAATCATTCTGAATGCAAACTATTATATACTGAACCTTCTTGATTTCAAACTATTTAAAAGATCCATTCTCTCCTAGGATGCTGAAATAAAATAAACTTAAATTAATTCTATGTTCAATGCAAGATCAAGACCGTTAGCATTCATATGGAATGCTATAGAAACCACATATTGTATCATATAGCATTTCTTTCGATAGTTTGCAGACCCAGAGTACTTCATACTACCACTATTTACATTTTTAAGAAATTAAGATTCCCAAGGATATTTACATATAACATTAACTTGGCTTTATAGAATGCTAACGGCACGTAAACACTGTTGACTTATTTAGTTGACATATATGTCCAGCAGACTCCAATTTCATACACATTGAGCTATTGTTGAAGAATGCATTGTACTCAAATGCAATCATTTCCTTTTTGCTTTCTGGCAAGTTGTATGTATTACATATGCTGAAGACTATGTCTTCCAAGTTGTGAAATGGATGCCAGATCTCTGTACATTTGACCTTTTTCATGGGTATCTTGTGTTTTGTAGGTGAGTGAGCAAGACCCTCCACAAGCACAAGTTTAGTTCTATATAACACCCCAGTGGGAGAGCCCAAATACTTTAACCACTACAGCATAAAGATAGGCTCAAGGAAGTGATGCACACAGACTAATGACTTCATGCTAGCATTTGAAGAACAGTCTACCACTTCATAGCATAACTTTCAACAGATGTTGGGAAAGCATACTCTTGTCAAAATCCACATGATTCAAAGATTTTCACAAAGATCCTAGTGCATAATGAAAGGTTAAAATAACGGCACAGAAACAATACATCTTTTAAAAGTACAAATAAATCAAAGAATGAAAAAGCCAAAGGCTGGAAGAGCATTCGACATGCACCAATAATTCAATTTTCCTGTTCCCTAGTAAGAATGTAGAGCAATCCTCTCTTCAATATGGAGACTAAGAAAGAGACCACAACCACAAGAACGAATCATTAGTGCCTTCACATCAATTTTCATGCAATCAAAAGTTTTCATGAACTTAATGTTGCAATTTAAATACCTTCACCTATAATAAATTCAGTGATTTGTCTATGTACTCCAGGAAGCATAATGTCAAAATTAACTCTGAATTCATACCAACTTCAGCGAAGACTTATACCTCAATTTGTAATTAGGGTTTTGTGTTCTCCCCACCCCCAAGCACAAGACAATTAAAGACTGAATCAGTAAAACAAAATAACATAAATGAAATCAGTAAACTATTCTTCCCACAGACCATTAGTCTCTACTTTCTGCTGGAAAAAGCTTTGACCAAGGCCACAGCTAAGTGTATTTCATGTGTTTTGTAAGTAAGTGGTAAGAGACCCACCATGACCATGCTTTTGCCAAATACCAACATCTGTAGGCCTGAAATATCTATCAAGAAGTACTGAGCACAAGACAACAATTTCTCTGAGCACTTTTACCACCACTCAAATAAAAAGCAACTCTCCACTGGCTTATCTGGCTTTACTCCACGGCTTTTAAAAACCTCAAACTCACACAAAAATGTTTCTACTGAATGCATAGGTGCAGAACGCTGATACAACGGCAAACATTAAATGGTGTCACCAGATGTGATGGCAGCTAAAATGTTGTCTTAAGGCTTAGGTCTTTCAGGAGACTTGTACACATAGGCTCCATAGGCCCATCAGTGCCTTCAGCATCCAGGTAAGTTTAAGGGGGAAAGGGTGCATCATGGGAAGACTGATGAGCATGCAGTTGAGCTGTGAGTGACTTTTGCAGTTCAAACCACCGCTGAGGATGGCAGATACTCTTTCCAGCATGCTCATGCTGAGCACTTTGTCTAACACATCCTGTAGAATGGACAGGACATTTGTCCTCGCTCAGCATTCTTCTCTTTCAAGTGCACAAGGCCAGGCAAACTTTCCATGCAAATCTTATCTGAATATTAAAACTCACTGGACCGCTCACTCTCAGCCCCCATTCTGTTAGGTGGAACATGTTAGGATTTGGATGGTGTAGTATGGGCAAAATAGATACTGCCCCACCTTGAAGGGTTGTTTTATGGGCTGATGAAAATAAGGACGTGAAGTTCTTTGAACACCCAAAAGTACTATATAGATGTTGAGTACTATATCAAAGTACTTTGTAAAAGTAACAAAAAAATTACCTACTTTTTGTTCCCCGTGAATAAGGAAAACCAGAAGCCTATCTCATCTATTGTGCACACCTAATTAAAAGAGCTTAATGCTTAGATCTCAAATTATTTAGGCTAAGAATGCAAACTTTGTTTGGACGCTTTGTCTCAAAATACACACAGCCAAGATGCCAGCAAACCAAACTGCATATTATCATTGTCAATGTAAATCACGGGTCTTGCTTTGCTGTAATCCTTTGCAGTGAGAAGCTGGCACAGGGCCAGGCAAAAGCACATAATTTAAACACTCAATCAGTTACATTCCAAGGCATTTGTTTAGTGTTTAATAGGCTCTCAAGGGATGAGAAAATTACTAAAGTGCATTGTTTTGACATGAGACAGAGTGAGTCATCGGTTGTCACTAAATTTGGGGGGCTTCAGTATTTATTGTCTGAGACGAACTTCTTAAAAAACACATTATACATCAGCACATATGTGCAGGCACTCACATGTGCATTACAATAAATGTGCTTGCTTAAACCATTATGGCACAGGAAATGTTTTCTGGTTCTCAAATTCTCTCTCTAGATTTAGGATTCTATTATATACATTCATGTTCTACATTACAATTATAGACAGATTTAATACACTTTCCCTTTCAAAGAGACCACATTTAGCTTGCTCATACTTGGCACATACAAAACTATTGAAATTCCGAATCAAGGGAAATAAACATTCTGTTCTCAAAGTAAGCTTGACATCAACATGAGGATTTAAAGTTAATGCAAAATTCACTTATTGAAATCTGAATTTGTACATGTTTTGTAAGTGAGAACTATTCCGCAGGTCTGATAATAGTCTACCTGTTGTTCATGCATGCTAAGCTCCGGGCCCTCCGCATCTGGGCAGAACACAAAGCACAAACCTAAAACATATTTTAACCTATTAGAGGTGTAACATTTTTTATACAACTACAAATGAAAAATATCTCAAGGGGTTCAAAAAAGAGAGATTAATGAAATTTATAAGTGATTTTAAAAAAATGCTTCAATTGTGATCCACTGGATTTGTGATACTATTCTTCACTGTCATGTTACTATTATCTTCTCTCGCTTGTGCTGGTATTTCAGAAACATTGCCAACTAGGATGTTCGATAGCGTGGCCTTCTCCCCAATGTAAGTTACTTTGGGGGAAGATTCAGTGGGCAGGTTTTAGCATACTCAGGCTACAACTGACTGCCACATTTAGCATCAGAAAGGTATTTTCCTCTAGGACACACTGGTGAGAGAACACGAGGTGCTTCTTTTTTCTTCCAAAACACATGACTTGGTTTGAATTATTCAAGCATCTGACCCACCTTCTCTTCGCCTGTGGCATGCTGATCTGGAAAATGTGAATTGATCTGGTGGGTAAATGGCTTTCCTTTGAAGGAGCTGGAAACAATGGCTTTTGGTCCATTCAAATAACACAATTCTAAAAAAACATGAAATGCCTTAAAAATAATCATCGCGTTAGAAAGGATGGAAAGAAAATGAGAACACCAAATACAGAAAAAATACACAAAAGCAAACCAATACCCCCACTCCCATAAACATATTCAATAAGCCACAGAATGTTAACCAGCCAAAGTCCTAGCGCCTAGTGGAGGAGGCACACAAAGGTGGGCTGTAGGTCCAGGTTGGTTCATATGGGGAGAGGTGGTCCTTGAATTATTGCAGTCCTGAGTCACTTAAAGCTCTGTAAATCAAAACCAGCACTTTTATTTGGACCTGGAAACTAACTGGCAGCCAGTGCAATAGTGTCAGGATCAGTGCAGTATGTTCAAACCCTCTTGCCTCGGTGAGCAATCTGGCCACCAAATTCTGCACCAGATGAAGCACAGTGTACTATCCCCATAAGTGAAACCCAGCCTCCTCCTGTCCTGTGTTCAAAGCCCTATAAGGAATCTGCATATAACCCCCTTTAAACTGTTATCATTGTACCTGTATAGAGCCTGAAATCAGCAGTGCACATTCAACAGATAACCATATCCTCTCTTTGAGCAATAGTTTTCAAACCACTAAACACAGGGGAAAATAATCTAAAAACAGTAGCAAATAACAGGCATTATTTTCCCCCGCCCTTGCAAAACACACTGATAAAAACATCAACAAACAATTATTAGATTTCCACAGATGATTCAAACACACCATCCTCTGCAATTTCAGAAAGCCTATTTCCCAATCCCTTTCTTAGACAGTAGGCAAGTAAGACACCTTTCAGTCCTGTCTGTGGAAAAATTGGCAGCACCTAAAACCCAGAATCCAAAGTCTTTGATAAGTGTGGCCATGACTTATCCCTCCTGGAATCCAACCTTAACCTCAAAACAGATGGGATGTCAGAGGTGTTGTTAGAACTTTGCCAACTGTGTGCATATCCTACCTTTTTACACTCCCCCCCCCCACTGCTTCATATAAGTGATGGATTGTGATAATTAATCATTAATACAGTAATCAGCCAGGTGTTTAAACATTTTGGGGCGAGCTTCCTAGGAAAGAACCTTAAAGTAAAAGGCAGGGTGCTTGCATTCAGCAATAGCCACAGTCTACAAAAAAGTTTTAAGACTTCTCTCACAGGAAATTGAGAGGGGGTTGTTATCTTATCTGAGCACAGGGATGCTACTGCTGTGGAAAAGGCGGCTAGCAGCAAGTCCCGTTTACGTATACTTAAGTAACAGTATTGCCCATCTACAAAGTTAAAAGAAACAAAACATAATGACCACCTACAGAGTTAGAGAAGTTTTAGCAAAGTATATGAAACAGTTTTGCAAAAAGTTACAAACACTGGTTAGAGGTACAGGACTTCTAAGAAATAGTAAGCAAAAAAAGACCCAATTCTTATACTGGGCAGAACAGACGTCCTGAAAAGGTAATATCTACAAGAGGCCCTCATTTGCGGAGCACAGTGATCATAAGGTACATAAGGGGTAAGATGACTTTTCAGGTATCAAATCATATACAACATAATTCTATTGATGTTTGCTTGAAGGAAGTCTTCGTGAGTTGAATGGATATGACTTCTAAGTCAAGGTTGGTAGGACTGCACTGTAAACTCAACTGGGCGTGGGAGACATAATTAATAGTATCATAACGTATCCAAGGGCATTGAACATTAATATACCTGTGACTGTAAAATGCAACAACATGTTTGTGTATTTAATGCATCTCTGATGTTCCTATGTTATCTTATTTTTCTGTTTCTGAAATTCTAATTTAACAAATGTTAAAGCTCACCACACCAATCCAGTGTGGTGTAGTGGTTAAGAGCAATAGACTTGTAATCTGGGGAACCGAGTTCGTATCTCCGCTCCTCCACATGCAGCTGCTGGGTGACCCTGGGCTAGTCACACTTCTTTGAAGTCTCTCAGCCCCACTCACCTCACAGAGTGTTTGTTGTGGGGGAGGAAGGGAAAGGAGAATGTTAGCCGCTTTGAGACTCCTTAAAGGGAGTGAAAGGCGGGATATCAAATCCAAACTCCTCCTCTTCTTCTTCTTCTTCTTCTTCTTCTTCTTCCTCAATAAAAACTACCCATGCTCCTATTACACACTCCTGTCTGTCTGTCAACTTCCCCTTGGAACAACATGAGGCTAGCCTGATTTCTGTGCACATAAGTCCTGAAGGCACTAAACACATACGGACTGGGAAAACTTACACAAATGGAGAACAGTTTTTTAAAAAAATTAAAATAAAACAGCCACTTCAGCAAGTTAAGTGTACCAATTACATGGTGCATATTAGGGCAACAAATTTCTCCTTGCCTTCTCAGTGCCATATGCCCGTCTTTTTTCAACTATAGTTTCCATTCACCATTGCAAACATGTGTTGCCATTTAAATGTCAAGAAAGGTATCTCTCAACTATCCCCCTTATGTATGATGAAATGAAATGGCAGACTGAATGGAGCCATGAAGCATGCCATTAGCAGTTATTCACACTTCTGTTTTTCTTTAACTTCTGTCCCTCTGAAGTGCATTCATTCTGCACATGGATGTTTAACTATAATGACATCCATGACTCATAATCCAGAAAACATAACGTCAGAAATGAACTGCAGTGGTAAACTGTATGCGTTGTGTGTGGGGTTTTTTAAGCCACCTTAAATAAACCCATCCAGTTTCTAGACGGAAGATTCTTCTGCAAGTCTCTTAATCCCACCATCAGCACTGATGATTCAAAATTATTTTCTTTAAAAACCCTTTACTACAGTCCCATGTCCAGTTACCCATCCTTTCATAGAGCACTTGTTCATTCAGGATCAAATGAGGCTGTGCAATTTTTCCAAACAGACAGCCTCAGAAAACATGAAAGTCACTTCCCACATAAACACACAAGCAGTGGTGAAAGACCATACATAGAGCATCATTCAGAATGAAAATTAACATACAAGATTATTTACAGGCAATGGTATGACTGAGGTCACAGGGCTGGCAGGCCTAAGAGTTCCAAAGTCATGAGCTGAACACCACAAGTATACCAAGACTTAAGTAATACTCAGGAGTTAAAAATAGTTGCCTTTCAGTGTCAGGGGTTTGGGACCTCAAACGATGATCTGCTAGTAAAAGAGACGTAACTTTGCTCACTAGACCTTAAGAAGTTTTCCTAGAGCTAATATATCACTAATAGCTTCAGGAGAAGTTCCCATAGTCCCATACAGTTTGGGGGACATATTGTGGCATTTTCCAGATATATCTATCTTGAACAGCCCACAACAGGTTTTCCAAATTGCACTGCATATAACCTTTGAGATACACAT
The DNA here is from genome assembly GCF_964188315.1 of Podarcis muralis. NCBI lineage: Eukaryota > Metazoa > Chordata > Lepidosauria > Squamata > Lacertidae > Podarcis > Podarcis muralis. The sequence goes on from NC_135658.1 coordinate 35,013,910, forward strand.
GCTAGACTACTTGCAAAAGCCCCACTACATATGTGCAATGTCCCAGCACAACTAAAGGAACCTACTGGATTGCAATAATTGGTTTCAATCGTGTTTCAGAAATAATCCCTATGGAGGATTTCATCAGGTAATCCCTGAAAAACAATGATTTGGTTGAAAAGTTGAAGTAAGTGCAATATAATTAGTGCAATCCAGAATAAGAGCACTTAAAGTTAATTGAGATCAGTGGGACAACTAGTCAGTCACATCTCATTTAAGTCTCATAAAGTTAAAGGCAACAAATTTTAACTGAAATGGGTGTGAATTGTATCTGAATACTTAAATATTCTGATCTGCAATGTGCTCCCAACATATAAACCTGATTAATTTCAATATGGCATGCAGGAAAGAGTGTTCCTTTGTAAACTGTGACTTTAGAAAGACCACATGGCAAACAATGCATTCACCTTATTTATAACTAGGGTTGCCAGCTGATCGGGGGGGGGGGGGGACCCATGTGCTGGTGCATTTAACAGCAGACAAGCAAATATTTTCAAGACCTGGCAAGGAACACGATTGCCTGGTAATGTCTGCAGATCAAACTGCTGTTAAAGGGTAAATGTATGGGACACAGAAGGCTTGTTGGAAAGTTGGCAACTGTTTTTACAAAGTTATAATATAGGGAGTCAGAGCTGCCTACACCTTCTCCCTTCCAGTCTACTGAAAGCGCTACATCAGTCCTGATGCAATCTAACCTATCATCTCCAGGCTAGCAATGACTTGCCACATACAGTACTAATGAACAAATGATAAACTCTCCAGACTGCACTGTAACCGGAACAGATTGGGACTTACTCTAAAGTAAATATTCCTATAAGTATACTGCAAAACACTTACATTGCAATTCTATATACACTTACCAGAAGGTAAGTCTCAATGTATTCAAGGGGACTTACTTCTGAATAAACATGTATAGGATTGCACTATTAAAAGTAGCTTTGTAAGAGTAGTTTTATATTCCATGATTGAATTTCTTTCAAGTAGTTTTTAAGTGAATCGTTCGCCAGTAAATGTAACCACAGGCTGCAAGGAAATTGCTCTGCCTTCTTTGTATTCATTAGCAGCAACGGTTACATACTTTGTGTGAAATTTCAACGGCATGGTTCAGAAAGGTGGTTATAAAATTTTAAATATTATTTCCCTCTCTCACACACACCTCATTGGCAGAAATAAATAGTTAAAAAGAGACCTGTTAATGAAGTCATTATCTGCTTATCATACACCTTTTTTTCCTGAAGAATTCTGTTTGAAGTCAAATAGTTTTAACTTTTCAGACTACTATGTTAATAATATTTTATAACCTGCAATGTGAAATCTGCGAAGGTGTTCCACTGTTAACTAACAATAGTATCCTGCCCTCAGGGTAGTTTGAGTTAATAAGGCTTCACTCTCCCCCCTATATGATGTAATGCATTTACATTTATTACTGTGCCTGAGAGATTTTTGCGGGTGTAAGAAAAATCATAGGAATGACTCAGCAAGTGACATGATGTCATACTGGTAGTAAGTGGCAAAGCTGTTCGTGTAAGAAGCCTCCAGCCATAGTCACTGGGAACCAGGTGCTTTCCAGATCCTTAGCAGTTTTCTGTTGGTACAGTTGCTTAAAGCTTACCACCACATATCTTGACCTCCCTTGTCAAAGAATGCTTTCCTGTATTACCTTACCTTGAACTCAATTGACAGCCTGTGGTATGTGTAGAATGGCAGAAACAACATCATCAACACTACACACATAGTATCAAGTGAAAATTCTTAACCTGTTAGCATTTTACCAAGGCACGAGAACCACTTGCAGTATTTATTTCCATTTTATTTGACCCTCTCATCTCCCCAGTTTTAAACGGTCTCCTTGCTTGAAATTGTGAGCTCAAATGCTTCATTACCACTGTGAGCTCAAATGCTTCATTACCACTTAATCTGTACCTTCAATGCATGAGCCCAGGACCACTATCTTTCTATCCAGAAATTCATCCTATCCCACCATAAGTTTGTATTTGAAAGGTTAAAGTTGTTGAGCTACCTCACCACCTGGGAGAGGGATATCATCCATTTGAGCTCCCATTGAAGTACTTTGTGTTCCGGGCGCCATTTTGGGAAGGCTTGGGTCTGCGTTGATGCGAGAGGCCTCTCCTTTATCCCTTCATTTGAATACGGCTGTGAGGCAAGAATCTTTGTTTCTGTTTATAGGCCTGCATGCCTCATCATTCAGGGCTACAAGTTTTTAATTAAGTGCGCAAAATCCTCTGACAAGGGCCAGTGTGTTTAATAAAGCTGAGGAGCTCTTACATTGAGCTCTGAAGATCCGTTCCCCTCACCTCTCTAATTCTAATGTGCATGTGTGCTCCCTCTCAAGAGTGTTAAAGGGAGGATGAGGGGTGAGGAACAGGAGAAGAGGCTGAGAGGCACCTCAAAACATTTTGGTGCCCAAGGCCGAAAAATCCAGATAATGCTCCATAGTGCTATCAAGTAATAATACATGAACATGTGCCATCCTTTAATGGAGGTGTGAGAAACCTCAGGCCTAGGGTTGAATGCAGGCCCCTAGACTACATTATCTACCTCTTGAAACTCCCCCCAGACTATGCTCTGGCCTTGCCTTGTACCCCTGAGTGTTTTCGAGTAGCTGGAATGTGTCTCTGAGCTCTGAAGATGCCTCTTGCTTGTCTGGACACAGGCTAGGAATGGGTGAGTGCATGGAAACTACCCCATTGTACAAAAGGCAAAATGTACATCTATTGCTGTACTCATGTTTGCCTCTGGCCCTATTGACCCTCGGTATGTGGCCCTTAAGAGGTTGCCTAAAAGGGAATGTGGCTCTCAAATGTTCCCCACCTGCTCTTTAATGAGACTGCACATTCGGTAACACACCTCTGTGCCTATTGGTAAGCCATCCCTACAGGGAGATGCACTCCAGTGGTGTGAGGGGAGGGAGAGCATGAGGCCATATCCAGTTCAGGATCCCTTAAATGTAGTTAAGGGGCCCCTTTGTTACATCTGCACCTGACCTAGGAAACCAAGTCAAGATTCAGTTAAGTGCCCAAAGTTAATGTCATTGGGACAGTTTTTCCCTCAAATCCCTTCTGTAGAAATTAATGAGGCTTCAGAGTGCTTATCGTTGGCTGGATCATGTCCCCAAGATATTAACAAAGTACTTTTCCAGAATAGAGAACTGAGCCACACGACCAAGACAAATACCTGTGTCATCAATCTATCAAACAGATAGGTCAACATTTCTTTAAGCGGAGTTATTTCCTTAGAAATCTGCTTTCCAGAATAGTGCATGTGGGATATATTAACCACTGTGTCGGTTCAGCACAAATTCCTTAACAGAAATAAACTTGCTCAGTACCCCTAGGGTACTGATATAACTGTTTGGCTAGTCAGAGATTTGTATTTAGAAAGAGGGTAAATAGAATTTGCCCTGGATGTGATAGAGAGGGGCGCAGGGCACTTCTTGTAAGACTAGACCACAAGTTAAGAGTTGTTTTGGGAGACAACTCTGAAGGAGACATATTAAAAATAGTAATTGTGTTAGTAAAGAATTAGATTGTAATAAAATCCTAATTATCATTAGAAAAAATACTACGTCCATAGTACTGAATAGTACAGAAATATGATTGTTGCATCCATAAACTATATTACTACAGTGCAATATTGTGTAGACTGCGATGGAACAGGATACAGAAATACAGAATTTGGTATTGATGCAGAACTCAGATTCCTGACAATCTCAGCTTTCATTTTATTCTTAAACCAAGTGTGTAGCCAACAGGTTCACAAAGATACCGTATATCTAAAGTCTTACTGGAAATGTCAACTGAAATCTCAGAAATCAGAAGTGAGATGTGACTAAATAAGATTTTTGGTGGCTGGCAGGAACAGAAATCCAGAGTTCTTGCAAGAATAATAATATGAAAATAAAAAAGATAGATTCCATATTAGATTTGGTTTCCAATTTGTTATGCTCTTTTAACAAATTGCTTAGGACAAGTTTTCTGCTGCAACTCACTTAATCTCTTTGTTCAGCTGGTTCTTTTGTTCTTGGGTTTTTCTATGCTGTAATTGATCGTCTCCATTTGTTATTGAGATCTTTCACTTCCACAAATAAGACAACAGGTAAAAGATGCTAGTTATGAAGATTTGATCTTTTTTTGAAAAAAAATATGATTAATTTGCCTGGTTTTTGGAGGCTAAACAATTCAATTTTTCTTGGTTATTATAACTGCATCCTGTAATTTCTAGTGCACACACCCCAGAACAAATACTGAGTACATCTATGCATCTGCTAGCCAGGTGTATAATGCAGATGTCCCACTCGTTTCTTCCTTCCCATTCTATGTTGAGCAATTGAGCTCATACCTTTCACTTAGTTCTGCACCCACCAGTCTCCATTTAACCCAAGCTACCATACTTTTAGGGACGCAGGTGGCGCTGTGGGTTAAACCACAGAGCCTAGGGCTGGCCGATCGGAAGGTTGGCGGTTCGAATCCCCGCAACAGGGTGAGGTCCCGTTGCTTGGTCCCTGCTCCTGCCAACCTAGCAGTTCGAAAGCACGAAGTGCAAGTAGATTAACAGGTACTGCTCCAGCGGGAAGGTAAACGACGTTTCCATGCGCTGCTCTGGTTGGCCAGAAGCAGCTTAGTCATGCTGGCCACATGACCCAGAAGGTGTACGCCGGCTCCCTCGGCCAGTAAAGTGAGGGCAACCCCAGAGTCGCCCGCGACTGGACCTAATGGTCAGGGGTCCCTTTACCTTTTACTATACTTTTAAGACACAGCATTAGATCTTTGATTAACTGATATCAAACACCCATGCAGAGATTTCCTTGGAAGTACTATCATGCATGTAACAACTGCATGCAGAAGGTCTATGTGCAACGACAGATTTCTCAGTGCCTTTTTAAGGGAAAGAAATGATTCACATCAAGCAAACCCCACGAGTCTCTGACACCATAAGGAACAAGAGCTCAGCACATATGATCATATGGCAATTCTGCCTAACTGAAACACTGTGTATCTTTCCCTACCCACAGAACACTATGGGGAAGAATGCAGAAACACTGTGCAGAACTAAATTTCCCTCCCCACCTTGCACAAGTTTGTGTGTGATAATGTATTCTATTGTTCCTGTCATGTCAAAACAATTTTTCTCTGGAGCTAATCAGATTCAAAATTTAACGCATCCTCAAATTCAGTTTGACATCAGAAGGTTTGGCACAAGCTTCTACTTAAAGTGTTCCTCAATTAGTTATAAAAAGGCAAAATATTCTATTTGACTACTTGTTATAATCTAATTAAACTTTTTTCTACAAAGTCTATGTTTGCACAGATAACTTGCTTTAACTCTTCTATCCTTCTTAAAACTACAGAACCACTGAATACCTAAACCACAAAATAAGAAATAATACAAATACGAAAGCTTATTTCATGACTTCTAGCTTGCCATTCAATTAATTCAGTAGTCATGTGGCTTACAAGCCTGTTAAAAAGGCAAATAAGTTCACAAAAGTCTGGTTCACACACCACGTTAAACTATAGGACACTGGTGCACGCTACTGAAAATGTATCACCTGGCTCCTCCCCACTTTGCCAGGTCACCCACCTAATTCCTGGACACAAGAATCGCCCAACCACAGCACCTCCATCTCATAAGGAGTCAGTCTCAGTTTCATCTAGCCCAGTATTTTCTACATTGGGTTCTAAGGTCTCAGCCAGATCAAATCTGAGACCCACAGTACATAAAGCATATTTGTACCTCTGAGTCATAATCCCTCCACATGAAAATTATGGGGAGGTATGAGGAAGGCATTGCCTAACACATGGGTGAGCTCAAACCACCAGCCCTTCAGTTAACAGCCATGTGCATTGGCCAACTGCCTCTTTGATAAGAAACAAACAGGGTGAAGGAATTGCAAGCAGCAAGTTAAACTGCCCTTATAGCCTCCCTTTACATTTTAAAGTGTATGCTTAAAATACTTTACACCTAAAACATGTAATTTGTAAGCTAAGAATGCAATGAACATGCTTGCAGATACATGCATCATTCTTCTCAGAACTGTGGCAGCCTGAGTGATTTATGCAGCCAAGGCTGCTGTCTGCATAGTGTGTGAAATTTTATTTAAGGCATTTTTATACTGCTCTTGACACATATTTATATCAGGGAGGTTTATAATACAATTTAAAATCTGGGGGGAGGGGAAATCAGGTATACAACAGAACAATTAAAACTAATAGACAGTTGAACAGACAACCAAATAAAAGAGCAGAATGGAAAAGCTTCATTCCCACAGTTTAAAAGCACAACTCACTAACATGCCTGAGAGAATTTTCTTCTAAATGTCTTATCTAAAAGATAATACAATGGGCGCCAGAGACACTTCCTTGAGGAGAGTGTTCCACAACCTGGGCACCACAGATGAAAAGGCTCCTTTATTGACACCAGCTTGATCTCAGGTGGTTAGTAGCACTGTGAGAAAAATCTCAATGGAAGATCATTTGGACAAACTGATATGGGGAAAGGTGGCCTTAACCAATGCAGAACTCTCAAATGTGTTGAAATATGTTCCCAATGAGTCACCCAAGTTAAAGTCCTGGCTGATTATTTTGAACTAATTGCAGCTTCCAAACCAGCTTCAAGGTAAGCCTCATGCGCGGCATGTCACAACACGCTACGGTAGTCTGAAAGGGATGTTACCCAAGCATGGGTAACTGGTGCCAGACTATCTCAGAAGACATGACAGCCTATGCTGGTTAAAGAAAAACACACCACATTACAGAAGTCACCTTTGCCTCAAGTGAAAAGGCTGAATCAAGGAGTACGCACAAGCTGAGATCCTGGTCTCTCAGAGGGATCGAAAGCCCACCCAAATCAGATAGTTACCTGGTCTGGAGAGAGGGATTCTATCTATCCAACAGTGCTTCCACCTTATCAGGGTTGAGCAAGAAAAAGAAGACTGATTTTTGAATATACTTTAAAGGCATCATGCTCCTTAATTCCTGATCGATCAATTGATCTTTATGTGCTTTGTTAAAGCTAATCTGTGTGTTTTTTAAAGCACAAAAAAATCAAAAGTTCAAGCCCAAATTATTTGAAAGCATTGAGTAGACAAAACAAACCAGGCTCAACAGTCAGGAGGGAGCAGCTCTGTGTTGGCACGCAAGGGTCGCAATGACCTAATCAGGCTTTAGCTCTTGTTTCTCTGATTCTGTGGTATTCTATCCTGCCATAATATTTACAAGTACAACAAATTTCAAAAAACTATGATTAGTTACTAAGGAGACAGGAATTGTTTAGCAAGAGTCAGCATCTAAATCATTCCCTCTCCTCTTATAGAAGAGCATATTTGTAAGATCCCACTGTTTTCCCAGCTCCTTCTTACTAACGGTCTCTTTCTACAACAAGAAATGAATTTTATCTACCGAATCACTGTTCAGGGAGGGACCATGGCCCAGTGACAGGGCACATGGATTGTGTGCAGATGAGCCTTAGTTCAGTTTCTGAATTATTATGTTTTTAAAAGGACACGGGTAGCAGAAAGAGCTCTGTCAGATACCCCGGAGAGCCACTCCCAGTCACCAAGACCAGGGATGAGGAACCTATGGCCTTCCATGTGTTGATAAGAGTCCAACTCCCATCAGCCCCAGACAGTTTGGCTAATGGTAAGAAATTATGGGATTTGTGGTGCAGTAACATGTGGAAGGCTACAGGTTCCCAATCCTTGCAGGAGAGCGTCTTGGTTTAGCTCAGTATTAGAACAGCTTCATAGGTCTATGTTCAAACCAAGCCAGCAGGATCGGGAAACACATTTTCTTCAGCTGCACTCCAAAAAAACAGGAAACAGAAAGTAGAACAGATACTAGCATTTAAGATTCCTGCTCCATTTTATTATGGTAGGGGATAGCATAAAGACACATATGTGCCAGTTAATTTTGTGATGGTCAAAAAGCAGGTGAAGTGTTAACATGTCCCTCAGCACTCACTAAAAGTCAAAGAAAGCATCTCCATAAAAATACCTAAATTACACAGCACCTAGCAGAGTCGAGTACTTTCACCATATAAATGTGTGTTAATTTCAGCAGTATTTGAAAGATAAATATAGCATTTTAAAAAACTCAGTTCCTCCAAAATAACATATGAAATATCTACTTTGAAACAAGAAAGTGAGTAAGGGGAGGGAAAAAAATGTGGTGCAGGGCACTATAGACTACAAGTGATGTACAGAATGATTGACCACTTCCAAGGACAGCATGCATGGTTCCCTTAAACCTTCCCATGTTATCCTTCCAGCAACCATATGAGGCAGGTCAGCCAGTGAACTCCATGATCAAGTGGCAATTTGAACCTGAGTCTCATAACCACTACATCACATCAACTAGTATGTTGAGGAGGTTCAGAAAGGTTATGGTAAAGTTCTTCTCCCTAAAATGAGTACTGAGGGAGTCATTGTTTTTAAACTTGGAACTCAAAGAAGAAGCGTTGTACCAAGTGATACACAGAAATAGATCAGTGGCTACCATGGACCCTGAGACTCAACCACTACACACTCGGTGTCAGAAAATGCCCTACAGGAATAAAGAAGGGGTAATCTGAGAATCAGGCTTCAAGGCAGATGAGGCAGGTAACTATGCAGGGATATCTGCTCAGGATAAGTTGATGATCCACATCGTGGGTTGAAGGGAGAACTCCTCCACTCTTGCCTACCAAATCTATTGGGCTCAAGGGAGCAATATAACAACAACAACAACAACAACAACAACAACAACAACAACAACAACAACAACAACAACAATTTATTATTTATACCCTGCTCATCTGGCTCAGTTTCCCCCGCCACTCTGGGCGGCTTCCAACAAAATATTAAAATACAGCAAAAGGGCCAGCCAAAGTTGTTCACCTTTTTTTTTTTTTAGGATTGAAGTTGTTTTAAAGCAGGCATGTCCAAAGTCGATTTCGGGGGCCTAATCCGGCCTGCCGGGCGGTTTAATCCAACCCCTGTGGCAATTTATTTCCTGGGGTAAAATCCTAAAAAAGCTTTTGTGGAATTCAGCCCTCTTGTTGAATTTATACTGCTATATTCCTTTTAGAATGAATATATATATATATATATATATATATATATATATATATATATATGCTTTCGTAGATTTTCACGGGTATAGGTATGCAGGTTTTGGTGTCCTCGGGTGTCTTCCCGTGTAAAAGTTGGGGTGTCTAGGCGACGTTTCGACGAGGTCTCACTCGTCATCTTCAGGCTGGTGCTTTCGGCTTCTTGTTACTGGAACAGAGCAGGATCTCAGTGTTTGAGTTCCTATAAATACTGTTGAGGGGTGTGGTGTATAGCCTCCAATGTTCTGGGCCGAGAGGAAGTTCCCAGGCTAGTGTGCCTTTTCTTCTTTTGTTCCTTAGTTGCTTGAGGGATATCTTGAGTGATTTCTTGAGTGATATCCTGAGTACCACTTAGGTGGGTCATTAGGTGTGGATTAGTTGCTAAAGCCTTTGTGTCTTGACCTCTTGAACTTTGTGAAGAGTTTTTCTGAGAAGATGGCTGTAGTTGTGCTCTGGCTTGGCTTCGTGTATAGGGGCGAGCTGTGGTTTTGTGGCCTGTGCCAGCCAGATCTGTGTAGGGATTGCAGGGGGGTGCAGCATCCGGAGGTGCCATCATGGTTTGGCTACTGGATGGTGTCTGTAATTTATCTGTGGAGAGGGTCTGGGTTTGGGTCTGGTGTGGTTGATTGGTGATGGCGTTCTGTGTGCCTCTGGATCTGGTGTCAGTTTTTGTGGGGAGGGCTAATTTCCAGATGTCTGGCAAGCGGGATGTGTCGTCACGCTTGTTCATGTTGTGAGGGTGTTTCTCTATCTCGATGGCTTCCATGATTATTCTCTTGTGGTGATGTTCCATGTTAGAGAGCAATTTGGAATCTGCAAAATTAATTTCGTGTCCTGTTTCTTTCATGTGTTGGAAAAGAGAGGAAGTTTTTTCTTCTTTTTTGACGGCATTCTTGTGTTCTGCCCAGCCACGTACATTGGACAAACAAACAGACGAATAAATGCACGTATCGCAGAACACAAGAATGCCGTCAAAAAAGAAGAAAAAACTTCCTCTCTTTTCCAACACATGAAAGAAACAGGACACGAAATTAATTTTGCAGATTCCAAATTGCTCTCTAACATGGAACATCACCACAAGAGAATAATCATGGAAGCCATCGAGATAGAGAAACACCCTCACAACATGAACAAGCGTGACGACACATCCCGCTTGCCAGACATCTGGAAATTAGCCCTCCCCACAAAAACTGACACCAGATCCAGAGGCACACAGAACGCCATCACCAATCAACCACACCAGACCCAAACCCAGACCCTCTCCACAGATAAATTACAGACACCATCCAGTAGCCAAACCATGATGGCACCTCCGGATGCTGCACCCCCCTGCAATCCCTACACAGATCTGGCTGGCACAGGCCACAAAACCACAGCTCGCCCCTATACACGAAGCCAAGCCAGAGCACAACTACAGCCATCTTCTCAGAAAAACTCTTCACAAAGTTCAAGAGGTCAAGACACAAAGGCTTTAGCAACTAATCCACACCTAATGACCCACCTAAGTGGTACTCAGGATATCACTCAAGAAATCACTCAAGATATCCCTCAAGCAACTAAGGAACAAAAGAAGAAAAGGCACACTAGCCTGGGAACTTCCTCTCGGCCCAGAACATTGGAGGCTATACACCACACCCCTCAACAGTATTTATAGGAACTCAAACACTGAGATCCTGCTCTGTTCCAGTAACAAGAAGCCGAAAGCACCAGCCTGAAGATGACGAGTGAGACCTCGTCGAAACGTCGCCTAGACACCCCAACTTTTACACGGGAAGACACCCGAGGACACCAAAACCTGCATATATATATATATATATATATATATATATATATATATACTTGTTTTATAACACTAATGATTTGATCTGTGTCATATTCAACTAAGTTTTACACAGAGTAGACCCACTTAAATTAATGACTGTGTTATGGCCATAAATTCCAGTAGGTCTACTTAAACTTATTTGAATACCACCCTCTTTTTTAAATTGTATTTTGCATTGTTGCAACGTGTTCTGGAACATTATGGTGAAGTGCAAGCAATAAATCTTTTAAATAAATAAGCAAGGGCACACTTAAAATTATGAATTGAATACATGCTCAGCCTGACAATTTTACTTTCAAGAGCAGAGCACACACAAACACACTCCTGGTTTTCTCTCAGGCTTTCTCCATTTCAGCAACCTAGTTGTTGATCAACTGGGAGTAAGAAACCCTACAAATCACCCAGAGTCCTAGCAGATGTGTCCTCTATCCACCCATACACAAAGGGATATTTTTAATTTTGCATAATTGCATACAGTGACCCCAGCTCAGTGATAGAGCACATGCTTTGGATGCACAAGTTATTAGGTTCAACCACTTACATCTCTAGTTAAAGGAAGCAAATGGGAAATACCTGTTTGCCTATCTCCAGAGGCTTGCAGGTAGCACAGGTGTGGGGAACCTTTGGTCCTCTAGATGTTGCTGAACTACAATTCCCATCAACACTGGCCACTGTCCATGTGTGCTGAGGATGGTGGGAGTTGTGGCTCAGAAGAGACAAAGGTCGCCCATACCCGAGTAGACAATACTGTACTCAACTAGATAAACAAGTAATCTAATCTGGTAAAGGGACGCGGGTGGCACTGTGGGTTAAACCACAGAGCCTAGGACTTGCCGATCAGAAGGTCAGCAGTTCGAATCCCTGCAATGGGGTGAGCTCCTGTTGCTCAGTCCCTGCTCCTGCCAACCTAGCAGTTCAAAAGCACCTCAAAGTGCAAGTAGATAAATAGGTACCACTCTGGCGGGAAGGTAAACGGCGTTTCCGTGTGCTGCTCTGGTTCACCAGACGCAGCTTAGTCATGCTGGCCACATGACCCAGAAGCTGTACACCGGCTCCCTCGGCCAATAAAGCGAAATGAGCGCTGCAACCCCAGAGTCGACCACGACTGGACCTAATGGTCAGAGGTCCCTTTACCTTTAATCTGGTAAAAGGATGTTTCCCATGTTATGACAGTTACATAATTGAAATACACTTCTGACAAATATTGTATTTTTCAAAAAAATTATCAAATAATTTCTTCATATTTTCATGGTGTCACTCAACTTCTTTTAGATAGGCTTGTGCTATTTTATGCATCTGAATATCAGACTAATATTTTATAATATTTGAATAATTAAAGTATGCATCAGTAAACAATTAAAGGAAGAAATCCTAAACTCAGTGTCTAGGGAGTAATTCCGCCATACTTTGAGCAACTTACTTCTGAGTAAACATGGACAGACTTATACCGCAAAGGACTGAACTTCAAGTAATTCATAAATGAAGGCAGATGTGCTCTGCTACATGGATTAGGGACACAACAAAGTGGTTTTAAAGAGCTATTCATATAGCTTCAGACTCTTTCATTAACATGCAAGGGATTTAATCAGATAATTCCCAATAACCTTTCAATGAGACTCTGCAGTCTTTTTCTTGCAGTCCCTCCCCCTTCACATATCACAGAAGCAAATTAGGTTACATGCCCTTAAATTCTAAAACTCTTTCTCTATTTTCAGCCTCCCTGTATTATCTTTCCCAGTTATTAATCAAATGAATGTCCTCTTTAAAAACTTTCAGTTTAGTACAGCATACCCAGTGAAGAATCTTAATCAAATTTAAGTGAAAGGGCTGTAAAAGTGGGCTTAAAGGGGAAAATAGTGAGCACACACTCAACACACACCCCAGTTTCTCATCTGGCCTTCCCATCATCACTTGAAGAATTGTTTTCTAGTTACATCATCAGGAAATAAAACACAGAACAAAAAGAAGAAGAACGCTTGGTGTTCATACTTCTCTCAAAGGATTCCAGCTAAGCTTCTCCCCCCCCACACACTTTTTTTTAAGAGAAGGAGCAGGAGGGAGAAACCTACGATCCAATTCCCCCAAACAGTTGTGTTGTGGAAAACCAAGATGAAAAGATTAAAATGCAACAACCAGTTTATTACTCTGTCATCAGCAGAGAGAAGGAACTGCTCTGAACTTAACTCTCCCGAACATTCATTTTGGCCACAAACTGATTAGACAAACGAAATGTTTCACACAGTCCAAAGTGTTAGCTGGAGCCAGAACACATTAATAAGCTTTGAGCTCTGGCTATCATTGAAATACACTACAGACACAACGAGTCTGCACAACACAGAGTTCCTTATATGGTATTGCCATGACGTAATGCTCCATAGGCTTGGGGCATGCAGAGAGTCTCTCTCTCATTGTTTGGTGTAACTGCTGGAATGCTCACATCCCTGATGCCTAAGAGAATCAAAATCCCAGCATCGCGGAGCAATAGCTAACACAGGGACTCTGCAGTTCATTCACTGAAGGTAAGAGGGAAGTTGTGGGATGAAGTTTCTTTTAGCAACCAATAGACATTTTGCTTCAAAGTTAACTTGGTTCACTTTAAGAAATCCACAGCGTGCATGATTTAATTAGCATAACAGAGGTTTTTGAAGCATCAGCTACAGCAAACAACTACTAAACTGTTTTTTAATGCTCTCCCTTTAAGCAGAGGAGGCTATTTCCAAACCAAAAGATGAGGCTTTAATACTGAGAAAGGGGGAACCTATGAATTACACTCCGATTCCAAGTGTGTGCTGGACAGAGTCATAACTATATTTAAAATTGTGGGAAAGGACCCAGCAACGTTGTAATGTTCTGGATAAAAAGTTTTAGCGATTATTTTTATACATTCAAGTGACACACTAACAGGCATGTGGAAACATGTATATAAAAGAGTTTGTTGTACTTTTGAACAATTTTAGAAGATGTACTCAAGGAGATACTGCATTAGAATTTTTTTTAAATGCAACTATTAATGCAAATGTTTCCGTTATATTCAGGAGTTGCTTTTTGTTTGTTTGACTGCATATGTTCAGTTTAAAGAGGAAAGGCAGACTAGTTACCTTTAAGATCCTTTTCATACCTTTGTTTAAAGAAATAGCGCTGCTTAAGAAACGGAAGCTTTTCTTCCCTGAAAAGCACATTTCTGCAAGGTGCTAATTGGTCCAGGTAACCAGGCATTAAGGTCACTCAACATTTCTCAGTACAGGGCTGAACCCTAACAGAGTGATCTGTACCATGTCACCATTTTTCCTATCAGCAATATTTATTCATGGCAAGATTAAACAGTGTAGTCAACTGAATTTAACATGTGAATGCAAAAGATTTTTTTTTGGGGGGGGGAGGGAGTTTGAAGGTACACATAAACTTGCACTATTCTGTAATGTGTATTCTGTATTCACCAGCTATATCTTTAAAAATTGTATGTTGATTTGCGGAAATTAGAACTTCCTGTGTATTAATTTAAGGCTACTAAAACAATGCCTCTGAAGGACAATTGGAACCATGCAATCTTAATTTTTTTTTTAAGTACTAAATATTATGGAAAGAAACAGTTAGCTTAGCAGTATTTGTTTTTGTTTTTTAAGAGGTGCTTGCAATGTTTATAGCATGTGCACATCACCACACGTATAACTTACCTGATGCTTGAGAACTTTGGATTTTGTTTTAAATACTGTACCAACGTAGAAGCAGTAAGCACAATGTGGGGGGAAGCATCTGATTCATAGAAACTTTCCCAAATGGCTAACATTCTAAAATCTGCCAAGGTGAACCTTTCACTCACTACTAACTCACCTACATCTGGCAAATTAGCAATGTTTTCTAGGCTTTTGGAACAAAGCTGCTCAATTAAGGAAGCGGCTCAACAGCAGCTTGCTGAATTGATTTACAAAGCGAAAGACATCAACTCAAACAAACTTGGTTGTTTTTTTTTAAGGGAGCAACTTATATCTAGGAGAGGCTTCTTTCTACTTGTTAGTTGCACCTGCAGAACATCCCCAGGTGTTATAGTTCCCCAAGTCTTATATGGTTAACTGTTGCTTTATCAAATGCATCTGCCATTTCACTACTTAGCAAACAGAAACATTTCACTTCATTGAGGAGAAGGGCATACCTTGAGCCAAAGGGTGCCAAAAAGTACATTACAAGGCACCACAAGATAAAGTTCAAAAGCTAAATCAGTTATCTGAAAATGAACAAGTAACATAAAAGTTTATTTGGTAGTGCTTTTAAGCAGCAATGCAAAGGCTCTTCCAATCAGCTTTTGAAACCACCAGAGGAGGGAAATCATTAATTACTATTTAACATTCATCTTAAAAACACCGACAGAACAACAAACTGCATCTAAGCTGATGAACTAACTAATCAAAAGCATTTACACTTCTTGTATAATTATATGGATTAAAACTTAATTCAGACATAAAGTTAAATATGGCTCTCATTCACCTGACAGCATAAAAGTTAGTTTTTAAGAATTTCACCCACACCTCTAATTTCAAAACCACTCATCAATATTGCATTATTTTCACCCCCCGTTTTTGTTTTCACATGATCCTTGGTAATCAAACTGTGTAAAGACATACTAAAGAAACCGGCAAAAACTAAAGCCTGATTGATTCCTGTGGGGAATTTAAGCACATGCTGAACTTCTTTGCAGATAAGACCTTAAACCTTTAACTTTGGTTTATCATGCCCATTCCACCATGTGTGTGGAAACCCAATTACATTTCTAATTGTAAGAAATGCATTGTATCTATTAGGGACATTCTAATATGTCTTACTGGCCATCTGAATTTGCTTTGCAAATGCCAGTGGATTACTGATGATTGATGGGAGTCATGTTTATAGATTCAACAGTATGTTTATGGAACAAAGGGAAACTCTGAGGGCCTTGAATAGTAATGGTGTTGCTTTAGTGACATCACTGTGGACAATGTAACTTGTGGCCCATTACAACACTCCCCGTTCTAATATGGTGGTACCTCTGGTTACAAACTTAATTCGTTCCGGATGTCCTTTCTTAACGTGAAACTGTTCTTAAGCTGAGGTACTACTTTAGCTAATGGGGCCTCCTGCTGCCACCGCGCCACCAGTGCACGATTTCTGTTCTCATCCTGAGGTAAAGTTCTTAACTACTTCTGGGTTAGCGGAGTCTGTAACCCGAAGTGTTTGTAACTCGAGCTACCACTGTATACTGTTCCAAATACCCTAAATCTCACATAGACTTATTAACAGCACTATAACATTAACTGGTTTCATCCTCAAAAGATATTTTTCTCAGAACATGCAATTTTCAAAATTAGTTAATATTAAACAATTAAAGTGTTCTGTGGTGACTGAACAGCCTCTTATGCAGATGTAATTTTATTAAAGTTGCTACTCCATCAATTGCAGCCATTCTAAGGTGTTTAGCAAGAATCAACATGAAGTATGCCTTCATGTATTTATTTATTTTTCTTAACAGCCAGTTCTTCACAAGCAGCTATTAGTTTAATGGAATCAGCTGGAATTCTAGTTTTTTAAATGTTAGAGGGTTGGCATCCTTCAAAAATTAACTGGAATGGCAATTATTTAGCTCCTTTGACCGTTAGAACCTTAAATGGAATGGAAGTGCTTGTACACATTACTTTTCCCTCCAGAAAAAGGTCAAAGGAGGTCACAGCTGATTTTTTGGAATATCAGAATAATAAAGAATAAGTTAAAAGAAAAGCCTTCCAAGTTAAGAAGGTAGCATAAAACCACATGGCTACCACAAAACGCCACACCACCTTCCTCTGTGCCCTTTTAAAGCAATAAGGGAGAATGTGGGGATGCCCTCACCCTATCTTTCATGTCTCTGTGCCCATCTCTGCTACCCTGATGTAGGACAGTAGTGTCTGCAGCAAGGAGCATGCTGTACCCACGAAGGCTCCTCACATGATTTAGAAACCAGCAGGATCAGGGTTCGTAATTATGCCGGGAGGCTACATTAGAGAAGCCTTCCTGCTGCAGACATTCAGACCTCCAACTCCTAGAGGATGACAGGACTGGTGATAGGAGGGGGCGGAGCCAACATGCTTGTTTCCTCCTTCTCCCTCGCATCAATTGTATAGAGAAATTGACCAGCCACATAGTACCACAGGTAACTAAACATCCACTGTCCTGCTCCATCCACAAACCACTCAGCTGAAAGGAGCAGAGGGGGCAGGAAACAGGTTAATGTAACAATAATACTGTGGGTGTGAACAAGCTTATTTATATTCTCACATCAGCTCTTAAAATTTCAGGCTTTAATCCTCTAAAAGAGAGCAATCTATCCTAAGCGGTACTGATAAGAAAAATATATATAGAAAAAGGTATATAGTGTATTTACAACACCTCATTTAGCAAACCACATCCATTAATAATGTCAACTGCCACAAAGGGGCTGCCTTACAATGAAAATGGTAAAGATTATGTACTGTTTTGGGGTTTTTTTTAAAGTGTCTTTTTATCATCTGCTTCCCTTGATGAAGATTGTTCACTCAAAATCCAAAGAAAATGCTATTTACACTTTCTAAGGTTGTCTTTTGTATCCTATGCCATAACTAGGGAACTGCTGTAGTCCCCCTTGATGAAATGTCATTTAAAATCTGTTTCGGGACCAATTAATGTTTTTTTGTACACCTATATTCCTTATGGTAATAATGAACAGAATGAAGTCATCAAAATTAGGTTCTTCTTTCCTCAGCAGGATTAAAGGCTTAGTTGAATGACTAATGTAGTACTGACTTCATAAGGGTAATGGCTAGAATGCACAATCATTGCTAACAGAGGCTCTACAGAACCCCATGTGGTAGAACTATTTTGCATTCTTTCATACAATTTTCTACATGCATTTCTCAGACTGCGACCTGAATAACCACTTTAAAAGGTACTAGAAAAAGCTCTGCTCTTGCGAGAAGCAAAGGATGCTTCATACCAGATGAAAGGGAGATAGCATGGCCGCCACATGTCCCATCACAAATACTATGACATTTGAAGGGGAGTTAAGTATTTGCCTGTGGCATGTTTGCCACTTGTGAGTACAGTGGTGCCTCAGGTTACATATGCTTCAGGTTACATACGCTTCAGGTTACAGACTCCGCTGACCCAGAAATAGTGCTTCAAGTTAAGAACTTTGCTTCAGGATCAGAACAGAAATCGGGCTCCGGCGGCACAGCGGCAGCGGGAGGCCCCATTAGCTAAAGTGGTGCTTCAGGTTAAGAACAGTTTCAGGTTAAGAACGGATCTCCGGAACGAATTAAGTATTTAACCTGAGGTACCACTGTACTCAGAATCCCATTCCACACTGGTAGCATTTGAATCCAGGAACACTGGAGCTCAGATGAATTATATGTAAGCTTGACCCACAAGATCTCAACCACACAGCAGTGGCAAACCACTTGATTAAAAACCTAACCTAAGCATTTCTTTACACTGCCGTCATGGGGGAACCCATCACCCAATGTTAAATAAAAACACCAAACTCATCCCATGTTTGTATCCTGTCCTCTTCACCATTCTTCACGTCTCCAAATCAATATTTCTTAGCACAGCACAAGTTCAACCATGTGTCAGTTAAAGCATCCCCCTTCCACCCCCATTCCTCAACAGTACTGCTCAGCAATACAAGAGACAACGCCACACTCCCAACAGTGTCCAGCCAATGAACTTCTCCTTGTTAAGGAAAAGCAAGTTTAATAACTACTAGAGACTGAAATGTTTCTAAAGTGCTGCAGTCAAACCTAGAAAACTAAGGCACCACAAGCACACATACAAACAGCGCCTAAGAAATTACAATTACTGATTAATAAGCAGCTATTTAAGTAGCAAAACCAAATAAATTAATTGCAGTGCTATCATTCCTGACCTCTTCCAGATGTTGAAATATTCTTGCTAGTTATATAGCTCCAAATATTTTAATTATGCAAGGGAACTGCAACTCTTTCTAATATAAGATTAACCTTGGCCATCTTTTTTCACTGTGATTCCCATGGGTTGTATATGTAGTACTGCATGTTATACTTCAGGCTTACCTAAGAAGATTTTTGAGATTTGTATCAAACTGTCTACGTATTTAGTGCTACAAGCTTTCTTTCGGTAGGGATTCTGATTGTAAGACTGTCTCGGGTTTTCACATTCAAATTTAAGCTGCATAACTAACTTGTGAGAGGTGTTACAACTCCTGAAGGGAGCTGGGTTCTTGTTAGCATTTCACACAATATTATCAGCATACATCCAGAATCTTTTGCAGCCTGCAGCCTTCTGGGACCTAATGAAATGTCTAGCTTTCACACAGCAGATGCCAAGAATTTGATACAGAAGAACCAACAGTCCATTTCTAGGAATAACCTATCACATTAACACTACCAAGCTTTATTGCACTCAGCAGGGCATGGCGGAGAGATAGACTGTACTCCTTCACAGTCAACAGCAGACAACACTTCCTCTTCTCACACTGATTTAGCGCATGAACACCTGAAATTAAGTCTGCTGGCAGATGTGCAAGCTGAGGTGCAAAACAGTACAGTGGTGCCTCGCAAGACGAAATTAATTCGTTCCGCGAGTTTTGTCGTCTTGCGATTTTTTTCATCCTGTGAAGCACAGTGTCGGGAAAGTTTTGGAAAAGCTTCAAAAATCACCAAAGTCTTTAAAAACCTCAAAAAAGGCTACCACACCGCGTTCTATGAGTTGCTCCTCGAAGTCAAGTCACAACTGTATTAACGGTGTTAAGAAAAAGGAAACAAACTTGCAAGACGTTTCCATCTTGCGAAGCAAGCCCATAGGGAAAATCGTCTTGCGAAGCAGCTCAAAAAACAAAAAACCCTTTCGTCTAGCGAGTTTTTTGTCTTGCGAGGCATTCGTCTTGCGAGGTACCACTGTACATGCATCTTCCCACAGAAGAAAATGCTTGGGCTCAGCTTCATGTGTTCTAAATAAGCATGCAGCTTGCTTGTGCTCCTTCTTTGGGCTCATATTTAAAAATATGCTACATGTAATATATATATATGCATATATGCATGCTATTACACCTTTTTAATACCCTCCCCATCACACCCTTCACATGTCACCAGTATTCTTCCGTACTTTTGTCACAACTTTGGCTCCCCCTTGATGCAGGCTATGTTTTACGGATAAGCCATCTTTCTGCTTGTCTAGAATGGCTGAACCCACTCTAGGGATTATTTACCGAAGCTGCTATGTCAGACCATTCTATTGCCATAATTCAGCCAAGCACTGGAATGCTGCTGCTCTCCTTCAACTTCCTCCTAGCTGACAGGAAATTTAGGCACAAATGTGGACCAATCACAATCCAGCTCCCAGGGGGAGGGAAAATTCAGCTGAATGTTAATGTAATAAATAATATGGACCCAGTGCAATAGGAAACGAGAGGAGTAGAAAGAAGCAAAGTAAATTCAGCATGGGCAGTGTGCGAATAAGGGAAGTTATAATATAGGAAAGGAAGCAGGGAGCAAGAAAGACATGTTCATGGTTGACGACAGAAAATAAGAGGGGGAATAGCTAAACATGGCATTTCAGAAGGAAAGGCATCATGAGATGGGGCAGAATGGCTGAAGGAGGGAGGAAAGAGGAAGTAGTATTAGTATAAAAAATCACAGAGTTGGAATCATAGAGTTGGAAGAAAGCCACGAGTGTCCTCTAGCCCAATCCTTTGCACTGCAGGAATCTTTTTGCCCAACGTGGGGCTCAAACCCATGACCCTGAGATGAAGAGTCTCATGCTCTACCAACAGAGCTATCAGGTGGTGGAGGAGCTCCTACTCTCCCAGTGCCAACTCAGTGTCTAGACCTGCATCACACGCCCTTTAGGCTGAGAGCCAAGGTGGTCATACTTGACTTAACTTTTGCATTCAGTCTATAGGGGAAAAAATAGTCTCAGAGTACGCCCAGTTCCTGGAAATGTTCTGGGAAAATGACATTTATGACCAGTCAACAATAAGTTGTTAGTGGCAAAGAGCCATTTCCAAATGCATCCAAAATATTAGCTAATTTAAGAAAGATAAAGTCTCAGAATGGTTGCGTAATTTTTCTTGAGTTTCCTTAAGATATCAGCACAAACCAGCAAATTACAGTAATACTTGAAGGAAAGAATGCTGTAATGCACAGAGGAACAGATACTCTTCTCAAAACAATTCTTTGGAACAGCCATAAACTGAGTCATGGTCCAAAGCACACTTCCTGAGAAGCAATGCTCCCTGAAACCAGTGAAGCTCACTTCGAGGTCATACAAGTGCACTTAGGATCAGGAAGCCAGTGGCCATTCCAAAGAACAGGAAACTTGCTAAATCAAGGAACTCAATAGTCGTATGTCACACAACTTTTGGACAAGGTGTGAGTCCAGAAATTTGCAAGTGAAACCAGATGAGATTAATTAAATACACAAACATGCAAATTTGGAGACAAAGGTCAACATTAACAAAACATTGGTTTTGCCTAACCCCTCCATATATGTGGCTTGCAACCATACTTAATACACCCTATAGCCAGAATCCTAGAAACGCTGCTATTACTAGTAACTGCCTTCATGTTTTACAACCAAAATTCAATTGCCTTAAGATTTTAAGTCAAAAGCAAGCTAATTGTGCTCCTAATATACTTTAGAAATGCTGTATCTAATACAAAAAGCTGCTGCGCCACTGCCACTGGAAGACAGCATGCTTTTTGTGATAAGGTATCCCAGTACTTCTTACTTAACTGTTACCTTATACCTTACAGAGCATGAGCTAGAATTTTCCCTCAGATATAAACTCATGAGAGGACCTTGGGCAATCCACTGTCTCTTAAAGCTTCCCCCAACTGTGCAATGGGGGGATTAAAAATGGCTCATGTGAGACGGCTGTTGTTTTCCGAACACTTAGGGCAAATGGCATATGAATAGCAAGTATCTTTAGATTCTACACTATGCTAACATCGTGGGTGCTAGCAAGGAAGTAGTGAGCTTCCCACTGTCCCAATGTGCTTTAGCAAAAACCAGCTTATGGTGTCTGGAGCAAGACAGTACTTTCTCCTCTTGTGGGAAGATGATACCTTCTCTCCTCTAGCACTTGGGATCCTAGCACTGAAATCCATGTTTTTTTAACCTCTTTATTATTTTTGAGGCACCATAAACAGCCAAGATGAACTTGGGGTTACCTTAGGGCCCCAAAGAGCCCACAACATTCCTGAGAGCAACTCTGTTTTCTCCACTCCTTGTTGCTGTTCTTCTGGGGGAGAGACATAATTCAGTGGTTCAGCATCTGCCTTGTATGCAGAAACTCCCAGGTTCAATCCCCGATGTCTCCAGGTTGGGTTGGGAATGCCTCCTGTCTGAAACCCTGGAGAGGCACTGGTAGTCACGTGCAGGCAAGACTGAGCTAGGTCTGACTCAGAATAAGGCAGCTATTCTTACTGCCAGAACTACTACTTTTGTTTCTGGCAGGAACTCGGCATTTGGGGTGAGCAGGCTTTTGTTCTTCACTAAGAGACCCAGGGGCTTTGGGCACCTAAGACCAGCCCACCAAACTACATAAAAATAAAGAAATGTTTGGTACTTTGGGTCAAGAACAAACATGGGGGGGGGGGACACCCAATACAGTCATTCCATTCATTATATGATTACATTAAAAAGCTAAACTGGCAAGTTTAATCTAGGAACAAGAGAGGAAAGCCAAGTCAGAAGATAAATTAAAATTCAGGGAGTTCTTTCCTCATAGCCCTGTGCTCTGACCACCATCCCACATCTCTAGTGTCTAATCTTTCCATTTCCTCCTGTTAGCCTTGCATCTGCACAACAGTAATTTCCTGGCTGATGTAAAACTCAATGAGTTCCAGTTTCTGCTGCTACAAATGAAATCACTTGCTCCTTTTCTGGCCTAGAATCAATCTAGTCATGAGATAGAAAAGGAAGGCGCTTAACACTCTCTCTCTCTCTCTCTCTCTCTCTCTCTCGCACACCACAAATGGGAGAACAAATAAGATGGCATTTCTGCTCAATAATTGAAGCTCCATCATTAAAAATAAACAGTCTCCTTATAAATGCTCACTGCAAGCAAGGGTAAACCAGATCAAGGCCATTTCATTAGGCTGGAGGGTAAGCGGTCAGAAGGCAGACAAATCTAGCCTCGGAATTCAGCCTAGGTATGTACTGAATGAGGCTTAAGGCTAAGGAATGCAAGCAGAAACCTCTATGATTGCTGCAACAAAGGCTGGTTGGCAACATGTAGAGCAATCCTATACAGGCTTACTCAGATGCAAATCTTATAGAGTTTAGTAAGGTGTACTGAAATGTGCACAAAAATTTCAAGACTTCCGATTATCTTCCACACATTGGCTTTTCTAGTTAGTGGAAGCAGAAGTGAGCCTCAAATTCAGGTTGGAAATTTACATGTAAGGCAAATTTATATCTGTTCACTGAAGGATCTTTGTCAGGACTACTGGAGTTTACAGAGAGGCTCTCAATAGCTGCGCTCTCTCTCTCTCTCTCTCTCTCTCTCTCTCTCTCTCTCTCTCTCTCTCACACACACACACACACACACACACGCAAACACTTAAAATGATGAATGGTGGAACAGCCCATAAGTTCCAGGTTCAGCATATGTTAACATTACCATTCAGTTGCAAGTCAAACTTTACGTATTGATTCAGAAGGAAGTTCCACTGAGTTCAATGCAGCTTCTGCCCAGGTAAGTGGATGGCAGGATTACAACATTAGACTGCTATCCAAACGCCACTGAACTCAGTGGAGTTTCCTTCAAAGTCATTATGCGCAGGGATGAACTGTTGAGTTATTTGTGCACCAAAGCAGCTGGTCAAACAAACAAACAAACAAACAAACAAACAAACAAACTGTAAGAGTTGATTTGAAATTAAAAACCTCTTATAGGCTAATTTAGATTTACATCCAGAGTGTGCATGTGGACTTTTGAAACTTTAAACAAAATCTTAAAGACTGCAGTGTCAATTGAAGAGGTAGTTGTGCTTGTAACCTCAAAATCCACTTATTGCCCACTTACGGTGCAGAAGATACCAGGTCCTAAGCCTAAGGCAATTGTTGTAGATACTCATAAAACCTAGAAAAGAATAACTGCAGGGGAAGTTCAGATATATGAACTCTAACATATTTTTTCAAGACTAAAATACAACAACACATTATATTATAAAATATGATGTTGCTACAAGCTGTTCTCATTACCTAAATAAAAAGTGTAATAATAAACCATAATAAGAATAGGAACTTACATAGTTGTAAGAGACTCTAAAAGACAAGCAGTAAAAGAGATGCTTATCTGAATCAGTCTAGCTCATATTCATGTCTATAAAACTTAATTCAAATAACTGCTTTTGCTGGAATTTATTCAATTTTTGAGTTTAAAAAAGAAAGAAATCCAAAGGCTTGGCTACATGATACATCTAACTTTCCTTTCATGGTTGCTGCATTCTTATGAAAAAGAACTGAAAGTCAAAGTAAGTTATTTCATCCATTTAAGAAGCTGGTTATTTATTAATAAATCACATTCATTTTTCATGCTTGCACAAATAAATACAGCTTGGGACACAGAACAACATGATAACCCTATATCAAATATCAAGAATGTGCACTATTGTGAAAAATTCCATATTCCAATCACCCAAACATTTAACTTAAAGTTTTAGAACAGCTTCTCTTTGTTCCTAAGGCGGCTGGAATGTAAATGAAGAAATTAAGACTCTCACATGACAGTTATATCATGTCATAATATTAATTTCTTTCTTTAAATACATTTCCAGCTACAGTATAAAAGGAAACATGTAGAGAAATAACAACCTTTCATTTCTCTGTAGATTGAGAACTACATTTGTCAACCTTTCCATCTCTTAAGCTTCTTCACTGGAGCAGAGGAGAAGGGGGGCCAAATAAAGAAATGGTTCATTTTGATATGGCTGCAACTTCAGAATGAACTCAATAAGTGTGCAATTCCTGACATTATTTTAAAAAGTCAATTCTGCATGTCAACTTCCCTTTTGAGCTTTTTGGAAAATTCACAAAGTTCTATGGGAACATGAATATGTGTGACAATCTCTTTGCCTATCTCTTCATTTTATTTATGCACTTGGCAAACTTTGGCTTTTTGTTGTTGCTGTTGTTTAGTCGTTTAGTCATGTCCGACTCTTTGTGACCCCATGGACCAGAGCACGCCAGGCACTCCTGTCTTCCACCGCCTCCCGCAGTTTGGTCAAACTCATGGTGGTAGCTTCAAGAACACCATCCAACCATCTCGTCCTCTGTCGTCCCCTTCTCCTTGTGCCCTCCATCTTTCCCAACATCAGGGTCTTTTCCAGGGAGTCTTCTCTTCTCATGAGGTGGCCAAAGTATTGGAGCCTCAGCTTCACGATCTGTCCTTCCAGTGAGCACTCAGGGCTGATTTCCTTAAGAATGGATAGGTTTGATCTTCTTGCAGTCCATGGGACTCTCAAGAGTCTCCTCCAGCACCAGAATTCAAAAGCATCAATTCTTCGGCAATCAGCCTTCTTTATGGTCCAGCTCTCACTTCCATACATCACTACTGGGAAAACCATAGCTTAACAAACTTTGGCTACAACTGTCTAAATCAGGGGGGAGGAACCTCAGGCTCAGGGGCCAAATGTGTCCCTCCAAGTCTCTCTATCCAGCCCTTGGGAACTTCTTCCCTGTTGGCATCCATTCGAGACAATTTGGTCCACAATCCACAGCCATGCCACATTTTACCTTGTCTACTAACAGGAAGCCTATCTGAAGAGCCATTGATAACACAGGCGTTAAAAGCAGAAGATATCCAAATTGCAATAATACTCTCAAGGCCTTGCAAGTCTAAATAAATGCTTTGGCAATAAACTTCACAGGATGGGTACCACAACTAATCCTGTTGTTTCATCTACCCCAGCCAATTCTCAGCTTCGTAACTTGAAGCAAGGGCCCATTCCAGAAGTTGTTAGACCCAAGTAAGCATGGACAATGGTTAGGGATGAGGGAAGCTGAATTACAACAACATCTGGAGGGCTACAGGTTGCCTACCCCTGATTTAATGGAAATTTCAGTAGGATCCCCTCAAGTAATCTTGAAACAGGGGAGCTCATAGGGGAATGAAGTACAAGTCTTCAGGGACAAGGATAATTCTGACATTTTGAAATTCTGCAAATGTAGTTGTTTTCCAACTGCCTGGGCCCTCTCACATTTTTATATTATGCCTTGGTTAAATTTGGGATATCATAGATGCATATGCAAGTTAAAAGGATAAATCAATTATGACCGGATAAGACTTTTATGATGCAGAGATTTTATATTATTTGGTTATGTTTAAGTATTATATTTTGGAAGGGAAATACATCCCCCCTCCTTTTTTTAATGCTGGCTCCTGAATAATACTGCATCACCTATGCTTCCACTATAAATTGATTTTACATAAGCTCTTCCCCCCCTTTCAAAAACAGATGTATTTTAAGACACAAAAGGAGCTACTTTTTATTCCCACTAGATCTTTTTAATTCCATCATACTCTTTTTCTTAACTAAATAGGAAAATGTTTCCAACATGCTGAGGATATCCCCTCTTGTTCCCGAATGGATTTTTCTGGAAAAAGAAAGACGACAAAAGCCTTCCAGGAATACTCCCGGTTTTATACCAAATTAAAACCACAGCTGTGTCAAGCTGTTTTTTCAACACAAGCAGGATGTGCTGAGATTTCCACCTCAGTCCTAGAGCAAATTTCCTTGTCCATGTCGGTTGCTTCCATGTAACGTATATGGAATTTATTTTAGACCCGGATGCTAAGTATTTGCACCAGCAATATGAGCAAGCATATCTGTTTGCAATAAGAGCGCCATGTTGCCGTAATGTCAGCTATGTAGAGTATGCTTCATAAAGCTGGATCCAAACAGCAATTGAATACTATTATTATAATTGCTACTACTACTATTACTTCTACTATTACCACTACAATGTATTACCCATCCTTTACCCTAAGGTGCCAGGACAGATTAATGCAACATTAACATTAAAGCACAATATTATACACTATTAAAAGCAGTTTAAAACAAATTGCAGAAATAAGGTGGGTCCTAAGAATATACTTCTCAGGTATCAAAAGCCAGGGTGAACAGGTGCATCTTCAGCATTCACCAAAAGCTGTAGAATGAAGGTGCCAGACACACCTCTGTGGGAAGGGCAATGGAGCAACCAGGAGTGCACCCTCTGCCAATCTTAGCACCCTCGAGGGTCGGTAGGGAAGGAGACAATCTTTCAGGTATTTGAGACCTGGGTCATTTAGGACTTTAAACACTAACGTGAGACACAATAGCTCTTACAGCATTCTGCACATAGTACTCCATTCAGTATACAGAGCAACAAGAGAGTATGGTAAGGAAACAAACATAATACACCCAGGCCTTTCTCAAATGATCTCAGGCTTCTGATCCTTCTCCGTCTTTCACTGGAGGAGACACTTTCACTGGGAAACACAGCAAACTACTACAGGTGGCCACTCCTCTCATTGTGATTTTGTTGGGCTTCAAATCCCATGAGGCCCAGTCAGCATGGCAAATGATTCAGGATGGTGGAGTTGTGGTCCATCATCGTCTGCAGGGACCCATCCTTTCCTTACTAGCCACAACGGAACTATGTGGGAAGCATCTGCACTGCCAAATGCTGCAGGGGTTTTCTGTGACTACCCAAAGCAAAGCTGCTCTCTTGCAACCTTCTAGATTTCCACGATGAGTAGCAATGCTTAGTCCTCTTCATGGTGGTAAACCTACGCTTGGGTTGCAGTATGACTTCAGACTGCAGGAGAGAGCCTCATATAATACAATGCTCTGGGGCGGGAGGAGTACAGTGGTACCTCTGGGCTATGAACTTAATTCGTTCAGGAGGTCCGTTCTTAACCTGAAACTGTTCTTAACCTGAAGCACCACTTTAGCTAATGGGGCCTCCTGCTGCTGGGGTGCCACCAGAGCATGATTTCTGTTCTCATCCTGAAGCAAAGTTCTTAACCCAAGGTACTATTTCTGGGTTAGCGGAGTCTGTAACCTGAAGCATCTGTAACCCGAGGTACCACTGTACCTACGATAAATTCAAGGGACTTAAACGCAGCAGCTCTCAGCTACTTTGTACAAAGGCAAATACTTTGAGCATATATAACTCAGCATTTCCTTTTCATCAAGAGAGCGGGGAAACTTATTGTGCATGCACTGGAGAGAAAACTGGAAGTGGAAATCAAAGCTATAACAATTTCTTTTAAAATTCAACCCACCCCTCCCGCTGCAATGATAATCAGTATTGTCAGCTCCAACATGCTGGTCATGTCTGGGGTACGTATACCACTCATTCTCTGCAGCACCTCATGCATGCAATTGGGGAGATGCAGAAGGGCAGTCTATTTGTGGAAACCTTATTGGATCACATAACTTCCCTGCAAAGTCAGGGGAATAGACTTCAATGCAGCATAAGCACTTGGATCAGAGCATTTACTTCCTGGCACTCTCTCAACAGCTTTGAAAGGTAATACTTCAAAAAGAGCATAAATATACAAGATGGGCACAATTAAGTACGCATAACTTCAGTGCAAGAGCAGTCATACATCATCCATGCAAAATGAACCGTATTGCCTAATCAATGCTAGAACTGTTCAAATCCCACTCTCGAAAAAACTACGATTCTGCAGTCAATTGCAGAGATGTAAAGGAAGATTAGTAGTTAAATACTTTAGCTTATTAAGCTAGTGAGTAATTGTCACATGCCAGACCTATGACTGAATACTGTTATGTCTTTGGGGTTTTGTCAAGCCAATGTTCATTTAAAAAGAAAACTTCCACGACAAAGTAGTATTTCATAAGATGAAAATTCAGTCCAGTGACTAAATCTGAGTATTATCGTAAGCCTAACCACATGGATTCCCAAAAACAGAATGAAAATGATGGTTACTCTTCTGTTATGATTTGGTATCTATGGCAATAGCTTTCATCAGCTTCATGACAAACATTCAGAGGCAGGAACTAGAGAGGCAATGGTGTTTCATTAAGGAAAATAAAAAGTGATGCTTCTTAGTAAGACATACATATCCTCTCCAGTTCTTGCATTAGATTCAAATTCCTCTCTCTCTAAGGCAGGCATAGGCAAACTCGCCCCTCCAGATGTTTTGGGACTACAACTCCCATCATCCCTAGCTAAGAAGACCAGTGGTCAGGGATGATGGGAGTTGTAGTCCCAAAACATCTGGAGGGGCGAGTTTGCCTATGCCTGCTCTAAGGTAACACTCCCTTTAGTCTCTTTTTTGCAGTGCATTTTTGGACCCTTTTACTGTTTACAGTAAAGGCTCATTGAAAGCCAATTTCACTATATTATCTTCATGTTGTCTGTTGTATACAAAGCTGGAGTATAAAGAATTCTACTTATGGTGCCCCATAAATATAAATACTATTTATATTGTCAAAGCCATCTGTTTGTCCCTCAATACGTTTTATATTTAAATATATGTACATGTGCACACAAACACTCAGCTTTTCAGTTCCAGAAGACCCGCAAGGCAGCACACAAAACATCAATGAAAACAAATAAATAAGAACTAAGAGTCCACAGCAAAATAAACAAAAGCACTGAAGGTTATGCCTTCAACTAAACAATGTCTCTAACTGCAGCCACTGCTGCTTTGTTTACTGAATTCTACATGAAGAGATTGTAGGTTACAACAGTTGTGTTTAATGAAAAACCCAGCCCCAGGCCATGACAACAGTGACCCCCATGTTACAGAGGAGTGAGTGGATTTTGCAGTGCTGGACATAATTTTTAATTGGAAAATTTCTATGCAAATAGGATGAATTGCATTGGAAAGCCAATGACTCCATTGGTAGAACATGAGACTCTTAATCTCAGGGTTGTGGGTCTAGTTGGACTAGATAAGCCTTGTGGTCCCTTCCAATGCTACAATTCTATTATTCCGATGTTCTAAAGGGTATCTAATTTAGAATGTTTAGTAAGCAGAGCTAAGAACTTTGAAACTGCCAAGCTTGCCTAATAATGTATTTTTAATTGGTAACCATTCATTTTCACTAATGAACTTATGAAATGGAATATTCTCCGCAAAAACAGAAAGCACTGAAAAATGTTCTGCCCCACATAAAATTGTCTATTACTAAACTAATTATAGTTATTACCACCTTAAGGGGCGTTTTCTGGATCTGAACATATTGCCTTAGGCAATTAATGGGAGTGGGGGATCAAATTTTTATTTACTGCTACGGAAAAAAAGAAAATCAAGATAAAGCTTCCAACACGAAAATACTAAAGCTCTCCAAAAAGTAGAGTTGCGTGCAATTAACATTTGTGTATTTTTAATGTAGCTTTGCATAGCCATAATAGGACTTTTAAAATATGACACAGGCAGGTAGCATGCTATTAAAAAGTATATTGGGTCATGAAATGTCTATATACAGGGCAAGATATTGGCCTTTTGCTAACATGAAAAGATGCATGGCAGTGAGTTTTAGATCTAGTGTGCCAGAACCACAAATACGCCCATAAAATGGTAATTACAAGGCAGAAGATAACATGAAATTACAAGGTGCAATCTACCTTCTACCTCCTTCCTAGCCTAGGGCAATATATAGTCCACATTAGCATCCACACCAAAGGAAGAGGAGAAGGAGGTATGGAAGTGGATACCTTTGAACAAGTTAAAATTACAACTGTGGGAAATGTATAATATCTGTTCAAGAAATATTATTTTATCTGTTCAAATGTTTTCTAAAAGAAAGGATTTCATATTTTCTAAAACAGCACTTCATTTCTTAAGTACGTATCGGAAACACTATCACAACATTAATTTTGATTTTTATTTTTTTTTGCCTTTCAGATTGAAAAAGCTTATTGACCAAGACGCAGCCTATCAGGCAAAAAAAGAAAAGGAAAACAGCAAGAAAATAAACAAACTGAAGGAGGAACTGACAAAACTCAAAACATTTGCGTTAATGGTCGTGGATGAACAGCAAAGACTCACAGAACAGCTAAGCCAGCAAAGCCAAAAGATCCAAGACTTGACTATCACTGCGGAACAAGCTCATGAGAAACTCTCCACTGCAGAAACAAAAGCTCAAGAAGAGGAACAGAAAGCTCTCCGGCTGGAAGCAGAACTTCAGGCGCAGTCCTGTAAGGCCTGCCAAGAACAGGAGGTCGCCATGGCCAAACTAACCAATGAAGAGAGCCAGAACCGCCAGCTCCGCTTAAAATTAACAGCCCTCAGTCGGCAAATTGATGAACTTGAGGAGACTAATAAGTCATTGCGGAAGGCGGAAGAAGAACTGCAGGACCTGAGAGAGAAAATGAACCGAGGGGAATGCGGAAACTCTACCCTTATGTCTGAAGTGGAAGAACTAAGGAAAAGAGTTCTGGAGATGGAAGGGAAGGACGAAGAACTCATCAAAATGGAAGAACAGTGCAGGGAGCTTCACAAGAAGCTGGAAAAAGAAGCGTCCCAGAGTAAGAACTTCAAAGCAGAAGTTGATAAACTCAACAAGAGAATAATGGAGCTTGAGAAACTGGAGGATGCTTTCAGCAAGAGCAAGCAAGAATGTTACTCTTTGAAATGCAACCTTGAAAAAGAAAAAATGTTAACAAAGCAGCTGTCGCAGGAACTGGATGGCTTAAAAGCCCGTATAGGAGAGCTTGAAATAATTGAAAGCAAATTGGAAAAAACAGAGCTCACACTTAAGGAAGATTTGACAAAACTGAAATCATTAACGGTCATGCTTGTAGACGAGAGGAAAACAATGAATGAGAAAATAAAACAAACAGAAGAAAAACTACAAACTGCAAATACACAACTTCAGCTGGAACAAAAAAAAGTTATGTCAGTCACCGAAAAACTGATTGAAGAAAGCAAGAAGGCATTAAAATCCAAAACTGATGCAGAGGAAAAAATGTCCCATCTCACAAGAGACAGGGATGAGTTGAAAAACAAACTAAAAGCAGAGGAAGAGAAAGGAAGTGATCTCTCCTCCAAAATGAACCTGCTAAGGAAAAAGCTTCAGTCCTTAGAAGCCATTGAAAAGGAGTTTCTTAAAAATAAACTTAAGGAAACTACCAAGCCTAGCCCATCTTTGCAGCAAGAAAACAACAAAATTAAAGAACTAGCCCAGGAAATTGAGAGGCTCAAGCACAAACTTAAAGAAATGAAAGCCATAGAAGATGATCTCATGAAAACAGAGGACGAATTTGAATCTTTAGAACGTAGATATATCAATGAACAAGACAAAGCCAGATTCCTATCAGAGGAACTTGATGTTGTGAAAAGAGAATTGGCTCGGTATAAGTTAGCAGAGAAGACGGAATGCAACCACGAACAGAGATTATTCAGGAAACTCAAGGAAGAAGCAGCCAAATCAGGACACCTTTCAAGGGAAGTAGATGCACTGAAGGAGAAAATTCATGAGTACATGGCAACAGAAGATTTAATATGTCATCTAAGGGAAGACCATACAATCCTGCAGAAGAAACTCACTCACCAAGAAAACAAAAACAAAGAATTGGGAAGAGAAATGGAAATCCTTACTAAAGAACTAGAGAGGTATCGGCGTTTCAGTAAGAGCCTCAGACCAAGTCTCAATGGAAGGAGAATTTCCGACTTGCAAGTTCTCTCTAAGGAAGTTCAAACAGAACCAGCAGACAATGAACCACCTGATTACAAGAGTCTAGTTCCTTTGGAACGGGCTGTCATAAATGGACATTTATATGAAGAGAGTGACAATGAAGAAGACGACGACAACAATGATGATGAGCAAACAATATCCTTCAAGTACAATGCCGCTGTTGCAAATGCAGTAAACAATAGTAAACTTTGGATACCGTGGATGAAGTCCAAAGAAAGCCACATCCAAAATGGAAAAGTTCTCACCAAGCAGAATGGAAACTGCATTCAGCCTGGAAATTTGGTTCTAAGCCATACACCAGGCCAGCCTCTTCATATAAAAGTTACTCCTGACCATGGACAAAACACAGCTACCCTTGAAATAACAAGCCCTACTACAGAGAGTTCCCACTCTTTTACAAGCACAGCTGTGATACCCAACTGTGGCACACCAAAGCAAAGAATAACCATAATTAAAAATGGGTCTTTGACGCCTATAAAATCTAAAGTAGCTGATGGTTATACAAGTCCAGAGCAAGCCGTGCCACCACTTACTGTGTCTGCCTTTGCTAGATCTCAAACACCTGAATCATGTGGCTCAGTAACTCCTGACAGGACAACGTCCCCTCTGGCTCTTACAAGTTCTTCAAGTTCCCCGGAGCAGGTACTTTCACCAGAGCCTCTGGAAACTGGTGACAAGCATGCTGTCTTTAGAGTTTCCCCTGAAAGGCAGTCGTCCTGGCAGTTTCAAAGATCTAACAGTTCTGGTTCTAGTGTGATAACTACTGAAGATAATAAAATACATATTCACTTAGGAAGCCCTTATGTTCAAGCTATTCCTAATTCAGCAAAAAACATTAGCCCTTGCACCACAGCGCAGGATAGCAGAAGTCCAGCGTTAGCTAATGGAACGCCAACTAAAGCTATCAACAAAATCACCAGCAGCATCACTATTACACCAACAGCCACTCCTCTCTCACGGCAATCACAAATTACAGTAAGTAATGTGTATAACTGACCCTCCCTTGCTGTGTTGACTTACTTACCACCAGTACAAATTTATACTCTACATCCTGGCAAGAAAGATTTGGGACTATTTTAATTAGAACTTTGTGAGAATTCCTTGCATGTGGTCCAACAACAGCATACAGAACTAACATGAAGATCCGTCTCTTTAAACATATATAAAGTGTGCACTTACTGTATTACCTGTTCATTTAAATAACTTTTTGTAAGACACTTAAGACTTGCACCTGTATAAATGCATCTTTGTGTATTGACGTTTTCAATAACTGACATTATTTCTTGACTGAAACTTTTTGGGTGAAATATTTTAACATTACAAAACAGTAAATAATTGTGTTTTTTAACCACTGCCTGCAGAAATCATTTCGTTTTTGTTCCTCTGTAAGTGAATTTTTGCACGTAAAACAGTTTGATTTTAATCTTTAGACAGTGTGTTGATTTTCGTTCACTACCTTACTCATTCCCTGATTTTTCTATTGCTATACAGATCAGTACTTTCTGATCAAATAGCATACAAAATTGCATGTACTTTAAAATAATGATGCATGAAATTACATGAGACCCCAGAGTAGCATAGTGGTAAAGAGAATGAGTCGAGAGCCAGAAAGTGGCTGAGGTGAGATCTGAGCCAGCAATGAGCTCCCTGGGTAGAATAAGAGAAACCGCTATCACTAATTTTCAGGATTGAAGAGAATATGTGCAAAATGCTTTCAGCACTTGGGATAGCACTATATCAATTCAAAGCAAGCAAGTAAAAATATGTAATCTGGTAGTTCCCCCCCCCCCCCAATGCAAACTGGATCGTGAGAATTATACTCCAACTTCTTTAAGCCAGTTATTTCTCTCCCTTACCCACACACTTTGAATACGGGGAGCTACTTTACAGCAAGTCAAAATATTCATCGAGCCTAGCATTCCTTACTCTGACTGGCAGCAGCTCTCCAGGATCTCAGGCAGACGTCATGTGATCCTATTAACTGGAGATGCCAGGAATTCAACCTGGGAACCTCCTGGATGAACTGCAATAGCTTTGCCACTAACCTGTATCAAATTAGGTACCGTATTTTTCGCCCTATAGGACACACTTTTTCCCCTCCAAAAATGAAGGGGAAATGTGTGTGCGTCCTATGGGGTGAATGCAGGCTCCTTGGCTTCAGCGATAGCAACGCGAAGCCTCCGAAGCCTGCGCTCTGGAGGTTTCGCGTTGCTTTCGCTGAAGCCAGGAGAGTCGGCTCTTTGAGGCTGGCGGTGGGGGAAAGCAGCGCTTCCACCCATCGCCAGCCCCAGAGGATCGGGGGGCAGCGGGAAGGCGCATGACACCTTCGCGCTACTCTCCGACCCCGCTTTGAGCCCTACAAGCTGGGTCGAAAAGCCCGCGGGAGCCGCACACCCTTTAAAGAGCGCGCGGCTCCTGCGGGCTTTTCTATGAGGGGGATTCCCCCACCTCCCACAAAAGCAGGCAAAAGCCGCGCGCTCTTTAAAGGCTGCACGGCTTCTGCTGGCTTTTCTACAAGGGGGGGGGGGGGAATTCCCACTCCTCGTAGAAAAGCCTGCAGGAGCCGCGCAGCCTTTAAAGAGTGCGCCGCTCTTGGGGGCTTTCCCCCAAGGAGGGACAAGGGACTGACTGGCCATTTCAGTCCCTTCTCCCTCCTGGTTGAAAAGCCCGCAGGAGTCGCACGCGGCTCTTGTGGGCTTTCACGGGAGGTGGGGAAATTCCGCCACCTCTCACAAAAGCAGGAAGAAGGTCTTGGAGTAGCGCACAGGTTGGGTGCAGCCTGTCCGCTGCTCCCAGAGCTGCGGGGCGGTGTGTGTGTCATATTTCCCCCCTTGATTTCCCCCCCTGAAAACTAGGTGCGCCCTATGGGCCGTTGCACCCTATAGGGCAAAAAATACGGTAGTGAACACAGAAAAAAAATTGCCATCACATCTAATTCTGACAGACAATATTCAATGAATACCAAGGCTGTGTAAAAATGAAGCCCAAGTTCTGTTAAGGATAACAGCTGCCTGTACTATGGGCTAAACTATAAAATTTGTCCTTAACTTTGGGTGCATTCACAAATATTTCACTGCAAACACACACACCAGCGTTGTACCAAGTACCCAACAGATTTTTGCTCCTATAAACATGCAAATATGATTCCAACACTACCCCCCTTTTTAACATGACCACTTCATTAAAGAAAGGAAAATCAGCAAAGGTTTTAAGTGTTATAAATAAATTGAGACATATAAATTCATTCATTTAAAAATACATTTATTCCACCTTTCCATATGTATGTTGTAGGTAGCTCTCAGAAAAACAAAAGAAAATATCAACACAACATTAAAATCTAATACAAAGAACATGAGCATAATCCACAATGGCACAACAACCTGCTGTCCACAGACTGCTGTTGTTCAGTCAGATGCCCAACAAGACAGCAGAACAAGTTTATTCAAACATGAAACACAACTTTTTCAAATGGGAACTTAGTGAAACAGAAGGTGGCCATTTAAACTCCCTGGAGAATGCGTTCCAAATACAGGGACCATCACTGAAAAAGCTCCACTTCCATTTGCCACTCACCTAATCCCTGAAGGTGGGGGCACTAGCTAATGGTGCCCTCAAAAAAGCCAGATTCATGTAGAAACAGGTGACCCTGTAAGGCAGGAGGGGAACTGGAACTGTCTAGTGGGCCAGGCTGTTCTCTCCTCTGGCCCTCACATACCAGGTTTGACAGGTAGGTGAAATTGGCCATTTGTCAGTCACCTCCCAATGATCTCAGGTGACATTTTTTGCCCGCAGACATTTGACAGAGCACTTTGGAAAACATTTCACAAAACAGCACTTTGCAAGACCGGACAATCAGCTGACTAGGGGTGCCCACAAACCTATTTTTGGCTGAGCCAGTTTTGTTACCTGTCCCATGCTTGATGCCATATACGACATCAGGTGTAGGGCATGGCTTGGCCAGAACTATCTCCTAGGTCATATGAGGAGGCCTGGTGGGACTAATTAGGCCCGTGAGCCTGAGGTTTCCCATGCCTGCTGTAAGGCAAAGGCATATCCAAGATTCAAGTCATAAATTGGAATATCTGTAAGTTGGTATTCCAGTATGCATGTAACACTAAACCATAGTTAACAATTAACTATGGTTTAATATGAATGAGCAGTGTGCTGGTGCATGGTGCTAATTAGTGCATACTTCGCTCCGCCTCCAATCCTATCTCTGATGCAACTGGGGAAAAGACGCTATAAAGGCTGGCTTGGTGTTAGATGTTAACCAGTGCTCCTAGTTCCCCTACCCCACCTCCCCCAGCAAACCATAAGGAGTCAGCCAATAACAAATAGTGGCTTCTGTTCATGGTTTGGTTAAACTGTTCAGTCTCATTAAACCATACGTACTTTTAAACTATGGTTTAATGTATGACTCAGACCAAAACGTTACAATTTCCGTGGTAAAATAAAGTGATAAATTAAAGGCGCAGTTAAGGGAGGGGAGCTTTTACAGATGTTTAATCAAAAGTACAAGGAAAGCCTACTGAAATTAAGGTAATCGTGTTCATGACCTGCAGCCTTCATAGGTATTGCTCATATTTTCCAAGCAAAAGGTATGTGCATCAGCAATCACATTGAAACAGTTATATTTAAAACAAGTGTGAATGGGGGGGGGGGTTTGTCTCAGGTGGAATAAGAGGTATTTTGAGGGGTAAGTAAGCTTGTGATGTTGTATTAACACACAAATTCACATTAAATACCAATATTCTTAAACAACTCAGTATCTTCTACACTTACAGTGCAATCCTATATACAGTGGTACCTCGGGTTAAGAACTTAATTCATTCTGGAGGTCTGTTCTTAACCTGAAACTGTTCTTAACCTGAAGCACCACTTTAGCTAATGGGGTCTCCTGCTGCCACTGCGCTGCCGGAGCACGATTTCTGTTCTCATCCTGAAGCAAAGTTCTTAACCCGGGGTAATATTTCTGGGTTAGCGGAGTCTGTAACCTGAAGCATATGTAACCTGAAGCGTAGGTAACCCGAGGTATATCTACTTAGAAGTAAGCCCCACTGAGTTCAACAAGGCTTGCTCCCCCAGGTACATAGGAGTGCAGCCTTAGTTATTCTGGTTTTATATTACAAAAGAAAGTAAATTATATTTCAGATTGCTTTATCAGCTGCATTTAAGGTTTTAAGACATAGATCACCATCTAGAGAAATTTAGACACACCTTAAATTCTGCTGAAATCCATGGAAATTCACATTGATTACTTTCTCTGGATTACAAGCATAAAAAGAAGCATCTCTTTTGGTTAGGCTTTTGCTGAAATTCTGTGATTATTATGAAGAGGTGTTTTCAAAAGCTGAGAAAGTTAACTATTAGAAGAACAGCAGCACAGTTGCTGAACTATTTATTTAGTTTGCAAGAATATATCAGGAATAATGTGCATTCAACAGAGACAAGATTTAAAAGATAAGTGGATCCTATCAGGAAATAGCAGGCAAAAATAACCAGGGATCCAATAAAGCCTTGCTTTGGATGAACTTTTCAGGTATCAACTATAACTACGCGAGAAAAAGAAATTGAATTGAACTAAACACACAAAACATGATTTGCAAATGAATAGTTTGCCAATTTGACAAAACAAAACTACCAAATAGATGTTTGGTTTTTTGAAGGTAAATAACCCAAGGTAAACCTAGGATGCAGTCCATAAAACTATCCTATCAATCGACTGAAAGAGCTGGTTTCACTTTTCAAAAAAATGAGTCCCATTCCACACAACTGGCTAATCTGCCAGGACGGAATCCCGGGTGTACACATGATCTAACAGAGGAAGATGCAAACAAACTGCATATACAAATGCAGACAAGCAAAGAGGCATTATTTTTAAACTGGGGAGGAGCAAGCATGGTAACACACCTTATTTAAAATGTCAGCCAAAGGGGGAGGCATTGCACCCATGCATTCCAGTGCAGATAGGATTCCGATACAAACCACAAGTTTGTGTTTTTAACCCAGGTATCTAACTACAGGTATTTGAAGTATATTATGTTTTAGTACGGTGGTCAGCTTGGCCCACATAACATACAAATAATGCAAGAACTGCATACTTGTAATCCTGGTCTTATAGATCAGAGCCCCAATTTAACAGGAGAAATTTATTAGGCATGTGAGGCAAATTTCTGGGTTTAAGCGTTGCACCTCAGGGAACACTCCTCAAGATAAGGATATGTGCTGCAGTGGAACAAATAGCTACCTTTCATAGGAACAATAGAACAACAACAAAAACCCTATTGTTTCTATACAGCAGAACTACATGAACATCAAGAAAAGAGCTTTCGTGTGCATGCACACTTCTTCAGATACCAAGAAGTGTGCATGCACACGAAAGCTCATACCAATAACAAACTTAGTTGGTGTCTAAGGTGCTACTGGACGGAATTTTTTTATTTTGTTTCAACTACGGCAGACCAACACAGCTACCTGCCTGTAACTAGAATAAAAAAAAAGAGTTAGGTGTAGACAATAAATGACCAAGCCACATGCAACAGCAGCTACTTATACAGTACAGAAAGACTGGCTGAGAACAACCTATTAAAGCATTCTATATAATTACAATGATTAAAAGAATCACACCTGGACTAATTATCAGTAACTCAACTGAAGGCAGTCTAATTTGATTTGATTTATTTAAAAAAGATCAAAAGGAGAGACAAGACAGTAAGATTTCTGCAAAGTTCTAAAGGTTGGCTATCTACTTCAAGTTCTGCTTGGCTCATTTAATAATGCCAAGCCACAACTCTCTTTTATCATCGCTAGAAACCTGCATATGCTGCTGACTTGCATGTAATTTATAGTTGAAAAGGACTTACTCATGAGGAAAATATGTATAGGCTCACAGTTCAATAGAATAAAAGACCTATTCCAAACTCCAATTCTAGGAGTTAAAAAAGAAAAACCAAACTCCAATTCTATGCCAAATACCATGTTAAAAAAGAAAAACCTATCATAATATTACTATAACGGGTTGGCAACCGATTATGCCAACTGCCCCTAAGGTTCCTCTGCTTTTCACTTAAATATAGGGTTTATTTCTAAATGCTTCAAATGGTAGCCACATCCTGTGAAATTAAGCAATTCTATCCTGAACCCACATTAAATTAAACAACCTATAATGCAAACTTTAGAAATCCTTGGGTGATCAGTTGCATCATAAAGGGCAACATGAACAAGTATAAAATCATGCATTTGCCCATTATTTCCCTGAGGCTATCCCAACTGAATGCTGTAACTGAAAACAGCAAAAATCTAAGACGATTTAGCTCATATTGTGCACCACCCAGGCAAGTACTGCTTTTGTGGATCAGACCAAATATACTTCTAGGGCGACGCTACATCTCCCACAGTGGC
Source organism: Podarcis muralis (assembly GCF_964188315.1). Classification (NCBI taxonomy): domain Eukaryota; kingdom Metazoa; phylum Chordata; class Lepidosauria; order Squamata; family Lacertidae; genus Podarcis; species Podarcis muralis. Next base: position 35,053,963 of record NC_135658.1, read on the forward strand.
CAGCTATGTTCTGCCTCCACTACTGGAGATGGCATGTTTGGAGTCACAAGTGAAGAGAGTGCTGTTGAATTCAGGTCCTGCTTGCAGGACTCCTATAGGCTTCTGGCTGGCCACTGAGGAAACAGGATGCTAGACGAGATGGGCCTCTGACCAGATCTTAAAAAGGTTCTTCTTACATTATTATGCCACTGGTGAGCTCACAAAGAGAACTAGAGGGAAAGCTGTTTATAGCTTGTTCCCAGTGTTTGACATAAGTTTAGCAGCGAAGACCTAAAAATATTGTGCTAGGAAAAAGAGAAGGGCAGAAGCAGGATAAAAGTGACCTTCCTTTCCTTAGCACTCCCAGTTCCTTTGCCTCAGTCTGGTCAGTGGGCTCATCTGCCGGCCAACTCCAAGAAACAGATACTAAACCCAGTGGTTGTCACTAACAGGCTGCTTGCCTGAGTGGTTCTTTCTAACGCCACAAAACAGAAAGACCTGGCACATACACATTCAACATCTTAAAAGGGGGCTGTAATCTATCTACAAAAGTGGAAAACTTGAGCACATTTTACTTCCCACTAATGTCAATGGCAACAGTCATCACTTGTTCAGCATTATTCCATTGAAATCAGCTGAATCCAGAAGCTTGGCTTGTGCCCACCCTTGGTATTTACAAATGATTGCCAACTTTTTATATCAGGGATGACAGTTAGGTTTCTGTCTCTAACCAATATGGCCTTATGGATCATATATACCTGGAGATAAGCATCCTTGCGGTCAACAATGCCAGATTTGAGAACTGTATCAGGTGCAACTTCGTAGCTGAAGTGTCCTTAGAAGGCAGGGGTGAGGGATCTGGTGCCCATCAGATATTATTAGACTCCTGCTCACATCATCCCCAGCCAGCATGACCAATGGTCAGGGATGATTTTTTTATTTATTTCAAGTTTGTGGACTGCTTTTCATCAAGGGGTCTAGAAGGTGGCAACACAAGAACAGGCCTTTTCTGTGGTGGCTCCCCACTTGTGGAATGCTCTCCCCAGGGAGGCTGACCTGGCACTTTCGTTACATATTTTTAGGTGCCAGGCAAAAACTTTCCTCTTCTCCCAGGCCTTTGTTTAATTAGCCAATCAATGGCCTTTTAAACTGGGGGAGAGGTATTGTTTTTGTTGTTACTATGTTATGCATTTGTGTTTTTATATTGTAAACTGCCCTGTGATCCTTTAGAAACTTAATAAACAACAAGAAGAAGATGATCCTAAGTACAGTGGTGCCCCACAAGACGAATGCCTCGCAAGACGAAAAACTCGCTAGACGAAAGGGTTTTCCGTTTTTTGAGTCGTTCCGCAAGACGAATTTCCCTATGGGCTTGCTTCGCAAGATGAAACGTCTTGCGAGTTCTTGCGAGTTTGTTTCCTTTTTCTTAAAGCCGCTAAGCCGCTAATAGCCGCTAAGCCGCTAAAAGCCGCTAAGCCGCTAATAGCCGTGCTTCGCAAGACGAAAAAACCGCAAGACGAAGAGACTCACGGAATGGATTAATTTCGTCTTGCGAGGCACCACTGTACCTGAAGTTCTGCTACCTCATAGAATCATAGAAGTGTAGAATTGGAAGGGACCCTGAGGGTCATCTAACTTAACTCTCTGCAATTCAGGAATCTCAACTAAAGAATCCATGACAGGTGGCCATCCAACCTCTGCATAAAAACATCCAATGAAGGAGAGACCACAACCTGCAGAGGGAGTTGGTTCCACTGTTGAACAGCTCTTACTGTCAGAAAGTTCCTCCTGATCTTTAGTGGGAATCTCCTTTCTTGTAACTTGAATCCAACAGTTTGGGTCCTACCCTCCATAGCAGGAGAAAACAAGCTTGCATATTTTTATGTGCGTGTGTATACATATATCACTTTTATTGTACGAAACATGCTTCACAATCCTGATTCCACCAAGCTACGTAAGCCCTGTGAAACAAGGTACTGTATTAATTTGTACTGCAGACATGAAAAATTTAAGCTGACACACAGGGGCAGTTGCCAAAGAACTCCAAGGCTAAACTGGTATTTGCACGTGGGTTTCTTTGGCTATATGTATTGCCAAAGAGGAATTAGAAGCATTTGGAAATCTTACAGGAAAGGAACTAATCAGGAATACTTCCTAAGTAGAACTGAACTCAGCAATTCAGGCAGAAGCATTAATAAAATTTTATTATTATTCTGACCCCCTCCTTTGGTAATTCTTCACAGAACTCTAGCCCAATGGTTGCCATCAATTTGATTTGAACTGATTTTATAATGAAATGATTTTAGAATGCTGTATTATTTTACTGTTGTTAGTCGCTCTAAGCCCGGTTTCGGCTGGGGAGGGCGGGATATAAATAAAAATTTATTATTTATTTATTATTATCATTAAAAAATAACCAGAAACAGACCAGCCCATTTATTCCAGGCTCTCTCATACATGAAACAATTTTCTTCTCAGCATATCAGATCTTCTGCCCAGGTGGGGGATAAATATGAAGGGAAACCAGCTTCTACCCATAGGTATATGAAGGGAACTTGACTACATCACACTCAGCAGACTATAAATGGAACAGAAATTAAGCAATTGCACCCTCTGTAGGCCAAACCTTATCAGTTCAACATCATATACACACAAATTCCATTCACCAGTTAATTTTTCAAAGAGGGGATGTATGTGCACAATCAGACATCAGATATACACATGCAAGGCTGGTCCAAGCGGGCCTTCTGCCCACATAAAACATTAGGTAAAACAAATTAAATAGGGGAGTAAAGTACCCCAAGAGGCAATGTTCAGCTTCCATTGCTCTCTCATGTTTGTAGCCTCTAAGTGCCATAAGGTAAAGGTAAAGGGACCCCTGACCATTAGGTCCAGTCGTGGCCGACTCTGGGGTTGTGGCGCTCATCTCGCTTTATTGGCCGAGGGAGCCAGCGTACAGCTTCCGGGTCATGTGGCCAGCATGACTAAGCCAATTCTGGCAAACCAGAGCAACGCACAGTAACGCCATTTACCTTCCCGCCGGAGCGGTACCTATTTATCTACTTTGACGTGCTTTCAAACTGCTAGGTTGGCAGGAGCAGGGATCGAGAAACGGGAGCTCACCCCATCACAGGGATTTGAACTGCTGACGTTCCAATCGGCAAATCCTATGCTCTGTGGTTTAACCCACAGCGCCACCCGCGTCCCCTAAGTGCCATAGTTGTTTGCATTTTCAGATTGCCAGTCACACTCTTTATCCTTTCCAGCTGATCAGCAGGATAAAAGCCTTCCTTGCAGAATCAGTCTTTCTGAACATCTCCCTCTTGCTTGCCTTAAAAACAAATCTCAGTAGACTTTGGGAGCAACAGGTGCCTTTGATAGCTGTTTGGAAGCTGCAGCTAATGAACAACATCGTGGCCCACCTGCTGATCGAAGAAGAGCCACAGTACCCAGAATCAGCTGAGCACCCATATTTATTCCAGGACACTATCCAAAGTGTTGATTTTTGACCTGTGAAGATTTTTACACTATGTTGATTTGCAATCTCCAAGATCAGTCAATACCTCTGATTATACATTTATTTGGTGTGGTTTTTAGCAGCTAAGTTTAATGGGTTTGGTTTAATGCAGGGATGGGAAACCTGTAGCCTTCTAGTCTTCACCCCGACAATTACCTATGCTGGCTGGAGGCCAACAATATTTAGATGTCCGCAGGTTCTCTATCCCTACTTATATTTACTGCAGTCTTGTCATTTCCTTCTTGCCCACCATGAATTGCAGCTGCCTCCAAGTGGCTAAAAGACGGCTTTTTCTTCTAGCCTACTATCTGCACAGCTCCAGAAAGAGGTGCAACAAGCCACTGCCATCTCAAACCACACGCGTGCCTTTCTTATATTTATTTATTAAAGTATTCATACACCGTCCTCCTACAAAAACATCAGGGCAGTGTATAACAACATAAAGACATTTTAAAACAATACAAAGCAATCTCTAAAATGACTAGCTACTCAGCGTACATTTTAGACAACTGCATAAACCTGTCAACATGGAAAGGTGTTTAAGAGATATCTAAGTCAAAAGCAAGGATGCCTGCCAAATCTTCCTGTGTCTTCTAATTTTACAAAAAGTGAAAACAGCCTAAACACCAAATCACAAAGTGACCAAATGATCACAGAAGTGCTGTTCCTGATTAATCCTATTAGACTGTAAATCAGGACATAGCTAAAAAAAAGAAACTGAACAGAAATAAATATTTTGTGTTGCTCTCACCCAAAATACGGTAATATGGACCCAAAAATATTTCCTTTGCTTTCCCTGATGGTCTCTTTCACAACACATCTTGAGCAATTTGTGAAAACATTTGTCTTGATTATCTACTTGGTTCAGTTAGCTCTGTAACAAAATCTAGAACCCCACTGTTCATAATTTGGCCAAGCACAATCCCCAGTGACGCTTAAAAAACATGTTTCAGAGTTTGAAAATGGTCATTTTCTACAAACTATTGAACTTTGCTGCCATCTAGAGACAAAGTCCTTCACAGCTCTTACATTCCTATCTAGTATCTTCTTTTAAAACAACCCCAAAACTGTATTATTCCAGCAGTTTTAAGTTATATTTCATGCCAATTTGTATGTTTAGTTTACTAAAGAACTGTGCAAACTGCCAGCCTTAACAATTACTCCTCTCCCTTTTCTTTTGTAATCTATCCCAGATTGCTGATGTCTTCCGTCAAGCGATTCCTACGCAGATCCCTAAACCAAAGAATACCAGTGCAAATGTAGTACCAGTGAGGACACCTACTGGGCAGCTGAAGACCCCACTCCAGGACAGTAAAGCTGGAAAATCACACATCACCAAAACCATTCCCAGCGCTGTGATTCAAAATTGTGGGAAAAGATAGACTGGCCTGATATGTAATAGAATAATGTCTAACTTTTGAGCAACGAGGATACACCATGCCCATTTTGTCCCCAAGACCTATGCCAGTAAAAGGTAATATAAAAGCGTCATACATGGGCAGAAAACGTTGACACTGGAATTGTAAAGCATCAGGACATGCTTATGAAGTTTCTGTTCTCCACAAAGCAGTGTAAGGGTGCTCCATATTCCCGATCTGTACCGAGTAGCACATTAACAGAGGTTGCCTCTTAGCACAGAGTGAGAAATGAGGTTTCCAATTAGTTCAGATGTTAGCTCTTGCAAGGTTACTCCACACAGCAGTGAAATTATGTCCATCTACTTATGGTCTCCCGCTGCTCGGTCCCAGCGCCTGCCAACCTAGCAGTTCAAAAGCACCCCCGGGTGCAAGTAGATAAATAGGGACCGCTTACTAGCGGGAAGGTAAACGGCGTTTCCGTGTGCTGCGCTGGCTCGCCAGATGCAGCTTGTCACGCTGGCCACGTGACCCGGAAGTGTCTGCGGACAGCGCTGGCCCCCGGCCTCTTAAGTGAGATGGGCGCACAACCCTAGAGTCTGGCAAGACTGGCCCGTACGGGCAGGGGTACCTTTACCTTTACCTTTACTTATGGTCTGTTACTACGTAGATCATTTCACTTGCTTAAACGGTAGCTATAGTTAGAAGGTCACCTGAGAGCATTTTCTTCTGGTGAAATGGTGACAGTGTTTCTTAAGGTTGTTTGCATTGCTATGAAACAGAAAAGTCGTATCAGACAGACAGTATACTAAAACTTTAGATATGACCAAGGTAGAGGAAGATGCTGCAAATGGGTAACTGGGAAGTAGACAACCCAGGCCAAATAGCAATGGATGCTTGTCCTGCTCCTTCCACCTACAGAGAACCTGGTGGTATGGCACCAAGAACATACTTCTCCTGCCAGACACCAAAATGGCAGCAGAAGAAACACAAGAGAAGGCTAGAGGGTTTGACATTCAGTACCCTTCCCCAACAGGAAAAAGAGTTGGGGAGCAATGGCACTAGAGAGGCAGAAATGCTGCATACCATACAGTATATGGAGGAAGTGGATTATTTGCAAGGAGACGATGTATTTTAAAAGCTAAGGTGCTGTGTATTTTAATTATTCCCATGTACTTTGTGTGTCGAAGTGTTTAACATAGCAGGTTGAATGAGAAAGTATTTTTTAAATTGACAGCTAATTATTTTAAAGCCAGTACCATTCTTGTGTGTTTGGGTTTGTAAAGCAAGGCCATGAACATTCTCCTATGTCTCATTATAAAGCTAAATCTTTTCATATGTCAATGTGAAATAATATGCATCACTGAGCAACATTCCTAAGGTGCTATCCAAAGGAGGGAGATGTTACTTTTACAACAATTCCCTAAAAAGCATATGTGAAAAAATTTAAAGGGGGAGGGGGGGATGCAATAAGTTACCATGTTATTTTGGCTTCTGGTGTCAAATGAGGGTCTCCCATGCCCTAAGTGACTATAAAAGAAGAGTTCCCCCCCCTAAGAATTGAGGTGGGACTGTTGAAGGAGGCAGAGGCTGCTTCTGAAGGAGATGAGAGTCAACCCTCTCCCAGGCATGTGTGCCTGAGTGAGGACACTGGTGGAGGAAGAGGGGGGCGGGGGAGCGTGCCGCCCCCAGCAGTGTGATCCCGGTGGGGTGCCATCACAGCTGCCCCCCACCTGTGCTGGGCGCCATGCCCCCAGGATGTGCACCACGCCACTGCGGGCAGTGTGCCATGCCCACGGGACATGTGCCAGCCATGCCCCCGCCTGCTCTCCGCCACTGAGAATTGAGTGACAAACACCAAACACCCCTACCGTTCAGCGCAATGTAATTATGAACAGTGTAGTATAGATACAATACTGGAATACCTGCATAAGATAGAGGTGCCTGTTGCATTTTGTTATTTCACTCAGAGACCTGCAGAGTTTATTTCTCCCCTTGACACCTTCTAGAGCTAGGATCTCCAACATGGTGCTTGTGGGTACCACAAAGCCCTTAGACACACCACACTTTGGTGCCCACCAAGGTCCCCTGCCCTACCGATTTGTTTTTTAAATTGAAGATTTGTTTGTTTTGGAGGGTGTTGCCTGCTTGGTGTTTTGTGAAACAGGCATTTTGTGGTGCCTATGAGCATTTATTAGGTTTCAAAATGTTTTCCCCTGGCAAATAAGGTTAGGGAACTCTGTATCAGGGCAAAGCTTGTAAACATCTGACCTCCAGACGGGATCATGTCAGAGTTGTGTATAGCCACTGAATCTTGTCTAAACTCATGAGAGCTGACACTATGTGTCCCAACATACAAGTGAAGCCTAACCAGGTCCATGTCATGGGGTCCTGCAGAACATCAGTTAATGCATACCCTAGTTGTTTGTCTACAATAGTTTTGCAAGTTTTATTTACACCACATGAGATGGGAAAGGATGTCTATTGAACACAAACTATTGTGTTGGACAGGAGAAGCCTACAGACGTCAAACAAGTAAGCATATGATGGAAACAGCTTATAAAATGACACGTTGCTTGTTTAACAAAAATTATAGACCACTTGATTGCAATAAAACCTTAAAACAGTTTTTAAAAAAAATACATCATCAATATAAGACCATTAAAAACGGGTATTTCAAAACTTTCAACAGCTAATTAAAATCAAGAACAAACCAAAAAGCAGACTAAAACACATGTAACTTCTACAAATGTTTGGATACGCCTGCCTAAACAAAAATGTTTTACGCAGGAGCAGAAAATTTCAGCGAAGGCACCTGCCTGATGTCAATAGATGGGGAGTTCCAAAGTGTACGTGCCACCACACAAAAAATGCAATTTATTACACAGCCCTGTAAGAGAAATACAACTTTGGGAAAATGGCACATGGCAAGAAACGGGGGGGGGGGGTATTATTTATGTAATAACTAGTAATTGTGCTGAAGTTTGGATTTTGGGGTAAAAAATGAGGTACACCATATATTGATAATGGTGCCATGGGTGCCAGCACAAAATGGCTGCCATAAGCTGCAGTACAAAAAAAGTGACAGTACTCCATAATGGTGAGTACTGTAATAAAAAAAACCAGGCCGCAGGTATCCTAGGTGCAACCATCTATAGGAGATGGAGTTGCTATGGATCCCGACACCCTAATAGAGTTGGCAGGACAGTAAGGAAGTTTCCCATAGAATCTTAGGCCCAAGATGCTACTGTGAACTCCCTTGGAGATGCCAAGATGCAGAAGCCTCCAGACTCCATTACACTCATCATGGCACCAAGCTCAGGAGCATGACGGAGTTTGGAATAAAACTGACCATAATTCAGGCACAAATTAACTCTTTTGCAGAAGGCTCGCTTTGAACCATCCCAAGAAGCTCACCCTCCCTCCAGCAGTAACAGAACATTATAGTGTAGTCCACCCAAAACTGGTTATACAGAAAGGCCTTAAGTGAGGAACGCTAGAGGGCAGCATTCATATTGTCAAAAAGCACTCTCTGGCTATAGCTACACAACATGCTCTAATAGTTTTCACAGTTATTTGTCTCCTCAGAAAAAAAATGGGAACTGTGGTTGGAGGAAGGAAGACATCTGGCATATGGTAGCAAAAAACACTCAGCACCATCACCAAGCTACAATACTCCAGATATTTTGCAGCAGGGATCAGCAAGGTTTACCTCGCCTGGGCCAGTTCACTCCAGCAGAGATCCTTTTGTGGGCTGGATCGCGCAAGCGTACAATTTCCAGTGTCTGCGTAGACGCAATTTCCAGCGTTGCCACATGCACAGACACTATTTCTGGCGCCACAGAAGCGAGTCCCCGCACTGCGCCAGTTTAGCGCAGCGCATGGGGACTCGCCGAGCAGGTGGCTCGGCTTGGGGGTAGCTCGTAGGCCGGTTAAACGACCCCCATGGGCCGCTTGTGGCCCATGAGCCTAAGGTTGCCGACCCCTGTTTCACAGAATGAAAAGCAGCCGAAGAAGTATAAGACCAATATATATTTATATATGGTTCATAGACTCACCAAACTGTAGAGTTGGAAGGGATCACAAAGGGGCTACAAAACCCCTGGCCATGCAGGAATCTTTTGCCCAACGTGGGGCTCAAACCCACAACCCTGAGATTTCTTTTTGTAATGTATATATCCCTTCTCTGTCTTCATAAGTGAGAACCCTGGTCTTTTGTTATGTCAAGAAGACCCTCTTCAATATATTAGGCATATATTTATGTAAGCAAAGGCCAGAGATGCAGGTGATGGGTATGAATGTTCACCATGCAAACGTTACATATATGCCCAATCACACGTACACATTTTACATACTCATTCTTTCACAGGATTCCTACACATTTCCATCAACCAAGTCTCCAGAATGAAACCCAAGAAAGGGGGCAGCCATAGACCCCTGAGAACTGTACCTTCCACCCCCTTTTATATTTATCCCCCTCATAAGCAGCAGTCCTTAAACCCTTAAAGCTTCAAGGCCTTTTCATAAGGGGATCTGCTTCCAGTTTCACTCCTCCTGAAAGGTCACTTCGGCTTTTCATTCATGCCATCTGTTTCACAGGCCAGTTGGAAGCCAAATTGGTTTCAAAAAGTGCAGTGTGCCCAAGCTCTTTTCCTAAAGGGGCTGAAGGGAGACAAGTCCCTCCTCAGCTCAGCTGAAGAACAAATCCCAGTCAGAAATCTAGCAGGCAGTTTAACACTGTTTATTCATTTGTTTTTAAAATGCATTTTATTGGTTTGGGGCCTAACACCCCACATCTCACCGGGAGGAAAACTCTAGCACAGGAATCCCCAAACTTGGCCCTCCAGATGTTTTGGGGCTATAATTCCCATCATCCCTGACCACTGGGTCCTGTTAGCTAGGGATGATGGGAGTTGTAGTCCAAAACATCTGGAGGGTGAGTTTGGGGGTGCCTGCTCTAGCAAAACAGCAGTGGATTTAAGTTTGATGAGGCCCCTAAGCTACTGAAGGTAATGAGGCCCTTTATATGTCCAGCTGTCCTGTGTCAACAACAAATTGTTGCTGTTTTTTGTGTTGAATATATGCTATATGGTAATTTATGGACCTAATAGGTATCTAAAGCCACTTGCACATAACAAATAGGAGCCTACACAACACTAAACACTGCTGCTGTATGTAGGTTTTATTTTATTTGTTTTTATCTTATATTTTGGAAATGTGCATCCAGTTGTTTTTTCCCTTTAATTTTTTGGGGGGCCCCAAGAGAGTAGGGCCCTAAGCTATAGCTTCTTTAGCTTATGCGTAAATCCGGCACTAGCCCCACATCTCACCAGGAGGAAAACTCTAGCAGTGAAGGGAGCGCAATAAATCAGAGGTTGGGGCTGGAAAGCGAAGATTTGAGTTGCTTTGCCCAAGTGGAGACAAAATGTGTAGAGGAGAGAGATCGAGAAAGGAAAGTCAGAGAGTTGGAAGAGACCCTAGAGGGTCATCTAGCCCAACCCCCTGCAATGCAGGAATCTCAACTGAAACATCCACGACAGGCGGCCAACCAAACTCTAAGGCGGCCAAAAGAAAGTCTGAGGCAAAGCAAGGCTTTTGCTTTTTGACTTCCTCAGTCACCAGCAAACGTCACTGCTCGGTACCTGGACTGCTGCCGCTGCCTTCACGTGGTTCCCACCAGGGCTCGTCTAGGGTGTCCCCCATGCTGCAGGTCCTCCGCAGGCCACGCCGCTCCTACCAAGGGCTGAGAAGGGGGAGGAGCGGAGGAAGCCGCCGGCTGGCCCTGCTCCGACCGAGGACGGCGAGGTCCGCCCCGAGGGGCGGGTGTGGGACGGGGCCTCCGCAGGCGTCCCGAGCAACGAGCGCGGCGCCGCCCTCGGGAAGAGGAGGAGGAGGAGGAGGAAGCCTTACTCCAGCGCCGCGTGGTCGTCGCTCCGCCTCCGCGTGCTTTGCTTGTGAATAAGCGGCTTTAGGATTGCGGGCGTTTGTCCGCTGGGTGCTGGTCCGGGAGCGGTAATACTTGCAAAGGGCTCATAAAAGGGTCCTCTAGAGAGGAGTTCATTGTGGGATCAGTGCTCCTCGCATATTCAAGGGGTTGCTTTTCCCCCCGTAGCGGCCGCGCGACGTCAAAGTGCCACCCCAAGTTTAATTCAGATTTAGCCTTCCTTGGAAAAATCACGTTGGTTTTTCTCTCTCACTCACACCAGCCCTATTGCTGGAGAACCATTTGCAATACAGTATCGCGACAAGCGGTTTACAATGCAAAAGTCAGTCTCCTTTTGAAAGCACCAGTGCCTACCTTTTGGGGGTGCATCCTTCTCACAACATCACTAATAGATGGTGCATTGATTGGATAATCGTGTAATATGACTTTTGCTCTAATTGTGATATCTAGTTGTTGCTTTGCTAGCAGTGCTTTATAGGTTGCAATCGTTTCGCTTACGATGTTAATTATACTACATTATTTATTTTTTATATTATATCATTATATACATTATTTATGCCGGATGTGTGGTGTTCTGTATTATGTTCTATCATACTTGTGTATTGCTTGTAAGCTGCTTTGGGATTCATTTGAATGAAATACAGTGAATAAATAAAATAATGGATACCTCCATAAATATATTTTTTTCCCTTATGGGGAAACAGAAACACTTCTGTCCAGGGACAAAACCAAACACCCGAACGAAAAGCGGGGTGGGGAAAGAGCTTGCAAAGGGGACTCGTAACCTAAAGGCTGTGCGCCAGTTCCTTTATCGTAAGTCTATGCGCGAATGCTTCGCTTTGCGGCAGCCGTGTCGCAAGGAGGAGGGGTTGCGACAGAAAACCTTGGCAATGTCGGCCGCGCTTTACGGCTTCGGTGGTGGGGCACGTCAACAGCTATGGCGGGAGCGGAGGAAGCGCTCCCACCGAGAAGCTGGTGAGTTGGACAATCCATCGGTTAATGGAGTTCTCCGGAGGGGGGCGGGGGTCGCTTTCCCCACCTTCGCCGCCTCTCGTCCCAGAAACTGCCCCGCCCGGAATGCCTGTAGGCTCTGGGCAGCCCCAGCCCGAAGCCCCCTGGCCGGCCGCGGCTGCTGGAGCCGACCGACTCCCAGGTCCCTTCTGCCTCTTCCCTCCGCAAGGGCCGGTGTCTGGAGGGAGCAGGCAGGGCTCTCCGCACCCGCAGCCCCCCATTCCTCTCGGCTTGCCCCTGCTCGCTCCCGATGGAGGAGGAGGACGAGCTGTCAAGTTGGGCTTAAAGCCAAGGCTGGGATCCATCCCCACCCCTTAAACCCAGGCTCCTTCGAAACGAGGCATTTCTCAAGGGGCGGCGGGGGGGATCTGGATCTGGGATCGGGGCTATTATCGCATTATCCGGAACGCCCTTCTTTCAAGCAGCTTCTTGCACACCTTCTCAGCAGCCCTGTGGTTCAGTTTGGGCTGAGAGCTGAGCTGGATCAAGGTCCACCCGGCGAGGTTTACAGCTGAGCACCTTGGACTCTCCTCCCCGACCCCGGTTTGCTACTGTTTATCATGACTGCTGTTCCCCACTAGTAACTGTGGCTGAATGGCGCTCCCTATGCAGAGGCTCCAGTTACTGGATGCTTTGCCTGTGAGCATCTCACACGCTTCTGGCTGGCTGCTGGTGTGACTAGGATAATGCAGTTAGCCGGATCTCCGTCTCATTCAGCATGGCATTTCTTAAGGGTTCACACTAAAGACATGCCTGACTTAATTTTTATTGGGTCTGTATGATCCAGCCCAATGTGTGTGCCTAACGTATTTTCATTTTAGTTACTGTGGTGTCAGTTGTTTTAAAATCTGAATTCATGTTCTTGGCAGTTTTCAACTCAGTTTCAGGAAACTGTCTAAGCGAGTCCATCTTTTCTAACTTTAATTTGGAGTGGACTTTTGTTCAAACTTTTTCTTTCTACAAAACTGCTATGATACTAATATACTTGGATCTTTCCCATATTATCATAGAAGTAACGCCCTCTAAATCCAGCTGAGCCAGTTTCTGAGTAATAATAATTCTAATTATAATAAGTTATTATCTATATGGCACCCATCTGACTAGGTTGCCCCAGCCACTCTGGGCGGCTTCCAACAAATTAAAACATCAGACATTAAAAACTTCCCTTCAGATGCCTTCTAAAAGTCAGATAGTAGTTTATTTCCTTGACATCTGACAGGAGGACATTCCACAGGACTTATACTCTGCAGCATGACTTGTTGCTTGTTTACTTGGATTAGAGCCTTAGAGAATACACACACACACCCCTTGCTGTTGTTATGAATAGAATCTGGTCTCACCTGATTGGATAGTACACATAAAAAAGATCTTTAGTTTTGTCCTTTCACTGAATGATTGTGACTTATATATTTGGTGCATCTTTTACCTGTGCATAAACAGTCTTCGCTTAAATTAATTTGGCGTTAATTACTGTAAGCTACATATACAATGTAGCTTACAGTAATTAACACCAAATTATCTGTTCCTCTAGATTTCCTTAGGTATGGGAAAATTTACCCCATGTCAGGTTCACTATCCACTGGTGTCAGAATATTCAAGTTGGCTAAATTTGGTGCATGATTACTCTCCTTTATGATTTCTAGTGTGTGGCTGTTTCAAGGAGTTTCTATCTAGAAAGTTAATTTTTAGACTTAAATACTGGACCTTTTGTTTTGCTTTATGTCACAAATGGAGAGTCCAGCTTTCTTTATAATGGGATTGCTTCCAAATTCCAGTCTGGGTTCAAAAAGATTTAATGTGCAGCCATATACTGAATTAGAGTAGCACTCCATGTTTGAGCAGACCTCAAACTTCACTTATCACAGGTTGCTTCTAGTCAACCTGTTTATTGAACATTCATTCTGATTTATTTGGACAAAGTTTGCAGGGAGGTTGAATGGGGTCTGTTATTTATTAAGCATTTGTCATGTCACAATCTAAATGATGCACTTAGTTATAAGTATCTCTTACTCAGCAATATTAAGCATGTTGCCACTTGTTTATAACATTGTCAAGCGCATTCTGAGATAAAGCCTACAAGTTGTAACTTTACTGTGGCAAAGTTTGTACTAGATGGATGAGACAAGAAATAGGTGTACTGTGTGATATGACGATGAGCAAATGAGTTTGGAGGTTATAACATAAGCAAAGACTGCTGGAGAATTCCAAAGGGCATTGTGATGTTGGAAGGTCTTTACAGTCTTTTCTGCTTACTTTTTAACAAACAAAGTACATTGGATAAGCGTGGTTCAGAGAGAAGTATTGGGTAGAAGGTGCAAAAACTAATGGCGCTAATGAAAGTCAGGGCTAAGCACTAGCATACAAATTCTTTTATTCTAGGGTCACCTCCAGGATTGAACTTGTCTGTTATGGTCCTGCAATTGTGACTTCCTGGAGATAGACTTCTTGGAGTTCTTAAGTTCTTCATATATATGCAACCCCAAAAGAATATAAGGATCTCTGCTAGAATCCAGAAATTTTATATTCTAGGCACATGCCAGAATTCATGGTTGTCACCAAATTTCTAGCAATATGTGTTTTGGGGAATGTATTGATCCATTGTGGGAGGTCTTAGGCAAAATCCTCATTGTTATAAAGACAAAGAGTACGTGATATGAATACTACCAATTGCCAAAAATACTTTGGAAATTTTAGCTCATGTTCATGTTTCAGAAAATGTACTTGAGTTTCCATGTAGTCTGAGAGAGTAACTGTGGCAGAGTTCTTGAATCTTTATGTTTCTGGGAATCAAAATGAAGAGCTTCCTTTTTAAAAAAATGACCCAGGGTAAGATTTTTAGGAACCTACTCTGCATGGATTGGAGGGAATTAAAATGTCTAGACTCCAGTAGCAGCTTTTTAAGGGTTAGGAGCCTGACTTTTTTCAAGTGTAACATATGGGCTTGGTCCATTTTGCTTAAAGTAGTAACTAGCTCTCTAAAAATCATATGTACTGTGCATTTTGCCTTAATGTGGCCAGTCATGTAGAGAATTCTGTTTGGACAGTAGCCTGCTAGCTTTATCTCATGTACCAGTGTTGTAATTTGGAACAGAATCATGCCTATTTTTCTTACTCCCTGTCCCCTCCCTAAACAGATAAAACACGAAATGGGTATTTAGCAAATATTTTTAAAATGAGAAAATATGTCAGGAAGAGTTGGGAAATAAGATGTAAAAGGCAGAAGAAAATCATTGTGAAACTGTTAGTGAAAAGGGTATTAAAAGTGTTCGAATGCAGCTTTTATGTGCAACATTTCCCTGGCCCTCCCCATACAATATTCAACTCCTTCCTTTGGAATTCCATTAAATTACTGGAAATATGCAGGAATAAGGAGTCTCACAATAGTATAGTTTTAAAAGTAAAACGCTCATTCATAGAATACCAAACTACTGCATAATGATAACAACAACAATACTTGGAGCCAGCTTAGTCCAGTGATTCCACCGACCAACACATTGCTTGGATCCCCCAATAGCTTCCAGCGGTTTGAGACTTGCACTGGCTGCCTAGCTTTTTTTTTTTTAAAAGCAACAACAACAATACTTAACATTTGTATAGCACTTGCAAATGTGTAAAGCGATACTTACAACAACACTGTAAAGTAAGTCAGTATTATTAACCCCCCCATATTGCAGATGGGAAGATTAAGACTGAGGCAGAGTGGCCACCTTATGAGGTCACAGTAGAGACAAGGTTCAAACCAGGGACCTTTTCATTTGTAACATGGGCTCTTAGCCACTATGCTAAACTAGCTACGCAGAAAAGCTGAATTCACTTTTGTGTAAGTTCAGTGGGCATAGAATACTGACTAATAGTTGGAGCAAAACAATTGAAAACTGGAGGGGGGGGATGTAACTGAGTACCACAGAACAGAACATGGCTGGCTAGTTGGAATTTTGAACAGAAGCAATCTGCATGGTCTCATTTTCTTCCTCAAACACATGGATATTTATCATAATCGATGATGGTCCAGCAGAGAGCAACACAAAGCGCACATGTAGTAGAATGGAGGATTGTGGAAGTTCCTCTTTTACGCACATGAATCAGGCTCACATGGGAGAAACAAACATTTGCGGTGCCCATGAGGAATGCAGGACTGAGAACTGAATAAGGCAGACATGATGAAACGGAAGAGGTGGTTACGCTCCAACCACCATCAGAGTGTGGTAGAGGGAGTTTCCAGTGGTAGTTAAGAATGTGTCTGAGCTTCCTTATTGTTGTTAAAATGTGGTTATTAGTACAATGGAACGAATTAAATTCTGTGAGAATTTTCCAAGACTCAATCAAGTTTTTCACATTTGAAGGTAATAATTTCCAAATAATATTGTAGTTTCGTTGGCAATCTTAAATTATGGAAGGCACCGTAAAGCGAAGGGCTGCTTTTTGAGGGTTGACCCTAACGGAAGAGCAAATTGCCCCTCATATTTGCCTGGGCTTTGGGAAAAGGTGATTGGCAATGAAGTTTTGGGTGTGAGCCAAAGGAGACCAAATGCGCTGGCACATCAAAGTCAGCGTATAACTTGTTGAACTGGCTGCTGTGCTCTTAACACATGCGTTACTGGAGGAAATACTGTACATAGAACAATTGAATCTGAGGTTCTCAGAATGCATGCAGTGTTTTTATAACAGGACTCTCTTGAGAATATAGGCAGAAGCAATGAGTGACTATTATTAAGAGAGGAGAGATAAAAGCATCATTACATCTCTGAGGAGCATATGAATAAGTGCTTCAGCAGCCTAGGAGGAGATTAATTTTCCAAGGTTCCAGCTGGCTGATCAATGAGTTGTTCCAAAACAGGTGTTCATTATAGTGAAATAATTAAAAGATGAAAGAGATCCTAGTTTGGCTTAGCAAGCAATAATAATAAGTTCATACGCTGCTGAATAAGAACAGCAGGGGAACCATTGCCTTCTCCCAACAGCAAGAGAGTACAGTTTATGTTAGTATGATATAGTACAGTATATACTAACTTATAAAATCACCCCCAGAGCTCTTCTTTTTTTGCTTTTTTCACCCCCATTTCATTACATCTTGACAAATCAATATTATTTTGAGAACAGCCGTTTTACCTCTAAGGGCCTACAAAAAGCACTGTTAATTTCTAAACTTTTTCAGCTCAAGGGTTGTGTTGAGGGCCATATGCATTACGTGTGTACACACATGCACTCATACTTGCCACACATACAGCACACATATAGACCTCTCTCTCTCTCTCTCTCTCTCTCTCTCTCTCTCTCTCTCACACACACACACACACGCACACTGGTGTGTGTGTGTGTGTGTGTGTGTGTGTGTGTGTAGGTTGTCCCATTCTCTGCCTATGAGTGGGGGAGGGCAGTTTCGTCTCCATAGGCAGGCTGCAGTGGGATATAAAAATGGGGAGAAAAGCCCTCTTCATACCTATAAGAGGGGCCTCTTATCCCTTTGGGTTGCTGCCATCACCAGAAGGTATTAGCACTCAGGAACCCTCTTTTCTGTGCTGTTAAACTTTTGCCCCCATTGGTGGCTCCCCAGAGGCAGAACTCCCCCTCCCCACTTTTTAAAGGTAAGTAGTAGTTCCTGAGGCTATAGAAAAGGGAAATTTGGGTGGGGGTGCTTTCCAAGAAGGGAGTTCCAGCTTACAGAAGCTGCCAGTTTTCAGGGATTCTTTCTTCCCTCTCAGCCTGCTGTGCTATATACCCAATACTATTCAGGAGAGTCTTCCAACCCTTGGCAGAGCATTTTCAGGAGCCTGGGTTGACTGACATGGGGCAGAGAAATGAGGTAGTTGGCTTCTACCCACCTAGTTACATGCTTAACTCTGGATCAAACCAGTTAAGATTTTGGCCATAAATATTTCAGTGTTTCTTTAATCTCTTTCCACTACCCCTTTCGGCACATGCCCATACCCACAAGGCAGATCATTAAGATATAATTGAAAGCATGTCTCATTTTCAGAAGGATAAATATAATATCTAGGTGCTTCGCTTCAAATGAGATGGAACTTGAATCATGTATGCTTCTATTTATAGGCAAATTACTAGGGGCTGTTACCTCTTCTCACACTGCTTGCTAGCCTTGCCTATCCTTCGCCAACCCTAACCCTTCCCCCAATACTTGACCAAACCCTGTCTCCATCCCTTTACACCCCACCCACCACCTCACCTATCCCCTCACAGCTAGTACCAAGCCCCTCTTCTGAGGGGGGAGGCACTTCACAGAACAGCTTGCTAAACCACTGTGTGATACGTCTCTGCACCTCCCCCCCCCCCCCATTAAGCAATGAGTTCCCACTTCATATTGGTTTTAAGTACATCGTGGGGGTGTTTTTAACTGGGGTCTTTTTAGCTTTGTGTAAAATATTTTGCGCATCACTTTGGCGTAATAAGAAATAATAATTAAGCCTGTACTAAGAGATGAACAGGGACTCGGGTGGCGCTGTGGGTTAAACCACAGAGCCTAGGGCTTGCCGATCAGAAGGTCGCCAGTTCGAATCCCTGTGACGGGGTGAGCTGCCGTTGCTCGGACCCTGCTCCTGCCAACCTAGCAGTTCAAAAGCACGTCAAAGTGCAAGTAAATAAATAGGTCCCACTCCGGCGGGAAGGTAAACAGTGTTTCCGTGCACTGCTCTGGTTTGCCAGAAGCGGCTTAGTCATGCTGGCCACATGACCCGGAAGCTGTACGCCGGCTCCCTCAGCCAATAAAGCAAGATGAGCACCGCAACCCCAGAGTCGGCCACGACTGGACCTAATGGTCAGGGGTCCCTTTACCTTTAAGAGATGAACATGTTGAGGTGCATTAAATTCACTTAATCTTATTTAAGGCAACTTTTCCAGGGAGAATGACCTTGCAGAAGCTCTAGAAGAAGGTGGTTGTGATCTTGAAACAGTCCGAAACATAATTCAAGGGCGACCTTTGCCTGATGACCTAAGAGCCAAGGTCTGGAAGGTAAGGCCTTTTTTTTTGAAAGGTAGTAATTTGTCTTGAGTTCTTGGTCTCTTTCAAAAGAGACAGGAACCACTTAGAGGGGGCCCTTCACCTCTTAAATTTTATCTTTATAAAGCTAACAGTCTCAGTTGTATTTTGGTTCATACTTGGTGTGTGTATGTGTTTTAAAATCCAATAATTGCTTTTTTTTCTTTACAAGAAAGCACAACAATAAAAGTTAACTTTATGGCATCCTTTGTTTTAAGCATCCGCATTTCATGTTGTAAATGCAAAATGAAGCATCTTTTTCACGGCCTCACTGCACATAATAAGCAAAAGTGTTCAGTGGTATGTTAGTGGCCATGTCACAGATGGAGAAGTCACTTCAGAGGGTGCTGTTCGATGGGGAGAAGCATTGCAGGAACAGGACATTTGTTCCTTTCCCAGCTTATAGTTTCTTGATTGCTTCCTCAAAAGGCTTTTCAGGGGGGTCCCAAATGCATGTTTGAAAGGACAAACACCTTTCGAATCCTACAGGGAGGGAAAGCAGCTGGGGAAATGTACCTGAAGCAGAGAAATAGCCATTTGGGAAAGGGCCCGGCATCTCATTCCCCCCATTTTTTCCTCAGGTCCCAGTCACCCGTATCCTGAAATGGTCTTTTTTGTTTCAAAAAAGGAACTGGGGTACTGTTACATGTTTCTGAAAATAACAGGGCTGGGAAGCTTCAGGCTCAGGAGTCAAATTCAGCCCTCCAACGAAGCCTCTCTATCAGGCCCACCCATCACTTTACACCCCAGGGAAATATTTGTTTCAGTTTTGTATTATAAACAGATACAGAAACAGTTTGACAGTCCAATAGGCTGGAATGTGTTCTCCAACTCTTGACAATACCTCTTGCTTGTCCGGGTGAAGGCATGTCTGGCTAGTTACTCCACAATTAGCCTTTGTACTACTGTACAGAGGTAAAAGTGACATTTGTTGCTCTGCCCAATTTTGCTTCTGGCCTTGCCTGCTTCTGGCATATGGCCCTCAGGAGGTTGCCCGGAAGAGAATATGGCCCTCGGGCTTAAGAAGTTTCCACATCTCTAGTTTATAGTGTGTAGCCAGGCCCTTAATTTGACCAGAACAAGTAGGATGTGAGCTTTGACTATTTAGGCACACAGAATAACATTATTCTAGATTCAGGTAGGTAGCCGTGTTGGTTTGACGGAGTTTGTATATATATATAAATACACACACACACACACACACACACACACACACATATATATATATATATATATATATATATATATATATATATATATTGTCCAGTAGCACCTTAGAGACCAAGTAAGTTTGTTCTGGGAATAAGCTTTCATGTATCTGAAGAAGTGTGCATGCACACAAAAGCTTATACCCAGAACAAACTTACTTGGTTTCTAAGGTGCTACAGAATAACATTGTTTCATTGTTTTTTTGCATTAATAGAATAAATAACCACCAAGTCTGATCTAGAATGGTTACTTTGTGTTAAACATAAACGTTAAGGAAATTTATTATTCAAGAATGCTGAAAGTTATAAAGAGATAATTTTAAAAGCTTCCTACATTTGCATTTAAAAATGTTTTTTTTAAATAATTTTAAATAATTCATGTTTAAGAATTGTATCTTGTGTAGATTGAAACATACTGAAGGTTTTCCACCCTCTCTTGTATGTATTTTTAGATTGCACTGAACGTTGCAGGTAAAGGTGACAGTTTGGCATCATGGGATGGCTGTCTAGATCTGCCGGAACAGACACTGATTCACAAAGATTGTCAAGAACTGGTTGGTACGTCTGAAATAAGATTAAATTGCTAGGCTAAAACACTTCTGAACACTTTATTCTCTCCATAAGAATTACCTTCCTGTCCTATCGCTGCTCTAACACCTGTGGAGAGCAACTCAGAATTACTTCAGTAAAGTCTAGCTGAAATATCTTGGTAGTCTTGCCAGCCTCCTTTAAGGATTATTGCTGAAAAGTATATTAATACAGTCATTAGCTGCTAACACGTTTTATTTTGTGCAATAATCAGATGGCTAAATGTGGACTGTGCTACCATACTAGGATTGGCAGGCTTTCTCTAGATTTCTTTATTTCCCTAGGCCTTTAAAAATATTGGCCTTTTAAAATATTGTTGTTGCCTTATTATTTTATTTAACTTGTTTTTGTCCTGAGAGTGTTATTTTTACAAAAAGGCTGGGGTATAAATCGTATGTGTCTGTAAGAATGAATGAATGAATGAATGAATGAATGAATGAATGAATGAATGAATAAAAGCCATTATCACTTAGATAAATGTTTACTTATCAGCAGTTGCTTTTTGTAGAACTGAAAAAAGCAGCCTCTGTCCCTAAAAAAGGTGAATGAATGAATTCTGCAGTCGCTCACCTTGCAGTCTAAAGCCCCCTTCTCAGAGAACTTTCAAACAATGTGCAACAGTAGAATTTTAGCATTCACAGTGCAATTTGCCAGTTGATTGCTCATGTGAGATGACTTATGTCTGCTGTCAAATGAGCAGCTGAGTGCATAATCATGCAGCCTAGTGCAACAATGTCTTTCTCTCTATTCAGGGAGAGCTGTTATGCATTATAACAATGAGACAGAACCCAAAGGGCCATTCATGAGCTTCCACAGGTACACTGAGGCTTTCCAGCTCTTCTTTTGCGTCCACACCCATAAAAAAAATACTCCTTAATGTTGCCACGTATTATGGAGGATTATCAGATGCAATTTTAGAGGTGCAGTTAGAAGGGGAAAGTAGCAGAGTGGGTGTATCAGCAGTATTGGTGCACTCAAGGGACTTAATAGATCTTCATTGCCTTGTTGTGTTGGTACAGCACTATAGCAGCTGCGTATGAAGTACCCTCTCTTGCTCTCTATGACATTCCCGGTTTCTGAGAGTGATCCCAGCATGACAGGTACCACCAGTGAATCAAGTGAAAAATGACACATTTTCAACATGGTTTTGATATTTGTCTGTTTTCAGATCAGCTGTCAGTGCCAGAGGAGGAGAAGTCAGTATTACTTTTGGATATTGAATCTGTGATTACCTTCTATTGTAAATCTCGTAATGTCAAATACAGTTCTAGCCTTAGTTGGACATATCTACTTAAGCCATTGGTGCATCTTCGACTTCCACGAAGTGACTTATACAACTGCTTCTATGCTATCATGAATAAGTACATCCCCAGGTAAAGAAAAAATATATTCATGTGTACTCTAGTTTTAAATGTTGCTTGCCCTCTTCCCCCAAACCCACCCACTTTTTTCCAGGACAGAGGCTTTGCTAGCTGTTTTCAAAGAATGGAATAATTTTCTGTTGTGGGTTGATAGATGGTGTTTTCAATTGTCATGTGTATATGAAACAAAGCTACAAACTGAGCCTGATATTTTTATTGTCACGGGTGTCTATGACTTCAATTTTAATGCTCTGATCATTTTGTTTAAGAGTAGAAAGTTGTGTGCAATAAGAATAATTGTGCTTCTGTTTCATGAGCACTCTTGCTATTCTTCTTTTTAGGGACTGCTTCCTGAAAGGGAGACCATTTCATCTCTTCCGGCTGCTCCTCCAGTACCATGAGCCAGAGCTGTGCTCTTTTCTTGACACCAAAAAGATGACCCCAGACTCATATGCACTCAACTGGGTAATAAAGTGAAAGTAGGGAAACATAATGAAAAGCATACTTCTGTAGTAATTTTTAAAAGTATCATTTGCTAAATAAGGAAGCTTAAACAAAAAAAACAAAAAAAAGGCATGTATAATCTGTGAGGGGACCTTATTGTATTAAATTTAGCTACTAGGCATTATAATATTCTGATGTCCGCTTAGCAGATAGGGCACAAATGTCTCTCTAAAAATGAATCCCATGCTCAAAGATTGGAATTTTAATAAGCAAAGCACTAACTGTAAACACTTGTGGTACATTATTATTATTGTAATAGCCAAACAAATTGAGGTTCCTGTTTGTTGCAAAATCCTAGTCTTCTGACAGAATTGTAATTCCCAGGAAGACTAGGAAGAAGACTAGGGTGGTTATTTGTAATGCAGAAGCTACACTGTGTCCATTTTAGACACACTCTACTACGCAGCTGCTATTTACAAATATTTGGTTGCAGAGTTTTACTGGCATTCAGATTTTTGCTAAGGAAGCCTCAATGGTGTTTGGGAAGCTATGACACTGCAGCATATTTAAAACTGACCAGGATTCACAGGAAATGTGTAAAACTGCCTTTTAATACAAACATAGCTGAAGTTTTAGGATACGTGCAACAGGATTCTGTGCAAGTTTAATTTGAAGTAAGTCCCAAGTTTACTCTGAATTAAGTTCAGTGATGCTTTCTCCAAGATAGGTGTGTGTAGGATTGCAGCCTTAGTCCTTACTCTCATTAGAAGAGTCCCTTGAAATCATGGGGACTTACTTCTAAGTACATGGAATCATAGAACTGTAGAGTTGAAAGGCACCCCAAGGGTTTTGGATTTTGGAGTATTAATTATTTCCCCTCCCTCCAGGTATTTTGTGAATATAATAATGTTAACTACAAACTTGCTTGACTTTCCTTTCATTCCTTCAATTTTCCAGCTTGGATGCCTATTTTCAAGCTACTGTTCTCATGAAGTCACTCGTGCAATATGGGACGGATACCTACAGCTAGCAGATCCATTCTTCATTTATTTCCTAATGCTTATCATCCTTGTTAATGCAAAGTGAGTATATAGTTAATACACGGCAACAAATTAGTTGGCCACATAGACTTGTCTCTACTTTGTGTGCTTACGCCTTATCTCTGCTTTTGCCTCTTTCCAGAGAATTCATCTTAGCACCAGAGTCAGATGACAAAGAAGATGTTGTGAGTAAGTCCTGCCATTCTAATGCTGCTGCAGCGAAAAAAAATCGTTAGGCACTATATTGCTAAGGTTAGGTGCATGGAAACCCCATTGATATGGAAGAATTAAGCTGGCCCTTAACTTTCACCCATTAAAAGAGTTGGTTCTTAAAAAGATGAGCCTAGTTCTTTGGGGGCCAGATCAGATGCAAAGCTAAATTATGGTTTAGCATTATGTGAAGGCTACAGCAGCTTTGAGTATCCACACCATCTCCCCTCTCCTCCTGCAAGGTTATTAAAAAAAACAACTAATCAAAGTTCCTTCCAGATGTTTTGAACTTCAGATTGCAGTGTGGCATAATATACAGGGCAGGCTTGTGTGCTCCCCCTGCCTACTTTGTCAGTTCTGCCGTACTCAGATGAACCTATATTTGACTTGGTTCGCTGTTCGCTATGATTAATGGCTCCTTGCACACCTGCATTTATCTGGAGAATCTGAAATATTTTTCTGTGGATCTACAAGATGGCATATTTCTCTTTTTAAAAAATGTACAACAGTTGTTTGTGAAGGCAGCAGACAAATGAGACCTCTTCTCATTGAGAGTTTGAAGAAATGCACACCAGCAAAATTTGTGGTTTGGATGTTGGGAAAGTATGTGGCTTTGTACAGGGTTTAAGGGATGCACTGCTCTGTTATTTCTGACTTTGGTGGACAAATGGAAATGAACATTGTCATGGTTGCTCAGGCAGCCACTTTGTGCTCCTTTATTACCATGGGACTTGGGAGTCTCCTCCCACCCTTATGACACGTGCCGTTTGTGATGAAGCTGACTGCCATAGAAGTAGTGAAATAGAAAACATTTGAGCTCTTTAACCAAAAAGTCTTTGAGTGTCTAAAAGAGGTGCAGCTGCAAACATGTTGGCCTGAGTAATTCTTCTGGTTTAAAAAAAAATAAAATACATTTTACTTCTGGCAAACACAAATTTTAATGTTTGGTTTTTAAATGCCCCAAACCCTCATTTCTCTGTTCTATGTTTCAGAATTCCTAGAAAAATCCCCTGCCAGTTTGGAAGTAGAAGATATAGAGGACCTTTTCTCCTTGGCACAGTATTATTGTAGCAAAACTCCAGCTTCCTTCAGAAAGGTAATTGACAAGCACTTAGGGTATTTCCCAAAGGGTATTCCGCATGGCAGCATCACATCGGAATCAAGCAAGGGCTCCCAGGCCTGATTTTATGATATGTAGAAGTGGTGAGCCTGAGACAGTTGAACAGTTTGGGTTATGTACAGTATTCTCTATCAAAAAAGTCTAGATCAAATATGGGTGCCTGTCTTGTGCCTCTTTTTAACTTATATTTTTATCGGCCCAAATGTTACTTTGAGCATCACAGAAGGCTGAGAATACAACCCAGCTTCTCTGTATGCAGGTGTAAGGATACAGAGGCAACAAACTACATGACAGGTGATGGCATAGCAAATTTCCTTGTCTCCTTCCCATTAGCTCTTAAACCTCAAGCACCTTGCCCACCAGGAACAGGAGGAAGCAGAACATGTGGTGGTGAATAAGTTTATTGCTCCCCTGAGAGTGAAAAGCTGGTTGCCTGGTTAGCTGGTTGAGGTTTGAGTCCACAGAATATATTGGATTTGCCTTCTCCTACTTCCCTGCCTCCCTCATCATTTGCCTTTGCAGCAGCTGCCATTTACAGAGGAAGAGGAAAGCTGCCTTGCGTATCCTTTCCTCCCTTTGCTTGCATTCAGAGTCACTGCATAGGGCCTGCCACAAACAACATGCAAATTTATAGGGTGAACTGTGTAGATAACATTAGAAGCTGCATTGTCATATTAATTTTTTGTTCGTTCACTGAGTCATTCCAATAATAATAATGCCTTCGGTCTCACGTATCGCCTCAGCTTCATACACAGTACAGTGTTCCCAGGAGTGATTTCAGGATACTTTCCTACTGCTTAGCCAGTTGCAACAAATTTGGTTTGCACCTTGGCACTTAATCAAGCCCGGCCTTTCTGGGGATGCAGCTTTTTCTTTTTGAAACAGTAGCTGCGAAACCATTTTGGATACTACAGCAGTTTATCACTGTTTGGAACAAGTCCTGGAGCGGCTTGTGCCAACATTCAAATGGCTTTGAAAAGCATTGATTTTCAGTTATGTAAGTTGGCACTCATTCCAAAACAGCATTATTCAAGTATGCTTCATTCAGTTTCGTGTCGCAGGAGCAAAATGCAGTTGAACATTATATTATTTCCCACTTGCTACACACTTCTGGGGGTAGAAATGCTGTATTAAGGCTTGGGGAAATAAATGTAAAGCTACATATAACATGATCACATTTTATTCTATATTTTTGATAGCATTATTTTTAACTCGGTCATAATATTATTGTAAACCAGCTTTTTGGGGGGTGACTGTAGACAGGAATCTGAATAGAAATCAGAAAAGAAATTGGACTTTGTATAGTTAGGGGTTCATTCCTTTCATTTTATTACCATAATTGGCTAATAAATAATAAAATATTTCCTACAGTTCTTTTCCAAAATTGAACCCTTGGGATGATTATCTACAAAAGCAGATAATGGAAATATTCATGGTTACATATGCAGATCAGTTTAAAGACTGAACTGCTAGCATGTTCTTTTTGACTTTCAGTAGGCTTGTGAAATCCTGAGCCTGTTTTAGAATACTGGATTTCCTGAGCCACAAATCAGATGCATGATGAAGAGTTTTTCGAATCATAATTCAAAAAAGTAAAAGCCACCACTGCTATATGAATGCTATACTATCAAAGAAGCAAGTGTGATATGGGCTTTGAGTACATCTACTCTGTGCCTAGTATAGAACCTATACTACCATTTTCATGGCAGTAGCTGGAAAAACTCTCTGTAGTGCTTGCTGATCTTGGAATATTGTTTGACAAAGGCTGATGCAAAATCTACTTGCCAGGAACAGGGAAGTGCCAGAGGTCATTTACAGTTGCAGTATCTCTGCCTCTGCTGGTGGGTATGAGGGGA
The DNA here is from genome assembly GCF_964188315.1 of Podarcis muralis. Classification (NCBI taxonomy): domain Eukaryota; kingdom Metazoa; phylum Chordata; class Lepidosauria; order Squamata; family Lacertidae; genus Podarcis; species Podarcis muralis. The sequence goes on from NC_135658.1 coordinate 35,080,590, forward strand.
GAGAGAGGGTCATGCTTTAGGCTTTAGTGGATCATACCTATTACCTGTCTATGGAGACACAGGAATGTGTTTCCAAAAATGTAACCAATAAACCATGTGTATCAGCTGTTGGACATGATTTTTGAAGGGTATTTTGACACACTGATCAGGAGGAAGAGCTTATGAGAGATCTTCTGTTTGACAAAGTGAGAGCCAAAACAGCAGTATGCACAGAGTCCCCGTAATAGTGTGAAATTGCACTTAAAGATGTGCATTTGCATCTCTTTTTGAACTCTTTCTGAATTGTGCGAGTACATAGTTGAGTTTTATGAGGGTCACAAATAGGACACCGCCTAGGTCTTGGTTTGGTGTTTATTTAGCACATAGCCTTAATGTTGGCCATAACTAGTGTTCTCTCTTACAATTACAGGACAACCACACTCTGTTTGGCAGCAGCTTGCTGGGTCTCAAAGACGACGATTCAGACTTGAGCCAAGCTTTGTGTTTAGCAGTTTCTGTATCAGAGATTCTTCAAGCTAATCAACTGCAAGGGGTCAGTAAGTCTGAAACTGTTTTCCCCTAAATGAAGATAAATGAAGGAAATAGCTTAACATAGCTATCAGAGTTTCTACCTCCTGGGAGCTCCAAAAACAGAGCTGTTTCCCTGGTCATTGGCTAGAGTCCAACGAATTGTGAAACTAGTTTCATAAGTCCCAGAGGAGTTAAGTACAGTTTTACTGGAAAGTACTTTTAAAGCTAAGAATAATTTCAAAAGCAGTATATGATATATCACCACACAGCAGTGTTTGTAGGTCTGTCTGTCATTGTCTACTATTCAAAGGAAACAAGTTAAAAAATTCCACTGGCCATGAGACTAAGTACATCTTGGGAACCCAGCCAGTGATCCTGCCCTTCAGCACAGCTATAGTATAGCACAAGACAGTGGCTGTTTGTGTATGGATAAGCTGTTTTATTTGTTTCAGACTTGTTGCCTGCTAATTTCATTGAGTACCTACTGTGTGGGTGGAAAAAATACTGTTTCCTTCTCATATATTCCAAATAGCTATTGCTTTTCTACACTGCAGTGACATCCCCTTTATTTGTTGCCTTTTAAAGATTGCTACTTTATACGTCTCACACCTAAAGAGTTCAAGGTGGCATATGCATGGTTCTAGGGACGCGGGTGGCGCTGTGGTCTAAACCACTGAGCCTCTTGGGCTTGCTGATCAGAAGGTCGGTGGTTCGAATCCCCGTGACAGAGTGGGCCCCCGTTGCTCTGTCCCAGCTCCTGCCAACCTAGCAGTTCGAAAGCATGCCAGTGCAAGTAGATAAATAGGTACCGCTGGGGTGGGAAGGTAAATGGCATTTTCATGCTCTCTGGCTTCCATCATGGTGTTCCGTTTCACCAGAAGCGGTTTAGTCATGCTGGTCACATGACCTGGAAATCTGTCTGTGGACAAACGCCGGCTCCCTCAGTCTGAAAGCGAGATGAACGCCGCAACCCCATAGTCGCTTTTGACTGGACTTAACCGTCCAGGGATCCTTTAACTTTTAACTATGTATAACATAGTTCTCTTCTCCCCCTGCCATTTTTTCCTCGAAACAACCCTTTAAGTTAGTTGCATTACGTAATAGTGACCTCCGAAGGTCATGCAGTAAATTTCTGACCAAGTGGAAATTTGAGCCCAGTCACACTATTACTAATCCGATCTTCTACTACAGTGGTTCTCAAACTTTTTTTCTTTGCGCCACACTGTCAGAATAATTTTTTTCTTGCACTACACCAATTATTTTTTTTACTGATAAGAAATACACTGGGTGGGGGAGAAGCAGCTCCTAGCAGTGCTTGATAGATAACATGGAACACAACTTCTTTATAATACAATTCTGGGACATCCAGAAAGTATAAACAATGCAGCTACATAAAAACATGAATCACCTGCAAAATAAATGAGCTTCTTACATGTGTACCGTAAGTATGTATACTTTTTGAACTAAATGAATAAAATGTTCTTATTTCAGGAAGGAGTAAGGTTCTTTGTGGTGGATTGTCGTCCTGCAGAACAGTACAATGCTGGCCATTTATCAACTGCCTTTCATTTAGATTCAGACTTGGTAAGCATACATTCTAGCTGCTTAATATGCTTGCTTTTTCATTTCCTTACATTAAAAAAGAAAGGTGGAATCCAAGAGTTCTCGGAATCTTAGTTCTATGAATTCTTGTTTCAAGATGCCTGGTTTATACCACCAAACTGTAGAAGTGAGCTTCTTTCAAAGGATTTTGTTTGTAAACAGCTCCTCTAGTATTTAGAGTCTTCATGTCTCTTGCCTGAATATTTTCCTAAAATGCAATTTGTTTTAAAGGATAGACATGATCTCTGCCAATTTTTTGTTCGCTGCTTGGGAATTCTAAGAAAGAAGAAAAAATCAGTGCCATTTTGAAATGAGTACGTAGTTAAAATCAGTGCTGTTTTTGAAAGGTTCTATCCACTATTTCAATTCAGAATGGCAGCCAGTTGTATCCAAACACTGATGATCTCAGGAGCCATCATGCAACATTTAGTTACAATATCTTAAGAAGTGTACCGATGCATAGCAAACAAATAACTTTCCTAAATATATAATAGATTTAGCAGGAGGTAACAATAAAGTAACAGTTACAGTAAAGTGATAATTATTCAGTTCCTAAATGAAACGATTTCCAGAGTGTTAACTGTGTTGCAGAACGACAGATGTTTCATTTGCCCATGCTGGTAAGCCAGACTTAGAACTGCTTTGTTGCTCCCTGGTCTTTTGCACTCCCATGCTGCACTGAACTGATCCAGGTTTTGGCTTAGTATGTCATCTAAATCCAAGCTGTGGCTAAGCTCTCTCCTTGCTAACCTCTTCAGGGAGGAGCAAAGTGGCTGCAAAGCCCTCCTTAGTAGCTTACATGAGCCCCCATAAAGACTCACACATTTGTTATAGCACAAGTTGTATAGTCCATGGTACTGAAGTACAGTGGAACCTTGGTTGTCAAACACTTCGGAAGCTGAACAAATCAGAACCCAAACACCAACAACCCGGAAGTGAATGTTTCAGTTTTTGAATGATTTTCGGAAGTCGAACGGCTTCCGAGGCACATTTCTTCATTTTTTCTCCATTTTTGCAATGGATTTTGCCGACTGGCAATTGCGCCTCGGTTGTTGAGCGTTTTTGGTTGTCGAACAATCTTCAGAAACAGATTACGTTCGACAACCAAGGTTCCACTGTATTAGCTTTTTAGTCTATGGCATACTTAATGTGTTAATCATGAAGTGCCACAACACAATTCACACACTTTTGATGATGGAATGTTTACTTACGAAACATCAGTCTTGTATTCTTCTCCTTACGTGGAAGTAAAACACAAATTGAGGGAGTGAGAGTGAAAGTGGCACTCGCAAGTGGGAGGTAGAAGTCCTCTGTGACTTTTTGCAGCTTTGAGGTGCCTTCCTCCACTTCTTCACAACTTTGATGGCTGATAGTAGTAGATGGTGATGAGGATATTTGCAATAACCCTTTAAAAACACTATTTACTTCCCTGAAGAGATGCCTTAGTAAATGTTCACACACCTGGTTCCCTTACTTCGTTGCCTTCAAGTCAAGGACTCAAATAAACTTCGTAAAATTATCCGCCTTTATTTTTGTTTTAAATGGTCTTGGAAGAGTATGGACATTTCTGCTTTTGATTTATGAGGTCCATTTTGGCCATGTTTTAGACTCTACGTTCTTTTTTTATAATTTTATTTTTCTCCAACCACCAAAACACAAACAGTGAAACCCCCAGGCAGCTGGTACATTGGGTATACAATATTCAATAATATACGTATTCAATAATATTCAATAATAACATACGTTCTAAGAACCTTTGCACAGTTACGTTTTCCTAAACACAGGCTAGTCTATATAGAAAAATGTGATACATGGACTACTTATAAAACTAGTTAAATTGGAGTGCAGCTGCTCTTGGTGTCTTAGTGCTTAAATATATCCATTTGTTTTCGAGTGATTTTTAGTCTCTTTTCAGTCCACGCATGTGTTCTTTGACTTTCTTCACAGATGCTCCAGAACCCATCGGAATTTGCTCAGTCTGTGAAGTCTTTGTTAGAAGCACAGAAACAGTCTATTGAATCTGGTTCAATAGCTGGTGGAGAGCATCTTTGTTTTATGGGAAGTGGCCGGGAGGAAGAGGATATGTATATGAACATGGTACTGGCACACTTTTTACAGGTACATCTAAAATATTAGAATGTGTTGCATTTAAACATAGTGGGTGCTATCCAGCTAAATAATGCTTAGAGTAGAGTAAAGTGATTTTTTTCAGCTACTCCCCCTTCATCCTACAACCCCGTTTGCTTGTGCCCCCCCCCCAAGTCCTGCTCCAGAGCATAGGAACCCTGTGGAACAGAATGAAAGGTTGTCCAGGAGTTGCAAAGGAAGGAGAAATTCATGAAAAATAGTCCCCATTTTCCTTCACTGAAAGCTGGGTCAAAGACCTTTCTGCGAATGAAAGCAGCCCTTCTATTCTAGATCCAAGCCATTATCTTAATTTTATAAGAGAGAATACTCCTATATATGAAAGTTCTTAGACCAGAGTGCTCAAAGTCTTCTAACCATATTCCGATGAAATGCCAAATACAGCTAGTCTAAGCATGCTTGGCCTGTTTAATGTTTCTGCTTACCTTGTGAAGAACAGCAATTTTAGTATTCCCAGGGTGATTTACAATCTTCTTATTGCAGAAAAATAAAGAATATGTAAGCATTGCCAAAGGAGGATTCATGGGTAAGATTTACATTTAGTCACATCAGTTTTTATCTTTTCAAATGTCTTTTCCACTAGTTAAATGAACAGTCAGATGACTGGGGAGGAGACAGTTTGCATCCTTATCAAGGTGTTGGGCTCTACCTAGCGCAGCACTTTTCCTTTTTCTTGCTGCCAGACTCAAATTCTGATCTTAGTTAATCCATTTTAATTTCTTTATAAGTATATGTGTGTGTGCGCGCGCGTGCCTGCCTGCCTGCCTGTGTACATTGGTTTAATAGTGCCTGTTTTGTTACAAGGACAAAACAGAATCCAGAATGCTATACAACACAAAATATGTAATGTCCTTTCTCACAGCACTGCAACAGCACTTAGCAGACATTAATGTGGAAGGACCAGAAAGTGGATATGGCCATTGGATTGCTAGTACTTCGTACTCAAAAAGTAGTCTTAACTCCTTAGTTGACGTGAGTATACTTCTTATATCAAATTGTGTAGCTGTGGATTGGACTGGTTTTCGTGCAGAATTCATCCCCTGCAACTTGTCTTCAAAGACATTTACTTCCAGGCTTTTGCAGCTCAAGCTATATTACTTAAACCAAGAATGTCACAAGAGACCAGTTGAATCAGTCCAGAGGGCCATTTTGTTGAGCATCCTGTTCTTCCAGTGGCCAGCCAGATGCCTTTGGGAAGCCTGCAAGCAACACATGAGTGCAAGAGCACTCTCTGCTTGCAATTCCCAGCAGCTGGTACTTGGGGGCATGTTGCCTCCAACAACAGAGGTAGAACAGAGCCATTGTGGCTGTCTTTATCTGTTCTTAGGCACTAGGCAAAGGCTTTCTCTTTACCTGGGCTTAAGGGTGGCACTGTGGCCTATTTTAGTGGATTGGTATGTGTACGGTATGCCTTCTATCTGTGTAGCTGTGCTTTTAGATTTTTATTGAATGTTCTTAGTTGGTTTTAATATAAGTCACTTTGGATCTGTGAGAAAAGTGACTATCTATTAATAATTATAGCCATCTGACTCTCTAATTGGTCAAGAAGTGAAGGAAACATAGCTACACACACACACCAAAAAAAAAACCCCCCTTATCCTAGACTGTCCCTTTAACTAGCTCACATCTCCATCTCTGAGATAAATATGACAATAGCCTTCATGCAGATTACTTATGTACAGATCAAATAACTGCAAAAGTTGCTTTTCCAGGGCGATTCTCCAAATGGTTCAACTGATGGGAAGGGTGTCAAGTCCTTGGTCAACAAGATGACAGAAGCTTTCAAGACGAGATCTGTGAATGTGAAAGAAAAAGTTATTAGTTTTATTGAAAATACATCAACTCCAGTTGATAGGTGAGTTATTTTGGTCTGACTGCTTTTAGTGATTATTGGCTGAAGTCGTGCATGCTTACTTGGAAGTTAGTCATATTGATCTCGGTGGGACTAACTTTTGAGTAATTGTGCATAGGATGGGGAGGATTCATAGAAACTTTATTCCTTCAAAATGTCTGTAACGAGCACCATCACCTGATTGTTCACCATTTTAAAGCGCCATCGTTTCTGTGTAAACAATTTTGGTGCCCTTAAAAGCTATTTAACCTCTCTCTGAACAGTTTGAGTGTGGACACTGGACAACTAAAAGATTCTCACATTTAACTATTGCCTCTCTCATTATGTCTTGCTGTTGGGAAAGTGGATTCTGGGTTTAATAACTTGACCTTGTAAAAATTGGTAAAATAAAAGGAACTTCTAAATTTTAGCCAACAGATTAATCGTGATCTCTTTCTTTGGACTCAGGATTATGTTATCCACCATTCCTCGTACTCCAAAATAGCTTTGTGCACATTAAGCCATAACTGAAACATTACTGCTTCTGTGGAAGACTAGCAGATCTTACTAACAGCTCCTGAAATCCATGAAATAGTATTTATTGTATGGAAAATACAACTCTTTTCTTTCTTTCTTTTAAAAATGCTCATTGAAAAAGATTTTTTTCATATTTTCTCATACTCCCTCCTGCTTGATACTCTACTGCCAAGTAAGAAGAAATAAATCAGATACTCTTTCTTATAGATTTTAATTACTTTGTTCTGTCCTCTGCCCCAATTTGCTATAGAGTTTCTTTCAATCTTTCCTGGCCTGAGACAGCAAGTTTGCAGCGGTAAGACATTGTATTGAACCATCTGAGTAAAACTGCCTTTGTCCTTTTTTCGCATGACTTCACAATGTTTGTAAGCATTGGTTACACTGACAATCTCTCTCAGATTATTTTTAACATCAAGCTATCAAAGCATCTCAAGTGTTGTCTTGGAAACTAGAGAGAGAAAGAGAAGCTGTATACACAGTACTTGTTCATATTCATTTTGTTGTTTGTTCTGGAACATCTTTCCCCTTTTCCATATCATGAACCACACCGATTACTTCTTTTTCAAGCTTTTAAACATGATTGCCATGTTCAGACAATCATATCTCTTCTTAAACTGTGGTAATCCTTTTTCCTGCAGACATAGCCCCTTTGCTCCTCAGCAGCATACAGCATTCAAACCAGGAGGTTTTACTAACCATAGTTTCCTGTTACAATTGAAGTGGGAAACCATGGATTCCAGTTTGTTTGTTTGTTTTATATACTGCTCGTCATCGGAATAGCACAAAGCAGTTTATAACATTGTTTTAGAACAAGCTTGTTACGAAGCTAGCAACCATAGTTGCCTTTGAAAGGGGGTCTTTAGATGGAATTTGAATTTTTTCTCCTGCACCTGTGTCAGCATACAGAAAGCAGATCTTTGGAGATCGGCAAAATTCATATCAACCTGAATTTTAACAGAACAGTAGTGTTACATTATACCCACATTCAAAATTAAAAAGTTGTATTTTTATTATCATTTTTATTTATTTGCTAATTTTATCTGAAATAAAACAAAACTAAACCAACAACATATTTTAAACATCTAACCAACCACTATTAAAACAACACCAATTTAAAATATTGCTTAAAACTATTCTTTGCAACAGAGAGTTGCCATTAAACCACGTTATCAAATTCTCATCGAGCAAGATTTCCATAAAAAGTATATTGGCAAAGGAGACAGTTATTAATATCAGTTTATGAATTGGTGTTTCTTCTTTGGAGGCTTTTTCAGAAGAAATAATGTGTTGTTTACAACTTAACAAACCCTGATCCACAATTTTGCAATGTGTTTATGCTTAATAACAGCAACATTACCTTAGTATGTTTTGGTGCCACTAAACAGCCTTGACCAGAGGAGGCATGCTTTGAGAATGGAAATATGAAGGCAACCAGAAATGTATGCTCAAGATGGTGCTATGCAAATATAACACTTAACCGTAGTTGGTTTCCCCCAAACATAGTTTCAACTAAACTAAACTAAAGTTGTATCATCCCCATACCCGTCTGTCACACTGCCCATTTCATGTGTACATTGTCAGTGTTACTGATGCTTATTGTCTTAAGTTACTAATGAGCACTCCCGACTTTGCTTTATTTGGGTAGCGCATTTGTTTGCTTCCCCCTTTAACAATTTTCTTTTCCCAAGTAGTGTCCACTTTTAATACCTTCGAGTCCTAGAAAGCAAAAGCCGTAAGATATGCCTTCAGGAACAGACCTCTTTCTCTCCACCCCACCCCTTTAACAGCATTTGAATTTAAATTTCAACAGCAGCGTGTAAATATGAGCATCATCATTTTCTCTCTCTCAAAAAGGGAATGTAGAAAGATTTCAAAGGAAACATTCGGCCACTGTAATTGTTAGGAAATGTGTGACAAGTTGGAAACATGTGCCTCTTTATTGAGTCATGCTTGGTATCTATGCCAAGTAATATTTTTAGAAAGTCAGCAAAAGATGAATGGGCAAGATACTAGCAGCAGGAGGGGGAAACTGAATAGAGGGAATGCCTTCGTTTATACTGTACCAGCTGAGGCTGTTGTATTGTTTCATAAGAAGGTGTCTTCAGAGATTATTTTAAAGACTCTCAACTTTCCAACCTACCGAAGCTGTGCTGTGCTCTGTGTGTGTGTGCGCGCGAAATAGCTTGCCCAATAGCGCAACTCAGTATTAGGAGAGAGCCTAAAAGATGCTTCTGACTTCTGACTTAGATTATTTGACCTGTTAGAGAGAGCTGTGTTCGCTCCAGTTTAATGAGAAGGCAGTTTCACCATTTTCTCCAAAATGGACCACACCACTATAATACAACTCAGCCCTTGTTGTCTGCTTTCACTAATCCAGCGTGGCTCGTTTGGCCACTCTCTGCTTTTTTCTCACGGCCAGCTGTCTTCATCTGGAATCCTTTGGCTGCACATACAGGTTCACGTCTTTTGCCGTTGCATGCTGCTATGGGAAATATCATGGTGTCGTCCTTTTTTCCAGTTTCTTTTTTTTCCTTTCTTAACACGTAGGATTTTTCTCTCCCACCCCCACCCTATAATCTTCCCTTGTCAACAGACATGTGAGCAGCAGTGACCGAGTGGGGAAACCTTACCGAGGCGTGAAACCGGTTTTCAGCATTGGAGATGAAGAAGAGTATGATACTGGTATGGTAGAGAATGCTTCTATCTGAAATCAAGTATAAACAAATTCCACGTGAAGGGGGAAGGAATGCTCCCTTGGAGGAGGAAAAGCCCAAGGATTTTGGGTCCCATTTCAGACTGACTGCACAGAAACCCATTCCTTCCCCCTTCACATGTCCCGTCTTGCAAGGCATTAGATGTATTACCAAAGAGGTGTTTTAACCAATGCCTGAACTTACTCTGGGATCTGTTGAGTTAAATGCACTTGTCACTTTACTAAAGCAGTCAATATGTTTTGTTTAGCATGCTTCTAACCTTAGGATGCGGGTGGCGCTGTGGGTTAAACCACAGGTTGGTGGTTCAAATCCCCGTGACGGGGTGAGCTCCTGTTGCTCGATCCCTGCTCCTGCCAACCTAGCAGTTCGAAAGCATGTCAAAGTGCAAGTAGATAAATAGGTACCACTCCGGTGGGAAGGTAAACGGCGTTTCCGTGCGCTGCTCTGGTTCGCCAGAAGCGGCTTAGTCATGCTGGCCACATGAAGCTGTACGCTGGCTCCCTCGGCCAATAAAGCAAGATGAGCGCCGCAACCCCAGAGTTGGCCACGACTGGACCTAATGGTCAGGGGTCCCTTTACCTTTAACCTTAGGACAATAAGGTTGCAGGGGGGAGTTTGTTGAGAGCATCAGTCACGTGCCCTGAGAATTCTAGGACATCTCCTGATTTAATGCAGGACACCAACTAGACCTTTAATATTGCCTCATGTGAAGTGAGGCTACAACCTACCAGAATCACACAAGAGACTCCTGCAGAGAGGAGACAATAGAGAAGCCTATCTGCCATTACTGATCTTCTCACTGACAACCACCCAATAATATTTCATTTCAGTTTTAATTTGTATACCACCTTTCTTGATCAGTACACACAAGGCAGTTTGCAAGCTGAAGAAACAACAAAATAAGACTGCAAAGATCACACCACACCCAATAACAATCTGATCCTCTACAAAAAGTCACAATAAAAACATAACTGTAAAATAAACAACTTGAATCAAATAAAGCAATATTCAATCATTCTTTAGAATAGAATAGTAAAGTTAAATGTCAGCAGATAATAATTAAACAGTTTACAGTTTTAACAGTTACAATAAAGAATTAGTAAACTACAATCAACAGAAATAATGGCATGTTACAATGCATAAAATACCACAAAACGTACAAAACCATGTAAAAGGGTCAGATAGAGAAACATGCTTCCTAAATTAAGAATCCATCAGGGAAATCAGGATTTTTATTACTCGCTGTGGGGTAATTGTTCAAGGCCTCCCACAGGGAAAGGGCTGAATCAACCTTGACAAAAAGTGCATTCAAAATAGCCAAAAATGACATTGACATAAGAGCAATGAGACGAGGGGGTATTAGTTGGCCCTTTGGTGCTCTCAGGACATGGCTTTTGTGAATGAAAAAAAAAATCCATCTTTGTCAATTCCTGTAGTGAATTTGTGAGTCCAGCAATGAGAACATTTTGTTCGCAAAACAAAACATGTGATCTAAAATCACTTAGGAATGACAGCTGACTGGCCTCCCAATACTATATTTAGAGTTGCTTTTAGGATTGACCTGCACTCGTGCTGGAACTCTCAGTTGCATTGATTGATACATTATTTAGGAAAATAAAGTGCAATATTTTATTTAGGACAAGTAGGACACACAAATGGAATGGAAAAACCAGATAAGGAAATGGGATGATTCCATTCCTGTCTTCTAGTCAATCAATTTAAGGAGTGATAAGACAGAAGAATTAGCAGACTTTGAACTTAACATCCTTTTGTGCAGATAATTCTGTTTTCTACATTGTGAAGTGACTGCCACTGTAAACTTTTGCTCCATAATTGTGCATTCCTACTCAGTGTCAGAATGAGTAAAATTCCTTCCTCCAACTAGGGAAGCATAACTTAATTAATAGCTCATATTACTTAATTAAAACAATTCAGTTGCCCCGAGTTAATCAGGCAAGCAGATTTTTTAATAGGTACATTTTAAAAAAAGACAAGTGTTTATAAAAACTGCAGGTGGCAAGTGCCACCTTCGAAGAGGCATTTTCTCGTCTCTTGTGTCTCTTCTGTGAATACCTGCTGTGACTTGTGCATTGTCAAAAAAACAAGCAAACATACATCTTACTTTGGAAATGCTGTTATTATCCACATGCACTTTAATACACATTTATCAAGAGGGTGGTATCCAGTGGTGGCTGTCTGCTGGAGGAAGGGAATCCATCAGGGGAACAGGAAAGGAGACAATTTTTGGTTATCCCCCTCCCAAAGGAAGATCTGCACAACAGTGCTAGGGGTCTGCCTCCCTGTTCTGCTGAGGAGTTTCCTTCTGGCAGAAAAGAATCACAATTGTATATCACCCTAGTTTGCTTGATTCATATGATTAATAGATTAAACCATGTTGCAGCCCTTCTCCTACCATGAACAATAACTTTCATAATAGCAAAATTATTAGGAAGCTTAAACCAAACAGGCAAGCAAGATTTGAGGTGAAATGACCTACTTTTGACACTGCAATGTTAGTTATTAATTTTTGGAACTGCAACTGAACTGAAACTTTAGGCTTGGACAATACATCGTAACAAAAATGCAAAGAAAATCATGAAAACGTGAGAATTCAGTTATGTGATAGATAAAGGGTTAGATCCAGATTTTTGTCATGCCTAGAGTAGACCCAGCTGTCTAATCTAAAACGATCTAGCATAAAAAGCAAGACACAGTTTTTAATAGCAGTGATGTACTGTATTCTTCATTTTAGAAATTTCAACTAATAATGTTAAAATTATTATTCTTCAAAGGATCGGGTAGGTAACATTAAAAAAGTGTTTATCTATGTTTTGTCCATGTGACATCGCTCGTTTCTTTTTTAAACAGATGAAATTGACAGCTCCTCAATGTCGGATGATGATCGAAAAGAGATCGTCAACATCCAGACTTGGATAAATAAACCAGACATAAAGTTTCATTTCCCCTGTAAAGAGGTGAAAGAAAATGGGCACATGTTTCAAAGGTATTGTTGGATGGATAATTATAATCACTAATACTTATTATAAAAAGTACATAAATATAAAAAATAGATAGATAGACAGACAGACAGACAGACAGACAGATAGATAGATATTTGGTAGTTGTTGACTTCTACGTGTTAGAGAATTTTGTGGACTCACATAATCATCTTTTCTACTACAAGGTGAATTTCTGTTTATCTCATGGTATGATCTGGGAATGAGTTCAGTGTACAAACCCTTTAGTCCTAGACATATTTACCAGGAACTGAGTTCCATTGATCTCAGCAACACTCACGTCACAGTAAAGATGCTTAAGATTGGCATCATGTCTAGTTTTCACCTTCTTTGTTGAAGAAAGGCTAAAAAACTGAGTTTTCTAATACTATAGCTGGTACTTGTACGTGTTTAATTTGTTTGTATGACCTGGTACCTCGTGGATTTTTCACTGTGAGGTCCCTTCAGAAAATATTTTCACAGTAGAGGTAATGGTTGAGAGACTTCATCCCAAGAAACATTTCACCCTATGATAAGAAAAACATTTGAGAAATTCCAGTATCAGCTGATTAAAGCACTGTCATGTTCTGTCAGAGGAAAGCCAGCATTTTAATTCTGAAATAAATATTTATAAGTGGTTACAAAGTCTTTTGAGGCATTTGCTTCAGGAAATGAGTACTGTTGCTAATTTTCCCACCATGTTTTTTTCCATCTCTGGATTGTGTCCTATGCTCTTTATGTGAAAGTGGAACAGATCTACTTGTGGAATGGGACTTCACCTTCTCTCCATTGCAGTCTTGCACATGACCTCAAATTCTGCTGTGGAAAGTCGGGGGAGCCTCTGGGGCAAATTAGGCATTTTGTGCAGAGGTCTGTAATAAGGGAGTAGAAAGGTGTAGTCCTGTGTACAAACATAATTCTGCTCATGCAACGTTGGATTCCACCTTATGTATTTCTGACAAAAAAACCTTTTCTCTTTTTACTTTGTTCACAGTCATCTTCTAGTAACAGCAACACATATGTACTGTCTGAGGGAAATTGCCTCCCGAAAGGGATTTGCTTACATACAATCTCGCCAGGCACTAAACTCCGTAGTTAAAATAACATCCAAGAAAAAACATCCTGAATTAATAACCTTCAAGTATGGAAATAGCACCACTTCGGGCATAGAGATTTTGGCAATTGAGAGGTAAGTTTGTTTGTGTTTTGCTTCAGACTCATCTACACATGATTATTCCCAATCAATTGCAGTACATTTTCTCCCCTGACATCAGATTGGGAAATCCAAATAGTGTGGTACAGACGAAGACACTCTTAGCATTCCATGCTACATACTTCCTCTGAAAGGCTCTTTCGCCTTTTCTGACTTAGAATCCCTCTACATATTACTCAAAAGTGTTAGATGAACCTCAGTCTACAAACTGTTATTCCATAGTTAGTGGTCCACATGATCTGCACTGCTGGACTTTTATAAGATTTTCTTACCAAAACCTCAAACTACATAGCTTCTCAAGATTTATTTATTTTTAAATGTGGAGGTAAGACATACAAAGTGCTAAAAGTTTCCATTTCAGTGGCTTTTCACCTAAGTTGTTTAAAGCCTGTGCAAATTGCCCTGTTTATTAGGTGATAACTATTACTGCAAACATCACATGATTACAGGATCATATTAAATGGCTGTCTCCATTCAACCATCATGGGACAGAGGTTTTTATTTCTCACTTCCTGCAATGGGTTGGATGCAAAGAACTTTTGTGTATGCAGAAAACAGCTTTTACATATATATTTTGGAAAGTTGCATTCCTACTCAGTATGCATTTGGATACCTCTTAAGATACAGTTAAACCACAGAGCCTAGGGCTTGCCAATTAGAAGGTTGGTGCTTCAAATCCCCGCTCCTGTTGCTTGGTCCCTGCTCCTGCCAACCTAGCAGTTCAAAAGCACATCAAAGTGCAAATAGATAAATAGGTACCGCTCCTTCAGGAAGGTAAACGGCATTTCCGGCATTTCCGTGTGCTGCTCTGATTTGCCAGAAGCAGCTTAGTCATGCTGGCCACATGACCCGGAAGCTGTAAGCCATTTCCCTTGGCCAATAAAGCGAGATGAGCGCTGCAATCCCAGAGTCGTCCGTGACTGGACCTAATGGTCAGGGGTACCTTTACCTAAGATACAGTAACCAAATTTCTATGATTAAGGAGAAGGTTGTGATTTGTGTTTGGATACAACTGGATGTTATTTTGAATCAATATGGCAGACTGGACCTTTCCAAACTACTGATTTTAACCACTAGTTTCAAAACTGCTGGGGTTTTTTCTTCGTTAGAATTCCTGAGTAATCCAGGGTATGAGGCTGCTAGTGCTGGTATAAGTTGATTCTTTAGTAGTTTTCAGGTTTTGACTTGCTTAAGAATATCACCTTTAGACCTATACAAAGAGTGCAAATCATCCATTTTTCTCACATGGTACATGAGGGTGCTCTTCCAAGATGCCTTTGGTTATAACTCATTATATGTCAGTAAGATAAAGTGTACCCGTGGTGGGAATTACACAACCATTTACACAAGGAAATTCTAGCTGGATGGGCTGTGATACAGTAGTTATTTTGCAAATTGCATATGAAAGCAGCAAACAGGGATTAACGTGGCTATTTGCAAATAAGCCTTAGTCATTATGAAACAATATTTTTAATCCTTTTATTATCTCCATCTGTCACGGATGCTTTAGTTGAGATTCCTGCATTGCAGAAGGTTGGGCCAGGTGACTCTTGTGGTCCCTTCCAGCTCGACGATTCTATGACGATTCTATACTAAATCTTTGATCAACAGTGAATTTATTCAGTATGTCAACAAATGTTCTTTTTGTTTCCATTTCTTAAGGTACTTGATTCCAAATGCAGGTGATGCTACCAAAGCCATAAAGCAACAGATTATGAAAGTTCTGGATGCCCTGGAAAGCTAATGAGAAAAAGACTTTTTCAGTTGTGTCTTAAAAAAAGAAAAAATGACAACCTGGATACTGCACATGGACCTAAAATGAATTTTCCTGTGGAATACTAACCTAAGAGGACATTTTCAGTTTACTGATGGGAGTGCCTGGGTAGCAGGTTTACGATAGGAGTAAATTATACATTTTGAATATATTTTTAAAGTCTTTTTCTTTAACACTCTTGGATTTTGTAAAAGTTGTTTATTATAAATGTCAGTTATTTTTCAAGTAGCTTTTGAGGTTCTGACCTGTTCTTAATAAGAGCGATTCAATACACAGATCACTTCGAATAATTGTATTGAAGCCACACAGCACTTCTAAGATAATGGGAAAATATTTGAAACCCATTTTCTTCTTAATATTACAAACTGTTAAGTAGCAGCTGTTTTTTAAAGGCCCGAAGCACTGAATATGTGGTTTGATCTGCTGGGTGAAACATCAAGGAGTGACGACAATACATAGGCTAGGAACTAGAACTAGGAAAAATTGGGACCCAGCTAAATATTGCAGTCCACCAAACTGGGTGGGTGTGTAACTTCTGTGTGCTATCAAGTAAAAAAATAGTGGCTAAATTAATAAACTTGAAATGTTGAATTGGATGCCGTAATGAAAAGTTTACACTCACAAGTATGTGGCTGGGTTATTATGAAAGTGGAGGTTTTATTGGGCCATGGTCAGCATTAGAATGGACGCTGAAATCAGAATTCATGTGATGGAATATCAAAGTTGGCTGTCATGATGGGGAGACAAACATAATTGTTGGATTATCTTTTCAGAAACTGTCTGGCACGGACTGAAGGTGTACTGTTTGCAAGTGAGGCTAAGTGATCAGAGAGCTACATATTTGCAATGGTTTTTTTATACATATGACATGCCTTTTTCCTCTTCAAGTCATGTCAGTTAAGTTTTTGAAATAATGTCTTCAGTGCTTGAGAATTACAAGTTTTTGCTGCAAATCTGTAGCTATCGCATACTGACCAAATGTTTAAGAGGAACTTGAATGCTCTTCGTATCCTGGAGCAAGTTCAGTACATGAAGATATGAAAGGCTGCAAAAGGCAGTCGCAAAAGGTTCTGTTGCGGTATCATCACAAAATAAATGAAGCTGACCTTTATAACAAATCAGCTCTTTAAAGTTACGTTCTTAGTAGGAATCAAGTTATGGCACCTTACTCCTGGAACTAACTCCCGTTTTTAAACATATCTAAATGAACAACACTAAAAGAAGTATTTGACAATGCATTGCATGAACTGCACCTCTGCCAATGCTCCTGTATTTATAATTCTGCCCAGAGCTGTCATTTTATGTATTTTTTTCTCCAGTTCTCCTTTAAAGTAAAATCTCCTGAAGAGCCTCCAATTTGTGCCTACTTCAACACAGAGATTCCCCCATAGTGTTAATGTAAAGATGTTTGTGTTATTGTTTATAAACTGCAGTTGTAAATAAACCAGTACTATTTGAACACAAATGGTTCAGATACAAAATGTTTGATCCGACGATGTCATTTCTGCGGATTTAAATATTTTAGCACTTTAAAAATGTACTGTAATCTGTTTTTCTTTATGATTCATCAAAATCAAACATGAAGGGTGATGGATTCAGACTTAAGCTTTCCATGAATGGAAGGTCTTCTCTTGCTTGTGACGGGAAGGTAAAGATGGGAAGACCATGTCTTTGGGGACCCTGCCATCTTCCATTCTGTGGGCATGTCCAAGCCAGCATAGACATCACTTAAGTGTAAGAAAATATTAAAAAGAAATGAGGGCATTCTTTACTAAGCATGTGCAGGTGCCTGAATCACTAGACCAATCATTGCATTTTTCCAACATAGCCAGCAATACTGTGCTTTTCGCCCTAGGAACAAAAATTGGGCCAAACAAGCAACACAATGCATGCTCACCTTGGCCCAAGAGTTCCTCGTAACACCTCAAGAGAAAAATTTAAGGCTGCAATCTTTTGAACAGTAGGAACCAGTCCAGTGGAACAGAATGAGACATGGTATTGATGCATGCGTAAACTGGCACAGCAAGTGGTTGCCAATTGCCCTGATAATAATCTTAAACAACCTGACCTCATTCTATTCCTGAAGGCAGCATTGGCTATTTGCCTGTGACCCTCCTACAACTCTCATCAGCCCCCGCCAGCATAGCCAAGGGTCTGGGGTGAAGGGACGTGTAGTCCAACAACATCTGGAGTGCCTTTTCCTGTAGGCTTCTTCATTTCAGCGATCTAAACCTGATTGCCTGCCAACTGGTGTGATCAAACGGCTGCGGTAACTTTGCGGGAAGCCTTTGGTGCTGCGTGTTTGGTTTCCATTTCTCCTCCTCCTCTGGATAACAGCCTAATTCTCCAGTGCCTTTAGTTTGCTTACCTTTGGGAAGATTTGAAGAGTTAATACTAAAACATAAACCGAATATAGCGACGGGACAGCTGTAGTTGCCACCATTTCAGAAGCCGTCTCCCTCTTGCGGCTGCAGGTTAAGCTGAAGCTCAGCAAGGGCATCTTTTCCCCAGCATGAAATAAACTAAAAAAATTGTCCAGTAGCATCTGAGAGACCAACTAAGTTTGTTCTGGGTATAAGCTTTCATGTGCATGCACACTTCTTCAGATACACTGAAGCACGGCTGGGACAAAAAACTTTTTGTTTCATGAGGATACCCATGCTTTTGGACATCTCATCTATCTCTTAAGAGTACAAGAGCCCTGACAGGGTTGAGTGGGGAATATATATACAGTGGTACCTCGGGTTAAGAACTTAATTCATTCTGGAGGTCTGTTCTTAACCTGAAGCACCACTTTAGCTAATGGGGCCTCCTGCTGCCGTTGCACGATTTCTGTTCTCATCCTGAAGCAAAGTTCTTAACCCGAGGTAATATTTCTGGGTTAGCGGAGTCTGTAACCTGAAGCATATGTAACCCGAGGTACCACTGTATGTGTGTGTGCATATATGTGTGTGTGTACACACACACACACACACACACACACACACACATATACTCACATATACATGTGTGTGTGTGAATTTATTTCTATACGTGTGTGTGTGTGTGTGTGTGTGAATTTATTTCTATACATTTCTATACGTATATGTATATGTATATAAATGTACCCGCCTCCTTTATGCGCCACCGCTCTTGCAAGCAACCTTAATATTCTCTTTCAATCCACTCCTATGATGCTTTAGCAGAGAGCGCATTGGGTCTGGTCCGGCAGTTAACGGAACTACATTTCCCAGCAACCCTTCGCTCCTACGGAGCATGGGCTGTGCTCCAAGCCCGCCCCCCTCGGAGAATGTGCATTTGCTGGGGCGCGGAGGAGCCTTCGCGGTTATGCAGCTGGCGAAAGGCGTCATGGCCAGTGAGTGACTTTCCTGCCGGGGGGGACCCTTGGGCTTCTTTAGGGGCTCTTAATTTCCGATGCAAAATGATCAGGGCTGGCAGTTAAACGGAGACACACACCCGCTTTGCTAGTGGAAGAGGAGGGGGAGTTTCCTAGGTAAACAAGGTTGCTCTTTTCTGCTGCTTTGCACTGATCTAGCTTGTGCACGTCTCTGTTCAGAAGGAAGCGTGCATTTGGAACTGCACCCTGAGATGCTCATTCTATCCATAATCGCTGCTGTGCGGTTTTTTTTGTAGGAGACCGCTCAGCCTCCCCACCCCACCCCCAGTAGATGTTATACGTGGTATTTCGGGGCGATTTTCAGCTTAGTTATAATAAAAGTGCCTGAAATCCTATGCCAGGCTACTGCGAAGTAAGTCTCAATGAGTTCCGTGGGGCAACGGGATTGCAAGCCCAAGTCTGTCATCTCCTTAGTGGATTCTTATCCAAGGCTGATTTATCCACCCCAGCCCAGCCCCGCCCCGTGAAATACTTGCTCTCCTTTCTGCAAGAATTAGGAGGTTTTGAATATTTAGCCATGCTAGTGAAGAAATTCCATTCTAAACCAGTGGACCTATGGTTTGAAACCAGAACAGGGTTTCAAGTGATTCTGGTGTGACCTGGGATGGTTGTCCTAAAACGAATGGCAACAATAACTGTGTCACACTTTACAGTTTCATCCTTTATATTTCTGTCTACTAGTAAGCCTGAGTTTATTGCGATTTCCCCAGTTTAGGGGTCCATAGCCTCACGTTGCCATCCTTAACACTGCTAGCGAATAAGCCCACACAGTTAGATTGTCTTCTCCATAAATATGCGGAGGATTGCGCTGTTAGAAAGCTCTCTAGGCGCCTGCACATACTTACCCCACAAAAGATTTAAAATTAAATTGACCTTTGTTACCGCTTCCCTTTCCCCTTTAACTAGAGGGAGGCAAACATTTCTGCTACTGTGCAAATTTTGTTGGCAATTTTCCAGTAAGTTTAAAGGACTCTGTTTTGGAGTTTCTTTGACTTCTGGTAAATCTGGAAAGCTCTGTGGCTGTGCAGGAATAAAAGGCTGCTCTCTAACTTGCCCACATGAGAGACATCATAATTATCATTATTATTAATGTACAGTGGTACCTCGGGTTACATATGCTTCAGGTTACATATGCTTCAGGTTACAGACTCCGCTAACCCAGAAATAGTGCTTCAGGTTAAGAACTTTGCTTCAGGATGAGAACAGACATTGTGCTCTGGTGGTGCGGCGGCAGCAGGAGGCCCCATTAGCTAAAGTGGTGCTTCAGGTTAAGTACAGTTTCAGGTTAAGAACGGACCCCTGGAACGAATTAACCCGAGGTACCACTGTATTACCTAACCTCCACCTTAAGGTCACAACAGTTTGAAATGTTGTTGGCATCTGTCTGTCTTGAGAGACAATGGAAGAGTGCCATGGGGGGGGGGGTAAAGTCAAACCATTGGAGAGGGCAACTGCAGTGGCTTGGCCCCTGCCAACATCAGCCCTGCCTACAGAATGGCTTTTACCTGCGTTTTTTATCCATCTCGACTCCCCCCCTTCCCCCGCAAGCATCACATCCTTGTCAGAATTTCTGTCATAATCCATAAATTATCTAGCAGGTTGTCTGTGCATCATTTGAAGCACTGCAAGTACAATAATAATTTTGGGGGGTTTTTTAAATTATAAATTTAGGAGTGTTTTCTGGGGTCTTTCCCACTAGTTCATTATCTGCCTTCTTGCTTGTTAGATTTCCGTATCGCTCTCATCCAGCTGCACGTGTCTGCTGCCAAAACTGAGAACCTGAACCGAGCCTGTGGTCTTGTGAGGTCTGCAGCACAACAAGGAGCAAAACTTGTGGTTCTCCCAGTGAGTACTTTCCCTGTTTCCTACAAAACCTTCCGACTTGTTTACTGTTTGTTATTCACAGAGTTTCAGTCTTCCTCCCTGGTACTGCAAGTTTCCTTCAGCAGGGTTTGAAATAACGTGTAAGTGTAAGTTGTTCTTAGTTCTGTGCATTTTGGATACGACAGCTAAAACTGTCTTGTTTGCATTTCTGGGTTTTGTTTTGTTTTTAGGTTATTTGTAGCTTGCCTTCAACAGATTTCCCAAGATGGTAAAATATAAAACTATATCTGAAATGCCAAATACAAGATTAAAAACCATTTCTAAAATGTGTAGCAGTAGCCTGTAATTCCACAGAGGAGAGAAAAGTGATTTTAAATTGAGCAGTAATATAATTGTAATAGATCTATAGCTGGTGGTGAAGAGACATCAGCGAAGACACTAGCTGAGCCATTTATTTATTTATTACATTTATATCTCACCTTTGTTTTGTTTTATTCTTCCATGTATGATGCATTACGGTATTTTAATATTTTGTTGGAAGCCACCCAGAGTGGCTGGGGAAGCCCAGCCAGATGGGCGGGGTATAAATAATAAATTATTATTATTACTATTACTATTACTATGTTTTGCTTTACTACCTTTGACACACAAGTGATTACACTAAATGTGCTTTTTGAAAACGCAACATTTTCTGGCTTTGTGCAGCTGAAATCTTAATTGGGGCAATGGTTCCTTTCCTGTTGGGTTGATCCTCTTTGCCCACAGAGTTCTCTTGCCAGAGTTGGTCATTAATCTTCTGAGTTGGTCATTAACCTTCTGCTGCCTTGTATGCGGCCCCAACAGTGCAAAGTTCTTGATAAACCAGCCAGAACGTTTAAAGTGTAGGATGTTTCCCGTTCTGCTAATGGATATTCCAATGTCAAATAAATATTCCCATATTAGCTGTAGTGTAAACAACGGATGTTCAAAATGGTCTTTGCTGTTCTCTTCCTGAGCCACTTAAAGTGATGACATATACATTACTTGTGAAATTATCATGTTTGAATGTGCCAAGCATCTCATGAATCTTGAAGAACGCGGACTATCTGTGGTCACCAGTTTCTCCCTTTGCGTAGCAGCTTCAAATAGCCTTTATTCCACAGTCATTGTCTCCTCAGTGAGCCAGGAAGCAAAGTGGGGAGGTAAAGAAATTTGATTAACTTGGACCTAGATACACCAGATTATGGAGGTAGCTATGACCATATCTGTCTGGTGAGAGCGAAGGCAGCTCTTGTTTCAGATTTAATCCAAATAATGTTGTTTCTTGTTACCCAAATCTCAAGGCTAGACTTCTATATAGTGGTACCTCTGGTTACGAACTTAATTTGTTCTGGAGGTCCGCTCTTAACCTGAAACCATTCTTAACCTGAGGTAGCACTTTAGCTAATGGGGCCTTCTGCTGCTGCGCAATTTCCGTTCTCATCCTGGGGCAAAGTTCTTAACCCGAGGTACTACTTCCAGGTTAGTGGAGTCTGTAACCTGAAGTGTTTGTAACCCAAGGTACCACTGTAATGCATCCTTCTGATTTCTCTGAGTAAATAGACCGTGGCCCAGGTTCTGTGGTGAATCTGGTGTTATTGCCACCCCATTTGTTGGGGCCCACAGTACACTGACTTGTTCATTCCCAGACCCAGCAACAGGCTCTCTTTACCAACTTCCAGTAGCGTCGAGGCAAATTCAGAAGTGCATGGTCCCTTCATGATAGTCACAGCCATACCCCCTTCTAAGATTATACAATCTTCTAAGACTATTCAATAATATTATGATTACACAACAATTATAGTTAGGACCACTACACCTTTGCCTGCTTCTGTGGCCTTGCCATAACATATATCTTGGTTATTATATCCTGGCCTGTGATCTTTGCTTCTCCACTCCCACCAACATCCAAAGGTCTTCTGCTCATGCAAAAGACTCCACCATTTCTCCTTTGCTGCCCTGTATTCTGTCAGAACACCTGTATGATAGCACCTCTCTTACTTAACTTCAAATCCTCGTTTAACCCACCTTTCCCATGAAGCCTTTGACACTGCCTTTGCTCAGCCCCAACCCATTTCCCAAATCCTCCTGTAGCTTGACCCATCATGAAGCCTAAGCATTTTCCAAAGGAGCTGCGTGACGTAAGCATGTCAGATGTAAGAGGACTGCATCTCACGTTTAAAGATACATTGTGTATCTTCAGAGCTATATTTTATTCTGTAAACAATTCCAGTACACTGGTACCTCGAGTTAAGTTCTTATTTCGTTCCAGAGGTCCGTTCTTAACCTGAAACTGTTCTTAACCTGAAGCACCACTTTAGCTAATGGGGCCTCCTGCTGCCTCCTGCTGCCTCCGCGCCGCCAGAGCACAATTTCTGTTCTCATGCTGAAGCAAAGTTCTTAATCTGAGGTACTATTTCTGGGTTAGCGGAGTCTGTAACCTGAAGCGTATGTAACCTGAAGAGTATGTAACCCGAGGTACCACTGTATTGGAAGTTCATCCATGTTTCAGCTTTGTCAAGAAGAAGAAGTTTGTAGAGCTCTCTTGTGGCCAGCCACATTTGTACAGATTACTTTTAAAATCTTCTCAGACTTTGAGAGGGCCGTCATAGGCATATTTACTCAGAAGTAGGCCCCACTCAGTTCAGTGGGACTTGGTCTCAGGTAAGTGTACGTAGGGCTTACATCCTGAATATGCTACACAGATGTCTGTTTCATTTTGCTTTCAATTTTAGGAATGCTTCAATTCTCCCTATGGCACAAAATATTTTCCAGACTATGCGGAGAAAATTCCTGGCGAGTCCACACAGAAGCTCTCGGAAATTGCAAAGGAATGTGGCGTTTATCTGATTGGAGGTAAATTGCCATATTGGCGATTGTGATGAGTGTTACACTTTTGCTTGTCCTAAATACAGGTGTAAGATTAGAACAAGCATTGTGTTTGAATATCTGCCTAAGTCATAACAATTTTCTTCTCTTTAATGAAAGGATCTATTCCAGAAGAAGATGCTGGGAAGCTGTATAACACATGCACTGGCTTTGGTCCAGATGGTGCTATGATAACGAAGTACCGAAAGGTAAAATTTGATAGATATGGCCATGTTTCGATGTAAATAAAACCCACTATTATTTGTATAATGTGTACATTATTGTTAAAACAAAATATGCTTTGCTTCCACATGCTACCTGTAGGTTTTTGATTCAGCTATGATTCATTTTATATATATATATATATATATATATATATATATATATATATATATATATGCTTTCGTAGATTTTCACGGGTACAGGAATGCAGGTTTTGGTGTCCTCGGGTATCTTCCCGTGTAAAAGTTGGGGTGTCTAGGCGACGTTTCGACGAGGTCTCACTCGTCATCTTCAGGCTGGTGCTTTCGGCTTCTTGTTACTGGAACAGAGCAGGATCTCAGTGTTTGAGTTCCTATAAATACTGTTGAGGAGGTGTGGCCTCCAATGTTCTGGGCAGAGAGGAAGTTCCCAGGCTAGTGTGCCTTTTCTTCTTTTGTTCCTTAATTGCTTGAGGGATATCTTGAGTGATTTCTTGAGTGATATCCTGAGTACCACTTAGGTGGGTCATTAGGTGTGGATTAGTTGCTAAAGCCTTTGTGTCTTGACCTCTTGAACTTTGTGAAGAGTTTTTCTGAGAAGATGGGTGTACTACATTTAGTTGTGCTCTGGCTTGGCTTCGTGTATAGGGGCGAGCTGTGGTTTTGTGGCCTGTGCCAGCCAGATCTGTGTAGGGATTGCAGGGGGGTGCAGCATCCGGAGGTGCCACCATGGTTTGGCTACTGGATGGTGTCTGTAATTTATCTGTGGAGAGGGTCTGGGTTTGGGTCTGGTGTGGTTGATTGGTGATGGCGTTCTGTGTGCCTCTGGATCTGGTGTCAGTTTTTGTGGGGAGGGCTAATTTCCAGATGTCTGGCAAGCGGGATGTGTCGTCACGCTTGTTCATGTTGTGAGGGTGTTTCTCTATCTCGATGGCTTCCATGATTATTCTCTTGTGGTGATGTTTTCTTCTTTTGTTCCTTAATTGCTTGAGGAATTGCTAAAAGGCTTTAGCAACTAATCCACACCTAATGACCCACCTAAGTGGTACTCAGGATATCACTCAAGAAATCACTCAAGATATCCCTCAAGCAATTAAGGAACAAAAGAAGAAAAGGCACACTAGCCTGGGAACTTCCTCTCTGCCCAGAACATTGGAGGCTATACACCATACCTCCTCAACAGTATTTATAGGAACTCAAACACTGAGATCCTGCTCTGTTCCAGTAACAAGAAGCCGAAAGCACCAGCCTGAAGATGACGAGTGAGACCTCGTCGAAACGTCGCCTAGACACCCCAACTTTTACACGGGAAGATACCCGAGGACACCAAAACCTGCATATATATATATATATATATATATATATTCTCATCCAGCACCTGAGAGAAGCCTGGTGGCCACGTATTTAAAATACTTGGTGGCATTGAAGAATAGTTTGCTACATTTGCATCCTGCACGTTCTTCCAAGATTAGAATGGAGTCACAATAAAGGGACTTTGCCCAAGGTTTTCCAGTTTGCTCCGTGGCAAATACCTGAAGTTTCCCATTCCCACATTTAGATCTAGGTTTCTTACATGTAAGATGGCATATTAATTGCTGCACCACACTGACATTCTCACCGTACAGATAGGTAGCCGTGTTGGTCTGCCATAGTCAAAACAAAAAAAAGAACTAACTTAGTTGGTCTTTAAGGTGCTACTGGAAGGAATTTTTTTTGTTTATTCTCACCGTAGTTCCATAAGTTGCAAGTTAAATTGCAGTAGTTTATCTTTGGGCTATACATTGCTATGGGCAGAAAAGCAAATCTGGATCCAGCCCAGTACAGGCGTCTTCCCCACTTGCACGCATTCAGTATGCATGCTGCTGCTGACACACATGTTGAAAATGGCACCCAAAGGGGGTGGGGGAATTCCCTCCCCCCCACTTGCGCTTGTCCTGGTGATGAACACAGTGGCCTGGAATGGAACCCCTGTGAAGGTGGGGATTCCCTTGTATACACTTCTCAAATGAGAGCACTACAAGGTGTTCTGGAAAACTGAAGTGATTTAAAAGATATATGCAGAGCGTAGAATTGCCTTTTGTGATATATATATGTGATATATATAAATATATATGAATAGATAGAGGGCATATAGAGAGTGCACAATTAATGTGGAATAATTTGCAAGCAACACACCTTTTTTATTTTGAAAACAGATTCATTTGTTTGACATTAATGTTCCTGGGAAAATCCGGTTTCAGGAATCAGAAACGCTGAGTCCCGGTGCCACATTATCTGTGATTGATACACGTAAGTAAAGCGTCTTCATTCTACTGAATAGCAATTCACTTCAGGATGTATTGTGGCTCATGTGTGGTCAAGAAATGGCTGTGCTGTTAGCTTCTGTATGTAGACTGAGAGTTTGTCTTTTCATTGTGTATGGGATCTTCTCAGCCATATTTTTAATAAGGAAGTATTAAGTGTGTGCGTGTGTGTGTGTGTGTGTGAGAGAGAGAGAGAGAGAGAGAGAGAGAGAGAGAACGAGAGAGGTAAGCATTTATAGACTGAGCTTCTGCTTGGACTTCCCAAGGCAGTGACATATCTGGCATGTTTTTAATGTTTTGGAACAGCTTATTGCAAGATAGGTCTTGGGATCTGTTACGACCTCCGCTTTGCTGAGCTTGCTCAAATCTACACACAGAAAGGTGAGGACATCCTGCTGATTTGAATGAATTTGTGGTGGGGGAGAAGGGTACGATGATTCCTTGTAAAACACCCAATTTCATATCCTAAAGTTCCATACACTAGCAAGGAGAATGTGCTTGCATCCAAGCTACAATTTGGCATATTCATAATTGATCTTAAGGGAATCTCCTTGTCCCAAAAGGCAAGCATTTATTTGTCTAGTTAGGGAGGTTCCCCATTAAGGTGCAACAACTAAAAGTCGTATAATTGACGTTGAACAAAGGGGACACCTTCTTATCAGTCTGTTAGTGTTCGCCTGTCTAATGAAAACTCATGTTTTCTCTTCACTTGCTGTCGATTTCAATGAGACACTCAGTATGGTACCTGTAGTTGCTACTCTACTGCCAGCAGGGGGCTTGGTTGAGTGGCGTTGTTGTTGTTGTTGTTGTTGTTTAGTCATTTAGTCATGTCTGACTCTTCGTGACCCCATGGGCCAGAACACGCCAGGCACTCGTCTTCCACTGCCTCCCGCAGTTTGGTCAAACTCATGTTGATAACTTCGAGAACACTGTCTAACCATCTTGTCCTCTGTCGCCCCTTCTCTTTGTGCCCTCAATCTTTCCCAACATCAGGGTCTTTTCCAGGGAGTCTTCTCTTCTTATGAGGTGACCAAAGTATTGAAGCCTCAGCTTCAGGATCTGTCCTTCCAGTGAGCACTCAGGGCTGATTTCCTTAAGAATGGATAGGTTTGGTCTTCTTGCAGTCCATGGCACTCTCAAGAGTCTCCTCCAGCACCACAATTCAAAAGCATCAATTCTTCGGCGATCAGCCTTCTTTATGGTCCAGCTCTCACTTCCATACATCACTACTGGGAAAACCATAGCTTTAACTATACGGACCTTTGTTGACAAGGTGATATCTCTGCTTTTTAAGATGCTGTCTAGGTTTGTCATTGCTTTTCTCCCAAGAAGCAGGCGTCTTTTAATTTTGTGACTGCTGTCACCATCTGCAGTGATCATGGAACCCAAGAAAGTAAAATCTCTCACTGCCTCCATTTCTTTCCCTTCTATTTGCCAGGATGGGACCAATGGCCATGATCTTAGTTTTTTTTATGTTTAGCTTTGGACCATATTTTTCACCCTCCTCTTTCACTCACATTAAAAGGTTCTTTAATTTCTCCTCACTTTCTGCCATCAAGGTAGCTCTTCCAAAAGGCCCCAGACTGATTTGGGCACTGACTAGCCATAGCTGCTGAAAGGATCTCTGGACAGTGACTTCAATGATAAACTTCATACAGAGAACATTTCCAACACAGCTGATATTTATAAGGTATTCTAACCTGGCCTATCTTGTGCGCTTGGAGCAAGTTGCATTTTCTGAAACTTGTGGGATCCCCTTACCCTTTATATGCCCTCCTGGCCACTTCAATCTACACAATAATTACAGGTGCCACATTTGTAAGAAATCAGTCTTTTGGTGTGGCATCATCTACACTTTGGAGTTCCCTGCCTATTGATATCGAGAAGGTATCTTCGCTCTGCTCTTCCCAGTGCCTGCTTAAAGCCTCTTTGTTTAGGCAAGCCCATCCAAACATGTGGATGATACATGTGTGTTAATCAGTTTTTAGATTATTGTTGATTTTAATTAGTTTTGGGTGTTTTAAAATACCTGGGTTTAGCTGTCTTTTACTGATAAAGTCAATGCTTTGTTTTATTGCTTCTGTAAACCACTTTGTAATGAAACCTCACTCGAGCGGTGTATACGTTTTTGTTACACAAAAATATGCTAAACAGAATGTCCAGTGGCGGCAGAGGAGAGCAAAGCATAACCCAGAAGACTTGAGCAAAGGAAGAGAAACACCTCAAAAAAACACAGTGGTGAGATTGCTGCTGCTTTTCCATGACTATGCCTTTCTCTCCCAATAATATAAATGCAACTCAGCCACCATCTCCTTCCTTTTGAACCAGGTTGCCAGCTCTTGGTGTATCCAGGGGCTTTTAACTTGACAACGGGGCCAGCCCACTGGGAACTGCTCCAAAGAGGACGGTGAGAGCCAGCAAATTATCCCTTCTCCCAAGTGCATGTAGAAAAAAATAGTTTAATAGTGACACTTGTTACATTGCTGAAGGTGCTGTTCTTTTTAAATAGGAAAGCAATTTAGAGATATTAAAAACAATATGGTACTTTCTTACACTGAAGCAGATACATGGATGAATGCATGCATAGCAAAATAAAACTTCAAGCTTGCTGCATTTTCTCCAGTGCACAAAGATTCACACTGAAGGCTTTTATTCCTTTTCATGCAGAGCTGTCGATAACCAAGTCTATGTGGCAACGGCATCTCCTGCCAGGGATGAGAAGGCGTCTTATGTAGCCTGGGGACACAGCACTGTGGTAAATCCATGGTAAGTAGGAAAATGGGGTGTACTCTGAACATGTCTTGCATTCAGTACCATCCCATGTCATGTTTTCTGACTCAGTTTCTAGTTCAAAGTTTTTGAATTTTGATACCAAACCAATTCATTCAGATAAAGCCTTGCTGAGAATCTATTTTGTACTATAATATTTTAGTAGAATTCTGAAACGGCAAATGTTGGCAAGGCCAATAGGAAAGGATGCGTGAGAGAAACATTGAACATGATACATTTTCAAAAGTGTATTTGGACCATTAGATCCAAAGTCCTATGGTGGTGATCAAAACCTGTATTACCTTGAAAGCTTACTGCTTCAGAATTCTTTGCCCTACTTCTTTTCTTGTTCGCATCTAGTTTGGATGGGAATCAAATGGCTGAGTCAGGAACTTCCATTTCCTATCAGCCTGTCCTTCTGGAACTATTTCCCATTCCACCTTTGGGCTCAGAGGGTTGAAGAAGTAAATGGAGGTTGAAGGCCTTGTTTTAGGAAGTCTGTGGCTCTTAAGGGGTGCATGTACAGTGGTACCTCTGGTTGTGAACAGGATCCGTTCTGGAGCCCCGTTCGCAACCTGAAAGGAACGCAACCCGTGTCTGCGCACGTGCGGGTCATGATTCACCGCTTCTGCACATGTACGTGACGTCATTTTGCACGTCTGCGCATGCGCGAGTGGCGAAACCTGGAAGTAACCCTTTCTGGTACTTCCGGGTCGCCACAGGACGCAACCTGAAAAAACGTATCCTGAAGCAAACGTAACAAGAGGTATGACTGTAATAAAAAATATTAAATATTTAAAATATTTTCATTAACCTATAACAAGGTAAAGACCACAGCTCTATTGACCGTTTCCTCCCAGCTCCCAGAGAGTGTCTGTCATGGCTCTGTTTTCTTTTTCAGGGGGGAGGTCATAGCCAAAGCTGGCACTGAGGAAACTGTTATCTATGCAGATATAGGTGAGTCCGCAGTAGTGTTTTTTGTCCTCCCATGGCATGGGCTTCTTCTGTAGCATTAAACTGGGACAGAGTGCCATGATTCAGTTCCTTGACTATAAAATGGGAATAAACAACCACCCCCCACAAGGATATTTATGAGTGAGAGTGTCAAGCAGGCTCAATACCTTTGCATGTCTTTCATGCAATGGTAAATTAAAATTTACCACTGGATCTGCCAAGCTAAGATTTGACTGATTTTGCATGTGAAAATGAAGGATTTAACCTTCATCTTGTTTTCTGAGGGAAAAACTTACCCAGGCACACTTTTCATTGTGCAGTTTACTTATAAGTAGACATACAGTGGTGCCTCGCAAGACGAAATTAATTCGTTCCGCGAGTTTTCTCGTCTTGTGATTTTTTTCGTCTTGCGAAGCACGGTGTCGGGAAAGTTTTGGAAAAGCTTCAAAAATCACCAAAGTCTTTAAAAACCTCAAAAAAGGCTACCACACTATGAGTTGCTCCTCGAAGTCAAGTCGCAACTGTATTAATGGTGTTAAGAAAAAGGAAACAAACTTGCAATATGTTTCAGTCTTGCGAAGCAAGCCCATAGGGAAAATCGTCTTGCGAAGCAGCTCAAAAAACAAAAAACCCTTTCGTCTAGCGAGTTTTTTGTCTTGCGAGGTACCACTGTATAGGGTAGTCCTTCTAATCTAGGACATTGTCACCCGCACAACATCTCCAAATTTCAGCCAGTTGCCACTTACTGTTTTCCTTCTGAAAGGGGGGGGGGAACCACCCAGGTAATAAAGCACATAAGAAATACCATTGGAATACTAAAATACTCCATTTTTTCCATCAGGGAAAGGCCAGGAAACATGGCGGGCATAGGGTGTCAATAGGTTGGCACAAACCATAGAATCTAGTTTGGGGACCAAGGACATTGTCATGCAGGTTTATCATTGGGGTGAGATATACAAGGTTAACCTTAGTTTTGAGTTGACATACTGTAGTTTTTTTCCAGATGGTATACAATAATTTCATAGCAGTTTTACTTTAAAAGGTAGTTTTTGTTATTGTAATTGAAAATAAAAAACATAGCTTAGTTAAGGAACAGAACTTGTGTTGTTTACTCAATATGCAGGGACAATTGTTTCCTGTACAAAACAATTCTATCTCCTCTGGATAAGTTCTTTCTGGCTGTGGGTGTATTAGTTTTGTCAAGCACACTTCATCTAGAACAAACACAATTTTTTTCTGTGATCCAAAATCTCCCCAAACTTACACTGATGTCATTGGGGTACTAAAAATTCTGCAATATCTGGGTTGTGGGGCAGTTTTTTTGTTGTTGTCAACATTGGATAAATGCTAAATTATAGTGGCTACAGGGCAGTGTGGGGAGCAGTGAGGGAGAATTGGTGGTAATATGGACCTTCTTATTTCTGTTTACAGACCTAAAGAGACTTGCAGAAGTTCGACAGCAAATCCCCATTCTTTCTCAGAAGCGGGCTGATCTTTATGCTATAGAATCGAAATTTGCATGATGTATAGAGACTTGGACCAGTACAGAAAAATCACCTTTCTTTTCCTAAATCTTTAGTCAATGATGTTGAAAAAATGAAGTGTCCTTCGGATAAAAATCTATTAAGGATAAGAAACCCAATTTATAAATTAAAAATTCTATATCTAGTGGTAAGCTTTGAATGAGAGGGGTTCATTTGACTTTTTTTATATTAGGGACTTGCTTAAGCCACTTCACAATGCATTGAAATATATGTGCATCACCATAGCAGTGCCTTAGAGATCAAACACACATGCATATAGAGAGAGCACGCGCAATGGTAAGATTGACTATTATGCTTTGATAAATTGCCTCAGTCCCGTATACCTGAAGTACTGTCTCTACCCTCATTGTTCAGCCTGGACACCGAGGTCCAGCTCCGACGGTCTTCTGCTGGTTCTCTCACTGTGAAAAGTGGTTACAGGAAAACAGGCAGAGGGCCTTCTTGGTAGTGGCACCACCCTGTGGAACGCCCTCCCATCAGATGTCAAGGGGATAAAGAATTGCACAACTTTTAGAAGACATCTGAAGCCTGTTTAGGGAAGTTTGTGTTTGATGTTGTATCATGTTTTAACTATTCTGCTGGGAGCTGTCTAGAGTGGCTTGGGAAACCCAGCCAGATGGGCAGGGTATTATTATTATTATTAGCAGCAACACTTGGGACAATATATTTTGACCTTACAGTACTTTGCAAAAGCTGTACCATCATTCAGTGAAAAGCAAGGCTCTGAGCTGTCCTTGAAAGTTTTCCCCTCCCTATCAATCTCTTCTCCAATCCCGTTAGCTGAATTCTGTTGTTTCATGTCACGGCAGGTTCGGCGCTCTATCCCACTCCAGTCCAAGGGCATTACTCCTTTATTTATGTTAAAGGGGACGTTACCTTGTTTAGGCTGCATTGTCCATCAGTTCAAGAAAACTAACTATGCCAGGAGTAACTAGTGGTGGAGCGCTGAGTTGCTTCTTCCATGAGATAACAGGCTTATTTAAGTACAACACTTGTTTGTTCATACAAATGTTAGGTTGGGGAACCTCAGGCCTGGAACCTAGAAGCAACCTTCCATGTCTTTCTCCCCAGGTCATGGCCTACTCAAATATTTTTGCCTGGCTGGAATGTGGCTTTGAATTGTGCAAATCTCCCAAGTATAAGAGTTTGTAAGCATCTGTGGTTAACTACCAAAGCCACAAGGATTACATGCCTCTGCTGCATCTAACATTTATTTTCTAGTGCTTCAGCAACAAAAAGACACTGACATACACTGTGTTGTTTGCTTGGGGGTGTATTTATAGAACCAAAACCAGTTATTAGAATAAGTCATCCTTGGGGCAGGGGCTTTTCCTGGAGGGAGGGGTGCTGTAGTCAAGTCATAAAGCACATGTTTTGTAAACAGAAGGTCCCTAGTTAGTGTCAGCTACTGAGCTAGATAGACCAGTAGGCTGATTTTGAAATAAGACAGCTTCCTGTGAAGGTGTCCTTGACCCTTGTGGTTGTGATGACACAGTCCAAAGCTGTCCTGGGAACCTTTGAAGGTGGGGGTGCCACTCTTAAAATATAAATAAAATTACAACTTATGTGGATAACATTCCATTGCAAATCCTAAAGTAATGAACTACATTGTCTCTTGTCTCTCAATGAAGAATTGAATTAACGTAGTTTTTCAAGGGATAGGTACTTCCTAGGCTGTTTTAACAATGATGTATTCAGAACATATATAGAGATTATCTGCATTCTGACGTTCAGTTGGTATTTGTGGCCAAGTTTGCTGACACCGTGCACTGTTCATTGCTCATCATCAAACAGCAAGTCACAAAAATCTGCCACAATCTACACCTGTTGGAAATTTTACCTACATAAAGGACAATAAATCTACTAGTCTTTCAATCCTGCAAAATATCTGGACAGTCAGAATGATTAGTACAGCTGGGACCACAGGCAAATTCATAGAGTGAGTGAAAGCAAAGATGAACAGAGAATGCTACTCTTAATAGTGATCACTCGTTCATAACCCACCAAAACAGGAATTTTGATTCCATTAATAAAACACTTACAGGTTTTAAATACTTTTTTGTAAGTTTGTAAGTGCTCAGCCCAATAGTATAAATGTATAAATGTGGAATTACTGCTGCCACAACCAATAACTGCTTTTCTTTCTGATGGAATACCAAGTTTGTTACATTTTTAAAAAGCAAAAAGGCACATACAGTGAAATGAAATTTATTTTTTTAAAAAACACACACACCATGTATTCAGTATATGACGCCTTTGTTTAAAGCCACAATGTAAACTGCCCACTGTGCACAAGCACATATAGTACCACCCCAGGACCCCCACTTGAGATTTAATAGCTGTCATACTAGCTGCTGTTTTCCAAGTAGCTTAGACTTGATGATAGTTCTTTTCTAGCATCCCCCTCTTCTTGCTCATTCTCACTGATTCACCTGCCAAAAAAGCAAAAAACCCTCAGTATGTATAGTACAGATTTTAATCCCGTCTGGAGAACAGAAAAATCTGTTTTATAGGGCTCTCAAGTTAGCCTTTACATATATGAAACGCAGGAGTTCTAGTACTATGTAATAAAAATTAGATTCTCATAGGGGAGAGGGGCCTTACAGAAATTAAGGCTATAATCCTGTACCCACTTACCTGAAAGCCAGCCTCACCTAATGCAGTTACAGGTATAGGGTTACACACAAGTTACGATTCAGCTAAAATAAGGCGTATAAAATTGCAATTGATCTCAATGGGAGATAGTCAAGAATTTATTTAAATTTGCCAATTAAATGCTTCTTACCTTTGGCTAGATCACACCTTTAAATTTTGGAATGTTTGTATTTCCACACTGTAGCATGGACCACACAATAGGCTGAAGGCTCAAATACCAACTTGACAGCTGGTATAATGCCTAATCTTTCTTCTTTTTTGCTGACAGCATTAATTCTTATTCTCTAGCTAAATAAGAGAAACTACAGAAATCTTGTTACCAAGATGTAATGACTGAAGTAAGCCTGATAATGAATTCCACTATGCCCTAGTTTTCAACAAGTTCATCAGCTTGTCTTTCGTTTGCTCTCTTGGATAAAACTGGTGTGTGTACATAGTTGCAATATCCAGTTCTGAAAAGCCAGTCCTTCAATGAAAACTGAGCAGCCATTTTCCAGTTCTCAGCAATGCTACTTTGATAGAGATCAACTGTGAGCACCAGGGATAGGCATCCTGTCATTTGTTATCTGGTTAAATACCCAAGTAATCAAAGGACAACACCAGTTGTACGTGGGAAAGCAGCTTGTTATTTTGAAGTCTCAAGAATTATATTCATGTGTGTGTGCGCGCGTATTTACAATTTAAATAGAATCACCACAAATAGTTGTGCTAGGTATATTCCCCCAAATTCACTTCCAGTTGTCTAAAATTTTTATGGCTATGGCCTGCTGTGCTTCTGAAACCTGTTAACATTTCATTAATAAAAAAAATATTTCCTAGAACTTTCTTGTAACATTTTTTTTTGGGGGGGGGGGTGAGAAATTGTTTTTTAAAGTCTTCCTTCTTCAGGAAGCTGAATTTCCTTAGCAAGACAAATCAAAATATGCCTAATCTGAAAATACTGATCCCAGGATAGTCCAAAAGTGCCTTTTCCTTTACATTTTTATACGTTACTGTATCATGTTACATGTAAGGCTTTCATTCATTAAGAGTCCTATATTTCCAACAAAATAGACAACTTGTTCGTTATAATTTATTCCACTATGAAACTGAAGATTGCATACATGGGGTTCTCAAATTGCCTACCATCTGGGCATTGACAAGACCCAGAGTAGCTTAGTTTCCATTAAGAGCCTTCAGACAATGCCCATGGATAACCATGATCCTGGAGCAGATTTCAGATATCTACATGCTGTACAAAACAATTCAGACCCATGTTGCTTAAAAGCGTGTTGTATATACTTTTTCACATAAAGAAGATTGTGTGTTCACCTAGTCCTTCCCAAGTTAACAAGACCAGGCAGTTCTATACCATCAGTACATTTGTTTATTCAGACTGATTGATCAACGTTCAGTACGGGTATGGTTTCCTGCCATAAATAGTAAAAACATCAGCTGATGTGTATTGGTCGTATTTGTTTTGTTTATCATGGTGGAATCAGAGAACTACTTGTCCAGGTCCTCTGTGACTTTTGATGGAGTCTAATTTTCAACCACTTTTCTAAGCTACTCTTGCAACCTAACAGCACAATCCTAACCAAATCTACTTAGAAGTAAGTCCTACTGAATTCAGGTTAGCAGGGTTAGGATTGCAGCCCACATCCTTTAAACAGCCTATTGTCAGATCTTCAGAAGCCCCTTTCAAAGCACTATTTTGCACAGCCCTGCCGCTTTGCAGGTACTACTGGTCAGCTGATCAGCAGTGCCTACAAGCACTTTTTCAGTCCAGCCCCACACCTGACTTCACATAGAGCAGAGGTGTGTGGCTGGGCCGAATGGTGAGCTCTGGTAGACAGGCCCATTTAAAAAGCTATGCTGATTCCATGCCCCTTAGGATAAATTGTCTTGTTAGGTAAGTTACCCATTTTTAAAAGGGAAATTCTATAGCAATAAGGTTCCTTTTTTAAAAAGTCACACCCCATTGCACCAGCAAAAAAAATGGGGAAATAAAACATGGTTATTTGAAGTTTCACTATTCCGTGCAGAGAAGTTAGCAGCACATTCACATAACATGATTGTCTTTTTTTGTATGCTGATTTTCTAAGGAAGCAATTTTAAAACCAATACCCTAAATCTTACATGTATAAGAGATATTTGAATGTAATATTTATTTGGTGACTTTACAAGTGTAAGTCATTTACAAAAAATAACAAACAAATGTAATTCTCAGTGCAGTTTCAAATATCTGAAAACAGGAAACAATCTGTGATGATTTGGAATGCTAGTATCAGACAGCACATGCTTAATTCTTAATTGTTTTCCAGAGACAGAAGTGTCAGTGTACATAGAGCCACGCAAATAAAAACCCTTTTGAAAAACATGATACAATTTACAGATGAGAGGGATACTTCAATAGAAAACTCAAGAACTCAAAAAAAATTTTTTTGGAAGCAGCTGACTTTCCAAACTGAACATAATGGAAAGATTAAAATTATCACTGAATCTTGTCAATTTTCTTCCTCATTTATTACATTAACAGAATGAACTCTTTTCAGCAAAATATAGTGTAACTAGTTTTCACAATGTGTGGTTTAGGAAGCAGTCTAAAATTAACTGACCTCAGAATACAATCTTAACCCATATGTGCTATACAATAAATTTTGTAAATCTGAAATAGTACTATTAGTTACTGGTTCACTTCAGTAGCTCCTAGGAACAGTAGGGCAACTGAGAACAGTGGATTGAATCCAGACTTCCCATGAGGTTTTCAATCCAATAGAGATCTCACCTGTGCGGGGAGGCAACTTTTGCAGATTGCCTCCTCTCCCTGCAGCCTCTAGCATCATCTCCCACTCTTCTAAAGGGTCTCATAATTCTCTGGAACAGTGTGGAATGTGGTACCAGAGGAGAAGGAAATTCACCAACAGTAGCATCCTCTGGGCAAAACCCCATTCAGGAGATGTTTCTACTGATGGGAGCAAAGTGTGGATCCAACCCAGTATGTGCAATTTGCTAAGTACTCGAATAGAAACAGCTCTTAAAATAGAGCTGAAAAACTAACAAAACTGCAGATGGATGCTTTGTGCCGCGGCATAAGCCCAAAAGCATCTTTTGAAGCCTAAGTTACTGTTTCCAATTCAGTTGGACCCTTTCAACTAAACTTCGCCCCAACAAGGTCTGATACTTATTTCTACAACAATTCTAGCACACATACTAACCTGACGAGTCCAAGACCAGTGTTGGCAGTGTCCTTAACAGAGACAATTTTGCTCTCCTGAAAAACGTTTTAACAAATAGGCTTTTTCTAGTGACTTTCAAATTAAGACAAGGGAAAGGAAAAGTTGCTTTTGGGGACAAAGGGCTACTGATAAATGGTAGTTAGTAAATTGCAAAAGATCTTTGAAGTAGTTCTCTAAACCATGCACTAGAACAGCAGATTGAGAACTTCGGTTTCTGTATAGCTGCCACTGTCCTATTAAATGAAGCAGAAACTGTAAACGGGAAGAAAGAAAACTGCACATGATAACTATGTTGAAATGATTTAGCTTCACCCACAATTGCCTTAAAAATCCCTACTATTCAACAACTTTGCAAATAATGTGTTCTTTGCAAAAATAAAATCAAGCCAGAGGGATTCATTGCATATAAAAAATTACACGACACTATTAATTTTTAAAATCAACATAATAAGCAGTAGTAAAACATCCTGTAGATAGAGCCAGTCATTCACAACATCCACCCTCAAAACATGAGTCAAAACGGTTTTTATTTGCATGGCCAAAATAATATTTGATCCCCTTGCAACTCTTTTAACCTCCCTCTAACAATTATTAGCTGCAGGGGGAACAAACTGCTTACTCTGATGTACAGCCACTCCAGCAACACCTAAACATTTAACAGATAATTACAACACCATGGACCAAAAAAAAAAAAACCACCCCCAAAAAACCACCCCAGATTAACTTCCACCATTCAACACACTGCAACAGTGTCTTTAGGACTAGGTCGAAGGGGGCAGCTTTACTTTTAAAAAGGTCATTTCCCTCCAATTCTTTCTTTACAATGTTGGTGGTTTCAATCCATATTTCTTTGCAACTTCTGTCTGGGCATAGGCAGCATCACAGAGTGAGTAGAGGTGAGCCATTTCCATCTCAGATTTGGCTAGGTTAATAGCTTTATTGAACATTTCAATGGCTTTATCCAGATTGCCTCTGAAATAAAGGGGAAAGGTTGCATTAATATAAAGGAAATAAAACTTGATATGACAAGAAAAAAGCCCATTCTAAAACCTGAGACTAAAAATAATCCAAAGAAAATGCCTGGGTTAGAGCTGCATTCTGAAAGCTGAACTTTCCTCCTTAGCAATCACCAGTATTGTTATGGATATACAAGTCCTTTATCAAATACCGTAAGTTAAAGCTTAGCAGTTACATGTGGATATTAAAAGAATGTGTGGTTTTTTCCAATTGAAGATAAATTTGCAGCTTTGTTGGTGTCCTTTAACTACCATATGCCATTTTTCTCTCAACTTCCTAATAGGCATTATTCGGAAATCTGTGTCCCTGTTTATCTGGTCTTAGAAATTCATTATGATGAAAGTATTTCTGAGATGCTGGATGCACAAAGATCTCTGAATGTCCGTGTCTCAAACAACAGCTTCATTCTTTAATGTGCTAATTAATGTGATTGTTCTGGCCAGCTTTCAAAACTTTCTCTAAAATACTAGATACCCTATGGAAAATGTAAAGGTATACAGAAGTATGGCCCCCAAAAAGGTGCAACTTATATGATAAACAATTTGAGCAGGTTGTTTGTTTATTGCTGTTGTGTGGCCAAAACTCGTAGCTGTGAGTCCTGGAAGACCTGCAGACCTTTCCCCACCAGGCCTGGGAGGGCAGGGCCCTGACTATAAAAGCTTGGGCTGCTGAACAGAATCTTGGGCTGGGGTATAGTTTAGGGGGTTTTGTTTGCGGGAGGGTTGTTGCTGTTATCAATTTTATCTATATTTATCTATATTTTAGATCTTGTGGAAATTTATGTGGAAATTGTTCAATTTGGTTGTGTGCTCTTTGATGTTTTCTTTATTGTTTATGACTTTTGTTAGGCTTGTAATTAGGTGATGTTGTTTATGCTGTAAGCCACCTTGAGCATGGTTTATACTATGGAAAGGCAGCATATAAATAAAATGGTGTATGTACGTATGTAACTATGACTCTGCTTCCGTAATTCCTGCATTGCCTACAACACTTTTTGCAGTTTAGGCAACATCTGCTGGGGCCCACATCCAGACCTATATGCTATGAGCAATCTTAACTCTAAGGCTGCAATCCTAGGCCCACTTCCCTAGCATAAGTTCCATCGAATTCAGTGGGACTTAAAGTAGCTTACATATGACTACCCTATAATTAGGTGTGGGTGGAAGTACACATATCTCTCTGTGTGTATAGACACAGACACAGATACACACTGCACTATTATATACTGCATCATGGTGCTTCAATGTCAGTGAGACCACATTGTTCTCTACTACGGAACTGGCCCAGGGTTATAGTGCTTTTGTCCGAGGTTGGTTTCCAGCCAGAAAGCTTTTCAAAGTTTAGTAGCATGGAATGCATAATAGCTGCTTGTCTGTTGACAAGCTGGAATTGTAATTGCACCAATATGATAGTAGAGAGCTGATACTGGTTTAGTAACAGCTGATGCCAAAATGTACTTCAGCTGAAGAAAAATCAACATCAGTTCTGCAAAGGAAGTCGCTAATGACTTAAAGCACTTGTTTTCAACTAGTACAGGGGTCTGCAACCCGCGGCTCCGGAGCCGCATGTGGCTCTTTTACACCTTTGCCGCGGCTCCGGGGCAGATACTAGCGAGGGGAGGAGGCGCATTGTGCACCCCGACACTCCCCACTGTGGCGGGTGCTGTACTGGCTGTGACGTCGCATGGGGGTGGTGTGTGCGTTAGTCACGCATCGTCCCAACGTCACCTTCCCGCCCGCCCGCCCGCTACATTGTAAGGGGCATGTATGCTGGTCACTGTTTTGAAAGGGAGTGAAGAACACACACAAAAAAGGTAACTTGTTAATGTAACGTTTATTTCTATGAGGAGGAGTAATTCTGAGGGGTCAAACAAAGAAATAATAAAAAAGTGACAAAAAAGTTATTTTTATAATGACGAGTTTTGTGGCTCCCAGTTGTTTTTTCTTCGGAAACGGGTCCAAGTGGCTCTTTTTGTCTTAAAGGTTGCAGACCCCTGAACTAGTACATCAGTACCTAACTAGAGAAGCATTTCCCAACCTTGGGTCCCATATGCTGTTAGACTACCACTCCCATAGCCAGAAGGGGCAGCAATCATGGATAATGGGAGTGGTAGTCCAACATCATCTGGGGACCCAAGGTTGTGAAAGACTGTACTAGAGGATCGGAGCCTGATCCAAGGGATATTCACTTGGCACCTAGAGGGAGACGGGCAATGAAGCTTATCCCTTTACTATACCAGCAGGGTTGGAGTACTGGATCAAGCTGGTGGGCTGGATCCTTACTTCCCAAACCCCACAGGGTCACTTTGACAAGTGTGTGGAACCATTTCCTTTGCAGACTGGCTTGACAGTGTCAGGGGACAGATTATCAGGCTCGTGTGCCAGAAGTTCCCCACTGCTGTGCTATAGGGCCATCTGCTTCCAACAGTCTCGAAGGAAGAATCTGATGACAGTAATGTAGCATTCTAGGCTCCCAAACTGGAATATGGTACTTACCTTTGCACTTCAATTGTCCCCATAGTTTCATATGCAAAGTCACATTTGTTATCAATTTCAATGGCTTTGCTTATAAGTTCCAAACCTTTATCTAAATCCTGCTTCCACTGAAGTTGAAGTAAACTGCAATAAAAACAATTGCAGGCCTAAGTGAATTGTATGAAAACAACAGACCTAACATAGTAGCATTCTAAGAAAGAAAATACAGTCTGAAAAAGTAAAGAGCCCTGCAGTCAAGTAGGCTCTGGATCCAAGTCAGATGTAGTCATTTACATATACAGTGGTACCTTGGTTTGCAAACATTTTGGATTACAAACACGTCAAACCCGGAAGTGTGTGTCCCAGTTTGCAAACTTTTTTTGGATTACAACCCCTTTTTTTGGATTACGAACAAAAAAATTTTGGAGGCCCCATTGGCGAAAGCACACCTTGGGTTACAACTTGTTTTGGTTTACAAACAGACCTCTGGAACGTTGTAAACCAAGGTACTACTGTATACCTTTTGTGACTATATGATTGACAAAATAGAGGCTGGATTCTATTTAAACATGCCAACTTTTGTCTTTGTCAACAGCACAGCTGGATTCAAATCAGGTGAGAGTTCTTGGACAGAAATCCAACTGTTACTGTTGAAGGCAGAAGGTGAAACATTAAGCCTCTCTATCAGTTCAATCACACCTTTCAATCCAGCACATACCAAGCAGATACCTATTTATAAAATAACGATTATAGCTTGAATCCAGTGTGTCCCTACCACGAGGCTCCAATTAGAATGAATCAGTTTTCCACCCTTCAGCCCTCTCTGCAACCCCGCATACATTTCAAGAAGAGGGGGAAAGATAAAACTAGCAACAACAATTATTTCACTTCTTCTACTGGGAGCATCCCATAAGCAGAGCTCCATTCATGGGAACTCTGGATCCAACCCAATAATATCACTATACCTTTAAAACATTTTAATGTTACATTATTACCACCAATAAAGTAAGTTTCAAAAAAATTATGGATTGGAATTTTTTTCCAAAATATTTACAGCTGCCCTTAAATGCTGGAGATCTGATTTAGCATGTTTGACTTTCATTTAGTAAAAAAAATATTACAAGAAGCATGTCTTACTAATTTAATATGTTGCATAAATATCTGAGTAGATTTTCCAGTAGCAATGAACTGAAATATGTGATTAGGAAACAATAGAAGTCCAAGTAGTGTGATTTTAATTCAGTATTCAAACAAACTCAAAACTTCATTATTGAAATGAGTATGTGTATCAATACTTTTAAAATACACATAACTACTCAATAGCATATTTGATTTCAGTGGAAGGGTTCGATGTGGAGGCACTGTTAACATATTTATTTTAGTATGCCTGAAAAGTTGCACATATACATACTTAGGATTATTCATTCTGTCACTAGAACTGCATAAAACTAAGTGGAACATTTTAACTGAAAGATAACATAGTGGATTTTTTTCCACGCCACGTCCATTTACTAGGGAAGGGTTTTATCCCTCTGTGTCACCCACCTGGTGGAACGGCTTCCATCAGTGTAATGGAGAGCAAAGAAGTTTTCAATGATTCTCCTCCCTCCAATATAACCTGTTTCAGTGTCCCTTAACCTTCTGGACCACAGGCTGGAGCACAGGTAATCCAAAACTGCTTCAATCTCCATTTTGTTAACAGAAGCTTTACCATCAGTTGAGTGACAGGACTGGATACAACCCATTATCTTTTTAGACAGATTATTTCAGATCTAAAATTTAGGAGACGTTTTCACACATACAATAAACCACAAAAGTGGACCTGCAGATAAGTCATAAATGTAGCAAGCAAGTATAGTACTTACCCTTTATGAACATAAGTAGTAGCATTATCTGGCTCAAGATCAATACATTTATCGTACATTTCATCAGCTTTGCCAAATTGCTGCTGATCTGTTAATGCCTGTATGAATAAACATAATTGAATAATGAAAGAAGATGTAGTTTAAAGACTAAGTTCTCATTCTTGTATA
The DNA here is from genome assembly GCF_964188315.1 of Podarcis muralis. Classification (NCBI taxonomy): domain Eukaryota; kingdom Metazoa; phylum Chordata; class Lepidosauria; order Squamata; family Lacertidae; genus Podarcis; species Podarcis muralis. The sequence continues at coordinate 35,123,186 of NC_135658.1, forward strand.
CCTCTCCAAAAATAAGTGGCATATACACAATTTTTTCACAACTGAAGAAAAACATACCTGGGCATATAGTGCATAGCCTTCAGCACACCTCGGGAATTTTTTAATAACATCTTCGAAGCCTTTCATTGCCGACTGTACTTGTAAAGCGTTATTTCCAGTATAGGCTTGACGATACTGTTAAAAAAAAACAAGTGACTATGTAAAAAATAAAAACATGGCAGAAAACTAATTTGTCATCTAACCTCCAAGCAATAACTAATACATTCTGAAATGTACACCATCAACTTCCTGAAAGCAAAACAGTATTTTGACAAAATATTTGACTGCTTGACAGTAAAATCCTGATAAAATCCCATATACTTACCAATGCAAAACATTTCTGTGCTTGTGCCAAGGCAGAATCTGGCCGCAAACGGATACATTCATCAAAATCTTCTACAGCATCTTCAACTTGGTCAAGCAGAATTTTTAGCTAACACAAAGAAAGAAGTATGAGCAAAGCTCTGCATGCTGTACAAGGAAAAGTCAATGCCACTGATAGAAATACCAGGAAAAAATCATTCCACACTCTAATTACCAGGGAAGATAGGCCTACTCCAATTAGAAAATATATTTTGCATGGGTAATTTCTAACCAGCTGCCTAGTACTTGTCTCTTGTTTATAGCAAGTTCGGCATCCATCCTCATTTAACACTAATCTTGCACTTCTCTCCAGTTGCTTACTTTTTAGCAGTTAAGAGATATTTAAGAACTACTCAAATATCAAAGCAGTTGTCAATCTCTCTCTCTCTCTAATATTCTGTAACAATATACTCTATATCTATCTATCTATCTATCTATCTATCTATCTATCTATCTATCTGTTACAGAGTATCTGATTTTGAAGGGGAAATAATCAAAACAACTCCTACCTACTACGAACTATCCCAGGATTATCACTTTACATTCTACTATTTTAATATTATATAGATATTTGCATTGGTATGTATGCCACCCTGGAATCCCTTTGTGGATGAAGGTATGGGTGGGAAATTTAATAATAAGTAAAATAAATACCTGCCCTCTGTGATGGTAAACATCTGCATTCTGAGGATCAATATCGGCAGCCATATTAAAATCTTGAGTAGAGAGCAGAGGTTGTTGTTGTTGCATATACATACTGCCTCGCTTGATGAGGGCATTAGCACGAAGCTGTTAAAAGGAATAATAGAAATTATAGCTGCCAACTAAAAAGTCTTTTCAGAGTTTTAGGATGCGTTAGTCATCCCACTTACCTGGGAGTAAGCCCCAAGGAATTAAATGGTACTTACTTCTGAGTAGACATAATTAGGACTGCAGCCCAAGTTCTGATAGCATAGTTTTAAGCAATCAGTCATGGAGTCTATACTTGAGTAGTATTTGCAAACTGAACATGATACTGAACAAAATTACTACCATTTAAACTGTTAAGAACCCCCAAACAAGGCTTAAAGCAAGCCATGACACAGTTAAAGGTAAAGGGACCCCTGACCATTAGGTCCAGTCGTGACCGACTCTGGGGTTCTGGCGCTCATCTCGCTTTATTGGCCGAGGGAGCCGCCGTTTGTCCGCAGACAGCTTCCGGGTCATGTGGCCAGCATGACTAAGCTGCTTCTGGCGAACCAGAGCGGCGCACGGAAACGCCGTTTACCTTCCTGCAGGAGCGGTACCTATTTATCTACTTGCACTTTGACATGCTTTCGAACTGCTAGGTTGGCAGGAGCAGGGACCGAACAACGGGAGCTCACCCCGTCACAGGGATTCGAACTGCCGACCTTCTGATCGGCAAGTCCTAGGCTCTGTGGTTTAACCCACAGCGCCACCTGTGTCCTTCAAATGTGTCCCTCTGAAAAATGACACAGTTACAGGGAGACAAATATCCTAGATCCAGAGAACTGAATTGGGTGCTCAGCTAAAATTGGATTCTTTGTTCTTCATTCCTCCCATAACACAGGGCTAGTCATATTATATTGAAGACCCAGGCACCCTTGTCATGATCTGGTATTTCTCTTACTCCTTCTGCAATTTAAGTTTCATATAGCCCTGGCATGGGGAACCTTTGGGCCTCCAGATGTTGCTCAACTAAAACCCTCATAAGCTCCAGCAAGCAAAGCCAATAACCAGCAATGATGGGAGTTGTAGTTTAGAAACATCAGGAGGGCCAAAGGTTCCACATGCCTGATATACCCTAAGGCAGTAAATACATATGGTGGCTCATGGCCAATCAGTGGTTAATAGAAACTTTGTGAGCAGTTTGTCAGGAAATGGTTATGCAGGGTTTCACTTCCTGGTTAGGAGTCAGAAGTGCTTTAGAAGTCTGAAGCAAAGATGCGATTTATGGCCAGGTCTCCTTGGCCAAAAATTTGAAATTCGCCCATTTCTAGGATAATTTTGTTTAATGTCTGTTACACAATGGGTGAAAGTAAATATTGGGCAATGTATAATGCCAATCCTGTGCTTGCAAGGAACTGAAGGGGAGAAAAGGCTGGCAATATGCTTAATTCTTAGTCCACCACTTTTCCTCTGTGTATGCCCTCTACCCCCCAGCCCCAGGGTAGTGGAAATTATTTTCAACATTCACTTATTGAAAAAAACACTTAAGCCATCACACTTGAATCCTCAAAAGGCATAGTAATAACAATATGTACTGGCTGAGGTCAAGTAAGAGGCAACATAGTTACTTATATATTCTACTCAACAGCAGAATCACAGAAATAAATGAACAGAATATCACTGCTTCATCAACTGCAAAACATTTCAGGAAAATAAACACATTCATCACTCACCTTTACATTGGCATCTTCCATGCCAATAACCTGATTCAGATCAGGTTTGGCAGCGTTTGCATTACCAATAAGCAGGTAGAACGTAGCTCTTAATAGTAAAGCTTCTGCCATATATTTTCCTTTAGCCTCAATTTCTTTAGTACACTCACTAATTATTTTTTCATAGTTTTCTTCTTCCATATATTTCTTTGCCTTTAAATAGCCAGAGCTGAAAATAACATGCATAGTGGTCATTAATGGACAGTGAGGAATTCTCCCTAGTTCTAATAAAAAATTATGGAGAAGGCATTTTGGGTGGTATCACTGGCCTATACATTAACTCACAAACCAATTGGTCCAAAATATCCTATTCCTCATCAATCCAGCTTTTAAATTTTCAAATATGCAAATTAATAATTTACTTGGGTGTTATCAGAACTATTTCAACAGACAGCACATATTAAAGCACACAATCAAATAACAGATAAATGTTAAAAAATGTTTCAAGAATTTATCTTAAAAAAGGTTTCAGTATCCCACATACTCTGACTTTGTAAGGTGGTGATGGCCTTGAAACTAATGGTTTGAGTAACCTCCAGTTCAGAATGTTCACGTGTTCCGATTGACTGGTTGAATCAAATGCACTGTGTGTACACACACACGCGCACCACTCTTCAATGTGTAGCTTATGGTGCCATTCCTTTCCTATCTATGACCCATCTTCAGCAAAACTGAACACTCGAATTAACAGCATGTGCATTTGACATTCTCTTGAAACTGAACAACTGTCACTTCTCTTTTTGTATGCTCTCATACTCAACTATCAAAAGAATAATTTCTGCTGCTCAGAAAATAAAATGTTGGTTTTATTTATTTAAAAGACTTTAATACAACCCTTTATTTAATACTAGCTTTCAACAACAAAAATCCCAGGTAGCTATCAGAAATGAAACTAAACACAAACCTTTGTTCTAGTAATACCTGAGATTTAACCTCTAATCCTACTATTTGCACAATTATAAACCATAGTGGCGGTGCTTTGGGTATTCCTTCCATAATAAAGAAGCATTTGTTTTTTAAAAGCAATAAATGTTTTTGCTTATTGTTTAAATTTATACATTTTCTTTTTGCACATATGCCTAACACTCTGAAAATGATTCTCCTCCTGCACTACAAACATATTCTACAGTATCAGGCAAGTTGGTAGTGTACAGCTAGGGCAAACTTAAGCCATGTTCTAAGCAATTATTTTCCTTACAGATTTTCAAAGCTGAAAATATACAGCACCATGCATTTTACCTTTCTTATAAAGCATGCTTTAGAAACATAACAGTTTGTCTACTTAATTCTAAGAAAATGTCACTTTCTGTGTACTTCTTCGATCGATACCTATCTTTCTGACTCAGCAGACCACCACAGAGGGAGGTGTATACCTAATATTCCTGATGACTTAAGCCAAGGAAGGAATCATAAAAGGGATGCAAAATGTCATGCTCCCTCACCCCAGCCTTCTTTCTTTCACTCTTTCCTCCTGCTAGCTCTAGCCATGGTAAAGTGTTGAGATGGTACCAACTATAACCAGGCTTCAATTAATGCCTAACCAGAATTTGAAGATAGTAGAAAACAAATCCTGGTTAATATTAACCATGTCTGACCCACAGAAGTAGGGAAGCAAATACGCATTTGTCACAATGCTAATATTTTAAGCACAGTTAAAGCAACATCAGGATAATTATGTCCAGACAAGTCCACAGATTAGTCTCCATACCCGAGCACTCGAAAATGCACAACCTAACATCAATTTTTTAAAAAAGATATGGGGGTGGGGGGGAGATCCTGGAAATTACAGGCTGGTTACTGGTGGAATGTATTGTTAAAGATGAAATAACCAAGCATATAGAAAAACAAGGCTTGCTGAAGTAGAACCAGGATACCTTCTGCTAGGATAAGACCTGTCTCACTAAACTATTAAGAGTTCTTTGAGAGTGTAAGGAATTATATAGGTCCTCTTATGGATCACGAATTGGTTAAGTAAAAGGAAGCAGAGAGTTGGAATAAATGGGCTGTTCTCCCAATAGAGGGATGTAGGAAGCAGAGTCCCACAAGGGACTTGTGCTTTTTAACTTGTTCATAAACAGCCTAGAGTTATTGAACTGGTCTTTGACCGTAATAAGAAATTACTTACTTACTTACTTACTTACTTACTTACTTACTTACTTACTTACTTACTTGCCTAGAGTTAAGGGTGAGTAGTGAGGTGACCAAGTTTGCTTTTGATATTAAGTTGTTCAGGGTAACAATAACAAAAATGTGAAGAGGATTAGACAAATTAATGAACAATGAGACTCTCCTGCTACTGTGCTTAGGGCCTGCTTCTGGCCTTCCAATATGCATCTGGTTGGCCCTTCTATAAATGTCTGTCCAGTACAGTATAAGATAACAAGAAACTAACAACAAAACCAAATACCAGCTTCCAAGTTGAGGATAGAGACATTTAATTACACTATTATCCAATGATAGAAATCAAAACTATTATTATCATTAAAAACAAGCAGCAGTAAACATTAATTAGGGGTGACCCCATTTCCACAAAAAGTTGAAAATGTTTTGCGAGTCTTAAAGTCTCACATCCTCTTTTTAAGAAAAGAAATCATGTTACATGCCTTCCTACAACATTGCTACAAATCACTTCTTGCTCACTGTCACAACATCTACCCATCAACCATACCTTATTACAAAATCACACACCCTTACACACAAATACATTAGCTAGTAACCTGTTACTCCGTGTAGGTGCCACAAGCAAAAGGTGAGCTGGTCCTCACACTGGATGCAGACTCCTACTACTGGAAGGAATGTAAGCACTAGCTTTATTTAAATTTTCCTGTTTAATTAATTATATGTGATACCACAGCAAAAGTCCATAGTTATAAAGATGCAGAACAGACAATGATGAATACTAGAAAACCGAAAATTTACTCACTTAAGTTTATCATTTACTTACTTTTCTTTTATGACAGAGGCTTCTCCTTCTTTATCTTTATCTTCATCAGATTTCTCTCCCCTAAGAAGTGGTTGGGAGATAATGTCATCTGTGAAAGAGCTGAAGTATGATTTGATAAATTGTGGTGAAGGCATCAGAGGTTCTCTGTTCTGAAATAAGATGGACAGTGTTGGTTCAAATGCTATTTCTAATTTTTTTATCAGTCAATGGCAAGTAACTAATCCAACTGAAATTAGCACACAAATTAATTACACTTTTAAAAAACTGATTTCTGGTTCAATTTCTAAGTGCAGTTTAAGTGCTGGTGGCAGCCTATGAAGTACTAAACAGTCTGGCCAGGGTTTCTGAAGCACTTTTCCTTCCTTATCAGCCTGCTGATTCTTTTTCATCTTCATGAAGACCCTTCTTCTATTCCCACACCTAAATTAAGGGGGTGCTAATGAGGGTGCTAATTCTCACTCGAGAATACTCTTTCATGGAAAATCTGTATGAACACCATGCTGTTATTAATATTCCAGGTCAGGAGGACTCTTTTCCTGTAATATTGATACAACTGATGATGTCTTGCCGGTTTACCATGATCACTGGTATTGTAGTTGATTCCTTGCTACTGAAACTGATAATTAAACTATCTACAACACATTATCCTACTGAAACCAAAGTATGTCTAACATAAATACGACATACATCCATTTCCCTTCCCTTCCTGTTTTTCTTATGTTTACTTTTAAATAATAAGCTGTTTAGGGTAGGAACCTGGTTTTTGTTCTTTGTGGAGAGCCATGTATATACCGGAAAATGGTTGTTTTTTGGCATGTTATGCAGAAAAAGAAGGATAAATATCGTAAAGTATCTGACTTGTGGACGTGCTGCTTCTATTGCCTGTATTGGCTACTCCCACTGTGGTTATCAGCAATCCTTACTTTCACTAGGACCAGTTTTCAAATCACTTCACACTTGCTATAAAAACCATTAGCACAGCTTTATTCTTGTAACTACCACCAAATGGCAGGTGTGTTACTATCACAACCAATATTGAAAACATACCTTATATTTTTCTTTGGCCTTTTCTTTCCCAAGAAGTTTAAGAACTTTATCAGCTAGCAACATACTTTGCTGATTTTGAAAGCCTTCTAAAATGCACACTGCAGTGACATCTGGGGATTATAAACAGAAAACAATGATATGAATTATGAGATCTTTAATCCTTGAAAAACTTTATAGCCAGTTGCCACAATGTACATTTTATCCCTCGGAACACATGGCTTATATATAACTCTCTTTGCAGCCAAGGATTTTGAAAATAAACTTATATTCCTTTGCTGAATTCAAACAACTTCTGCATCTTTAACTTTAAAGTACAACATACTCACCTTCTAAACATTCTTTCTTATTGTCTAGTTTCTCATGTGCCTTTGCACGCCTGAAGAGGGCTTTTATGTATCTGGGATTTAGCTCAACTGCCTTTGTACAGTCCTGTGCTACCTCTTTCCATTTTTGCTGTGGATATAAGAATAACCAGTTACAAATAAGCTATTTTCTCAAAGGAAAAAAATTACAGGAGATTTCTACGACTTTCAACACTGCAACCTAGTATGCTTTAATAGTTTTTAGTCCGAAATGATCTTATCTTCAGATGCTGCTCTAGATTTAAGTTACAAATCCATCAATGCAAGCCTGTGCTTGTTTACTCAAGAGCTAAGTCCCAGTGTGCTCTATGCAACTTACTCCCAGGTTGATGTGTTTAGGATTACAGAAAATGGTTACAACTACAGAGTAGTCTTACTAAAGTATTAGTAAACAGCTTTAAAAGTTTTGAGTATGGAGAGCAGTATATTTATTAATTTTCTAGAGCAGCATTAGGACAAAACTAAATATAGTTTGCAGAATACAGAAACAGTAGAGTAAGCCGACAAACACAGAGAGTAGCCAGTATTTAATCAGAAATGTAAGGTATGGAAGTTTAGAAATCTAGCACTCCAAGAAACAGTGTCATCTTTAAAACCAAGAGAATCTCAGGTTCCATTTCAATTACACAGTCAGGCAACTGGGAATGTGATAATCTGTATAAGGCAGTGGTCTTTAGGAGATGCAACACAGCCATGTGTGAATCCTGCAATTCAGAACTTCCAAACCACAAAACTCACAAGTTTCATTTGGGTGTTCAACCTTAGCCTAACAAGGCAGGATATGCCCAAGTCCTTTGCTGTCCCCTCCATGCAAATGGGGAACAAGTGAGACATCTTCAGTTAACCACGGCTTCATGTGTGAACTGGGAAACTATGGTTAATGGCTCCCAAACAAGCCAGGATTTGTTATCCAACTTTAAACTATGGTTTAATATAGTCACTTGTTTGGAAGGCATTAACCAGTTTCCCAGTTTGTATTTATCATAAAGCAATAGTTAACTTCTTCTTCATGGTTTGTTTCCCTGCTCACATGAAGAGGATGTGTCTGAGTGCATGGAACTCATGCATATCCTGGATTCTTGTCTGAATTTGATCATGAAAACAAGGTCTATGTGCTGCTTCTCCCTACCAATGAATTGCAAACAACAAGTAGCACTTGTGAATTAGAAGAATTTTAAAACTGCATGTGCGGAGTTTAATGCCTAGGGGGCATAAATAAAATGTCTAAACATACAAAAAAGCAGGTGAAGTCTATAATAATGTTTGTATTTAAGATACATACCAGTTGCTCATATGCTGCAGCTCTGTTCTGATAAAAAGTAGAAAGGTCAGCATTTTTCTCAGGCGGACATAAACTGATGGCTTCGGTATAGCACTGAATGGCTTGCTCATATTTCCCAGCTTTAAAATATTTGTTGCCTTTGTTCTTTGCTGCTTGGGCTCTATCAAGAGGGCTCTGGGAAAAAAGATATATTCACCATTCATACATATTTTGAAAATACGAAAGGGCGGTCTTAATAAAACTTTAAAGTGTCCAAAACCACCTTATAGAAACTGAGATATGAAAACTAGGAGCTAAACAGCACCTTAAACCTAGGTTATGGGCGCAACAACAGAATGTCTAGGCACATTTTTTAATAACAAGAATACAAAGCTGAAAATGAATGAACTGCAGCTAAAATATTATGTTCATTTTTCACACACTCTAGTCCTTCCCCTGCCCCCCCCCCATATATTCTTAAGAGGGTCTCTTCTCCAGTCTTCAGAGAGTAGCTGGAAGGGGGGAGGCAGGAAAAAGTCCTCTTTTCCTTCCACTCTGCAATTTTAATCTGAAATCTTAGGCGCAGTGCTGTACCGAGCTAAGAAACTGCTCACACTAATGAAATTCCATAGCAAAATGCGCCTAGAAAAATGGGAGTTTCGAACATTGATGGGGGCTGATCACAAGAAAGCCACTATTTTATAAAGATGCTCCTTCTATAGGTAAACAAAATACAGCATTCAAAATGTGGCAAAGATTTAAACATTTTCCCCACCTTTATTTAGAGCAATCTATATATAGAACATCTTTAGAGGAGGCCTATATGAATCTCAGCTATGTATGGTTATAAGATGATGTGCATAAAAGGCTGCCACAGCTGCCAGCTGAGAGGAATGTTTAAAATATTTCCCTAGCTTATGAAAGATTTGTGGCGTAGATCTTGCTACCAATTTAAACATAAACATACATTAAACATACTCTATCACACTAAGATTATTATTTTAATAAAGAAAATAGAAGTAGAAGATAAGCCTCTTTTTATTACCAGCACAGGAAGGCAATATAGCTTACACATGTATCTCCTTTCAAGTCCAAGAGAATACACAACTTAAGAGAGAAGACTGTTATGGTCACTGAACATTCTGTGATGCTTCTTGCTTCCTAATAGTTATGAGTGACCAGTTGATACTTGCACAATGACAGCTAACAAGACAGCCTTCATGCTTTCCTGTTGACTTGGAACCTATGATAAGCCTTTGAAAGGCAACATTCCCCAACTAGAAAGGAGGCGCTAAGAGAAATTCGTGTTAGTTTGAACTTTAAATTTGGACTCCTAGAGAGGCAGACAAGAGAGCTGAGTTTAAGCTGGAGTTGACTAGAACTGGGTTCAGTCTTGGAGCTGAGTGAACTAGTTATTCTCTGGGAATCTCAGACATGACCAGCAGCTATATTACTAGCTTGCTTGCTTCCATAATGCTTTGCTTATTTTTTGTAAACTAAAAACCAAGTATTTATAGGATACCATGTATCTCTAGGGTTTTTTGGGTTTTTTGATAAATAAAACACTTAACTCTGTAGCACTGAACCTAGACAATTTTCTGCTCAAGGAAATGAGATGTGTGTTGAGGATGTTACTATGGACTTTTATTATTAAACTGCTCAATGTGCAACCAATGTGGTGACATAATTACATTCTCACTTGCAGCAATAACTAAGAATACATCTTCAAACACTATGAATTTTGTTTATTTCTAAGAGGTCAAGTGAAAGAATTGACTTCTTCAAAATTAATGTTTTTAAAATTAAGACTCCTAGTTCTAGGTGTATAACATATTTCAATGGTAAAATTTACATTATGGCCTCAATCCAAAGCTTTGTGGATTCCTTTGCAAACACAAGAACTTCAAACATGAAGCAGGCACAAGGCTGTATTGCATGACTTAGAAAATCATGTTGCTCACAATGGAGAATCCCTACAAGCATGCAAAATATCCTCTTAATTTCTACATTGAAAGAAAACACATCACAACAAAAATGTTAATAATTGAGACATTAGTTGCTAGCAGATGAAATCTGTACTTCCTGTACAAAACTGCTCAAGTTCCATAATAGAGACTTAATGTCATTTAGTCTTGCAAAGGCTGTTTGAATAGCACTTTATGATTACTACCTTGTCTCTCAAACACAAACTCCCTAAACGAGATAATGCAGAAGAGTATATTTGTTCATTTGTAAAGAAAACTATGGTAAAACCAAGCTGATAAAAAGGTTTGTGGTAAAAAGTAAACACTAAAGGAATGTGCATTGGTCTTCATTATTTTTCGATGTCACAAAGCTTATGAACAAGGCCTTTGTTTTTAGGGACAGTGCCTTCTCAAGCAGAATGAGGAATTTGCTGTCATTTAATGGGCATGATCTCAGTGAAGCCAACATATGACAAAAATTGACTAGAGATATATAAAGGACAAGTTTCAGCTTTTTCCTTACAGATGTATAATTAAAAACTGTCTTTCAAACAACACAGGCAATTTTTTATTCTTGTGGTCCAAGATCAGTACCAAAATGCCAGTGAAAAATAACTGGCACCAACCACCCATACCACAAAATGCCTCTCCAACAAAAATGCAGTGCTTGTCTCTATAAAATATTAAAAGCCTGAGATTTGGAATACCTTTGGCTAGAAAAAGATTTCCAAATTCTACACACCTACATCATTTGTTAAGAAGGATAGATGACTTGGGGACTTTTTAATATTTTCCATTCATTAATACTACAACAACAACAACAACAACAACAACAACAACAACATACAAATGCTATTAAACAACAACAACAACAACAACAACAACATACAAATGCTATTAAGCTGCCTAAACAATAGAAGATACTTATCCTATTTCACTTTAAAGAAAGGAATATATATAACTACTCATAAGATCAATAAGTTTTAAAAGTGCACTTTTAAAAATTTGCCATTAATTATTTAACCTGATATGGAAAGTGCTAATATTCATCCTCCAATGCTTGCAAAGAGAATGCAAGCATTTCAATTTCACAGGATTTCCTCAGATAGATTAAAAAATAAAATTCCAAGTTGGAAACAGAATTCAGCAACTGTTCACATCATGCAATCAGACTACACATTTTCAGGGCACAACAATGTAGGTAGAGCTACTTTGGGAGCTGTGCACCATGTAAAAAATAAAGCCCTTACTTTAAGCCATGCTATATATTCCTAATCCATGGCCTGGCATAATTGGCAATTAACAGCTCCCATCAAATGCAAGAGACTATATACATTTCATTCTAAGATTAGACTATCGAATGACTGCACTCTGCTTAGAAATCTCAGAGACACCAAGAACTTTCATTTTTATCTATAGGAACATTTGCTAAGACAGCAATAAGATGCCTCACACTACATTAAAACAAGAACTGTTTCCAATTAATGTATCTTCCTCATGAGTATTTTAATCTCTGCTTTTCCTAACTTGCACTGAATTACAGTGGTGCCTCGCAAGACGAAAAGAATCCGTTCCGCGATTCGCTTCGTCTAGCAGTTTTTTCGTCTTGCGAAGCAACCCCATTAGCGGCTAAGCGGATTAGCGCTATTAGCGGTTTAGCGGCTATTAAAGGATTAGCGGCTAAGCTGCTAAAAGGCTATTAACGGCTTAGCGGCTTAGAAAAAAGGGGGGGAGCGGAAAAAAATGGCAAGACTCTCAAGACATTTTCGTCTTGCAAAGCAAGCCCATAGGGAAATTCGTCTTGCGAAGCGCCTCCAAAACGGAAAACCCTTTCGTCTAGCGGGTTTTCAGTCTTGCGAAGCATTCGTCTTGCGGGGCACCACTGTACCTAGTAAGATTTAGAGAGGGCACTAATTCCCAAACTGTGTGGTCATAAGTGCTAAAGTGTGACTTGAAAAAAGTTTCGGCGCCTCAGACTAGGCCATGGGGAAAGACCCCATACAGCTTTAGCTGCCAGTATGTGAAATGAGATACCATCCTGAAGACAAAGATGCACTTGGATTTCCCAAAACAGTCATCAGTACAGATGGCAAGAGCATGGGAATCTCTGAAGCATTCATTACCACTGCCCAGAAAGCACACCTCCATGCTCTGGACACCCTGGGCAGTGACTTAATTAAGCACAGGGGGAAAGTAAGTCTCCACTATGATGCACTTTGAACTAGAGCATCCTGCAGTTACAAGGTATCTTTTGAATTTAAAAACAAATTTCCTCCTATTTTAATCAAAAGTTGTTTATGGAATCAAAAGTTTGAGAAATATTTACGTAAAATTTCAAAATATAGGTCTCTAAATCAAAGCTATTGCATTTTATTTCAAAGCAGTCTAGCTGAATCAGACCAAAGGCCCACTTAGTCCAGCATCCTGTTCTGTGACCAACTACATACCTATGAGAAGCCCACAATAAAGATATGAGAACAGCACTTGTGTTCCCGAGCAACTGCTAATCAGAGGCATACCACCTCTAAAACTGGATGTAATACTCAGCCACTGATAGCCTTATCATCCATAGATCTGTCTAACGCAATTTTAAAGTCATCCAAACCGATGGTCATAACTACCATCCTGTAGCAGAGAATCCTAGTTTAAATATGTGCTGTGTGAAGTACTTCTTTTTCTCTTGTCCTAAATCTTCCAACATGAGCTTCACTGGATGAGCCCTGGATTCGACTACGGTGGTACCTTGGTTGTCGAATGGCTTGGCTCCCAAACAAATCAGTTCCCGAACGCTGCAAGCCCACAAGTGAGTGTTCTGGTTTACGAACGTTTTTCAGAAGCCAAACATCCGACACGGCTTCTGATTGAGTGCAGGAAGTTCCTGCAGTCAAACAGACTCCTGGAACAGATTAAGTTCAACAACCAAGGTACCACTGTATTATGAAAGGTGAAGAATGTTCTTTTAGCCACATTCTCCACACAGTGCATCATTTTACACATCTCTATAATGTCTCTCCTTACCTGTCTTTTCTTCCAAACAGAGAAGCCCCAAATGTTATATAACTTTTTCTCATAGAGGAATTGCTCCAGGGCTTTGATTATCTGGTTGCACTTTTCTACATCACTTCCAGTTCTGCAATGCCCTTACTGAAGTCAGGTAACCAGAACTGTACAGTTCTGTACACCTATTTCAACAACTACTTATCCCTGTTTTAAGAACATAACAGACACAGGAGCACAAATTTTAGAATCTACATTACAAATAACTAGCCTGTGGCCCTCCAGATGTTGCTGGACTACAACTTCCATCATCCCTGACCCATTCAATATACTTGCTGGGAAGTGGAGCCCAATTACATCTGGACAGTCACAACCACTTAGCTGTCCCGATCTATATCCTCCAGATGGATAAAAATCAGTTCATAAATGCACTGGTTTTTCATGTGCTCAGAGCTCTTTCAAAGAAGAGCAGTAGGCATTATCTGCAAGAGGACTGTACCGCATGCATGACTACATACAGTGGTGCCTCGCAAGACGAAAAGAATCCGTTCCGTGAGTCTCTTCGTCTTGCAGTTTTTTCGTCTTGCGAAGCAAGCCCATTAGCGGCTTAGCGGATTAGAGCTATTAGCGGCTTAGCGGATCAGCTGTTAAGTGGCTTAGCGGCTTGGGAAAAAGGGGGGGGGGAGGAAAAAACCCCACACAGCCCTCACAGACAGTGTTCTTAATCCAAGCTGTTCATAAACCAAGCTGTTCTTAAACCAAGGTACCACTGTATATGACCAAAGAGACACGCTTAACACACTTGGAATGTCCTACACCTATAACAGTTAAGAGCTGCCTTGAGGAAGGGCTTTCAAAGGCATTTATACTCTTAAATCCAAACCTATGAAAATATATACTGTATCATCAAGTGGATCCCCCATCTCCCTGTGATGGAGTCTCATAACTGGATTCCCCACTTATTCCAGTAACAGCACTGAGTCTCACAATTGAGGGCTTTGTAAAGGCTAACTCAAGCTCCTATCCCAAGTCAATTACAAATTGGGACCAGACCCTGTCTGAGGTTTGGGTCCAATTTCTAACGGGCATAAAACCATCTCAGTCTTTCCACTACAGCAGGTTTTTCTCCAGCTTGCCAGGGCCAGCAGCAAGAGGCTAGAATCAATGGCGGGCTGGGGGATCAGCAACTGGAGACCGCAGGGTCGCCCCTGTAATTTACTGGGCACATTTGATCCTATTCTCCAACCGAAACAGAGCGGCTGCCAGATGCCCTCTGAAAGAGAGCGAATCGGGGAGGGCAGAGGAAACGAGGCCCATCACGCGCTACGTACATTTAACTCCAACGATCATTCCCGCCCAGCCAAAGGTGAGGAGGGATTGGCGGAGGCGACAATGGGCTGGGTGTCTTTGCCGCCAGCCCCTGGGAGGGGCCGCGCGGTCTGGCCCTCCGTGCTCCCCGAGAGAGGCCCTTCCACACCACCGAGGGCCGCTGGAACCCCAAGGAACCAGGTTGGGCTCCGGCACGTGAGCGGCCTCCCGCCGAGCGCGCGCGGCCGCCGCCTCCCAACGGTTTCGCCTCCCCAACGTTCCATTCCCAACGGCCGCCCTCGAGCCCCGTTCCTCTCAGCCTGTCACCCCAGCCCTTCTCACCATCTCGTCCCCGCTGGGGCCATCAGGGTGTCCAGCCCCTGAGCCGTCGGCGGGCCCCGGGCTGGCCCTTCCCTCGGGGGTCTTCCTCTCGCTCGCCCCTTTGCCTCCGCCCCGCGTGGCGCGCCTTCGCCGGCCCCACAGGTACAGGGCTCCGGCCCCCAGCAGCAGCGGCGCCCCCAGCGCCAAGGCCAGCTGCCAGCGCGGCATCCCCGAGCCGCTCCCGCCCCCGCTGGCCTCCACGGGCTTCGAGGCGGCCATGATCCCCCCGTAGCAGCAGCAGCAGCTACTGCCGCTGTTCCTCCGGCCGCCGCCGAATCAGCCCAGGAGAAAGGGAGAGCGAGGGGTCAACGGAAACGAGGGGCATAACGGGAAAGGAGGCCTATTAAAGCTTCCGCTCGCCGCGTTCCTTCCCATTACCAGCAAGTCCTAGGCTGCAGCGCCACCTGCTGGCCGGATGGAGCCGGCGCAGACAGGGCGGAGGAAGGAGGAACACCCGTCCGTCCACCTGCTGGCGGGAAGCGGTGTAAGCGGAGAATGCAGAATCGTAGAATTGCAGAGTAGGAAGGGACCCTAAGAATCACCTAGTCCAATTACTTGCAATGCAGGACTGTGCAGTCACGCAAGGGAATGTTACTGAAATTTCATTTCGTGCAGGGATGAAAAAATGTACATCTTGCTAACACATGACATCTTAGACATGTATGTATGTATGTATATAAATACATACGTATATATGCAAAACATATATGAATGCGAACATTTTTTACAATTATGAAATAAATCACATCAACAAACACCTCATTCAGACAATAAAATAATGAATATTTGTGGGGATCACATAAGCAACCTCTACTCCCATCTAATATACTCTAGTATGAAAACAGCCTATAATGGTGCATGGAAAACACTTTGCACAATCACATACCCACTCCCTACCCAGTAGGATTGGAACTTGGCAACTGGTGAGTACAGTGGTACCTTGGGTCACAAACACTTCAGGTTACAAACACTTTGGGTTACAGGCTCTGCTAAGCCGAAAGTAGTACCTTGGGTTAAGAACTTTACCTCAGGATGAGAAGAGAAATCACGCGGCGGTGGTGTGGTGGCAGCAGGAGGCCCCATTAGCTAAAGTGGTCCCTCAGGTTAAGAACGGTTTCAGGTTAAGAACAGATGTCCGGAACAAATTAAGTTTGTAACCAGAGGTACCACTGTACAAACTAAGAACTTCAAAAGAAGGCTACAACATGAAACTACTGAATTGCAGTTCATCAAGAGGTTCAATGCTCTCCTTTGTGGATTGAGTGGTGGGAAGTGTTAACTGGTGTACTAATGCCAGGGTGTTTGTGCTGACAACTTGTTTTACTTTGTGAAGGAACTGGGAACTGTACTCCTCACAGAGCACCCTTGACAAACTACAGTTCTCAGGATTCTCGGAGTGGGGGTGGTTGCATATGGTATGCAACAGCCTTATAGTTGTTTATATTATCTGACCTTAGGAAATATATTTAAATGTGCAGTGAATCCTATACTTACTATAAAAGCTACTTCTTTTCTTTCTAATTTTACTGTTGGTCTCCCACAGCATTCCAACTTCTACTTTTTGCTTGGAGATGACAAATTTGAAAAATATTTGTCTGGTGACGCTGGATTGTCTGGTACACCCACCAGAACAAGACAACTAAGTGACTGTTTTAAGACCAACATGGCTGCTCACCTGCAAACAAAATGCTTCCTGTGTTGCTTCCGCTTGTTTGACTGCAGCATTTAGTGGAGGGAGCACATTGCATTTTCCTCCCATTTTCTTGCCTGCAGAATGCAGTGGAGGAAGAAAAACAGGATTTGCCATTGCGGAAGAAGATGGGGCATGCTTGTTTGAACCTCTAGTTGGATGAGAAGGAGTTGTGGTTGACAAGGGTGCTGGTGCTTGTCTGGCTGATGTTTTCACTGGTGGGAGATGCACACTGAACATTGATGGTGGCTTTGCTGTTGGTCTTAATGGTGGAAGAGTAAAATCTGCCATTGCATATACTTCTGTGAAGCTCTCCTAAGAAGAAGAAGAAGATATCTCTCAGATTTTATTTTATAAAATCTGAATTCACTCTCTCTAGCCTCCTCCCCAGGAACTTTTTTTACATTATCAACAACTAAAAAGAAATCAGAAAATGTAAAGTATATATGACTGAGATAATAACCATAGCCCTATGGAGAATAAGTCTAATCCTTTTCTTTAAAGCTCACAATAGCCCTTACCATGTCCTGTTGCTATGGGCTTCATAAGTTAATCATCATTAATTAAGACATCCTGTTTCATGTTCATCCTAAACATCCCAGCAATTGATTTAATCTGATGGTCTCTTGAGGGAGGAAGCAGTCTGTTATAAATGTATATGGTTTCTTCACCAGACAGTGTGGTCAGATGAATGTTTTGCATGTTTATATACTAGACATATAGATTTCAAAAGTTTGTGTTTATATTTTTGTTTGTGTTTATATTTTCCACAGATGGACCACTTTTTCTGTTCTGGAAATATCAATTCATATATCATGAAACATAATTATAAGAGGAATAAATGTATAAACGCACATACAGTGGCAGATTGGAACCAGTCTTTGGTTGGCACAATGTAGTGTTAGCCAAATTCTAGAATCTTCCAAGGAGAGCCTTTTTGTATAGATGCAATGTGTAATTTGAATATTGGAAGCGAGAACATGTTATTTTGTACAGTCATTTAAGATCTATACTGTGCTAGTTCCTGAACATGGTCAATACATCAATTCTGCTTCCTGAAATTGCAAGCCAGATCTAAATCACAGCCTGAGCCTTGCAGGCATGTTATCATGGAAAGCTCTCCATTGGTATTGACAGCTGGTGCACTCAACAGCAAGACTATGAAGCAGGCGGCCCAGTTCTCTTGCCACCCTGCAGGGTGTGTGACATTGGGAATTTCTGTAATGGAAAGGTTAGAAACAAGTAGCAATTGTTAAAATAGATTACCAGGGCTTGGCTTGTACATATATAGACAAGACCAAGGGCAGCACTGGACTAATATATATTTGTTGGGTTGCTTTTAAGTGGTAGCATTTTCTAAATAGAAGGGACCAATTTGAAATTACAGCACTATTCCCTCATAGTTGTGTGGATATAATTCAGCAGTGCTGTTTCACATACATATTTCCCGTCTGTACATGGACTATGAAGAGGATGATGATCTTTCCTTTGCAAAATGGATGAGTAGTTTCTGGGGCCACAGTGTGACTGATGAAAGAGAGAGTAGAGCACAGAGGAAGCAGCAGACAAGATCGCTGAGTGAAAGGAGAGCCTCTCTTCCGGTAAGACCGTAAGTAGAGAATGTGAAGAGAAAGCAGAAAAATGGGAGAGAAAGGATCATGCCCTGTGGTTGTGTACTTCAGACCTACCTATGGTTGAATTATTGGATGGTGGTTTTATTTATTTTTTAAAAGTCCAATACTGTACATAGCAAGATGCGAATCCTAAATGCTTTTTAGCATCCATGTCAATACAGTAAATTTCCACAACCAGAGCTAATAAATAAAATATAGATGAAAATATTGTAGAACTCAAGCATGAGAATTGTTCAGGATTGAATGAAGAAAATGTTTTTATCCCATAAGACCTTGAGTCAAATTTGCACGGCCAGAATTAATGGACACGTTTTGTTTGTATGTATGAATCTGAGCTGATGGAAGAAAAGTCAGTATGAAGTTTGTTGTGAAAATACTCTGGTTTCTCTTCAGATCATATAAATCTTTCACTTTTACTAATGAAGTTCACTGTGAAATAGGAGGGTGCCTTAAGTTCCGCTCTGGCTGTGTTAGTTACTGTATTTTCAAATTTTGTTTATTTATTTGGAAGTTCAGAGTCTGCACAGAATTAGTGGGGAGCTGGGAAATTTCCCATAGCACATTGCAAATTCCATGGCTACATGAATTGCTCTAAAACAAGATCATCAAACACAGTCCCTTGTCTTTGTTTCCATAAGCATACCATCCCTTGCATGTAAAAGATCCTTGCAAGAGGGCATGATTAAATAACGTTGGGGCAGAGGAAGGTTTACCCCCCCCCCCATCCTTATAAATCTCCCCACAAGCCCCAACTAATTTAGTTTCAGTTGGATCAGAACTCTTTAACAGGTTAAAGAATCCTGAACGAGAGCAGGGGAGATTTGGGTGGGAAGAGGTGTGTCTCACAGCATGCGTCTTCTGACCACAAGCCACTCTCCCTTCTGTTTATCTTTTTCTCAGCTGACCTTGAAATAACCTCAGCATTCCCTAGATCCCGGAAGGCAATGAATATGCTCAGTCTCCATCAGGCTTTCTTTTGCAGAGGTTGTTTGGTTTTTTGTTTTAATTAAGAATATGTTTCTGTATACCAGCAGAGTCCTTTGGGTATACAAAACCTTTGGCTTTCTCTGTGGGTGGTCCAGTTCCACTGCCTTTCCAATAGGCATGGGATATCCAAGTTCATATTACCATATACGAGTGCAACAAAACATTATGATGTATCTCTGCCTCCTAACAGAGTTCCTGTGCATCAGCCAGCTATGGCCTTCCCTAGGACACCCATTCCATTCCACACACACCTTTGTTTTCTATTCTTTTCCAATTGATGCTCAACATTCTGTGGCTAGTGAGCATGCTCACTGGGGCTTTATATGGCTTTGGGTCCCTCAGGCTTAATTAAAAAAAAGGGGGGGGTTGTAGTTAGGATTCCTTCAAGCATGGTGATACCCCTGTCCCTGTTTCTCACTGTTTTGGCTCCTGTTTGAGGGTGTATGAGAATCACTAGGGGAAATGTTAATAAGTTACTTAACAAATTCACAAAATGATTACTGGTCAATTAAATTTGAAAATAGACAATGACTCTAGCTAAAATAAACACTTTATGTTTCCCCAAGTTGTTGCATTCACCTAACTTCACTAAGGATCGACACAAACTTTTGGATTCGCAGAAAGTGTGATGAGATGTGAATCACCAGGGGGAACACAGAGTTTTGAATCTGTTCCAACATGTGCCCAATTGACAGTTCACCATTCCACCCACTATCCATCCCACTTTTTCTATCTAATAGGAAGATTCCAGATAAATTCGGTACTGTGCTAGGGTACTTGGTATTTTCCATCTGGGGAGAACAGGGCAAGAAGAATGTGTGCATGTAAGAGTATTGGAGTCCACATAGGTTCACTTTCTGTGAGCAAAATTCCCGTTGGCTCTAAAATCTTGCTGAACAAATCCCAAAATTGTCACTAAAACAAATGATGTTCTACAAAGCTGTGCTTAAATTGCTAATGCAAAAGGTTAGGGAACAATTATATCTGTAGGTTTATTTTTAATGCATACAATGTGTGTGTGTGTGCTCGCGCGTGTGTGAGCATGTGTGAGAGAGAGAGAGAATATAAATATAATTCATTTAATTTACATCAAGAGTGACTACTAAAAAATGATATACAAATGCTTAAGGTATGTCATACTTAAAAACAATTCTGACACTATTTTTGAACATTTTAAAATATATTCATTACTCTGGTAAAAACCCAGCACCTGTGTCACCTTTTATGAGTAAAGGAAGTAGGGCATTTTCCAGTTCCAGTTTCCACACCATAACCCTATAACACTGCTACGGCATTATTTGTCAGCTAAGAACAGTATTAAAATGCAGCACTTAATATAGTAATATATTGTGAAGCAATGCTTTTCCCCATGGCAAAATCCTTATACAACAACCACTAAAGGTATTGTAAATATCAGCAAAGATCTCTTGCTACATTAATTAAAAGATTCTTGTTTGCTCTTTCTGTCCCTTCCAGATGAGCATGGCAACAAAATTACTGATGAATAACCTGTTAATTGCCTCTTGATTGGCCTCTCTTAATTGCTAGCTCTAAAGAAGGCTTTAATGACAGATTTCATCCTATTTTTAGAATGTTATTTTTATATAGAAACATAAATAAATCTATATACAAATGAAAAATCCATTGCCATGGTTAACAGGAAGCATTAAAAGAGCCGAATATATAAATTGGAAGATTTTAATTAAATGTGCATGAGTGCTAATAAGCTTCAATAGTACTTTTTCAGTCATCACTGAATAAACTTCAAAATCCACAAATCGAAAATGGAGGACAAAACAGACAACACTATAATGTACATATTTGTTCATGTGATTGTCTGGATTTTCCATAAAAAGTGCGGAACAAATGATAACAATTCTAGAGTAAAGTAAATGTGAAAACAACCCATTATATATGCAGTCCACTACTTTTTTCCTAGCCACAACCAACCAGATATCTCTGGGAGCTTACAAAATGGACATAAATGTCCCTAACATCAATTGTTCAGAGGTATACGTAATCTGAACATGGAAGTTTTATTTAGCTAGCGTGTCCAACATCTATAAATGCATCCTCCATGATTTTCAAAATCCTTTTTAGAGACCAGCGCTACAGCCTGTGGTAGTTAATTGTCATACTAAAAGTCTTTCATAGGATCAGTAGAGGGAAATGGGCCTCTCTTTATACCCACATTGTACTCTAATAACTAGATTATCTATTCTGTGAAATTACAGCATTTGTCCTCAGCCTCTTACCCTCTTTGGTTTTAGTTATAAATAATTCAGTTAAAGCTACTTGTCCATATCTGTAGTACCTTCTTTAAAATTATAACTTGCCTTTAAAACATCAGAAGATCTAGAATCTTTCAATTAACTCATTTACAACCCAATTCCTAAAGGAGTGCTTCTATTGATCAGATCAATATTCACTGCATAGTCACAGTGGGAACAATTCACTAAAAGCTTGTGACAGGAAATCATGTTCTTTGAATGGCTTTCCAGATACAGATACATGCATATAATTCCTATTTCATTATATCAGATAACCTCTCAAGTTGTTAGAGGTTTCTGTATTTCCTCCCCCCGCCACCCAAAAGCAAAATGGAATTCCCTGTGATTCCCTACAAACCATTGGCGATGGTGCCATCAATTTGTATTGGCCCTCAAGGGAATCTTGCATAAAATTGGCTGTTAGTGGCTTTGATTCCTGTATGTATGTTCTCCTAAAGCTGGGGCCTCCTGATGCTAGATTAGAAAAGGGAATTTAGAAACAGCTTGTATGATTAACATGATTAATTCTGTACTCCCCAGTCTCTGCTGGGTAACATAGCAGGATCCTGGGTTTCTCTCTCTCAGTAGCATGAAACGAACAAAGGTAAAGGTAAATGTACCCCTGCCTGTATGGGCCAGTCTTCCCAGACTCTAGTGTTGTGCGCCCATCTCACTCAAGAGGCCGGGGGCCAGCGCTGTCCGCAGACACTTCCGGGTCACGTGGCCAGTGTGACATCGCTGCTCTGGCGAGCCAGAGCCACACACGGAAACGCCGTTTACCTTCCCGCTTGTAAGCGGTCCCTATTTATCTACTTGCACCCGGGGGTGCTTTCGAACTGCTAGGTTGGCAGGCGAGGTAGGTACAATAGGGCAAGCACTGCTCTTTGGTGTCTCGTCACCACAACACAGTGGGCCCAAATTAAGGAAGGAGTTTATTAAAGCTAAGGCTGGGGTTACAAACAGGTTTTGGAAAATACAAAGGGCTCTTCTATCTAGTTTTTGAATATTCATCCTGATTTGCTTGCACAGAGCTTATGTGGAAATTAAATTATATCAACTATTTATTGAACATGTGTTCTGATCTTTTTATATAGTAATGTTATACAATATTGAGCATTCATCCTGATTTGCTTGTGGAGTGCTTATACCCCTTCCTGTTATTCATTCATTCCACACTTTTGGGTGCATTTCTCTCTCACTTTCCTTACTGCAAATAGTCCATTTCTTTGGGAAGTTTTTATAGCTGACATTAGTGAGCTTGCATCTATACTATATTACCCTCATTTGGACAGCTCCTATGAATTCCCAATACAGCAGCTACTGAAGGACCAACCTAACCTCCCAGTAAGAACTTTGTATCATTATCACAGAATGCTTTCTATCTGAATTGTTCTCATATTTTACCTGAACAACCCGAGAACTTTAGTATTAAATGTTGGAAGTTTTAAATCAATAAATAATGACTTTTTTAAAAGATGAATGTCATTGGATTCAGCTGTCACATAAAAACTATCCTTTTTCTCAAGCTTTGAGACATTTTGATCAAGGGTACTTACAGAACCAGATATAAAAACATTAGGAGAGAAAATACATATGGGAGGTAAATATTACAAACTAGAATGTTGCTCCTAGCCAGAAGTCCAAGACATCTGACAAAAATCCTGGCAGGAAATTCCTGTGGAAAGGCTTTCATTTGAATCCAATAGCTGGATGGCTGCAATAATCCATGAAAAAGGTACATAAGGAAATACTTCCAGTCAGATATCAGTCTATGGCCTCATCTGCACTGTACTTTTGAAGCAATATTATACCACTTCCTCCAAAGAAGCCCAGGAACTGTAGTTTGTTAAGGGTGCTGAGATGTGTTAGTAGATCCCAATTTCCCTCAGAGAGCTACAATTCCCAGAAATCCCTGGGAAAAGGGATGGACTATAAAACCACTCTGATGATACCACTTTCAATTTATAGTGCAGATGAGGCCTAAAGAGTTTTTCCCAATCTAGCATCTGAAGAACAACCAACCTCAAAGTATGCTTGGACATTGGGTAAGAAAGTAGCTGATTCCAGGTCCTTGAAAAATAATGAGTCCATTTCCACTCTGGCACAATATTGCTATGACTAAAGGTTGCGACCCTATATCCACTTACTTGGGAGTAAAACTCATTATATCCAATGCGACTTAATTCTGAGAAGGTACATATAGGATTGTGCTGTAAACCATTAGAAAGGGGATTTGGTTATCAGCCTTTAACTGTGCCACTAGATTTCTAAAAAAATGGCTACCTCCTAATTACCTAAAAGCAGCCAAGCAGGAATAATGCTGAAAAATAAAGATAAATGGCTGGTGCGGGGAGGGCAGTTACTTTCTTTTATTTGAACTCAGTGCGTGTCAATAAAAATATATTCCTTACACATAACAAATGAAACGATAAATAATATACATTTATCATTTATTTCATTATGTCAAGGCGGGTGACTAAAAACCGTGTTCATAAGGAAAGTATTATTTTGACTGCCCCACAGTTTGTAGCAACAGCCAGAGATCTACATCTCTTCAAGAATGTAGGCATGTGATTTAAAACACACACACATGTGTGTGTGTGTGACTTCATATAATGAATGAAATAGAGTAATAAAACCTATTTTGTGTTAAATTTCTGCATAAAGATTATTTTTATTTTTATTGCATAATGATTTTTTTTTTTACAGGCCAAGCTTTCTTCCATCCATATGACAAGGCTTCATGGTTCTACCAAGATCCCATCCTCAGGCCACCTAAAAGAACTGCAAGAAGATCAGGATACAAAATGCCATTGTCATATGAAGGCAAGCAAAAAATCCTCAAATGGTAATTCTCCCCAGGGGACAAGTGGACCAAACAGTAGATCAAACTCCATACAGGAATTTTCAGAATCCTTTGAGAAGCAACTGCATTTCAAAAACAAGCGCTCAGTTTCTTTGGTAAGTGCAACCGTTTGTATATGGTAGTCTAATTGAACAATGTGTTTAATTTTACGTAATTTATACTTTTCAAGTGGCGAAGTGAAACGGATATAAAAAGTGCTTAGCCCAACCACCACCACTTCCACTTTTATATCAATATGGAATAATTAGTTGGTCTGGGTTAGCCATGATGTCAGCTAGATTTGAATGGCTTCTCCAGCTATCTTGAGCTATTTTACTCAGCTGTCTGACAATGTAGTTGTGTTTCTTTAAAGGTCCCTATATTATATTTAAACATATAGTAAATCAATATGAAAAATACCGGTATTTAATAATTGGAACATTAACTCAGTTACCATATACGTGCCATAGACATATTATTAAATTAATTTTCAGTGCTCTTTTTCTTTCAGGAACCTGAAGGGATGAAAGAGAGGAGAGAAAGAGAAAAACTGCATATTCCCAAGAGCAGGTCTCATAAGAAAGCGGGAGAAAAGAAGGAGCCAAAGAGAGAGCAAGGTGAAGGAGAACACAACACGGAATTTGCAGCAGGGAAACATAGTTAATAATTTCCTGATACCCAGGAATAAACAGGAAATGTGTTTGCATCCATTAGGATAGACTGACTTTTTAAAGAAATGACAGTATAAAATAGATTCTGACACTTAGTTTTTATTCCCTAAAATTGCAAGCGTTATATAAGTAGAACAAAGCATAAATGTTAAAATTAAAATACTTTGTATTCCTTTGAAGCTGTTTGTATAGACTTGTTAAAAAACTGCTACATTCAATCAGAAACATTTATCTAACAAAAGTGAGCAATAAATTGTCAGACAACCATTCAATGTGTTAATTTACAAACACAAATATAAATATGAAAGGCTTGATAGTTGTGCTAAGCCATATGAAGATGGCTTTTGTTAAAGTTGGAAGCTGAGCAAAGATTCAGCAGTAGGCTCATGAAAGAAGAAGAATCATCCATACCTACTGACTACTGACTTGTGCTGCATGATTTTAAGTTTCATAGATAACAATACAGTGGCACCTCAGAAGTTGAATGGAATCCGTTCTGGAAGTCCCTTCGACTTCCAAAACGTTTGGAAACCAAGGCACAGCTTCCGATTGGCTGCAAGAAGGTCCTGCAGCCAATTGGAAGACACGTCGGACATTTGGGTTCCAAAGAACATTCACAAACCGGAACGCTCACTTCTGGGTTTGCGGCATTCGGGAGCAATAACAAGGTGTTCAGAATCCAAGGTACGACTGTATTGTAAACACCTGTATATAGTCATGTACTGTATGAAAACAAATTGAGAGTTATTCTGGATATTCCATGTCAAACCTTGTTCTTTTCTGTTTGTATAAAAGTAACACACATGTTTTAAATATTCACCCCAAACAAATGTATAAATAAAATTGCTTTGTATGTTTAAAATTCTATATAAAGGGAACCAAAACTTTACTGAAGCTATCTAAAGTCTAAAAAAACAACCTCTTGTTAGGTCACCTGTTACACTTCTTTTATTTCTTCCACATCTCTGTTGCCTCATTTCTTCTTTTTCTACCACATTCTCATACCCCTCTCCTGGAACAAACATATGTTTCCACTGCTATTCTCCTGTCTCGCCGATCACATTATGGTACCCCTTCCCAACAGTCTGTGGCACTTTCCAGAATTCATATTACTTTTAAATTCTAAACTTTTTTATATATATAAATCACCCAATGGGCTTGGGTCAAGGAGTAGTCTATGAAGCAGGAGTTGGGAATCTATTTCAGCCCAGGGGCTATATTCCCTTCTAGGCAACATGCCATAGGCCATAGACCACTGGGTAGTTGTGGCTAGAGGCAAAAGTGGTTGCAGTAGTGAATATAAAGTTAGCCTTTGTACTGTAGGTTAGCATTTGTGTGCACTCAACATACCCTACTCTATCCTCTCTTCAGACAAGCTCTATCCCCTTAACCATTTTGGTTGTTCTTTTCTGAACCTTTACCAGCTCTATACCGTAATATCCTTTTTGAGGTGTGGCAACTAGAACCGTACACATTTTTGTTTAATGCCATGATATTGGCAGTTTTATTTCCGGTTCCTTTCTTGACAATCCCTAGCACGGAATTCAGCTTTTTCACAGCTGCTGAATACTGGCATCTTCATCATTCAGCCTGGACAATGAGGTCCAGCTCCAAGGACCTTCTGGCGGTTCCCTCCCTGTGAGAAGTGAGGTTACAGGGAACCAGGCAGAGAGCTAGGATTAAGGGGATGGAGCAGCTCCTTTATGAGGAAAGTTTGCAGCAACTGAGACTTTTTAGTTTAGAGAAAAGGCAAGTGAGATGTGACATGATAGAAATTTATAAAACTATGCATGGCATGGAGAAAGTGAAGAAAGAATTTTTTTTTTTGCTCCCTCTCTCAGAACACTAGAACCTCTAGACATCTAATGAAGCTCAATATCTCCCAGATGCATAGTTCTGTGTGGGGTCTGCTGTGCACCCAGGTGCCCTCACACTATGCAGAGAAGAGAGCTACTTTTCTGAAGATAAAATCATAGAATCATGGAATCTAAGAGTTGGAAGAGAGTGACCAGGGTCATCTAGTCCAACCCCCTGCAATGCAGGAATCTCAGCTAAAGCATCCATGACAGATGACCATCCAACCTCTGCTTAGAAACCTCCAAGGAAGGAGAGTCCACAACCTCCCAAGGGAGTCTGTTCCACTGCCAAACAGCTCTTACTGTCAGAAAGTTTCCCCGCATGTTTAGTCAGGATCTCCTTTCTTGTAACTCGAAGCCATTGGTACAAGTCCTCCTCTCCAGAACAGCAGAAAACAAGCATGTTCTTTCTTCCGTGTGACAGCCCTTAAGTCTGGGAACTGTGTACACACATCTGAGCAGCTCTGCTCAATAACAAAGGCTAGTTCTGAGCAACATAAATTACTGGAGGAGAGATAGTATGTCAACGTCCTCTTTGTAAAGTACTGTATACACTCTAAACAAAAGTTTTAAGAGGACCAATACAGCATTTGTGTCTGGCTATTTGTCATACAGCAACAATAAATCTCTTTCAAAGACAGCATATTTTGATGTTGTTAGTACATCTCCAGAAATAATTTGTGCCATTTAACAGAAAACAATCCCGCCCCCCACCTACCTGGGATTCAATTTTGTGTATCTGCTGCTTAGTAGGTTTCTCCATTGTTCATAACAGGGGAGTGCATTGGTGTTTTGACTTGCCAATCACACAGATGTTCAGTAGGAGTCAGATTTTCCTCCACCACCATTTGCAGAAAATCTTCATTGCTCTTTATTCGTTGTTCATGATGTCCTTCCGTTTAAGGGCTAAGCAAAACAGGGAGGTTGGGGAGAAAACTGAAAAAGTAGTTATTTTCAGAATGGCATCCTTCCAAAAATACAAACATAAACAACGACAGCCACTAAGAATATATTAGTGAAAAAGATAGATATGTAATGTTTGGTAGATGATCAAGTGTTGCTTATGGTAAGCCATTTTACAAAAGCAGGAGACAAGAATACTGTAATGCAAAATCTTTATATAATGAATGTAATTTAATTAATGGTTCTTAATCTATTTCAACATGATCTTTCAAAAGCATTTGGTCAATGCAGCAATGAACATTACATCTATACTAAGGATTAAATCAAATAAATAGTGGATTTATGATCCACTTTTTGACTCGCATCCAAAGTCCACACAAAGTCTACGAGCAAACTATCCTGGAATGAGCTTTCTCACTGGGTGGTTTGGTTGGGAGTGGTAAGCAAGACTTTATCACACATCAGGTGCATATGTGTGACAAATGCATAGTAGATGTGTGGCAAACACATAGTAAAGTCTGTATTCATCTCATCTGTACCTAAGCCAATGATGTCCCTAATTACTTTGGAAAGCATGAAATCTCCAATGTACGGTATATCCATTTCTCTTAAAGAAAAGTTTGCAAAATTCATGTTCAAAGAGAAAAACAACCACTTTATCATTTTAATTGTCTGGCTCATGGTGTTATGACATGATGTTAATGAATTCATAATTAGTCATTAATGAAACATCAGAACTCAAAGCTGCATAACTTGTGTGTACTAAACATTACTTGGCAAACGACAGCAAGGAATAGTGGCGCCCGCCCTGTGGAACGCCCTTCCAGCAGATGTCAAAGCGATAAACAACTACCTGACATTCAGAAGACATCTTAAGGCAGCCCTGTTCAGGGAAGTTTTTAACGTGTGATATTTTACTGTATTTGTGGTTTTTATGGAAGCCGCCCAGAGTGGCTGGGGAGGCCCAGCCAGATGGGTGGGGTATAAATAATAAATTATTATTATTATTATTAAGGAATATGTTCCATTTTAACATTTCTTCTCCCAGATCTTTGCCTATTTAACAATCTATGGCCTTTTAAACTGGGGGAGGGGTGTATTGTTTCATTTGTTACTATGTTATATATTTTTGTGTTTTAATATTGTTAGCTGCCTTGTGATCCTTGGGAGAAGAGAAAAGATTTTGCCTGGTCCCTAAATATATGTAATGAATGCACCTGATGAGGCTCCTTTAAGATAACCAAAAGATGGTTGGTTGGTTTTTAGTACATTTCCAGAAGGCACGACCTAATTTTGAAGAATTTCTTGAGTGACTAATAAGATATGTCAAAGAATTACCGTACTTACACTGCTGGACATTTTTAGACCTTACAACCTACTGGGTGTGTATCGAGCAGTGTATCTTTGTAGACCAGGAAAAGGAAACGTTTTGCCACATTATGTTCAACTTTGTAATCTCCATATTTCAATGGGAAATAAATTAAGCTCCACTCTATTAAATTGTAAGCCACAATAATAATTCAGAAGACTCTGTAATCTCCATATTTCAATGGGAAATAAATTAAGCTCCACTCAATTCAGAAGACAGGTTGGTTCCTGAAAAATATCCAAAACTTATTCATGAAGTAGCCTATGTATGTCAAGCAGCCTGGTGAACCCAGAAATAGAACTGAGAAACTTTCTCTGGTCTTTTGGAATGAGAAAAATTCTCAGAGTTTATTTTCAAATAACGACTGAATCATGTTACTTGTTTTTTACCTCGAGGTTTTCAGCTGATTAAACAGTTTTAGTGTATATTTTGTAAGCTCCTGTTTTCAATGGGATGAATATGGCACATGGTAAGAAGTATTTACATTGGCATCTACCTGTGCATTGTCTTAGCCACATTCACATGCAGAATAGATGAGATTACCTTATTATTAAAACAGGTTTTGTCTGAAGTCTCTTTTCTCTGTAAGCCATCCTCATTGTTAAGAGTTGTTGAAACAGCCAAGTTATTGTCACATTTGTGATGAAGATCACAGGAGGCCTGCATCAGCAGAATTATTAACTCAGCAGTGATGTCATCATACAATGGACTAAGTCCACATCATCAGTATACAGTCAGAGCAGTAGCAAAGCACTTTCAATAGTTTTGGCTCTCCTGCCCCCCTCCAAAAAAAACCTGGGAGCAGCAGTTGGTTAAGGGTGTGGAGCTCTAATTTACAGAGTAGTTTAATAATCAATCCCTCTTCTGAGGGAACTTTGATAACTGTAGCTCTGTGAGGGAATAAGGGTCTCCTAACAACTTTCAGCACCCTTTACAAACCGTAGTGCCCAGGATTCTTTGAGGGAACTATAACTGTTAAATGTGACAAGATGCTTTTTTTTATAAAAAAATATTTTTTATTGAGTTTCTTTTCTTAGGTTCATAAACACAGGATAACAATAAGAAAGTGCAAGAAACAAATACAAAAAAAAAGTATTAGAAAACAAAAAAAGGTTATTTCTGTCCAACTTTCAATAGTTTTTTCAATATTCCAGGTGGACTTCCCCACATCCTCCAGACCCTGCGTTCTTTGCATTAAAAGTTTCAGCAATTTGTTACCTTGTTTCTTAACTTACTGTATCTTTCAGTTATTATGTTTCCGAATTCACAATCTCATATCCCAAACTTTGTACATTTAAAATTAACATAATAAAGTTGTTTCATATTACCACCTCTTTTTTCTTGTCTTAATTTTCAATTTACCTAATCAAGTTGCTAAAGCGAAAATTTCCTAATCGTGCATATTTCTTAACATTCATACAACTTATAATGTTTTTGCAAATAGTCCTTAAATTTTTTCCAGTCCTCTTCCATTGTTTCCTCTCCCAGATCTCGGATTCTGCCAGTCATTTCAGCCAGTTGCATATAGTCCATCAACTGCGTCTGCCACTCCTCCAACGTGGGTAGAGACAAGATGCTATTTTAAATGTATAGTGCAGATGTGGCCTAAAATGGCTTTTCTGGTCGGGTACAACAACCCTATGAGGTAGCTTAAGAGGCTGTGGCTGGCCCAAGGTCACCCAGTGAGCTTCATGACTGAGTGGGGATTTGAACCCTGATCTCCCAGGTCCTAGTCTGACACTCTATAACCACTACACCATACTGGCTTCCTAGAGTACTTCTGCTATGGGGCAGCTATGTAAATTAAGAAAGTAAAAAAATATGGGGAAAGCCAAATGTCACAGAGAAGGATCCGAAATAATTTTCTTGAAGCTTGACTTTGTTATATTCTGGATTGTTTTATTTTATGTAAACCAGTTTTTTCTTTAAATATACAGTGGTACCTCGGGTTAAGTACTTAATTTGTTCCGGAGGTCTGTTCTTAACCTGAAACTGTTCTTAACCTGAAGCGCCACTTTAGCTAATGGGGCCTCCTGCTGCTGCTGCACCACCGGAGCACGATTTCTGTTCTCATCCTGAAGCAAAGTTCTTAACCCGAGGTACTATTTCTGGGTTAGCGGAGTCTGTAACCTGAAGCGTATGTAACCTGAAGCGTATGTAACCCGAGGTACTACTGTAAAGCAGTATAGAAATAATAATAATAATAATAATAATAATAATAATAATAATAATAATAATAATTTATATAGCTGCATGCATATACTAAAAGCCCAGTCAGTACAGCATGAAACTCTTAATCTCAGGGTCATGGGTTCAAGCCCCACGTTGGGCAAAAATATTTTTGCATTACAGGGGGTTGGACTAGATGACTCTCAAGGTCCCTTCCCGCTCTTCAATTCTATTTCTAAATTTTGTATGTATTGCACACACAGAGAGAGAACATACAAAAGAAGATCATACTAAGTAGACCTAATGTAGTAAATATAAACTATTTTGGAAAAGTGTATTTGGGGAATTCGTCTCGGCATTTAGCGCTGAAAAGAGACAACACTAAACTAGATACACCAGTGATGTGACTTCTCCCTTCCTACATTCCAGTATGCAGGGATAAGGTTAATATCTGGGAATATAGGCAAGTGACTACCAGAGGACCACAAGTATGTGGGACAGGAGTAATTTATGCAGAGTTGCTCTTTTGGGTTATCTTCCCCTACTGCCCTTTCTAAGTCTGTCCCCCTGTATGCTCTGACAAGCAGGGCCGGTCCTACCATTGGGTAGGGTAACGCAGCTGTCTCAGGCGGCAGAGGCTGTGGGACAGGGAGAGGTGGCAAGTCAGAGCTGCCTGTATGCCCTGCAGCTTACCTTGAGCTAGTCTGCTGCCTCAAGTGCAGTGGAGGGCATTGTCCTGTCGCCAGCACTTGAAATAAGATTCAGCTGCCAGACCAGTCAGCTTCTGGAATGGGAGAAGGGTGTCATCTTGTTCTTTCCCAGGCAGCAAAATGTCTCGAGCTGGCATTGCTGACAAGGAGTTAATTACTTCCAGGCACTCATCTTTAAAGCTGTAAGTCTGGATCTTCTGCAGCAGATTTCTTACATAACTGCAGATAAGCAACTTTCTGTGACAGAATATGGCCTCCACCATAGACAGTCTCTGCTTGTGACCTACAGAATATGGCTCCAGCACACAGTGACATTTATTTCAATTGCTGTGGGATTTTTGAGTCACTCAGAAAGTCATTAAAACCTGAATGTTTTAATGGAGTTTCCCAAGTGCTGAAATGGCAAATGGGCTGCTTGGGAACCAGATCACAATGGACCTCTCTTTTGGTGACATAATTGATTTTTGTATATACCACCCTTTACTTCACAAAATCAAGGTGATTAAAGAGTGGGATTTTGTCTGCTTTACCAGGACACATTTATGTATGGAGTATGACCAGTTCTGAAGGAAGAGAGTCTAACTTGAAGGAGATATCACCACCACCATCTTTCTGCATGCTAATTCCGATTGAATTCCCCAAGTGTTGTTGCTTAAGTAGCCAAAACAGTATCAAGCAACCAGACATGAGAGCAGCACACCATCATCCTTAGGGCAGTGAGGTGTGCAGAAGTACAAAAAACAGTGTTTAGAAAAACTCTAAAGGAGGGGGAGGGAAACCCCACAAAGCAGTCCAATGAAGACTATGCTTGACTAGTGAACTGAGAATGCTGGCTGTGAAAAGAAAAAAATCTGGAAAAACTGGGTGCACACCACCACTCTCTGAGCACTGAGAGACTCTAGGGGTTCCAACACTTACCCAGGGTTCTGTTTCTTTGCAATGAAAGTCAGCTGAGACTCTGCTGTCTTTTAAGATATTTTATTTGAACACAACCTGAGCATAGGATGGAAGGGCTCACAGCATTAACACCCTCATAGATCTTGCTTCCCCTTGCTTTCAGGGAAGCCCCAAAGTCCAGCAAAGAGCAAACACGTCTCTCTCTCTCTCTCTTCTGCTTTATCTTCTTTCCAGCTCACTGCCCACAGCTTGGCTTCTACATACCAGCCAGATGAGATGGGTGGGGAAAGCCCTCACCCATTTGGCACACAGAACCAAAGCCATTTCCTTGAAAAAGGAACTGGTTTGGCAAGCTTGGTTTTATATACCTCTATGCCTAGAGATGAAGGAACCCAAGAATCGAAAGGAACCAGAGTATCACCCAGACTGACCCCACAAGCTTGTGTGCGTGCTTGCACACATACACACGTATATACATATATATGAAGGAACCCAACTGCTTTCTTGTCATCCAGCACCCACCCACCCACTCACTCACTTACTCTAAGCAGTCCCCTGTTTGAAAAGGGCAAACTCTGAAGGCTCCTCCACGACACAAATAGCACATTTTGCTCCAGGGACCCATTTGGGAGGAGCCATAGCTCAGTGGTAGACCATCTGCTGTGCACGTAGAATGTCCCAGCATATGCAGGTGGGACTGGGAAAGAACCCCTTTCTGAAACTCTGGCTAGCTGCTGCCAGTCTGTGTAGACAATGCTAAGCTAGACAGACTGCTGGTAGTACAAGGCAGCATCCTATGTTCCCTCTTATTTCCAATTTCCAGGAATGAACGTCTCATGCAGCCAAAATTACACCACCTATGCACAAGAGGGAGGTATTGGCACACTTGGTAAAACCATAAGGTCGGACTAGATGCCACTTGCTGTACCTTCCAAGTCTAGAATTCTGTGATTCTGTGCCAGCAATGATGACTTTTCCTGCTCCCTACCCCCACCATTGTGTGAAATCTTAACATTGTAAAATGCCAAACATTTGTTTGCCCATCGTTTGTAGCACACTGATGTTTATCAGATGGCACAGAGATGTATGGCTTTCCTGGTTTTCTGTTCCCCGTTTTGCTTTTCTACTGTTTCTCTTTAAAAACTACTTTTACAAAAAAGAGGAAGCGGAAGAAGAAGAAGTGTGAGGATATACTGCAAACAATAGGCTTACCAGCTGCAATAGGAGAGTCAAGCATACCAATTTCACACAGAAGCACATCATTGCTTACTTCAACTCGCCTGTGGAAACAACTCAGAGGCCATGAAAGAAGGAAGGGTAACAACAGGAAGATTTAAAGGAACTATTGGAAACTCAAGGCAGTAGAGATACTGTATACGTAAGATGATCAGAGTCCCACCGAACTTGAAGCATGGGAAGTCCCAACAAAAAATTATAATTTGGCAGAATATTTGGACTATATGATATGTATTTGTATAATTTGGAATATTTAATGTGATTTGATTGGATTGTTAAAATGGAAAATTTAATAAAAATTATTTTTTAAAAAAATTCTAATTACAACCAGGAAACAGAAGCCTCTGAGGATGATGGATTCAAGAAGAGAGAAGAGGTCACCCTTTCCCTGTGCTGGAGAATAAGGGCCAATTTTAATGGGGTCTTCTTCCTTTTGGGGCTGCCCAGCCCTGCAAAAACAGAAGCCTTTTAGTAATAACTGGAACCAAATACAGTAAAGGAATTGAATTTGCATCTATCAGGCCAGGGAGGTTTGCCAAACGATTGCTGCTTAAAGGGTCCTCCTGAAAAATCCAGAGGGCTGTGCTTTCTCTCTCTCCATTTCTTAAGACCAGCAGGAGTTCCTACAAAGGAAATAAATGGCTGTTCTTCTGGGACTCCCAAAAGTGCCCACAACGAGGGAGAGAACATCTTCGCTTGACTCTTGGTAGGAGAGCACCCCTCGTTTTCTCCTCCCAAGGCAGCAGTCCTCCGTGATTCCCAATCGGGCCAGTGGGCGCCAGTTGTGCCCATCTCGCCTGTGGGACAGTCTCTCCCCTTCCCTGCCTTTGGCCACCTCCTCTCAGTGCCACATCACTGCAGCCCTGAGGCAGTGCCCCTCTTACCCCAGCAGAGGGCGGCTGCAGGGAGGCGGGGAACTCTCTCGCAGACGGACGTCTCCTCCAGCCCATCCGCAGGCGAGAGGGGGTAGAAGGGGCCAATGGGAGGCGGGCGCGGAGGAGAGAGGGAGAAGGCGCCGGCTTGATTGTCCCAGGGGCGCCACTGGCCCGAAGAGGCGCAACTCTGGGCAGCGGGAGGAGGCGGGATGGGAGCGGGGAGGAGCCGCCGCGCGGATACATCTTTCCCGGACGACGATCGCCTCCAGCCTTTCGTAGCTGCTGCTGAGGAGGGATGAGGTCACCCACACGTCCGCATCCTTGAAAGTCGCCGGAGCGCCGCGGGTTAAATGATTCTCAAAAGTTCCCAATTGGGACAGTAAGGATCATTTTGCAAAAAAAGTTGCAAAGAAGCAGACCAAGCTCGGTAAGCCTTAGCCCCTGTATTTGCGTGGTTCTCTTCCCACCCACCCCCCGCCCCCGTTTCCACAGATTTGAGGGAGTGGATCTCTCCCGTCTGCTCCGGAGTGGATCTCTCCCGTCTGCTCCGGAGTGGATTTCTCCCGTCTGCTCGCTGTCCGATCCTGAGCACGTTCACGCCGCAAAAGTCTCCTTTCCTGAGTTTAGCGCTACTCGGGCAGTTCTGCGCTTACCTGGGAATAACTGGATTCCCATGGAGTTCTGAGTAGGAAAAGCATTTATATGTGATTTGCCGCGACGTCGACGCACGTCTTTGAGCATCTCTCGCTGGAAGCTTTCAGCTCAAGCCTTTCTCACATTCTAGCGGGACGTTCTCCTGCGCAAGTTCTGTCGGAATGAATGTTAAACGCCTTTCTCGCACCTTGGGCGCCGTTTGTTGGGGACTGTGCAGGAGAACTTCCCGCCGGCTGCTGTCTTTTTTACTGTGGCTCCTGGAAACTCGACTCCCTTCCCCGCTACACCGGAGTTTGCGGAATCTAGGGAGAGTGGTGTATAGAATAGTTTTTTCATATTTGCTGTTATTTGGCCTTCCTTCTATTCATTATATACTGTGGGGCTTGGTGGGAAACACTCAGTGTGCCTAAATAAATAGGGAAACTTGTTGAAGATTAACTAACGTGTTTTAGTTGCTCCTTTGCCTTCAAGACCAGTATGGGGTGTTTTTTTACAACAACAACAACAAGGATGTGATCTAACCATTTAAAAACAACAACACACATTTCATTATTCTGGTAGCACTGCAGATATTTTCAGCATGAGTCAAGTGTTGATGGCAACTGATCTATATGTAAATACAATACAGCATGTCACAAAATATTAGATACAGGTCTATAGCTTGCTTGTTCCTTTATATGCTAACCTGGGTTGTTATGACACACAGGAATGCTCCCAGTAATTGGAAACACCTTTTTTCCAATTGAAAATATGACCCCAAAATATTATCGCACCACAATAGGATATTTCAGCATAGTTTTTTTTTGTTACTGTTATTAAATCTTAACCTATAAAGCATGCTTTCTATATCAAAGGTGATTCTGCAAACCAATGTTTCCCCTTATGAAGTTCATAAAAGTAAGTCATGGAAGTCAAGAAAAGCTGCTACAACTTAGTTCCCTAAGACAGAATCGTCGCTGCCACAGCCATGCTGCCCAGTATGATTCAGATATTTCAGGTGGTAGAGAAAATGGTGAACAAAGTCTGTAAGATGAAAGATGGCTGTCTAATTCAAGGGATAAATTAATAGAAGTACTAAGTAATGTAGGCCTTCTGGGTCATGTCCTTGTTATGTACACCAGCCCCTAAGGAATGCTGTTGCATATTTTACTGTGGAGAATTATTGAATTGTGGAAGGGATCTTTCAGTTCATCTGCTCCAGGTGTGGGCAGCTGCAAAATGGTGGCTTAGGGGCCTGGGCATAGCCAGGATTTATGTTGGGGGCGCAGGATTTATGTTGGGGGTGTGTGCAGAACCAAGCTAACTGCAATGTGATTGTTCAGTTACTTAAGTATTTTTATTTATTTACTTGATTGGGGTGGGCAGCTGCCTAGGGGTGACATGCAAAATCGACCCCAGAGTTTCTGCAGATCAGGGATTCTTAAAGCTTTTCAGCATGTGTGTAGGGGGCCATTTTGTTG
The DNA here is from genome assembly GCF_964188315.1 of Podarcis muralis. Classification (NCBI taxonomy): domain Eukaryota; kingdom Metazoa; phylum Chordata; class Lepidosauria; order Squamata; family Lacertidae; genus Podarcis; species Podarcis muralis. The sequence continues at coordinate 35,160,519 of NC_135658.1, forward strand.
TTGCCATTGTTAAACTAATGGGAATCCGAAACCCCTTGCCAATCTACTGAAAATTCCTGAGGTATCACCAATTGTTGTAGATTTGTCTTCTGCCTGGCCCATGTCTAGCTGAACCAATCCTCTGCTTAAGGGAGGTTCAACAAGACAGGATATGCTACGGCGTCTCTGCTTAAATATACTAAGCCCATTTATCATCTCCAATACAAGGAACCCCCCCCCCCCATGATGCATAAGCAGCTCTCCAGCCATAATGCGCCACATGCTACAATTCTCTCTACTGGGGGCACCGAGTCTCGTACTCCATTCTAGATTTCTCTAGACAGCGCTGATGGGAATGGGGATAGTTTGCTTCAGTTGCAGGCTAGTAGTTCATACCCAACAGAGTTCCATGTGGTAGAAGAGGAAGAATGAAGTGATGGCTCTGTGCAAGAAGTCAAATTTCCCCAATAAGTCAAACCTTCCCATTGTCTTTTTCAAGAGAGTCGTTACATGCCTCTCATGTGTTGATATTTGGTTACCTTAGGTTTTACTCCTCTGTCACCAGAGGCACATGTGGCTTCCTGTCAAGCAACCCAGCCTCTTGCAAATTTCAACATTTGTTTAAAAAGCTTGCAATGTGCTTCCTTCCAGTGTATCTGGTTAGTGTGCATGTGCAGACTATCGTTTTCCACCTTTGCAACAGCAATGAAACAACAGAAATTGCCAACAGTGGAATCTTGACCAAGGTAACCCTGCAAAGAAAAAGAAAGAGCCGGGGTGGATTTGATTGAAATCAAATTGATTTAAATCATGATTTAAATCACTAGTCAGTAAGACTTGATTTAAATCATTTTTTTAACAGAAAGACCCATACTTGCTAGTATAATCTTAATATTTACAACCAGATGAAGGTTTCATTTTTGGAATAATAAATTTTCAGACTAGCTTTTACAATTATATCAAAAATTACTGATTTGGTTATACTATTAGAAATACATAGACAGATCATTATGAAATGATTGCTTATATTTAGACAACTTTTCTGCTGCTGGAAGGAGAAAAATAATCATTTCCTTAATAACAATTTAAACCATTTATTTAACTAAAACAATAACATTATAGCATATGTATCCATGTTTGTTAACTGATGTGGTTAAACGATTTTTTAAAAAACCCCACACACCTTAGACTGAGTTTTAGCACACATGAAAAAGTTAAAACAAATTTTTATTCCCTGATGAATAGCCTTTGGACTATAATGTAACTTAAATAGAAAACTGTCTTTAGAAAGATTTTTCCTCCAAAAGCGTTTTATTTTAAAAATCCAATTTAAATCCAAAAAAATCTGATTTAAATAATAATTAAAAAATCATTTTATTTTTTTAAAAATTAATCATTTATTTTTGTCCACCCTGGAAAGAGCATTGAAACTCAGCTGCACAAGCAGTATGCACACAAGTGGAGGTTAATGAAATAAAACAAATAGTTCTCTTTAACTGCTGACCAATAATAATAACATCAACAACAACAACAATTTATTATTTATATCCCGCCCATCTGGCTAGGTTTCCCCAGCCACTCTGGGCGGCTTCCAAAAAAGTATTAAAATACAGTAGTCTATTAAACATTAAAAGCTTCCCTAAAGAGGGCTGCCTTCAGATGTCTTCTAAAAGTCTGGTAGTTCTCTTTGACATCTGGTGGGAGGGCGTTCCACAGGGCAGGTGCCACTACCGAAAAGGCCCTCTGCCTGGTTCCTTGTAACTTGGCTTCTTGCAATGAGGGAACCGCCAGAAGGCCCTTAGTGTCCGGGCAGAACGATGGGGGTAGAGACGCTCCTTCAGGTATACTGGACCAAGGCCATTTAGGGCTTTAAAAGTCAGCACCAACACTTTGAATTCTGCTCGGAGACATACTGGGAGCCAATGTAGGTCTTTCAAGACCGGTGTTATGTGGTCTCAGCGGCTGCTCCCAGTCACCAGTCTAGCTGCCGCATTCTGGATTAATTGCAGTTTCCGGGTCACCTTCAAAGGTAGCCCCATGTAGAGCGCACTGCAGTAGTCCAAGCGGGAGATAACTAGAGCATGCACCACTCTGGCGAGACAGTCCGTGGGCAGGTAGGGTCTTAGTCCGCGTACCAGATGGAGCTGGTAGAAAGCTGCCCTGGAAACAGAATTAACCTGCGCCTCCATGGACAGCTGCGAGCCCAAAATGACTCCCAGGCTGTGCTCCTGGTCCTTCACTGGTTCTGATTTGAAAGAGAGTACATAGGGTGCCTCTGCTATAGGCGTCTAGTTAATTGAGATAATTGCTCAAATTAAAGCTGCACCATTCTCTGCTGTAGGAATGTAGGAAGTCAGTTCCACTGGCTAATAACAATTTGTACCTTAGACCCATTAAAGATGATCCATTGAGTTCTTCTTAAGAAGGTCCAGAGCGTGACTGCCCTCTCCATGTGTGCGTCTTGCACATCTTCAAATTCCATAAGAACATCCATTACCTGCCTGGAGGATCTTACAAAAAATGCACTGCAAGTTCAAAACAGGGTGAGACAAAACACCCCATAAATTAATAAAGTCAGCAACGTTTATTGCAGAGACAACCTTGGATATGATTCAATTCGCCGCTCATGTGATAGATACAAAAATGGTGGCATGCCAGGCTCTGTAGCTGAAACACTGAGAAGCACACACCCCATTCAAAGTGTATTCAGAGATGATGCATTGAAGGATATCCTAATAGAGTCTGAGACAAGAGGAAGGTGCTCATCACACAGACAGAGGGGGGAAAGTATTCAAAGTGACACACCTTATTCTCTATACCAGTCCTTTCGGAATTTCCAATACCAAGGGAAAATCCAGAAATTATAGACAAAACCTCAATGGCACAAACCTAAATACCCTGAGAAGCAGCATCCAGATAGGTTCCAGAATACCATGGAGAATACCAAGTCCCACACCAAGGAAACTGAATACAGTAAGGTTGGAGTCATCTTCAATATTTGTTCATGTGTTACAGCACGCAACCATGGATTGCTGGTCCTGAACGTGATAAAACATGGATACAGAATTCCTATCGACACCCCAATGCTTCCCTGCATTTCCTCCCAGTGGTCCTAGTCCTCATACAGAATGAGTTTTGTCCAACCACAGAGATGTAGTCAGGACAGAGGTGAGGGACCTTTTCCAGCTGACAGCCACATTCCCTTCTGGGGGCCATGTGCAAATGGGGGCAGGGCCTAGAGGCAAAAGTGGGTGGAGCAATAAATGGTAATTTTACATTTTGCACAGTAGGGTAGTTTCTGTCAGGAATCAAGCCTTTATCAGGAGAAACTGGCAACTCTCCCAGGCACCCGGCTTGATCTCCTGTTGACCTCCCTGTCTGCTTTCCCGGCAAGATCCAGGCAGAGGTCGCGATAGGCGGGTAGTTCCAAGGGTGGAACTGAAACAACAGGGGAGTGCTATATGTATAACAACTGTTTGTTTTCTTCTCTGGATCACGCTTTGCTCGCAGCGCACATTGATTCATATGGGGGAGTATGTTACGATATAGAAGCAATGTACCCGCGAGCTGCTGGTAGCTTGAAAGCAAAACATAATGGGAATGTTGGGACTGTTCCGTGGGAAACAGAGGGACAGTCTATACACAGTGTGAAGGACTGGAATTAGATCAGAATGTAACATTAGATCAGAATGTAACAGGAAGTACAGGAGGAGTCTCTCTCGACTGCCGGAATTTGAAGAGAGCAGTCATGTTTTTTGTAACGCTGCAAAGACAGAAATAAAGGCATGTAAATACGTTTCTGTCTATCTCTTTCCCCTGCTTGGGGGGCAGGAAAGAGGGGTGTGTTCTTCTCACGTATGAGAAGGATCGCCTATTGCGACCTCTGCCTGGATCTTGCTGGGGAAAAGCAGACAGGGAGGTCAACAGGAGATCAAGCCGGGAGCATGGGAGAGTTGCCAGTTTCTCCTGATAAAGGCTTGATTCCCGACAGTTTCTGCGCACACACACACACACACACACACACACTCCTTTGTATTCTCTATGGAGGCAAGCAGGAGACATTATCGGAATTCAGCCTGTCAAAAGCATTGAGAAAGGTGGAAAGCCTGGCCTGGGAGAGAAGGTGTGGTTTGAGGAGAATCCTGAGGGCCAAACGGAGAGACATGGAGGGCCGCATTTGGCTGGTGGGCTCAGGGTTCCCCACTCCTGTCCTAGGTAATATAAAGATCAGTTCATGCAACAACTATGAAGGACAAGCCAGTATGATCATAAAATAATTGTGAATTCTGCTGAGAAATACCACCTAACATAAAATCACTTGGTGAATTTCTTGCTGATCTGAGTTCCAGCTCATTCTTTTAACCACTGCCCTACCCCGCTTCCTGATTTCAATGAATAGGGATTGTGAAACATTTATGCACAGTCACAAAAGATTGTTCCAGTGTTTGATGTGCCCCTGAGCTTGGAGACAAGTCAAACATTGACAAATATATTTCCCCAAAAATAGTGATTCTTTTTCTCCTAAGGAAAGGTTACTGTAAAATATATGTTTCACAGTAACCTTTTATCAATGGTGTTAGAAGAAACACGCACACTATTTTTAGATAGATAACATTTATTTGTCAGAAGACAATATTATTCCATACAATATTTTTCCCCAATTCAGTTTTGGCTCCATATCTAAGAGGAAAGTTATTTCAAAACAAAACCCCTCATTATTTCTGTTCTACAGTGATTTAACACAGCACATTCTGTTTTTAAAGATGCCTGTACTGTAAGGTTCTGCCAATATTTACAAACCTGCTTGGATAGCCAGAAAATGAGAAGGAAAGTCTGAGAGACTTACTGGAGCCATCAGTTCCTTAAAAAGCACTTTTGTTGTCTGCCATTTTGAGTCTGACATCTTCTAAGGTTTACACAGCAAATGGCAAGGTCTTTTAATACCATAAACGAAGCTGGCACAGAAAAGGAACAAAGGGCACATATTACACCTTTTAACTTGTGCTATCAGTTTGATTCTTCCAGAGACTGGCGACCACAACATTTCCTTCAGATTGCTTGCATACACTTTCTCTCCTTCTGGCCCACAAATTTTGGCTGTTTCTGTGCCAGCACCCATTGCAGCCTTTGACACTTTACTTTCTACCTCATTGTTTCTTCTTGCACTGTACAGTACAAGCTGAGACTTTTGAGTTGTATCAGCGGCATGGTGCATAGTAAGAGGACAATTGTGGGGTTCCTTTTTAGGCTGTCCAGTCTGCTGGATATAGGAAGAGGAGGGTCATGGTGATAATGTGAGGCTACCTATTTGATCATCAGTTGTTCAACATTGCATAGATGAGTGTTGAGATGCCCTAATCCAGGTGCTCTACCTAACCAGGTGAGCACTGGGGAAAGTGCTCTAGTAGTAGTGGTCCACTGCTTAATAACAATTTATTTAACGAAAACAATATCATTATAGCATATGTATCCATGTTTGTTAACTAATGTGGTTAAACGATTTTTTTTATTAAAAAAAAAACTTAGGCTGAGTTTTAGCACACATGAAACAGTTAAAACAAATCCTTATTTCCTGATGAATAGCCTGTGGACCATAATGTAACTTAAATAGAAAACTATCTTTAGAAAGATTTTTTCTCCAAAAGCATTTTATTTTAAAAATCTGATTTAAATTTTAAAAAATCTGATTTAAATTTTTAAAAAATCAATTTTTTTGGATTATTATTATTTTTTAAATCATTGATTTTTATCCACCCTGCTTCCTTCTGAGTAAACACATATAGGACTGTGCTGCATGCCTGCAATGTTCTGCACATATATCTGGAAGTTAGCCACACACTTGGACTTACTTTCGAGTAAACATGCCTAAGATTACACCAACAGTCTTTTTGGGAGCAGGAAAAGCATGAACGTTGATCTTGTGATTTGTGCATGTTTATAAGCAAAATGGAATTTGTCTCAACATTTTTACCAGATTCTTATTCCTTCTTGAGCCCCATGTTTTTGTTTACTAAACATTGCAAAAATGTGCTGTTGTTCGTTTGAATTCATTGTAACTGCAATCATTATTATTATGGTTGCTAATTGCCTTGGTGATATCTCAAAACGACTTGCAAGATGCTTAAAGCACAGAATGACTTATCAAATATTTAACATCCAAATGCCATTGAACAGGCACAAAAAGAAAACGTCAAAATGACTAAAGGTGTTCATCATTCATAACTGCTTCCTGAATACAAGCTGTTTGTAGGCTCAGTGTATCAACTGGCTGCCTTTGATGTGTTGGCACAGGGGGCAGCTTTCCTGCCTAGTCTGTGCACCTGCAGTGCCTATTGTGACAAAGAATAAATTCAATGGCATTCAGAGAGATCAAAAACCAAGGAAAGGAGAGCTAGCTAGCAGAAAGAAAAGAAAAACATTGCTACATATAAAGACAACAGTAGTACAGTCAAACCTCGGATCCTGAGCATCTCCATTTTGGAACGTTTCGGCTCCCAAATGCTGAAAACCCAGAAGTGAGTGTTCCAGTATTTGAACATTTTTCGGAAGCTGAACATCTGACTCGGCTTCTGCTTGAGTGCAGGAAGCTCCTGCGACCAATCGGAAGCTGTGCCTCCGTTGTTGAACATTTCGGAAGCCGAACTGGCTTCTGGAACAAATTATGTTCAGCAACTAAGGTTTGATGGTATATCAATCAGGCAGACAAGCTTTGAAGTGTTCCCATTTCAACTTTCCAAATAAATGCCATTTGTGACTTAGGGATGGGGAACCTCAGACTCGGGAGTCAAATGCAACCTATCTGTGTGACCCTCGAAATTCCCCAAGCCTCACAAACATTCATGAGTCACACCCCTCAACTGTTCTGCTTTGCACCCTCGTTGAGTGTTTTTTGCCTAGCTGGAATGTGTCCTTGAATGCTAATAATGCTTCTTGCTTGGCTGGAGAGAGAATAGAGAAAGGCATGTGAAAGTGAAGAAACCAACCTGTTGCCTACTTTTGTGGCCTACTTTTGCCTCTGACCATGTCCGCCTCTGGCATGTGATGGGAGGGCGTCCAGACTGGAATGTGGGAACACGCACATCTTTTGGAGCTGAACATGCACACACATGTATTTTAGATTTTGCTTACCACTTCCCCAATGGGAAGGGGAAAACTCAAGTAAACAAATCAGTGAGTTTCTTCTAGTTTAACTAGTTTCCTCCCAGCCTTCATCAGCTAACACCTGGACCCAAAGACCAGCTCAAACAGAGAGGCCTCATACACCTTCTGAAAAGTGTGCTAGGTTGGACTTCCACAAATGTAGAGAGGAATTGGTAAATGGGGTTTGCAGCATATGCAGCAGGGGGTTTCAAGTTTTTGGAAGTAGGAATTTCCTTTCCTCAAGTAAAATGGTGCCTGTTAGTTTTATGTTGTTGACGTTTCTGTGGTTATCACAAGGTGAACATATATAAAATGGCTGTGGCGTCACCACAGCAAATATTCCCTTTCAGTTTAATCTTGGTTATAGTGAGGAGTGCCTTTGAACTTTGCTACTAATCTCCCCACTCTCCCTGCTTCAGATAAATCTGCAAATGTGTTCCTGGGCTAAAATAGTAAACTAACAGGGATGTATTTATGTTTTTTTGCTATTCTGGGTATTTACTGACAGGAAGAAGAAGAAAAGCCTGACCATTCAAAGCAAACCTAGATGTGAACCTTACAGAGTGTATGTTGGGTATGACTATTCAAGCCTGACCAAAGAAAATATTTGTTAAAGAGAAGGAATATATATCCTACATCAGCTGCTCCCCTAAATTAATCAAAATCAACGCAAATCTGAGGTTCTGCCCCCCTATTAAAAGCCTGCCCCCCAACAATAATCCTAGCTACACCCATGCTCAGGAGGGAGAATTATAAAAGGTTGGGGAACTGACAGAAAGTCCTACCTTGTTTCAGAACCAAAGCTTTAAGACCTAAGCTGTAACACCTCAGTGTTTATTTTAAGGAACAGAAGAAAATATAAGCTGCACATTTATCATCTTGTTCAGAAGCCTGTAACTACCACTGAATTTTACATATATATGCTTCTTGAAATAATTCCATCTCCTGGTGCACCTCTTGTTTTATTAACATTGTTGTAAAATAAAATCTTTTTCTTGTTTAACTTTCCCATGTCTCCAAGTGCAAACGTTTTCTTTTAAAAAAGCAAAAATTAGCCAGTCGTGAGAGAGGGCATATCTCACCAATACAGTCACAATTGTTTTTCAGGAGAGAAATTTGAATCTGGGTGGTGAATCAGCTGCTGTTGTGTTCCGCCGTAAAATAAATATTCATTTGCTTAGCTTTTCTTTTTTGCATGTTGCCTCTAAATATTGCCTCTTTGGTCTACCTGCAACTTTGCTGTGGGCGCTGCCTTTTCATAGGGACAATGGGTCCAACTATCAGGGTCAAGGGTAAATAGCTAGCGGCCATAAAGCAATAAAAGCGAAAAAATGCTGATTTTGACCCTGACAATCTTCGTTAAAGATTAACACTCAACCTGCATGTTCACAGACACTTTAATTGTGTTTATTTTCCATTTAACAAGCCATTTCCATGTTGTAACAATTTTCAAGGACCTGCTCAGCTCATTAGAAGCTTTAGGCTGCAGTCCAAAACACAGTTAGAGAACATGGGTTGTGGTGGAGGAGCTTAATGGAGCTGGGGGTGGGGCACCACAGCATCCACAGCCCTGCTGCTTATAGCAGCTGAAGGTGTTGGGGCCGGCAAATAGCTGCACCAGCCTAGGGCTTTCTGTAGGCCAGTCGAGACTGACAGGGGCTCTGGCTATGAAAATAAAATACAAAACCGAGCCTGGTACAAAGGGAATTTGGATCGCAGCGTTGAGGAGGGGTGGAAAGGAATCTGGAATCAGACTGTTTCAATGAGAAGTGCATATGCACATATCTTTTAATACAAGCTGAGATCCCTGCATTGCAGGGGGTTGGAGTAGATCCCCCTTGGGTTCCCTTCCAGCTTTACAATTCTATTATTCTAAGGGTGGAGAACCTGTGGCTCTCCAGGTGTTCTAGGACTTGCAACCTAGCACTGGCTATGCTGACTTGGGCTGGTGAGAGTAGGAGACCCAGCCACATCTGGTTCCCCAACCCTGCTCTAAAGGAGAGCTCAGATCTTCCAAGCATTATAACACTAGGCTCCCCACCATCCCCAAGGCTGCATCTGTCCAACATAATGAGGATCCACGTGACAAGCAAATGTAGTAAACGCTTCACTAAAGAACACTCTTTGACCGTATCTTTTTGTGCAGTAGGAAAAGATGGCAAATTTTAAAGGTCATGCACTTCCTGGGAGTTTCTTCCTTATCTTTGGCCTGTGGTGGTCTGTGAAATATCCACTGAAGTACCTCTGTCGAAGGAAAAAGAACGCTTCCATTGGTTCCAAGGCAGGATTTCATCGCTTAGAAATAGCAGAAGGCATAGCCAAAGCCTCCTTTGCCCTAATTGGTAAGTTGAAAATGGTTAGGATTGAGGATGTTTGGGTCTTCGTGAATAACAATACAAACCATGATTATTTTTAAAACAATATGCATTAATGGTAAAACAAATTGTAGTGTGGATTCTGTCTGTCATTGAATGGGAGAAGGGTCATAGCTCAGTGGCAGAACATCTTTTTTCTGTGTAGAAGGTCCCATGTTCAAAGTGAGCCTCCCTGGGGAGAGCATTCCACAAGTGGAGGGCTTCCACAGAAATGGCCCACTCTAATATTTCTGCCCACCAGACCTCACATAGAGGAGGTATACAAAGAAAGGCCTCGTATGATGATGACATGGTGTCAGGATGCTGTCAGTGGCTGCCGGCTGGTTGCCCAGGAAAGTATAAAGACAAGGAAAAGTTTCTTACAGTCTTTCTTTATTGCAAACTCTACAGAGAGAGGCTATAGAACCCAGCCGCTTGGATAATAGCATTGTCCCAAGTGAATCTCCACTCCCGGTCTCTCCCACTTTCTCATTCATCATTTTCATTGCCTCCTCTATGGGTGCCCTCCGTCTTCGAGCTCTTTGCTCTTCTACTTTTAAGGCTTGCTGGGTTCTGGAAGATGGACGGTCTGAATTCTTTCTAGGGACAACGTGTCAGCCAACTTCTGCTCTGGCTCTCCCATGATTTCCCAACTTTCCCCCTTATCTGCCTCTGAGCTGTGACCTCCCACAAACCCCTGTTGTAAATCTATATTGTCTTCCTCTTCCTCCTCCCTGGATGAGGTCTCCACCATTCCTCCTCTGCCCTGTCTCTGGGTTGGTTTATATGATGGTCCTTGAGGTATTACAGTCCTGAGCTATTTAAGGTTTTATAGGTCAAAACCAGCACTTTAAATTGAACCTGGATGCTAATTGGCAGCCAATGCAGTCGGGCCAAGATTGGTGTAATGTGCTCAAACTGTCTTCCCCTGGTGAACAACCTGGTCACTGAATTCTGTACCCGCTGAAGTTTCTGAACTACCTTCATCATGATCCAGTAATCTAACCTGGAAGTTACCACACCATAGACAACTGATGTTAGGCTATCCCTGTCCAGATAGGGGTGTAGCTGGGCCACCAGCCAAAGCTGATGGAAGGCACTTTTTGCTACCGAGGCCCCCTGAGCCTCAAACAACAGCAGTGGATCCATTCTGTGTACCCATTCCTTCAGAGGGAGTGGAACCCCATCAAGAGCAGGCAGCCTCCCATCCATCCAGTCTAGGGAACCACCCACTAACAGTGCCCCAGTCTTGTGTGGATTGAGCTTCAAGGTCATTGGCTCTCAACCAGTCCATTACCGGGATGGTGCCAAGTTTCCTTTTGGGGTTCATAGCTGTGGTTCCATATGCTTAATAGTGCTAAAGAAAGAAGATATGAAATGGAGTTGTGGGCAGTAGCACTGACAAGACCAAGTGGTATGCATAAAGGACTGACCTGAATTTTCAGCTGTTGCAAAATAAGCAAGGAGAAAGGCTGCCATTACCACAGTGATGCTAAAAGGCTTTAACTAGTCTTTAATCAAGCAATTGAATAAGAAGGTTGTTGACACAGTCTGCCGTTATTTCACACACAGGTATGATCGCCGAGCAGTTTGTTCCTGATGGGCCACATCTGAAGTTGTATAATTATGAAGAGAAACAATGGGATCACCTAATGAACTGGCAGCATGCAACCATGTATCTTTTCTATGGCATTTCAGGGCTGGTAGACATTGTGGTGCACAGCACTAATGTGTTACCAGTAGCCGTGGACAGGCTGATGCTTTCGATTGCTGTTTTTGTGGAAGGTGAGTTGACTGTATCATACTGTTAATGGAGGAAACTCTTCTCTGAACTCTTAACACAAAAATGAGAAGATAAAAGGTTATCAATTAGAGCAGTGCTCGCCAACCTGGTGCCCTCCAGATGTTTTGGACTGCAACACCCAATAAACCCTGCTTTGCCCTAGGTTGGTAAAAGCTGCATTAGGAAAATTACATCATATAGTCATGTATGAAAGGGTGCGACAAAGAGAGGCTGAAGGAAAGGTCAAGAATGAGAATTAATGGAGATGAAGAATGAACTTTCCATCTTTACTGTATTAGGCAGACTAAAGGCAGGATAGAAGAGTTAAAGATTTGGGGTTTGAAGTAGGGTTAAAGGCTCCTTATATTTTAAGTTAATTAAGCAGACACCACAGTGTGTATGTATACTGCGATCCCAAACATAACGCACTTATTGATGAGTGTGGCTCTCTGCTTTGCGTTAACAATATGTTTAGGATCACAGAAGCATGTACTTAGGGTTACCATATTTCCAAAATATTTAAAAAATAGGAAAGCACATATATGTACATGCATTTTTGTTTGTGAAATGAAAATACCTCAGCATTTAATGTAAATTATGTATACAAATATAATAAGAACAATACCTTTGGGGGGACACAACCAATATTTTTGTCCACATTTTATCGATCTGTTTGCTGCTGGTGTTCTGTAATCTGCCTTGTGATGAGTCTTGCCCTTTAAAGCAGAGTATAAATCATTCAGCAAATAAATAGAGGGAAAACGTGTACATCAAAACTTTCATAGTGGGATTCACGTTCATACTTCCCCCTACTCCTGCCATAACTGGGGGTTTGGGGGGGGGTGTTGAGCATATGGAGGGAAGATTTAATTTTTCCGTCTCTTGCCCAAGTCCTGATAAAAATCGCTTCCCCACTGAACTGCTTTGCTCTGTGTTGCCAGTTAAAATAGTCCCCAACACCTATTATTAGTTACAGAGAGGGAGCATGAACCTGACATGGTTGCTAATTAGTATCCCATCTAGTTTCTATTTTGGCCCTGAGCACCGCAGACTTGGGGAGTCCTGAGCTATCTCCCATCTAGTATCCAAGGGAGGTGGGATATTAGATTCTCCCTACAGAAATTCTAGGTACCTGAGCACTTCTTGACTTTTCTAAAATAATGCATGCATATACACATAGGTTACTTGAAACAAAACCAAAATATTACGGTTTGTAACAGAAAATTTGTTCAGTAAATTAATACGTGAAGCAAAAGTAGACCCTCTCATTTCTTTGTTACCAGGATTTCTCTTTTATTTCCACATCCACGGGCGACCTATGTTAGATTACCATGTTCATCAGTTACTTGTAGTGGCCGTCTTTGGAGGAGCTGCTTGCATCTTCTTGGAGGTCTTCTTCCGTGGTGTCATTGTCCTTGAGATGTTCCGAACCAGTCTTTGTATACTGCAGGGGAGCTGGCTCTGGCAGGTGAGCGAGTCTGTGTTTCCTGCCTTCGTAATCAGTTAATTCCCAGGAAAACTTTGATTTCAGGCCCAGCAGCAGCCAGCAATATCCTTAGGGAGATGATACCATTGCCCTACCCCCCATCTTCTGGTGTTCCTCTAATTACCAGGCAGTCACCATTGAAATTGGAGCTGATTATGTCACACTGGGGCATTGTGCTTTATTACATTGATGGCTGCCTGGTACTCAACAGAGAAGGCTGCCACCACCTTCCTCTTCATTCATCATCTTCTGCCTTCACAGGAAAGCCTTCTTTCTCATGCCTGCATTCAACAGAAACATACCGTATTTTTCGCTCTATAAGACGCACCAGACCACAAGACGCACCTAGTTTTTGGAGGAGGAAAACAAGAAGGAAAAAAAAATCTGAATCTCAGAAGCCAGAACAGCAAGAGGGATTGCTGCGCAGTGAAAGCAACAATCCCTCTTGCTGTTCTGGCTTCTGGGATAGCTGTGCAGCCTGCATTCGCTCCATAAGATGCACACACATTTCCCCTTACTTTTTAGGAGGGAAAAAGTGAGTCTTATAGAGCAAAAAATACGGTACTTAACTATTGCATTTATATCCCACCTTTTCTCCAAGGAGCTCAAGGTGGTCCACATGGTTTCCCCCCTCCTCATTTAATCCCCACAGCAACCCCTGTGAGGTTAGTTGGGCTGAGAGACAGTGAGTGGCCCAAGGTTACCCAGTGAGCTTCACAGCTGTGGAGATTTGAACTGGGGTCTCTCAGGTCCTGGTCCAAGACTCTTAACCACTACACCATGCCTCTGAGTCAGAGGAGGAGTCAGACCACCCAACCCAATAGGGATCCTATAAATCAGGCCCCATGCCTGGTCCACTCTGCAACAGGGATCTGGCCTGTCTGAGATACTTGTGGGGAGAAAATGAAAGGCTGTAAAACAACACTCTTGTGGGAGCAGCCCGGAAGATGAGATTGAAAAATGGGAAGGCTGGTCCTTAGATGGATAAGTTTGGAGCTGTTCATTTGTCTTTCAAATACTACACTTCAGATCAAACAGCTGCATTGTTTGTAACCAACCATTTCTCCTATTGAATAGAGGTGGCACAACAATGTACTCATTCTGGCAAACTTTCATATTTCTGGGATGGATTATATCTTGCCTCATTATTGAAGCCACTATTGCTTCAAAGCTCAGGGCAAGGGAGTTAAATGAAACTCTGAACTCTGCTGTTTTGTAAATCTTCTGTGTTTAGCTTTGTACATGCCACTTTGTTATGAGTTCCGTAGGCGCAGTACTGTTGTTTGAGAGTATATGTTATGACAAGGAAAACATCTAGGTGAAAAATAGAAAAGGTGCAGAGTTTGTTTGACGAATGGGAGAGTTCACAACAGCAGAACAAGTTTCAGAAGGGAAGGCAGCTCTCCCATTTGCAGTGCTTTCCATAAATAAGCTTAAATACAGTGGTACCTCAGGTCACATACGCTTCAGGTTACATACGCTTCAGGTTATAGATTCCGCTAACCCAGAAATAGTACCTTGGGTTAAGAACTTTGCTTCAGGATGAGAACAGAAATCATGCTCCAGCGGTGCGGTGGCAGTGGGAGGCCCCTTTAGCTAAAGTGGTGCTTCAGGTTAAGAACAGTTTCAGGTTAAGAACGGACCTCCAGAATGAATTAAGTACTTAACCCGAGGTACCACTGTAAATATGCTCAGTACCATAGAAAAATTCACCAATGCATTCTCTTCTCCAGGGTGTTCCTCTGTAGATTTGGGATTGAGACTTATCTTCTTTTACTTCTGCTTGTAAATTTCTATTTAAGAAGCATTTCAAAAATGTAACTGTGAAGTTACTTTCTTTGGGCTGGTGTTATTATAAAAATATAAGTGTGTGTCTTACATCTTTCAAAATATAGACCAATGATGCATCATTTTATAAAATTTCTCTTTAAAATCATAATACAATGTGAATTTTAACCCTTTAGTCCACATATACTCTCACTGTTCCATCTGTATATTATAACCAATTTTGTTTACCCATTTGACCATGCATTCTTTAATTAGTTCTTCTTATGTTTCAAATTTCAAGAAAACTTTATACATTTTTGCAATAACATAGCCATCATCTGCCAAATGTTCTTTTTTTGACACCACAGATTGGATTTGTACTTTATCCTCCAAGTGGGGGTCCAGAGTGGAACCAAACGGACCACAATAATATCATGTTCATCACCATGTGCTATTGCTGGCATTATGCATTTGCACTTCTAATAATGGCTTTGAATTACACTGTAATCAGCTGGTAAGTAGATCCCGAAGAGCTTCATTTAACTTGCCACTAAATGCTAGAGCGTTGTTCAACATAAGAAAACTCTCAGCTATGCAAAATTGGCTACTCCAGTTCTGGAGGAATGCGAAACTGCCATGGCCTCCATATTTCAGCCTGCAACCATTGGCACAACCCAAGTGGGCTTTGCTGTTTTCTCACAACCTTGCTAGGAAATAAGCAAAGTTCCTCCGTGTCATTTATGTAGCAGTGAACAATGTGCATTTCTTTTTCTTCTGAAAGAGGTAGCTGTCCGTTGAACTCTGTGAGGCTCTTTCCTGTAGTCTGTCTCTTCTCAAAGCTTAAGATCAGGGAAGACGCATGGACGTTTTGCTCATGGGTCTATTTGAAATGCCAGCACCCAGCCCTAGAATATTATATGGTTGGGTCCAGAGAAATGCCATTGAAAAGGATAGGAATGGCAGAGCGGTGCCCCTCACTGGCCCTCAGGTCAGTTGCGTCACTACTGCCTACCAGGAGGTAGAGGGTGAGGGATGAGGTCAGAATGGTGGAAATGGGCCAGCAGGAGCACATGCATCCTAGCCTCACAGTCCCCTCCCTCTCCCACTCTGCACCCTGTAAGCAGCAGTGACACAACTGACTAGAGATCAGGTGACTTCCAGCACCCATCACATTGCTGGAGGGTTATTTTCCTGCCTCTGCCAAGGGTTGAGGGACTCTGCTGAATGGCGCAGGTTGTGGTACAGGGGATTGAGGAGGGGATAGCTGACGATTGTGTAGAGCCACCATCCATGAGCACTTTAAAGTGTGACAAAACGTTGGTGAGTTGACATTGTTACTATGGTAATCCTGTATGAAATAGGCAGCTCCCCACTTGATTCCTACCCGGCTTAGAATATATGACAGGGATTTTGCAATTCATGTGCAAAGCACAAATATATATAAAAACTAAGGTAAGATTCCCAACTTCAATTAAAAATTATACGAAATGAAACATTTATTTTATTTTAATGAAATATTTCCAGTCTCTGATGTCACCAGATTATATTGGCCCACACCACAGGGAGAAAAGTCATTTAGTAATCAGCTGAGTGCCCTGGATCAGCTGATAATGGGGTTATTAACTATTGTACACAAATATCTTAAAAAGAGCAAAGCTACAGTGGTACCTCGGGTTACATACGCTTCAGGTTACAGACTCCACTAACCCAGAAATAATATCTCAGGTTAAGAACTTTGCTTCAGGATGAGAACAGAAATTGTGCAGCGGTGGCGTGGCAGCAGCGGGAGGCCCCATTAGCTAAAGTGGAGTTTCAGGTTAAGAAAAGTTTCAGGTTAAGAATGGACCTCTGGAACGAATTAAGTATGTAACCAGAGGTACCACTGTATATGTGAGTGTTTCAGAAGGCGTGCCCTCTCTGCATGGACATATATGATTTTGGGGTGAATTTTGCTTTAAATGACCCTCAAATATTGTTGAAGGCAGCTCATTCATTTGTGCACTTGAGAAAACTCTTCTACCTTTTAGAATAGTTGGATCCTGTAGATCCAACTATTATATATCCTGCCAGTGTATCAGGATATATAATTGGAAAACAGTTAAACCAGGAATATAAGTTTCTCATTCAGAAAGGCTCTTCTGCTGTTTGATATCAAATAGGTGTTGATTTCCTGACACCTAACCGGGTGAACATGTAGCTCAAATGGCTCTGCTTTGTTTTCCCCTCTCCAGGATAGTTCGCACAAAACTAAAACAAACTCCATCCATGGAAATTGGATTATTGAAAACATCTGAGCGAGACCAGGAATCGGAAGATGAGATCTAATTCAGCACAAATGTTTTCTTAAGGTTTAGCACCTATTCTTTCCACTTCTGAATTGTAATGGCGTCGTTTATCACATCATTAAGACTCTGCATTAACTTATGAAACTTCCATTAGTGCATCATTTATCCTTTGCTTGAAGTAGAAAGAGAATGTTTTGCTAATGAATAGGCTGGGGTGACATTGTCATGTGCAAATCAATCCAGACCATTATTATGGGGCTATTCTTTCATTGCTCTTGGGTAAACTGGGAGATTTCCACACATAGAAATCAAATGCAACCCTGCCGTTGCATAAAACTGATTGTATACACCTTAAAACCAAGCCAGTCATAAAATGCGCATATCTATTTTTAACTATAAAGAATAATTTGTTGTCTGTCCAAAGTGTATCTTGCAAATTTATATTTTTCAAAGTTATTGCTTTGTTTATTATTATTTATTATCGAGTACGATCTAATTGCATTAAAGGAAATACAAATCTAGTGGGGGGAAAAAAGTTAGTGTTGTGACTTAGGACACAATGGCATTCTTAAAATGCTGGATGATTGTAAGCACTATGTTAGACTTGTTACTTACCTTGTACCAGAGTCCATTTATCTAAATAAGGCATATATGCCTGCTGTATATCTTAGAGCCTTTGCTCTGAATTTATTCAGTGTGTGGTAGAGTTGGGTGAGAGGGTTCAAATTCCCACTTGACCATGAAACTTGACACACCTTGGAAAAGTCATTATGTCTCTGTGAGGCATGGGGAATATGAGGCCCTCCAGATGTTGTTGCACTCCATCTCCCATCAGCCACAGACAGCAAGGCCAATGATCATGTAAGATGGGAGTTGTAGTGCAGCAACCTCTACAGAGCCACAGGTTCACTATCCCTATACTCAAAGCAAACAGTGATTACTGTTTGGGAGAGGGATATGGCCGTGCTACCTCCCTCACTTGCAGATACCTCTTCCTGGAAGTAATACTCATTCCTTTTGAGTTTGCTTACTGGGAAAGCACCATTTAGAAGTATCCTTATTTGTGCCACGTTACTCAGTATGAAGCTATACTCAGGAAATACCGTATGACATTGCGTGCCTTTTAGCTTTCTTGTCAGTAAGTATATTATCGGCTGGGAATAGCGTATGTGGCAAGTGTGTCTAGAAGATTTAATAGGATGTACATATGTTTTGTTTAGGAAATCCAACTTTAAATGGCTCTTCTACCAATGGACAAGAGCATTTTAATTTCTACTTCATATGCACTTTCTAA
Source organism: Podarcis muralis (assembly GCF_964188315.1). NCBI lineage: Eukaryota > Metazoa > Chordata > Lepidosauria > Squamata > Lacertidae > Podarcis > Podarcis muralis. Next base: position 35,178,607 of record NC_135658.1, read on the forward strand.
ACACCAAAAGTTATTATTACAGCAATCTTTTGGTAGAGAGGAAGAAGAATTCTGTTTATCACGTAATCAATGAAGGATCCTTCAAGCTAGTGCAGCTACTTAAAATTATGAATAATAACTTGGTTTTAAATGTTGAAATAAATTGTTCCAGTTTACTTTGAAACAAGCAACATTTGTAGTCTTGATTTTTTTTTTTTACTCTTTCGTTGAGTTCCGTTGTTAGTCCACTTGCACTAAGGTTCTGGACATATATCTATCCTTCAGCCAACAGAGCCTCTGTTTTCAATGGGTATTTATTACCAAATATATGTGCATAGGATTTCAGCATTAGATGCAGTGAAGTACAGTGGTACCTCGGGTTACATATGCTTCAGATTACATACGCTTCAGGTTACAGACTCTGCTAACCCAGAAATAGTGCTTCAGGTTAAGAACTTTGCTTCTGGATGAGAACAGAAATCGTGCTCCGGCGGCGCGGCAGCAGCAGCAGGCCCTATTAGCTAAAGTGGTGCTTCAGGTTAAGAACAGTTTCAGGCTAAGTACGGACCTCCGGAATGAATTAAGTACTTAACCCGAGGTACCACTGTAAACTGCAAATTATGATTTTTATTTGAGGTGTGCGGTTGCAATTATGAGAATGGCTTAAGTCCACACACGTGGCTTTAGTCTTCCGCTTTTCATATGTATATCCCTGTTACTCATCCACAGCATTGAACAATGAGAAAATGCTTCCATGCTGTGTGTTTTGGCCCTTCAAAAACTATTTCTCCATCTTCCACAACCTTTTTCCATGTGAGGATATGTGCAGCAGGTCTGTACCTGCTCATGTGACTTACACAGGAAGATTGCAAGAGCAAACATTATCTGCCCTTAGTTATCATGTTTCAAAATGAGCACAATGGAGCCTTGCTTTTTGGGTGTGTGGGAGAAGACTTCTATCTTAATTTGGTGGGTTTCTATTTTTTTAAAAAAATATATTGTTGTTATTATTATCATCATCATCACAGAGTATTAAGGGACCCTGATTGTCTTCCAGTCCAACCCCTGCAATGCAAGAATCTCAACCAAAAAAATCTCCAAGCAACTTACATTTAAAAAAACAAACATACATACATTATGCCTTTAAAAAAAATCACAGCATTAACATTTTCATTCAAAGACCACAATTCATATAGACAGTGCTTTTTTCTAAAAAAAATAAAAATGTTTAGGGGTACTCTCATTTTGACTCAAGAAAAATCACCATTTTATTGTTCAAATGGGGAAAAATAAATACAGTAAAGGGACAAAAGTACAAAGAACATGCATTACATGAGGAAAGAAATGAAGCCGCCATCGGAGGTGGTAACAACAAAACTGACCAATCACCGTGCTAGATTCCAACTCCTACTTCACACATTAAACGCTCGCTTCCGTCCGAGACTCGGGAAACACTGTGACAGAAAATGAGTGCTAGAGATGAAACTAAATTTTTCCCCCTTTAGTTTCTTCTCCCCTTAGATTCACAAAATGTTTAGGGGTATGCGTACCCCTATGTCCCCCCAGAAAAAAGCACTGCATATAGATATGCACATGTACAAACACCTGCTCCTCAATAACAGCCACTCACCAAAAACATCCATACCACATATGAGAAATCACCCACCTAAAAATAAAAATCTGATAAGCTTCCAAAACAGCAGTGACTGGATGTATAATGATTTCCTTTTATGTACTGGATTTTCTGTGGTAAGAGGAAATCCAAATTAAATATTAAAGCACCATAGTTAAAGGCCCATTTCTTCAGATACACTTTTCAGAATTTTAATGATGTAAACATTCATGTTATTAGTATTTTTAGTGCAAGCTGATAACAAGCCACATCATGCTAGGAGAAAACCAGTGGTTGCGTCTTCATCCAAAGCTTGATCAGTCCGCGCTGGTCATGGGATCGAGATGGCTCTGGTTGCCCTAACAGATGATCTTCGTAGACAGCTGGATCGAGGCGGGTCAGGGCTGCTGATTCTTCTAGATCTGTCAGCAGCTTTCGACATGGTTGATCACAAACTCCTGGACCACCGCCTTGCCGACGTGGGGATCCAGGGCACAATCCTTCAATCGCTGCACTTGTTTCTCTCTGGTCAGGGACAGAGGGTGGCGCTTGGGGGGGAATTGTCATCGCGCTACTCCTTGGTGTGTGGAGTACCTCAGGGTGCGATACTCTCTCCGATGCTTTTCAACATCTTTATGCGCCCCCTCGCCCAGCTTGTCCGGAGTTTTGGGCTGGGTTGCCATCAGTATGCCGATGACACCCAACTCTATCTGTTGATGGATGGCCATCCTGACTCGGCCCCAGACACACTGACCAGATGTTTGGAAGCTGTGGCTGGATGGTTACGTGGGAGCCGGTTGAAGCTAAATCCTTCGAAGACAGAGGTCCTGTGGCTGGGACAGGACAATATGGGATTGGGGGGCAACTCCCATCTCTTGCAGGGGCACAATTAGTGCCAGCACCGTCCGTTAAGAGTTTGGGTGTAATCTTCGACACCTCTCTTTCCATGGAGGCGCAGATTGCAGCTATAACAAAGGCGGCATTTTTCCATCTCCACCAAGCTAAGGAGTTGGCTCCTTACCTCTCTCGCCCTGACCTAGCCACTGTGATCCACGCGACGGTCACCTCCAGACTGGATTATTGTAGCTCGCTCTACATGGGGCTGCCCTTGAGACTGACCCAGAAACTCCAGCGGGTGCAGAATGCTGCAGCGAGACTCCTTACGGGGTCTTCGCTGCGAGATCACATTCACCCGGTGCTATACCAGCTGCACTGGCTCCCGGTGGAGTACAGGATCAGGTTTAAGGTGCTGGTTTTAACCTTTAAAGCCCTATACGGCCTAGGACCCTCGTACCTACAGGACCGCCTCTCCTGGTATGCCCCACAGAGAAACTTACGGTCTTCAAATAAAAACAACTTGAAGGTCCCGGGCCACAGAGAAGTTAGGCTGGCCTCAACTAGAGCCAGGGCTTTTTTGGCTGTGGCTCCGATCTGGTAGAACACTCTGTCACAAGAGACTAGTGTCCTGCGGGACTTGACATCTTTCCGCAGGGCCTGCAAGACAGAGCTGTTCCACCAGGCCTTTGGCCAGGGCACAGCCTGACTCCCTCCTCGGCAATCTTCGCGGAGCTCTGGCCCAATGGTTGCCAGTGGCTTGATTTGAATTAATTTTATAATGAATGGTTTTAGAGTGTTGTTGTGCTGTACTTTTGTACTGTTTTATTGTTGTTAGCTGCCATGAGCCCGGCTTCGGCTGGGGAGGGCGGGATATAAATAAAATTTATTATGATTATTATTAATATATTTGTGGCCAACTTATTGTGGGGCAGACCACTTTAACTGCCATAGCCTTTGAAATATACTCGGAGTCACGTACAGTAGTGATTTCATGCTCTTTATTGCAGCTCGTGAAACAGTGAATGAATTTTCCCTAAACCTCTGGCTTTATATACATTATTTACACAATGGGTCCCATCTGATTGGCTGATTCTGCTTCCCTCCTGGAGCCTGATTGGGCTGCTCCTGCAGGCCAATCAGTTATTACATTCTGGGATCCTACCTGCCTAATAGGCTGATTGACTTCCTCCTGGGGCCTGATTGGACTGCTTCTGCAGTTTGTTGTATTCTAAGATCCTACCTGCCTATTGTTCTAGGATCCAAGCTTAGTACATAACACCCTTCTTCGAAGAATCATGGGAATGGTGGTTCATTGAAATACTGAGAATTCTCAGAGGTTCTCCCATTCCCTCTGAACTACAACCAAAGTTTTCTGGGAAGATGGGATGGCTGTTAAAACTAATGCTTTAGAGAAGCTACGCCCTTGCATCCCTCCAGATATTACAACTCCCATTGGCCACAAGCTAACATGACCGATGAACGAAGTTGTAGTCCAACAGCACCTTGAGTGTTATAGGTTCTCCATCCCTGCCTTGGTGGATCTAAGTGGTTTCCAGTGTGGGAACATCTTGCAGGCAGGGAGCTCCATATTCATAGCCAAATTCAAGGAGGAGAGGGCTATTGATGGCTCCTAGCCATGATGGCTGTGTTCTGTCTCCATGGTGGGAGACAGACAGTAATGTTTCTGAATGCCAGTTGCTGGAATTCAGCTTTTCTGCTCAAATACCCACATGCAGGTTTCTTATGGGCTTCTGTGAGAACAGGATGTTAGACTAGATGGGTTGTTGACCTGATCCAGTGGGCTTTTCCTATGTTCTTACATGTTCCCAAGCCATTTTAACTGGGGTTCCATTGTGTATGGAAGCCCCAGGAAGGAAAAGAGCTGCATTTGAATGTGGTTGATCTGTCCTTCCAATTCAGTGCTTTCAAATCTCTTGGAACAGGCTCACTGGCTAAAGCAATGCTTTCAAGACCATTGGCCCCACCTCCCCAGCACAACTGGCTAACAAAAATGAACATTAAATGCGTTTAGTATGAAGCTTGCTGTTAAGGAATGAAAAGGTAAATGTTATTGCATGGATTTAATTACCTTAGTGCTTTTCCATAGCACTAAATGTCCTGCTTCTGAAAGCACTTTCTTGCAGTTTCCAAGGGTGGAGCGGGCAGTCTTCTGCTAGCTGTGAAATCAAACCTAGTGTTAATACAGGCATTAATATTTGATGTGGAACTTGAACCTCCAGATTTAGGAAAATAAATGTACTGGTGAAAGTAATTATGGCATGCCTGCCCTAAACACATTTACTTAGAGCGTAAGTGAGATACAGATCAAGTTGGGGGCAAGAATGGATCCCTCCATAAGCATGGAAGCACACCAATGGTTTTGTTATAGCATGATATGACTTGATATCAGTTTACAGTAAAATGCAGACAACATTCATGTTTCTGTTATTAACTGACTGATAAGAACAGCTGAAAAAGTGGGCTTTTAATTATGACTCACCTAATGGCCCTTGGATGTTGTTGCTCTCCATCTCCTATCATCTCCATTCAGCATGGCCAGTGGTCAAAGATGATGGGATTTGTAGTCCAACAACATTTGGAGGGCCACAGAATCACCATCCTGACTCAACAAACAAACAAGCAAGCCAGGCTAGAGTGTTTTCTAATAAATTTATTGTGGCATAATCTTCCATAGATTAGAACCCACAGATCAGATACATGAGGCGTTACCCTCTAGTCTCAGTCTCTCTCTCTCTCTCTCTCTCTCTCTCTCTCTCTCTCTCTCTCTCTTTCTTTCTCTCTCTTTCTCTGTGTGTATGTGTGTGTTACACATAGAGACAAAGAGAGAATGGAACTAAATGGCCATGAAATGGGGGGGGGGGAGAGTTTCTGAAAATTATTTTTAAAGTAATGGGATTGTGCGCCCCACCACTAACTGGGGATAACGCTATTGTCCTAGCTTTGTTTCTGAAGAAGTGAACTATGGTTCACAAAAGATGGTGCCCACAATAAATAAGTTGTTCTTTATGGTGCCACAATTAAAAAAAAAATTTTTTTTTGCCGTTTTTGCTGCAAAAGTTTTCTGCTCTGGAAGCTGATTTCACAACAACACAAACCCTGAGAAATGGGTTTATAACAACATAATAAAATTTCGTGCTTGTGATATGTTTATTATTGTTGAGAGAGAGAGATGATGGGGCACTTGTAAATCTTCATTTGTATTGGCTGTGCTCAAGTCTGGGATGTATGGAGTGTTAGGGGAAGGGTAGTACTTCTGATGGGTGACACGCCATGTTTCTGTTGGGGTAGTTTGGTGCCCACTCAGCTCTCACCTGTGGCTTCTAGAAACTGTCAGCATGTGACAGCAGCCACACCCTAGGAAATGGCTTCAACTGGGTGGCTAAACAAGATGAGGGTAGCTGATGGGTCTCGGTCCCTTAGTGCATTAGAGACTTCCCCTGCATGTGAAGACAGGTTCTAGCAGATTGAGCAGACGAGACCAATAGTGGGTCCAACGGTCAAGAAAGTGGTTTCTGCACATGCTGTAGAAGGAAGTGAGGGGCTCATGTGGCTTGTCACCTTGGGAAGGTAGCCCATCTAGGAGAAGGAAAACTCTGATCCTAAACCTCTGCTGCCTTGCAGGATGTCTTTGAGACAAGAAAAGGCTAAAGCATAAACCCTATGCAAATCTGGAGTAGAGTCCCGAAGACAGTTGGATGGTGCCTTGTAGGCCTCCTTCCAGCAACTCCTGCAGCCAAGCTGGTGCCAAACTTAATGCTCTACTTTCCTTTGGATCACATCAGTGGGGCTGAGAGGGGAGCCTTGCTGTCTGGGCAGCTCAGGACCTCATTGCCCAGGCTTGTGCCCAGGTATACAAAGAGGTAACTTCAGTGCTGCCAATGCAGCAAAAACAATGTGAGAGGCAGCAGTTACAAGTTACAGGTTGCTGCAACCACAGCAGGCGCTGTGATTCCCCAGCAATATGACTTCATCCCCAGAGGCATACTTTATTCTCTCTTGAGGCAGACGGGGGCCAACAACAACTCAAGTCTCCTCTCTTGTATTTTGATAGTGGCATCCATGTTTATATAGCACACCACTGCATAGGCATGCAAACACTTCTTTGCTTTAATTCCCCCCCCCAAGTGGATGCTTCCCCACTGTTCCATGTGGGTGCTTATGTAGCCCTTTAAAAGAAAAGAAGAAGTGGTGAGCTCCAGGGGCGGAGGAAGGGTGGGTGTGCAGTGGGTGTGGTCCTCCCCAGGTGTCACCACTGAGGGGGTGACAAAATGCCAGGCGGCACTCACCACAGGGCCTGCAGCACGCCCAAGCCACGCGTCTCTCCTGGGAGAGACACAGTGGCTTGGGAGCGGGCAGGCTCCGCACTGCCCAAACAGTCTACCTGCTGCCTCCCCCCCTCCAGCTGTAGGGCGGCTGAGTGGGAGGAAGCAGGCAGACTCTGGAGGCCCCGCGATGCGCCACCCCCTCCCCCCTATGGGCAGTTCACTCCGCACCTGGGCACACCGCCCCAGGAGCCCGAATGGCTTCCTCCGCCACTGAGCTGCTCTGCTGTTCTGCAGCAATGTCCGTTAAATGTGACATCAAATTTCTTCGCCATCCCGGCTCACTGTATTTGTGTACAATCAGGTCTACAGCAGGCATGCGGCTACTCGTGAAGTCACAATGCCACAAAATAGACAAGAAGGTATTGCCTATTCAAGCCTTCATCTGAAAGCTTGTAAACTACAATCTATTGCTGTAATAAGTGTACACACATTTCTGGCATAAGAATATACTCCCCAATCCAGCAAGCGGGGTCACTGTGCATCAACACATGCCTATGCAATGGTCTTCAGGGTGCCCCACTTTCTGAAATGATGGGTGCTGTCACACTACGCACACTGAATAAATGTGGAGCTTGTGTCCCAGGAACAGAAATGTAGGATCCAGCCAAACCTCTAAGTCGATTATGCGCACCCATGAAAAACATTAATATTGTGAATATTTTGTCAGTTTTAAACTATGTTGCATTATACACTCAGTCCAAAGTTCTTAGTCTGAGATGTGATAAGAAATACTAGATATCAACAGGGTTCAAATAACTGGCACTAAATAACTGGCAAATAAAAGCAAGTCACTTCCTCCTTTTGTCATTGTGCTTAGTGTTGAACAAGATGATTTTGTTGCTGTTTGTTCTTGGGAAACCACTCCCCACTCACTCACACCCATGGGTGTAGTCAGAGGGGAGTAAAGGGCAAGGGAATAAATAAAAATACTTAACTAAATGTAGAAAGATTTTGACAGATTTTTCTGAGCACCTGGGGTCAAAAGAAAGTAATTTTAAAAAACCCAATCCTGGGCAGAGCCAGATGGAGGACAATGACAGGTGGGTGTCTTGCCCCAACAACATATATTCTGGCTACACCGATCCTCACGCCATCTGTTCGTTCTCTCACATGCACAACAATTACCTATCCGTGCTTTCGTTTTCTCTTTCTCACACACCTCATCTTCCTATTCATATTTATACACAAGCTGGGGAGGAGAATGCTGAAGAAGGGAGGCTGCAGGCTGTATGGACCAATGGTCTGTTGTGATTTGGGCTGCTTTCTATATTCCTGTTCGGTTAGTGGAGATTGGTGGAGATGGGCCACAGCCATGAAGAACACTCATTTGCCATTTGCTACATGCACATGTCTGTTCCCCACATATTGGCTCTTGCCTGCATCAGACACACAATGCATGCAGGGAAGAACTGGCTGAGCATGCCTGGTAGGGATTGCTTTCCTTTTAATCCTTCACTGATAAGGCTGTGTACGTACTTCTGTTTACTCTGCACCCAGTGCGCCCACAGCACTGGTGTGGACAGACAGCAGGTGACTTGGAGGCACATCCAACCGTACTGCGGTTTCCGCACGGCGTTTCTGTGCGCTCTGGCTTCAGTCACGGTATCCCGTTGCGCCAGAAGCAGTTTAGTCAGGCTGGCCACATGACCCGGAAATCTGTCTGTAGAAAAATGCCGGCTCCCTTGGCCTGAAAGCAAGATGAGCGCTGCAACCCCATAGTCACCTTTGACTGGACTTAACCCTGCAGGGGTCCTTTACCTTTTTACCTTACTGAAGTGTACAATAATATGAAAATGTGATTGGAAATGCAGTGGGTGAGGGGGAACACAGCCTTGCTGCCTTTTGAGCTGGTAATCCAAACATCGCCAAAGAGCCTCTCCTTGCAAAGAGAGGAGGAGGGTGTAATAAACAAAAATCTGCCCTTATTCCCTTATGGAGAACACAAGAGCCCTTATAGAGTCCTTTGTAGGTTCTCCATCAGCCGGAGAAAATAACAGAGGCACAACCAGAGAATACTGAGAAGCAAAGCAGCTTGTAAGCTTGATCTTTATTGAAATGTTGCAACAGGCTGCTCCCCTTACAAGCAGGAAAGGAGGAGGACCCTGAAGAAAGGTGTGCCTGCCCTTATATAGACATTTTAAATTGCCTGCCCTGAAGTCCAAAACCACCCCCTGAAACATCGTACATACATCACAGAAGGGGTGTAGCTCAAGACCACCCCACCAGATACATCATACCTACATCACAGGAAGGGCGGCCTACAGCAGAAATCTGAGTGTGTTGTTTATCTCCTGTCTGGCAGACCTGTTAATGGTCATTTGATTGGATACCCTGGGGAGCCTGACCAGTCTTTTGTAATGACAAATACTTAGTTCCTGAGCCAGGTCACAGGCTCACCCTATTCATACACAGCCATACCCGTAAGACAGGGTTTGTGAACGAATGGGGAGGCCTTTCCATTTTCCTTCGACCTTGCAGAGAAATATTTGAGGTCAGTTTGGGAGGGACAAAATGGTTTCAGGACTTTTTCTGTGGGGTTTCAGACATGTGGTTTATATATGCAGTTATGACCATTTATCACACACACACACACACACACACACACACACACACACACACAGTATGTAGCCTCTTTAAGATGGAACAAGGGCTAAGCAGCTGTCATTAAAGGTCAGAGAAGTAGTTAATAGCTGATTGATAACAAGGAAATGTGTGGAGCATAAGCTCCCCAGTAAAGCAGGAGGGGGTGCCTGCTACAACACTGTATGCCTTCATAGCGGCCCCACCTGAAAACCGTCATTGGCATTTTCTGTGCCACAGTGATCATTGTCCTTTGGGCACTATGCATTTGGCAGCTCCTTATCAGGTTTGCATCAGGTAAATAAAGTACTCTCTGTAAGTTTCAGTCTACCTACCTGATTTAAGATAAGAATTGTGAGCTCATAGCTAGTAGTAAAAGGTAAAGGTACCCCTACCCATACGGGCCAGTCGTGACCGACTCTAGGGTTGTGCGCTCATCTCACTCAAGAGGCTGGGAGCCGGCACCGTCCGAAGACACTTCCGGGTCATGTGGCCAGCGTGACGAAGCTGCACTGGTGAGCCAGCACCAGTGCCGCACACGGAAATGCCGTTTACCTTCCCGCTATAAAGCGGTACCTATTTATCTACTTGCATTTAGGGGTGCTTTTGAACTGCTAGGTGGGCAGGAGCTGGGACCGAACGATGGGAGCTCACCCCACCGCGGGGATTCGAACCGCCGACCTTACGATCAGCAAGTCCTAGGCACTGAGGTTTTACCCACAGCGCCACCCGCGTCCCCATAGCTAGTAGTACTGGCTGTTAAATCAGAAGTGTGTTGCGGAAGTGTTTTTTATTATTATTTGAATTAGCTTATGTATGTAACAGGATGTTCTACACAGTGTGCTGGCTAGCTTGGATGGATTTAATTTATCTGATCAACAGACGGCTCCTAACTATGTTTCTTTGGAAGTGTGCCCTGCAGTGTTCCACAGAGCCTATGAATTATTGTTGTGAGTTGGCAGGTTGTGGGTGTGTGGGTTAGGCTGCATGAGGCTTGAGTCCCTTCTAATTCCTGGATCAAGCAAGGGTTAACATCTAATGGACGATTCCATTGTTGAATTAGCCAGGCAAGGGCCATAGTTACCGCCTAAGTACAGTCTTTAGTCTAACAGAGGAAGCTGCTCTGTGCCAGAGGGCAGATGGGTGTTCTCCTCTCTCACCTGGCTGGCGCTGAGAAAGGTAAATCCAGAGTTGTGTGAGAGAGCTGGGCTAGAAGCAGGCAGAAATCAGAGAAACAGAGCCATGCTTGACTTCTGCTTGAAGGCAAGGCTGTAACTATGGGGGAAGCAAGACCTTCTTGACAGGGTGTTAATGCTGTGAGCCCTTCCACCGCTGACTCAGGTTGTATATATGTGTAAATAAACCATATATCATAAAGACACCACAGTCTCTGCTGTCCCTTACTCCAAGAAAACCGAACCCTGGGTTAATGCCTGGAACTGCTGCTGCTCAGAAGTTGGGGTGGCACAAAACTGTATGTTTAGGATGGCAGACTCAGCAATTTGCTTGTTAGAATGTCCATTTACTTCTTTTCAGCTAGTCTTAGGCTTTTATACAAGGTTAACTGCCTATGGCATCTGGAAGCATTACTGTATATGTTATTGTATCATGAGCTGCAACACTAGATCTGCAATACCTGAAAGACTGTCTCACCCTTTATATACCCATTCGATCACTGCACTCTGCCTGTGGGGATCTGATCTTATCAGGAGGCCTGTACCGCACAAAGCAGGAACTGAAGCTTTGGTGTTGTAGCATACACTCTGTGGATTTCCCGCCTGTTAAATGTTAACAGGTGTCATGTCTGCTATCTTTCGACTTTCCTCTTCCAACAAGCCTTCTAAGCAGAGATCTTTCATTGTCTGCACCTGGAATGCAATTGATTCAAAGTTGTGTTAAACATGCTTTTTCTTATTTTGTCACTTGTTTGCTCCCTTGGGCTCCTTTGGGAGGAAGGGAGATAAAGTGAATGAATGAATGAATGGATATAACGTAATGCATACTTCGTTATGCATATTTGAACTGTGTTGTGTATATTTGATAGTTGCTAAAAAGTTTCTAATGGATGCTGTGCTATATTTTGATGTTATCACATTAATGTGTTTTTATACTCACGTACATCACCATGATAATAATAATAATAATAATAATAATAATAATAATAATAATAATAATATATTTATACCCCACCCATCTGGGCAGCTTCCAACGAAAGATTAAAATACATTAAAACATCACTTATTAAAAACTTCCCTAATCAGGGCTGCCTTCAGATGTCTTCTAAAAGTCAGATATCTGATGTTTACATCTGATGTCATCTAAACATCTGATGTCAAAGAAATAACTACTTATTGTAGTTGGTGACATATAAATATTTCTATAAACAGGTACAAAACTATCTGTAGTTTAACCCATGCATATACTTGAAAAACGCAACTGTACTAAATACAGAAGTATTAGGATATAACTATCCTTGAAATCCACGTGACCCGGAAGTGTCTTCGGACAGCGCCGGCTCCCGGCCTCTAGAGTGAGATGAGCGCACAACCCTAGAGTCTGACAAGACTGGCCTTCGGGCAGGGGTACCTTTACCTTTATCCTTGAAATCTTATATTCTTACTGTTTCTGCCAAAAGTGATTGCAACCAGCCATGGCAACATTATACAGTGGTGCCTCGCAAGACGAAATTAATCCGTTCCGCGAGTCTCTTCGTCTTGCGTTTTTTTCGTCTTGCGAAGCATGGCTATTAGCGGCTTAGCGGCTATTAGCGGCTTAGCGGCTATTAACGGCTTAGCGGCTTTAAGAAAAAGGAAACAAACTCGCAAGAACTCGCAAGACGTTTCGTCTTGCGAAGCAAGCCCATAGGGAAATTCGTCTTGCGGAACGACTCAAAAAACGCAAAACTATTTCGTCTTGCACGTTTTTCGTCTTGCGAGGCATTCGTCTTGCGAGGTACCACTGTAGTAGAATGAATACCAGTAGGAACATTGTGGCTGAATTTATTGAGATACAGAGCTGGATCTGGGAGAGCTGGAGTCAAGGGTGTTGCCAGTCCAGAGGACATGAGCCTTAAGCTTTCTGTGATGTACCCCTGATCTCCTGCCTCTTCCTTCCTTGTAAAAAAAATGATTACATTGATTACTGCACAACCAGGCACACAGCAATTTGCCACAGGGCATAGTATTTGTTCTATCCGGTGGTTAGAGTGTCAAAGTGGGACCTGAGGGGAATAGGGGTTGTAGGCAGTGCTAGTCCTACTCGGGGTAGGCCAATTGAAATGAATTTACATGCCTAAGGGCCATTCATTTCAATGGGTCTGCTCTGAGCAGAACTTCGTTGGATACAACCCTAGGGTTCAAATGGACACTCGTCCACAAAGCTCTCTGGGTGACCCAGAATCTCAGTCTAACCCACCTCAGAGGAGTTTTTGTGAAGATAAAATGGGGGAGAGGGACCACCATGTTTGTACGCCACCTTGAGCAACTTGGAGAAAAGGTGGGCTATAAATGTAAAAATATAAATAACTACATACATATATACATGCAACACAACAGGAATTCTGTACACACAGTGGGACTTTGCATTCCTCTCTTCCTCCCAACCTCCTCCAAAAGTTGCCGCAAAGGTCTGGCAACCCCCTAGAGCAGATTATGAGGATGAGGAGAGGAGGAGAAAGATCCACTGTGCAAGTGGAAGTCTGCTATATGAGCAGAACAGCAGCTTTGGACACATATATTTATGCACCTTTGTGTCCCAGCTCAGGCCTGGGCCCCTAGTTCTTTAAGTACCTAGCAACACCCCTGGCTCAGTTTATATTCAGTCTGTCTCATGGACTCATTCAGTGATTCTGTGGACATGTCTGTCTTTCAGCCTCTGTTCCCTGTTGGAAAAACAACCACATATGTCACATGACTGTTGCGCTGTCAGAGAAAGATGATAAAGTATTGACTACAATAGTTGCTATGGTGTATGAGAGGCATATTGCCCTTTGATCTTTTACAAGCGTTGAATCAACAGAGCTCTTGATCTGCTGATTATTATTTAACCATACTTAGGTGCATTTTAGAATAAGATCAGGCAACTTTCACCACATTACATTAGCAATGTTATGGTGTGGTGATGCAATGGTGGGACATTTTAGACAGGGGGGCTTATGTGGCATCCTTTTCTCACCACTGTGAGAGCAATAGCCTTGAGACATGGAATGCTCTTATTTCCTGCCATGCCTACAAGTATAATAAAGGATATATATCTTCGTACAATCCTTGCAAGAACTATTTTCTTTGTTTCATGTTTACATTTTCTTTGAACAGATACCACACCTCCAGCAGAACCTCCATGCTTTTGCCAAAACAATGGAATCTGTCCAGATCGCTTATGCCTTTGTCCAGAGGAATGGATAGGCTACCACTTTGAGATAGGTCAGTAAAGTCAGTCTGCTCTTTCATCAGTTAATGCAGTTTTTGCATATTGGGAGCAAATGAGCAGAAGTTACTTGGTGCTGTTTAGCAAAAGGTCTTCTCTTACCACTGAACACTTGTGTTTGATGATACCAGGTATGTTAAAAAGGGTGCATTTCTATTCCCATTTACCTGGGAATAAGCACAACTGAACTCAGTGGGACTTATTTCTGAGTAGACATGTACTGTATAGGAATGTGTTGTTCCATTGGATTCTGTATGATTGGTGCCATATTTAACTCTGGTTATGGTTCCTTCAACTGAAGTATTAGTAGGTACTTACAATCTGTGATGTGGGTGCACGCCATAGTGGTAGCTTCCACTGCATGTGTAGACACCAGTGGCCCAGTTTAAACATGATGCCTACCGTGTGCAACTCCACAAGACTGGAGGGCTGTAGCTCAATGGCAGAAGAAATGGTTTGCACACACGAGGTCACAGATTCAATCACTGACGTCTCCAGCTAGGACTGGAAAAGACTCCTGTCCAAAAGTCTGATGGAACACCTGCCAATCAGTGTAGGCAACACTGAGCTAGATGAACCAATTGCCTGACTCAATATAAAGCAACTTCCTATGTGTGTTTATTTTGTTCCATACACCTCACATTACACGTGTCTGTTTTGGTTCTTTTCTTTTCTTTTTACAAAGTAATAATCATAAATATATAAGAATTAAAATGTGCACCCCACCACCAAGACCATTCCATTGTAAGTATCCAACCTCCCAAAATTTCAACACCTCTTACGATGGTTTGACCCCTTTCCATTTATTGACAGTTGCACAAATTATTATAGCTAGGAAGTGGAAGGGGCAAGCAGAATATAAAATCGAAGAATGGTATAAAAAGGTGTGGGATATAGCTATTAAGGATAAATTAACATGTGCCATTAAAGTAAGACGGGGAATTTGCAGGAGAATGATTTTGAGGAGATATGGAGGGTGTTTGTAGAATTTGTACTGTTAAAATTTGTGAACCATTTGCTTCTTGCCATTGCTCATGACAGTATGATGCTTGGGAAAATTCATTTTCCAATGAGAGGGATGGTTAAACGGTGCACAGTTTAGCCTAGAATAGGAATAAATGGCCACAGCAGAAAAGCATTTCAAAATTGCATTAGAGAGCTTTTGTGTGTGTGCTACATTAGATGACCAAATTCCCATTTCCTTGTGTGTGCCTTTCTGGAAGTGATTTACTGTGAACTATCGTTAAATGAAATCATTGCAAATGAAATTGCTAATGCATATCCTAGAAAATGTTATTCCTAGCAAGTGGTTTCTTTTTCCTGTAAATGAGGCAGGTGTTTGATGTAGTTTGTGGCTTTAGAAATAGCTATAATTACTGGTGGGGTCTTGAACTTGCATCATCTACAAATGTGGATGAAGGGACTCCTGTTTCTCACGCAGGCTGTATTCTTTAAAGCACTTGCTCCAAAATAGTTCTGGAGTAGCCCCACTTGTTACAGCTAAGATAAGTACACAGGAAACTGGCTTATTAATGAAAAAGTCCATATAGTCCAGGATTGTCTTACTAGCACCATGTCTCCAGCAAGGGCCTTCAAGTGCTTTCCCCTGGCTAGAATGTGCCTTAACTCTGACAAAGCCTCTTCCTTGCCTGGATAAACATAGCTGGAATGCCACCTACTGTACAAACCTAAGAGTCATCTATTGGTCTCTGCCCAATTTTTGTCCCTTGTTCTGCCCACTTTTGCTTTTGACCCCACCCACCACTGGCATGTGGCCCCCAGAAGGTTACCCATGAGGGAACATGGTCCTCAGACCAAAAAGCTTACCCACCCCTGATTTCCAGTATCTCAAGGAAGCTTGAGCTCTGTAGTGCTCTTTGAGAATGATGTTCCTGCAAATTTGCTCCATCCCTGAGAGTGGCATAGCTAGCTGCTTGGGCACGTGGGGCTGTGCGTGTGCCTGGTGGGCGGGGTGAACCGTCCATGGGGTGGGGTGAGCCGTCCACAGGGTGGGGCAATCTGGGGCAGGGTGTGCTGTGCAGAGCTGGGGCTTGCATGGAGTCTGTTCTGCCTGCTGCCTGTGGGAATGTTCAGAGAGGCAGGAGAGGATATATTGTTTATTAATATCCTTCCTAACTTGCGCTATCAAGTTTCTTTACTTAGCTGAGTTTCACATTCCCCTATTAAACGCCCAGCGGGTAGCTGGTTGTAGGCTTGTGTAAGCCTCTCACTATTAGGTTCCTGGTAAGATCCCTTACAGTATATCCCTCTTAAAAGAATAAACATGCCACAATCTTGTGTAAAGTACAGTGGTACCTCGGGTTACATACACTTCAGGTTACAGACTCCGCTAACCCAGAAATAGTACCTCGGGTTAAGAACTTTGCTTCAGGATGAGAACAGAAATCGTGCTCTGGTGGCGCGGCAGCAGTAGCTAAGCACCCATTAGCTAAAGTGGTGCTTCAGATTAAGAACAGTTTCAGGTTAAGAATGGACCTTCGGAACGAATTAAGTACTTAACCCGAGGTACCACTGTATATAAAAGTAGTTTACTCACATTCTGTTCTCAGTTGGATCCCAGAAGGCAGATTTCGTTACAAAGCATATGCATGTGGAGCTATCCCATACAGTGGTACCTCTAGTTACGGACTTGATCTGTTCCGGGGTGCCATTTGCACCCCGAAAAGTCCGTAAGAAGAGAGCCAGCCTCTGTGCATGCACACAACGCAACAGAGCGCTTCTGCGCATGTGTGAAGCACGCATAACGCTTCTGTGCGCACACATGCAGCGAAACCTGGAAGTATATACTTCCAGGGTTTGCCGCGTTCACAAGCCGAAAAGACGCAACATGAACCTAATGCAACACGAGGTATGACTGTATGGGGATAATCCCAGTGTCCTCTGTTGGCAGAGCATCTCTAGCTAAATGCTGGTCCAATGACGGAGGAAGTCAAAGAGAGAGAGAGAGAGAGAGTGCTGCGTGCCGAGTCATTTTTGTTACCTGGACAGGTAAGGTAATGTCCACCTCTAGTCACATGCAAAGGAAGAATGTCCCAGCCAGGAGGAAACAGGAAGCTTTCGACTGGCTGGACCAAACATTCCCCCTCATGTCCACTCTAGGAAAACAAGGAATGTTGTACTTGACTGCTACTTATGTATCACATCCCACACTGCCTCCCCCTCAGTTGCAGGCACTGTGCCGCCCGAAAATGCGGTGTGGGGTTCACGTCTGCCCACTGTCTCCCCCTCAGCTGCAGGGCGCTGCAGGCACCATGGTAAATTGCCATCCAGTGTACCCCTCCCCCCAAGCTACACTAGTGATCCCTGGTCTGAAGGAGACTGCCTTGGAATTCCTTAATGGGCGGGGGCATGAAGGTCACATGGGTCATCCATTGTGGGGGAGCGGACCTGGCCAAATTAGGACTGCTCCAAGTCCTACTCCAAGTCCATTTCTTCTTCAGTGGTATGGTGGCCACAAGTATCGCAGGAGCAGAGCACTCCATGTTTTTAATTTTTATCTGACAAGTATAACTTTAATGTAAGAGTGAAGTTCTGAAAGGAATCCAGGTCCAGATCTGTGTGTCTCCCCCCGCCATGTTCTTGAAAATTGTTCTATATGATGAAAACACTTTTAACATGGAGATGTTTTCCCCCTGCCTTAACCTCTGTGACGCAAGTACTTACGTAGTCAACTCTTCTCAAGATATTCTAAGCTTTGAGATAATTATCGTTGGCAGGTATGGATATTCCAGGGAAAAGTGTGACAACAATACTGCGAATAGTATGTGTATGTTTTTCCTTCGTTCCTTTTCCTCCTCTGTTTCAGTAAAGTGAGTAATTAGACTTGTGGACTCAAGCCAGCAGATAAAAGTCCCCAAGTGAATGCAGGGGCATTACAGTCTATTTGCCAGATGCAAATTGAACATGGGGTGGTCGGGTAGGCTGATGATTAAGTTTGAACTGGATTGTTTTTTTATGCACCATCTTTCACTCATCTTGATTAGAGTTTCACAGTAAGAAATGGGCACAATTGAAGCTTAGAGGTGGCTGGAAATTTTAAAATGCAATGCCCAGTTTTTTTGCCATGCATGCAAAAATGATGAAATGTTGTAAAATCAATGCCAGGGATAGGGAAATCCAGCCATCCAGATGTTTCCGAATTCCTAACACCCATCTTCCCAGAAGAGAGTCACAGGTTCTGCAGTCTGCTATATGTTCTATCTAGCAATATTACCTTTAAAAACTCTATCATATGGTAAACCTCCCCCCAAAACACAGCATGCTTATGTCAGAATTATGTTACGATTATGTTACGATTCCTTTCAGCACTGGAAAATTAATGTATAGGATGAGAAGTACACTACAACCAACCTTAATGCTACAGGCTGTAAATATCTGTAGAATTACACAGTTACCGTACATAGCAGATCTGAGCACAGTTTGCATGACCTCATAAATCGCAGAATAGTTTAAATAAAGAATGTCCTGAAACAATGAAGGGTTAGTTTGGGAAAAGAGAATGGAATGAGAAATCCTTCACAGAACACTACCAACCCTTTCAGTATATACATTTCTCAGACAGATAAGACGATTAATACCATAGGAATGTTGTGAGTACCTTACAGTTAAGTCAACCCTGCATGGAATATGGTACTTTAAATATTTTCCACAATATTTACAGGTGGTGTTCCTAAAGCAACTCGGATGCACACTAGAAAAAATTGGAATACCTACTCTTGAACCTCCTAACTTGAATTGCAATGTGACCCTACTTGGCTTCTCTGAAAAGGCCAATATGAAAATCTCATATTGATTGGAAGTACTACTTTACTACTTGGGTACTACTTTAAAAAGGACAGCCATCCTCTGTTTGAAGGGATATCCAGTCCAAGTCTGGGGTAAGAAAAAGACGCAAAAGTGCTCTCTGTTAATGGACTGTTCAAAGTTTGAAACAGGCTTTAGTATATATTGGATGAAATCAGTTTAACCTGCTATGGACTTAAAAATTCCCATTACTGAGGCTGCACTGCCATCTAGTGAATATTAAATAAACAAGCTGTTTAAAAGCTAGGCTTCTCATTTTTACTGCATTTTCTGCCAAATAAGAAGTATTGGGAGAAAAAACGAGGAATAAAATTGCACAGGGCTTTGTACATTCTTTTTTAAAATTTGAGGTGTGCCATTGCTCAAACTCAATCAATGTGTTTTTATATTTAAAAAAACATGTCTGGAAGTGTTCTTAGAACTATGATATGATACATGGGATAATGAATGTAGGAAATATTTGGAATGACTGATGTTGAGTTGAAGAATAATTACAAATTTTTAAAAGGCACTTATTTCATGAAAAACATGCATTTATTTTACATAGGATGTAATATTACTTAACTAAAATGTAATAAATGGTCTTCAGTCTTTGACCTCATATTTTTTCCTCACAAGAACCCTGTGAAGTACGTTAAGCTGAGAGAGAAACTGTCCCAAGCTCACTCTGTGAATTTCATGGTGGAGAGAGGATTTGAACTGTGGTCTCCCAGTTGCCCATCTGACACTAAGCCTCTACATCATACTGGTTCTCTGAATGTCATTCAGTTGTGTGAATGGCCTAGACTCTAGCTCAGGGTCACCAACATTTTTAGATTAGTGGACACATCTAAAAGTTTGAGAGAGTGCTGGGGGAATCAGCATGATATAACACAGAATTAGAGAGACAAGCATCCTCTGATAACCTTCTGGAATATGATCATGCATACACTTTTGAAATCATGTCATGTTTGTTAGAATGGGAATATGTGATTATGAAGAAATATGTAATGTTGATCTTTTTAATTGAAGTGCATTCAAAACTTACACTCACAACTTAATTACTTTTATAGTGACAATCAGTGCAAATGAAGCCCATAAAATCTCTGCTTCTTCCATGGCACCTTTATTTGCTGCTTTTGCAGAGCTTGCAAGTTTATTAGTACCGAATGTCTTATTTCTAGGACTTGCATACAGGCGTGACTATGAATAGCAGTGACCATGCTGAGTTGGTAGGTTGAAGGGTGTGTGGTCAATTTGAGCAAATATTGACACATTGGTGCAATCTCTTTCTTTTCACAATCTGTTTCCTTCGTGTTTCATTGTAGCAACTGAAGGATTATCAATTTTCTGTTACTAATAATGGATAACTAGTGAGTAACTAGTGTTCCTTGTTCAACAAAAGACCTAAGTTCAAGAAGCATAATTAATATTATCTGTGCAGTGTAAAGCCTCATGAACTTTGATATTCCATGCAACGCGAACTTTAGACTGTTTCTTCTTGATGGCCAGGAGCACATATACATCAAGAAAGGCACTCAGGCTATCAGGAATAACATGGAGAATGTAGGCCTTGATCTCCCAAGATCCCTTTCAGCTGTGATTCCATGAATGTGTGTGTGGATATATGTCCAGCTCTGAGGGTCTTCTGGTGGTTGCCTCACTGTGAGAAGTGAGGTTACAGGGAACCAGGCAGAGGGCCTTCTTGGTAGTGGCGCCTGCCCTGTGGAACGCCCTCCCATCAGATTTCAAGGAAATAAACAACTACAGTACCTGGCTTTTAGAAGACATCTGGAGGCAATCCTGTATTGGGAATTTTTTAATGTCGAATGCTTTACAAACCCAGCCAGATAGGTGGCATATAAATATAATAATAACAACACTTTGCTTAACTGGTTAGGTGAATAGGGCATGTGAAGGCCAGTCCTCTGAGGTATCTGTGAGTGATCAGACAAGCCATAGACTGCAGCAGACTGGCTTTCAGGATGGTAGATGAGGAAGTAGATAGATATTCGGGGCTTGATAGGGTGGGGGTGAGTGACCCTCTCTTTGCTTTCCATTGGTTCTATGTTCACAGCTTAGCACAGTAAAGCACATTTGCAATCCTCTACTGTACACTGCTCAGAAGCCCTATTGGGTCCAGTCCTTTACTCTCCTGAGAGCGCACCCCATTGAGATCAATGAACATCGGGCCAGGCACTGCGGAGCAGCCTCAGCCACTGAACACGGCTTGGCCTGGAAGAAGGAGGACCCGTGAATGACGTTTTTGCAAAGACGCTCCTCTGCCCAGAAGAGACGCCAACTGCACGCAACTGACTGCCAGAAACCAACAAGGGAGACTAGAATCAGGCCCATTCATTCCCGCGCATGCGCGTTAACTGGACTCGCGTTGACTTTTTATTTTTTTTAAGGTCAAGAAAAATCTGGGTCGCTCTACGTCTCTGTCCTGTACGTCAGCACGCGTGCGTGCCCCACACCTTCATTTCGCGCCTGCGCGGTACCGGTTTCCTCTGACGAAGCTCTTCGGTACAGCAGTCTCCGCCGTCAGGTTATGGGCGGAGTGCGCATGCGTGGCGGCCCGGCAGCAGCAGCAGCAGCAACCGCCTTGGCCGAGTCTCTTTGCCACGTACGGCAGCGGCGGCAGCAGTGAGTGAGGAGGCGGGGAGCGGGTAGGGAGGGGTACAGGGTCGTGGGGCTGGCGGGCTGGCTGGCGCCGCAGCCTCCATTTCGTGGAAGAAACGGGGCGAGTCGGGTGGGGGAGCCGCTGCCCCGGTTTGAATGGGAGAGGCCGAGCCGCTGCCCACCGGGGAAGGAGCGGGTAGCCGACCGGGGGGGGCCCTTAGGGCGCCTGGATGAGGCCTAGGCCGCGCCCTTCCCCGTCCACTCGAGACAGGGAAGGCCACGCATTGGATCAGCTGTTGCCACATCAACCTCAACCCCCCGCCCATGGGCCTTGAATCCTGGTTCCTGCTCTCCCCTCCTTCCCCACATAATTCATTTTCTAGTTGGTGGGCGCTGCGTTAGCCTACTGCAGCAAACAGCAGTGCCAAAGCAGTGTAGATTTAATTGTGTTGTAACGAGGTTTTGCTCCCCCCCCCCCAAGAAAAAAACCCTTGGAAAAGATGCACTTCCCATTTCTGAGGAAAAAGTTCTTTCCCTGCCTCCCCCGCTTTCAATTTCTCCTTCCCTCTCCGCCCCACCAGGGCTGGAGAGCCTAAAATGGGAAGAGGTTAATTTGGGGTTTCTGATTCTTTGTCACTGAGGAAGGCTCTGCAGAACACACACAGCTCCCTTTATGTAAATGCTTCATCTTCTTTGTACACCTTCGAAGTTTGTTTGTTTGTTTGTTTCTTCCTCAAGCGGCCTCTTCGTACTTGGAGTCTTGGGAGGAGGAAAGTTGTTTATCCAAGGTCACCCCAAGAGGCCGACAGGACAGTTGTCGTTATATCTGGCTTGCTGGACTCTTTAATTCTTCTACGTCTTCTACTATAATTTGTATAATTAGAAGACGTGGAAATGTTCACGGTTCAGAATCTCAAAAGTTCGAGTACTGTTCATTTCGTTCATGCAAAGAAATTGTTATTAGCCCAGCGATGCAGCTTTTAAAAGTGCTCAGAGCTGCTGTCAGTATTTAGTTACTTGACATTCTGAGTCAGCTGGGGCGTGAGCCAGCAACTCTTCCTGTCATTGCTTTTTTGTCTTGTTTACTCCTTCAGAGAAGTTGGGGTGTGATCAGGGCAAGTCATTGGGGTTGAAGAGATCTGTCACGGCTGATATAAGAGTGGTGGAAGGAAATCCTGTTCTTGCAAAACAGTTGCATTCATAAGCACATATACTTGGAGAAATTTATGACGAGACTTTTATTGTGTTTCTCTTACAGAATTAAGCTTTAATACTGTCCCAATTATTAGGTTTTGTTCTAGCAATAGTTGCTTCTACTGTATAGTACTTAAAAATATACCGGTGACCCATTACAATATTCAGCATACAACCAGTCATTTAATATTTGTGCAGTGCAATTGGTACATGTCTATTAGAAGTAAGCTTTGTTGAGTTCAATAGGACATGCTTCTAGATAAGATGATATAGGATTGAAACCTTAAATAGATATAGAGACACAACTGAGTTGCCTGCTTCTAAAGAAAATTTCTGCCATTGAAATTTCATAAACTGATACATAGCCAGCACTAGAAGCTCAGTTACTAAGATAGTTGGCAATCTCTTGTGATTACAAAGTTAATGATCCTTAAAGGAATTACTTTTCTCAAATATCCTCTACGCTAATTTAATCTACTGCAACTAAAGTGCCAGTTTTTATTGCACCTTTAACAGCTAACAGGTTTACTTAATTTAAACTTTCATGAATTGGAGCCCACTTTTATCAGATGCATCTGAAATGGTATTTGTATTTAGGGATCTAAATACCAAAGGGTATTTAGGGAGTCATCTGCCAGGGATTCTTTAGCTGTGATTCCTGCATTGAAGGGAGTTGGAGTAGATGACCCCTTGGATCCTTTCCAACTACAGTAGTGCCTTGCAAGACGAAAAGAATCCGTTCCGCGATTCTCTTCGTCTATCGGTTTTTTCGTCTTGCGAAGCAACCCTATTAGCGGCTAAGCGGATTAGCGTTATTAGCGGTTTAGCGGCTTAGCGGCTATTAAAGGATTAGCGGCTAAGCTGCTAAAAGGCTATTAGCGGCTTAGAAAAAGGGGGGGGGGAAGCGAGAGAAAAAACGCAAGACTAGCAAGACGTTTCGTCTTGCGAAGCAAGCCCATAGGGAAAATCGTCTTGCGAAGCAACTCAGAAACAGAAAACCCTTTCGTCTAGCGGGTTTTCCGTCTTGTGAGGCATTCGTCTTGCGGGGCACCACTGTACAATTTTATGGTGTTATGAAATCAGTCTCTAGGTGGGTTGCAAACAGAAATATAAATCACAATATCAATTAATATCAATATCTTTTTAATGTATATCACAAACTGAAATTTTACTACAATAAAAAATACAATGTTTGAGTTAATAAAGTAACTCATAACAGCATAGCAAAAACATCTTCATAAGGGTTTGCTGTAAGGAAAATCTGGTGGTTATAGTAATAAAATATATTGCCAGCAACAGTTTAGCTAGTGAGCTACTAGTGATATGTAGGTGTATCATACTTCACAACTGAAATTATAGCTAAATAGATTTGAAGGTCAAATTAAGTCTGATTTCCATAAAGCATAAACTGCCTTGAATCCCACACTTGTTTAAAGATTCTGTTCTTACAGTTGTTACGGTGCATTTACTTTTAACAAATTCGTGTTACTTAAGAAATGTAGGGGTTTTTTTTAATTAAAAAAATAAGTGGCAATTTTAACATTTTAAATTATAATCTTAATTCTCCAATTTGGCTGCATAGGAACAAATAAGTGTCTCTTTCATGGTATAGTCTAGAAATGTACAACTATTTTATGAAAAATACAAGATTTGGCTTTGAACCAAAGGAGAGCATGCATAATGATATGAAAAAGAGAACCACATATTCAGATACAGGTTTCTTTGTCTTTGATAATCATAGCAGATCCCCATGCTAATAAACCTTACAAATAAGCTGATGACACATGCCACTTTAGATTTCAATTTTATCTGGCCTAGACTCTGTATAATTAGTGCAGCAAAATGTAACACTCTGGCTCTGAAAGCATGCCATACAAATGTTTCAACAGTTTTAAGTTGAATATTGGGAATATTTATTATTATTCATAGATTCTTAAGCATCCTTCACCACAAGGTCCTAGGGTTTGTATAAAATGTTACTCATTTTTAAAAATGCAATTAGAAGCATAGGTACTAGAAGGTAGGTACTGCTAAAACACATCTCAGGTGTCAAAATCCAGGGTTAATAGGTATGTATTCAGCACATGAATCACATTCTAAGAATTATTTTCCTTCAAGGGCATATTTGGATTATTGTATCACTGTGCTTGCTTGTTTTGGAGTTTATGCTGGACACTGCTGGCAGTATCCTGCCAGTGGAACTCTTTCCCACATGATCTGTGGGGCGGAAGGGGGAGCGCCACACAAATAAACGATGCTTTCTGTGGTGCACAGTGAGAGGCTGTCTAGCCCAGACAGCTGGGCAAAGGCATAAGGAGGGTTTGGATTACTGTTACTTGCCTTCTGTATAATAATAATATAAGAATGAATGTCTATGCTAATTAATGAAAGACTTTGATGGTGACTGAGACTTAACTAAGTTGCCTTTGTGTTTTAATGCAGATTCCACACATTGCTGCCTATTGTTATATTTTACTAACCATTGCTGCATGGCGGGACATCTGACCTCCAGCTGAAAGTAAAAGGGATAATCTGCCCAGCTACTCAATACATTTTACAAGACAGGTACACTTAATATTTGATGAAATAAAGTTACTGATAAAGAAAGTGAATTGTACTGTAAAGTTCACAGTGGCAGTGCCTTGTCTGGAAATTCTGTGTTCACTTTTTCAAGCTGAAGATGTCATTTTGAAAAGTTATCGGTTGGTGATAGTTCAGAATAGCCATTTAGTTTTATCTGTTAAATTAAAACAATGCTGCAACTATTTTAATTATAGGGCCATTCCACATCAAATCAACGCAAAAAACAAGGGTTTTGTCACCCACCATCTCAGATAACCTAGGCCATGTTTCCCAACCGGTGTTCCGCGGCACACTAGTGTGCCGCGAGATGTTGCCTGGTGTGCCGCGAGCGAGTCCAAAAAAGGTTGGGAAACACTGGTTTCTCTTTCAAAAAGGAAACGTGGGTTAAAGCGGTGCCGCCGCCTCCCACTCACTTTCCTGCTCTGGCTTCCCTAACAGTTTTCCGAGTTGCGTCACTGGATCCAGCCCCCTTTTCCACATGTGACACGGGGCTGGAGGGAGGGAAAGAGGGCTTTACGTCGCGCACAAAGGCAGCCTCCTAGAAGCGCTCTGGGCCGGCGCCGTTTCGCCGAAGGCGCCGGAGGACCCCCGGAGGATAGAAATCCATCTATCCTGGAGTGGGGCTTACCTGGGCGCCCCCCAATATTTTAATCCATTTGGCACCCCTGCTGCCCCCCAACCGGAGGTCGCCCGCTCTCCACCGGAGGAGACGCTGGAGCGCCACGGCCCATCTGGATCAAGGCCCTCGGGCCCCGCTGCAGAGGAGGGGGTTCCCCTTCCCTTCCCCCGCGGGCGCCCCCTCGGCTCCGCGCCGGGCGCCCCTCCGCGCCCTCCCCTACCTGCCGGGCTGCTGGGAGAGGCGGCGGCGGGACGGCGCCCCGCGCCCCTCAAAGCGCCTTCCTTCCCGTCCCCGCCGTCCAGGCTCCCGGGGCGCACGGCGGGCTGGAAGGCAGCCTCCCTCTCCCGGAGCCGGAGCTGAGCCTCGCCGCCTCTCCAAATCGAGAACAAAGCCCGGGGGACAGGCGAGAGGGGGGTGCGGGACCCCCGACAGAACAATGGGGGGCCGGGGAGGGGAGGGGGCTTCCAAAGGATTAGGCAAATCCCGTGGGGATCCGAGGCCGGGATGTAGCTACAATGCAGCCACAGTTTTTATTTATTCCACATGTGACACGGGGCTGGAGGGAGGGAAAGAGGGCTTTACGTCGCGCACAAAGGCAGCCTCCTAGAAGCGCTCTGGGCCAGCGCCGTCTCGCCGAAGGCGCCGGAGGACCCCCACCCTCAGCTCCTTCAGAAAGGAAGCCCCGCCCCTCGGCTCCCTACGCCGCCAGGCAGCTCAGCTGACTGACGAGGACGTTCTGCGGCGGCGGCCGCCGCACAACCACCGCAGTTGCTGGCAGCGTCCGCAGCGCAATAAGTAACAGCGCCTGGTGCTGCCAACTCTTTCTCTCTCTCTCCCGCCCCGCCCCCAAGCTCTCGCGCGCCCCGCGTCAACATCGCCGCGCGCAGCTTCCCGAGCTCGAGGCCAGCCGCTGCACGCACGCGCCGGCTCGTCATCGGCTCCGGTTGTTGCCTTTCTCCGCCGAGATCGGTGGACCCCGAGCCTAGGCTTCCTTCCCGCACCCCGCTTTCCGAAGACCGCACACCAGTTGGGCCAGTACATATTCCCCTCCCGTGACTGGAGCGGAATAGCCCTTTCTCTTCTTCCCCAACCCTTGTCGTTGGAGGAGTCCCTCAGTCCCTCGCTTTGCTGCCTCCTCCCCCCCCACCCCCAAAGCTTGGAGGTTCCCCGGCAAGGGGGAGGGGAAAAAATTGAAAGTTACACTTTCGTGCGTCCCTCCCGGCGTGACGCTGCGCGCTGACGTCACGGGGCTGTAATGGTGGTGTGCCTCGAGATTTTTTTCATCAAACAAGTGTGCCTTTGCCCAAAAAAGGTCGGGAAACACTGACCTAGGCTACAAGTACATTTATATTTTTTTTTAGGCATTTATAAAATCTTTTGAGTGCTGGTGTATTTTTTCTGAAATTTTCATCGTTTTATTGAGCTCTCTGTAAAATTTCAAAGAGATCTGATCATTGGTTATGGAGAAAAAAATAAAATGTACACAAGGGTATCTTGTGCCAAGGGTCTCAAGAGGGACAGACAATGCGGCTTTAACGAAACTTCAAACTGCTATAAAAGTAAAACCGTTTGAGATAGAAGGGAAAAAATTAAGGGGACTTCTTTCAATCATAAGGGAAGGGTGTACACCAAATACCCCAAATTTCATCAACATCTGAGACAGAGGGTGACATGCCCTCGTTGGAATGACGTGGAATGACCCTACAGTAAAAAAAACCAAAACACTACCGCCGCATAATCTTTGTGAAGATTCTACTAGAATGTAAGCAGGGGGCCTGCTGAAGGATCGCATTCAGCCTTGGCCAACCCTCTGGTGGGTGCATGCCCGTGAAGTCATGGGGCTGCCTTACATTCTTGTACTCACACCGCACACATGTACAGAACAAACAGTGCCCCCCCCATCCAAGCAGTTTGCACCCCTTTCAGCTTGATGGCATCAGTGCCATGCCTCCTTTGATTATTTGCTCTTTTTCTGCCACTACCACAATTGTGGGGTTCAGGGGCCAGAAAAAAATGGAGGCTGACCCAGGTCTTCAGGCTGGGAGTTAGCCACACCTGGTGTAAAGTATCAAGGAGTGATCAGATTTATTGGGTTTTGATCCTCTGCTTATCTTAGGCTGCTTATAGATCATGTCTTTTCCCAGGAAGTTGGCATCACCATTACCCCTCATTTCATTCTCCTCTCTGAATACCTAGAGCATTTTTGGAATTGTTAACAGTTTTAAAATCTGTTTTAGGTAGTATACATTATTATATGTGCACTTCTTTCTAGCATCATGCCATTCAGTAATACATTATTTTCCTCCCTAATCTAGTAATATAAAATTGTGCTTTGGCTAGAATGAATCAGTGTAATTGTTTCTCAGGATATACTAATGTAAATGTCTTTCATTTTGAATAGCTGTGTAAGAAGGCCAGAGTTAACCATGAATGGACAACTGGATTTGAGTGGAAAGCTTATAATTAAAGCTCAAATGGGTGATGATATTAGAAGAATTCCCATTCACAATGAGGACATCACCTATGACGAGTTAGTGCTGATGATGCAGAGAGTTTTCAGGGGAAAGCTTCTGAGCAATGATGAAGTTACAATAAAATACAAAGACGAAGGTAGGATTTCTTTGAACTTTTAGTGTTAACTAACAGTACAAAAATCTTTTTGGTGTTCCAGTTGTTTTTGTTATGGCACATTTCTCTTCTTTTTCTGACCAGTGTAGAGCTCTGTTCTTGGTATGTCAGCACAGTGCTAGTATCCTGCAGGAAGTGTGGTAGGAAACAAAAGTTACGGCAGCATGTCATAGATATTGCTTATTTATATTGTGCATTGCACTGTATAATGGAGTTTCTTACCTCCGTGTAGGTGGTAATGCTGAGCTTAAAAGCGATGCATTCTGTGATGCTGTATCCGTGAGTGATCTCCAACTAAGTTATACATAGAATACAAATTGAAATCAATGAACTTAAGAGTTTCTACTCTCAATATTGCCTAATGTAATGGGGCAGTTCCATCAATCTAGGAAATTTCAGCCGTGTCTGGGACTTTAATAACTACCTTGGGTTTTCCTGCAAAAACTTAAAAGCAAAGGCACTCCCTCAAGATTTAGAACTAGTCTGGGACAGATGCTTGTCTTGAATGAGCCCAAGAATTAATATTTGTAGAGAGTCAAGAGGGAGACAACTGTGAGACTCCGGGAACCAGTGGTTCTGAGCCTTCATTAGCACAGGAAAGGGTTAGGGCTTTGTTCTACAACTGGATACTGACACCAACAGGAGAAAGTTGGAAATTGACATTGCTGAATCCTGTCAGCAGTCCCAGGGGTCTCATACGGTTCTATATTGGAGGCTTGCACCCCTGAACTAAGATGCAAGTGGAGCTGTGACTCTCCAGACACCTGACTTGTATCCCTAAGGACATTTGCCGTATAATAAATACTGTATAAGGCCTGTATCCACACAGTTCCTATAATTACCTGAAGTAAGGGATTGGGCAAGTCTCGCCTATATCTGCAGTATAATCCAGAGAGCAGCACCAGTGGAAAGTGGAAGAGCATGTTGGCATGCATTTTGCAAAGTAGCTCCTGTCTGAACATGCCCAGAGTGTTCCTCTGCTTCTTAGCTTTTCTTGAAATTACTAGTCATTTGGGGACTGAACAAGACTTTTGGCTCCTGGCTCAGTCCCATATGGAATAATCTATATTTAGGGGGAAACTGTGTTTTGTTGCTTTGGAATTTACTGGGGGAAATGACTCCCATTAAGATTGAGGTGGTATGTTTTCCACTGGTACTTCTGCATTATGATTTTGGGGCTCCCTCGGAACTCCAAAATTAGCAGATGTGCTTATCTACCACAGGGCATTGGGGCATCAGCCGGCAGCTTTCATAATGTAGCACCAAGTACTGTGAAGAGGTCACTGGGCATGTTTTAGAGAGCAGATTCTGTGGACATAGTCTTTGCATTACTTCCATTCATTATTTATATAAGTAACTGCTATGTAAAGTTGATGTGATGCTGGTGAATATTTTAGAGGAAATTGGAATAGGAGAGGCTAAATAATATTCTGCCAGAAATTGTTCTATGGCTATGTAGTGTGTGTGTGTGTGTGTGTGTGTGTGTGTGTGTGTTGGGGGGGGGACCTGCTAACTTTATTATCAAGACTCATTTTCTCATTACAGATACAATTTTTTAATTTGTGGCAAGGAGGATGTGTTTACCTCTAACTGATGCTCTTTAACCACAATCACAGTATTATTTGGAGTGCATAAAATAAGCTGTCATCATGGACATACTGCAAAGAAAAATATAATGTCCTATGTGCACTCCTGTATGATGCAAGTGACATTCTGTAAAGTGATTATTTTTATTAATGTGCATTAGATCTGATTCCTAATTCTCTTTAATTAACAGATGGAGATCTTATAACAATCTTTGATAGCTCAGATCTTTCTTTTGCAATTCAGTGCAGTAGGATACTGAAATTGACACTGTTTGGTAAGTACTAATGATGTTTGAGTCACATGAAATTCTTGTACTTTTGGGGGGGATTCTTAGCAAACTAGTGCTTTCCCCTTAACTATTATGCATCTTAGTAATAAACTTCCCTTCATGCCCACCCAGCAATAAAGGCATTTATAGGTGGCATAAGCCATGTTGTCTTGGAAAAGGGCATTTATTTATTTGCTAGCTTGGAGTACCCGGAACTGCCCAGGAACTTTTAGAAACCAAAAAACATTTTGTTTTTTTAAATGGATAGTGTAATTTGTCAGTTTGGACCCATCACACCAAAAATGGCTAAAGTTATGTCAAAGTCATGTATTAGTCTGTGATCTTGATTCAAATTGGTTATTAGAGTCCAAGAAAGACCCTTACCACAGGAAACCTTTATGCTGAGTTCAGTGACAATATATTGAGAGACGGCTAAACCTATGCCGAAAAGTGGGCAAAGTTACCCAAAGTTTTAGTCCACCATCTTTATTCAATATGGCATCTAGCATTCAAATGTTGATGAAGAGCACTGCCCCCACCTCAGGAATCCCCATGCCAAGTTTGGTGATGATATCTTGACAGGTGTCCAAATATATAGCAAACAAACAAATGGATGGGCAGATGAACAAACCATTTCTCAAAATATAGGAAATTTGATTTCATAGGCACCCTTTACTTTAAGATCTTAAGGCAGGTTTCCACAAAGTGCATTCTATTTTCACAGTTAAGGTTGCATTCAGGCTATGCAATGCTTTTACTTTTATTCTTACAGGAAGGCAATTGAAAACTCTTGTGCCATAAAGACTCATTAGTATAATATTTCTTTTACAGTGAATGGGCAGCCAAGGCCTCTAGAATCTAATCAAGTGAAATACCTCCGTCGAGAGCTGATAGAACTTCGTAACAAGGTGAATCGTTTGCTGGATTGCCTAGAGCCCCCAGCTGAACCAGGACTTTCCACAAGCCTCCCTGAAAATGGTAGGTTGGCAATTGGCACTGCCAAATAATTGCTTGAGCTTTCGCAATTGTATGTGCATGTATGCACACACAATCTAATTTCCCATGTAGAACCCCCCATCCCATCCTTTTCCCAACCATAGTTCTACTTAATAAGACTGTAATCTCTTAAAAATAAGTATCTAAATATTGGATATCTTTTCTACGATCTCTGTTGCAGCTTGGGGTAAAAATCCTGTGCTAGTATCTTGCTCAATATACACCAAATTTGTTGTGCTAAGGTGTAAAAAAAGGGATATAATTTGTTGACTAAATAAAACTTATGAAAAGTCATCACCTTAATATACAACATGACCAAGTGCCCTAAAGAATCCCCATTTTAAATAACTTGTGTAATATTGGTTATTACGGTGTGCTGAGATGGAATACATTCTTCAGTTTACTGCATTCATGCTGACCCTATCTCTGGGGAGAAGTCGGGAGTGGTTCTTAAGCATGTCTGTCATATCCTCTGTGGGAAGAGGGAGATGACTGAATCAGAAAATCCTGAGAGTTTTGAATGTGTGTTTAACTACCACTAATTGGTCAGCTGCCTTGTCAGATGTTATTTGAAATATTCAGACATGCGGCAATCAAGCCCCTGCATGCGTATATTGAACCTTCTTCATACATGAACTTCCAGTTACTTTATTTGAGAGAGAAACATTTATTGTGCACCATGGGGAAACCCCAGGAACTCTCTCTCTCCAGCTTGCTGCCTTGCTTCTGGCCCACATCACTGCAAACCCTCAACTCTCACCTTTGTATTTTTTTAACTGCCAGCCTGTTTCCCTTAATGGCTCATCACTTAGAACTAAATAAACAAGGCAAGAGCAATTGTTCTGGCGACAATCATGACACCTGAGTTTCTCTTGTGCAGTTGGCAGGATCCTGAGGAGGTTATTAATTCTTCCCAAATCTTAGTCTCATTTTGTATCATATTCTTACAGATGACAATGCTACTTTTCTTTTGATCTGGAAAGAATATCACCTCATTTGTTGTCTGCTTCTCTAGGTTGTACAGGGTCAGTTGGGTGTATCATCATTAGATTGTTACCTTATATCAGATCAAAATGTATTTTGCGTGGATCTGAAATAGGGCAGTTCACTTAATCTGCTTTGCTGTTTGCAAAATAGATCTCCATTTTGCTAGTCAATAAGTCAAATGAACTTTACATGCTCCATTGTTTGGTCAGAGTTGTTGAACACAAATGAAAGCATGAGGTGGTGATGTGTACTGGAATGTATTTGTACCATCTTCAGGGTGGGGGTATAATTTATATTTCTTGTGGAAAAACATTTGACAGTAAATGTTAAAATTCGAAGAAGCAACTTTTTTGTTTTGTTAAAGTAGCCTTTCTGCATACAGAGTAATTTTAGTAAAAGATAGTAACACTTCTGATGTGGGCTTTGAGGTTGCTAAGCATGCTGTCATAGTCCTTGAAACAAACTTGGATACTCCAATCAACAAGGCCTCTTAAAAGTTATTTTTTTGTCTTGCAGATGTTGCAGAGAGTAGGGAAGATAAGCCTGCTACTACTGACTCCACTGTCAAGCCTTCTACTCAAGTTATAGCAGCAAGTATGTCTGCTTTTGATCCATTAAAAAATCAAGATGAAATCAACAAAAATGTCATGTCAGCATTTGGGCTGGCAGATGATCAGGTGTCGGGTAAGAATACATATTTTATTGAAACCCTTGTTGAAGTTTGAACCTTTCAAAATCATCCATGCATCATGAGGATCTTGTAGAATGAACGTGAGGGAGATACAAAATTCTTATTTTATTATAGTTAAAAACATTGATAACAATTAAACGACAATACTTTTCCAATACCAAAATGTATTGACAGTTCCCAAGGTGTAATTAGATATGGTAGGTCAGCTAACATCTGTTTGGTGTCAGCAGATAATCAGTCTTACTGCCTCATGAACTTCTCCAAAATGCACAAAAGTCTATAATTTTTATACCTTTTGTATGTATTCTTCCTGTAAAATGCACACTTCTCAGGGCCTTTCAATGCACTCCCCCCATAAATATCCATTTTTGTGTGTGTGACAAGTAATGCATAATCCTACTGATAGTGGTGTTCCGATCTACAATTTCATCAAGTTGAATTGGTTCGGACCACTGTGAAAAATGGACTTAACAAATTCCTCCCCTATCATTTGAGAAAGTATTTTTTACCAGACATGAGGCAGCAAATTAGACATATCGATTTCTGTAGCATCATTAATACATTCCAGGGGCTTGTCTGTGATCTTAATTTGAAGGAAACAATGTATGCACAGCGTGGCATTCCTGCATAGTATACTACCTTTGCTTCTCTCAGTAGCATAATTCTTGTTTTAGACTATTTTTCTGTCATCTGCAAAAGTGGTTGGATGATTAGTATGCTCCAAATTTAGCTTGCACTTCCTGAAGGTCTTGATTTTATTTTTGTACAAGGATCATTAGATGTGGACAACACCAAAGCCCTAGAATCATTCCATATGTACACGAAAAGCGCTGTTTCTGGATTTTTATGTGCTTACAACATGAATGCCACATGGATGGCCAACCTAAAGACATACAACCCATGGTTAAATTGTGCTCATTCTTAGTTTAAAGAATTGAGAATAGTATTTTATGTTGTAAAAGCAAAAGCATTGCTTTTGCGATCACACATAAAAATTTGAAAAGGAATGCAGTATGTCTGAAAGAGTCAGAAAACAGAAAATACATGTAAGAGGATTTTTTGGTGATACATTAACAATAGTATCTTAACAGTAATGACTGGATAGCTTTTCTCTCTCTGTGTGTGAAAACAATCTATAATACAAAATGGAAACTCCTGAGACGTGGCTCATAGGGTGTCACTTTAAGGGATTAAACATACTCCAAAGTTGTGATCTGATAATTGACAAGTGCATGTAATTATCACATTAATTATAAATAGGGAGAACTTAGTTGCTACATTGCTATAATGTTTCATAGTGCAGAGTAAGTTGCTTGCCCCATTGCTCGGACTAATCACTGTGTATATTCACTGTAAAAAACAAACAAAAAAGTATTCTCAAGAGAAAATGGGGTGTTGAGTTGGTTTCCTTGATGCAAAATTAGCCTTGTGCAAGGCAAATTTAGCATGTTACAGCTGTCCATGTAGACTGTATTTTGAGTAGTGAAAATTGATCTGCCCCAAAGCAGTCAGATGGATGAATTCATGCCATAGCTGTTGCATGGTTTGAATTTGCTACATGCTTAGGTTACCCTTGGGTTGCGTAAATTTGGTGCTCTGGCTCTATAAAATAGGGATCTATTTGGAGGGTTTGTGTCTATATATAAATGATTTCTGAAGAGCAATGGCAATAATTACCCTTTATAATTACTATGGCCACATTTACATCATACATTGAAAGCACTATGATGCTACCTTAAACAGCCATGGCTTCCTTCAAAGTTAACATCTCTACTCAGCCTATAGTATAAAAATGACTAACCTGGAACCTAGATATCCTTTATGTACAGGCAACTCACCTTTCATGCGTGGGTTGCATTCTGGGTCATTGTGCATGTCAGTGGTTGTGCATAAGCCTGTGCTGCCGCCACCCCGTTTCAACTCCCCTTCTGGGGTTGAAAGGAGTGCACACGTTGGCGATCACGCATGCAAAATGGTCACCTCCTGTACTTGGGGGTTTCCTTGCTGAATAGACTGTAATGGTTTTATTAGCAGGGAGGATGCCCTGACATCTAATGAAAAAATGTGGGGACAGGAAGGTGCTGTAGAAGTTTCAGGGCATTGGATTTGATAATTTGTTGTCAATCTGAGCAAATTACCAGAAACAGTGTGTGAGTGTTGAAACTGAAATACTTATTAAATAGTTATTGAACTCATATTTTTAAATCATCCCAGGCTTCACATCATGGTCTTGTAGCTGTTTCCATATAGTTTTTGTGTGTGGCAAAAATATGTTTGTAGTAACAGGAATGTTTGCTTATTGTGCCTTTGAAATTGACATTTCTGAACATTTTGAATTAAAAAAACCCTTCATTCATTCAGATTTCATTAAGCTGAGTATAGCTAGCATTCAAACTGCAAAGCCTTTAACGCAGGTACATCAGTATAAGCCAGCCATAACTTTGTGGAAAGTGACAACAATAATATTAGCCCAGACACACTGAGAAATTGTGCAGACCTGTTGGAAGATGTTTTATTAAGAAATAAGAGTTTCACTTGGTAAAGAGGTTTTAAAACACGTTGGGAACTAGTTCAGTTATGTTTGTGCTGCTGAAAGAAATTGCCAGATTTTGGAGTATAAAGGTAAAGGTACCCCTGACCATTAGGTCCAGTCGCGGACGACTCTAGGGTTGTGGCGCTCATCTCGCTCTATAGGCCGAGGGAGCCGGTGTTTGTCCGCAGACAGCTTCCAGGTCATGTGGCCAGCATGACTAAGCCGCTTCTGGCGAACCAGAGCAGCACACGGAAACGCCGCTTACCTTCCCGCCAGAGTGGTACCTGTTTATCTACTTGCACTTTGACGTGCTTTCGAACTGCCAGGTGGGCAGAAGCTGGGACCGAAACAATGGGTGCTCACACTGTTGCGGGGCTTCAAACTGCCAACCTTCTGATCGGCAAGCCCTAGGCTCTGGTTTAGACCACAGCGCCACCCGTGTCCCTTTTGGAGTATAGTAGATTGTATATTACGCCTTTTAAATATGGAAACGTGAAATGGTACACCAAATTTTATTAATGAAAGTCAGAGAGATCACTAGAATCCTGTGTCTGCATTGTTTTCCCCAGGACCCCCCAGTGCCCCTGTAGAAGAACGTTCCGGAACACCCGATAGCATTGCTTCTTCATCTTCTGCAGCTCATCCACCTGGAGTTCAACCACAGCAGCCACCATATGGAGGAACCCAGCCACAAACTGGTCAGATGGAAGGTGAGCAATACCCGTGCTCCATTATCCTGCAGATGGGGTGTTTACTTGCTCTACCCATCTCTCCTAATACGCTGCCTGTGCTCTTTTCTTCTTCAGCTCTACCATTCTCATCTGCGTGTAGATGTCTTGCTCTTTTAAACTACTGTATCCATTGTCAGTTGCTGGCCCTCGCTCCATGTGCTCCATCTCTCTACATCCCCAACAATCTCTCAAATGCAGCTGTTTTGCCAGACCATTTCCAACTCTAACCAAGCCTAATTACATTTAGCTGCACATCTCACATTCATCACCCACTATGCTTGTATCTTCCCTCCCTTTGTCTTCGGTCAAAATTTAGACTGTAAGCTCCTTTGAGGCAAGGACTTGTTTTTATGCTACCCTGGCAAAGTGCTGTGCGTACCGATAGCACTGCATAAATAACTACTAAAATAAATAATAACATTGCAGATGATTCCATTAGTTGTTTTAGCATAACACTCACCAAACAAACAGGTATAAAACAAATTAAGAAGGCCCAGTTCTGATTATGCAACATTTAAAACAGTAGATGGTGCTACAGTGTTTGCAACCAAAGCAGTCTTATAAAATGAAAACATAAAGTATATGAAAAGTATTTTGCAGGATTATTGCAGTGGTTTAAAAGGCTTGAAGTGACAGTTCAATGTTGTTTAGCAGTACTGTCAAACAGCTAATTTTTGTATTAGAAACATCTGCTCTGTCCAGTTAATACTCCAGAAAACTTAAAACCTTTCCTTGGACAGTGTAGAAATTGACTGCAGAGCAGTGTTTACATTCCTCATGCTAGGTTCTGTGCAACTATAAAATGAATGTCTTGAAAAGCATGCATTCTATATTGTAGATTAAAATAATAATAATTTTTGGGCGCTATCAAATGAATAGTTCTGTTGGTGCAAGGATTTCTGGCTGTGCAGCACAACTTCCCCTCCTTCTCCTCTTGGTCCAATTGTGCACCCCTATACCCTCCCCAAATCTGCTCTAGAGAGTTGTGGGAACCAACTTCTTGAATGGTTGATTTACTTGGTGTTTAATTTTTATTCTTAATTATGATTTTAATGGTGTTTAATGCCCTGGGATTCTTGAGTGAAGGACAGACTTCAAATATCTCAGATACATTTTTAATTATTTTGCTTTTAACTTTTTTATGATTTTTACTGGTATGTTTTTATATTCTTGAAAACCACTGATATATTTTTATGATAGTGGTATATAAATATTTCTATAAATAAATAAAGTACATGCACACATACAAGAAAGCCTTCAACGCTTAAGCCTTCCCAAAGACCTGACTGTTACTAGCCAATAACCTCTTTCAAATCATGTTTGGATAATATGAGTTTTTTTAAATATAAAAGAAAAGAAAGGGAGTTGGAGGGGGCCTCACTTTTTCTTACACCAGATAAACAGTTTTCTTGGGAAATCTCAATTTCTTCAGGAAAACATGTTTAGTTAGATTCAGTACCTTCTCATCTTTTAAAAATATATAGTTTAACCTTAAGAAAATAATATTTGAGGCAGGTAAGACTGAGCTGCTAATATTTCTTAAATTTCTTAAAGCTTTTAATTTAAATTGGTAGGCCAGATATATCCACAATATCCACAACAAGCTGGATACCCTGCTCAGCAGCCTCAGCCTCAGCCACAGTATGGTATGCAGTATCCAGGTAAGCAGGTGGAAGGTACCTCAACATTTTTGTATATAGTACACAATGTGTTCACTTAACTGTATCCTGAAATGCATGCTCTCTAATTCTGTTCTGAAATCAAACTACTTTTCTGTAAACTTCAGTATTTTTTTGCAAAATTCCACTGCGCAAGGGACCTTAAGACTTTACTCAGCAACTATCTTCTTGGGTGCAATTCAGTTGCAGAAGCATGAAAACTTTGCGTGTGTGAGAGAGAAAGTAGAGGATCCTGGACAACATCTGAATAATGCAACCATGGGGACAGGGCAGATTAGTTTTTTCCAAGTGGTTGCATTGTTCACATAACGATTACCGCTTTGATACAGGCCCCTGATAATGCGGGATAACCTTACCGAAAGGTAGCTCCTAAATAGTTGTTTCTAAGTATGAAGGGCATCTCAGAGGTTATTGGAGGAATAGCATTCAATCCTACTTGTTCTTGCTAAGAGGTTGTGCCCCTCAAAGTTTACTGAAGATGATCCGGTTAGAACACACTGTTTTGGAGCTGGTGGGCGGTGGGGTTTTTTTGCATTAACATGTGGAGCATCAAAAGAAAAGGCCTGCATGAGGTTTTTCTTGCTTCCCCATTCTCCCCTGATTGGCCTCCAGAAAGCATCTGGAACTCTTCAGTTGAAGTGAAATTAGTCAAATGATCCCTTAAAATGCTCAATAAATTGGGAGAGGTTGAGAAAACAATGCATTTTTTTCTTCTGAAGAAAACTCAGATCTGGTGTTTACATTTGCCTCGAACATTGACCCATTGAAGTCGTTACTATAAGCTGATTTTATCCGCACCAGGGCAATTTTTGAGGCCCAATTCCCTGTGAATACCACAGAGATGCTACTAAGTCAAGTGATTACAGGCAAAGTTAACTATTTCCTGAGGTAGAAGTTTCTGAGTTTGCTGGTGTTGCAGTGAAGCCATTCCCTTTTTATTTGGCTGTCGTGTGTGCTTTTTCCAATACGAGGCAGTTTCTTATATATTGATACCAGGTAGTAGGATTTGTTTCTTGTGATCATCGCCACGTGTCAGTATTGGTAGGACTAGACTGAGCTATCCAAAGCACACCTAAGTTTGGTAGTGCTCTTGTTTTAAAAAGTAAATTTGAGCCCAAGTTCCAGGTGAGTTCAAAATTTACTCCATTGTATTCTCTCATCCTTGCTTTCTCTGTTCAGGGTCTTGCCTTTTTAATAATTGTTATATATCTGGTGTTTAATGCTAACAGGATTCCAGTCAATGGAGATGTTTCATTGCAAGTAGTTTCAGGTGTGTTTCATGCCAGAAATAAATGGAGTATCAGTCTTTGTACCAGCTTTTTTTTTTTTACATTTGCAATCTGAAATTCTTTTCAGTCAGACTGATAGTGAAGCACAAGTATTAAAAGCACCTAAACTGTTGCCAGCATCTACTTTTGAGATTAGTGTCTGGAGGAATTTTTGTGTGTGCAGAACTAAATATGTTCAATTAGTTGTGTGAGCTGACTTGTTTCAAACTAAGAATAATACATAGCTTGATTATTGATGAAATTGCACTTTAGTAAAATAAGACCTCACTGAATATAACTGCATTTTAAAGAAAGATTTTAAAACATATTGGAAACAATTGCCTAAATGGTTGTTGGATTAAAACGGGAGTTTTAATCCAACAACCATTTAGGCAATTATTTCCAACATGTTTTGGCTATGATGGTTGGGACTTGTGGGAAGTAGAGACTTGCAGCATCTAGAGGGCTACAGGTTGTCCACTCCTGCTTATAGCAGCACTATTGGAGAATGTTACTCCATCCGCACTTTTGTGCACTGGAGTTGCTAGTATGTATCCAGGCTGGGTTTTTTTTACATTAAAAAATGCAATTCATGTTTTACCCCCCACCCCCTGTTTTTCATGTATGTTTTTTAGCTTTTGTCTGGAATGTCTGTATTTTTTAAGAATGCATTACAAAGTAAACCGTTCTGTTACTTTCACTTATCTGCATTGCTATTTGGCTCTTCCAGCAGGCTACAGCCAGCAGACTGCTCCTCAACAAGCACAGCAGTTCCAAGCATACAGCCAGCAGCCCTCACAGGCTCCAGCTCCTGGGTTTCCTGGCCAGCCTCAACCTCAGCAGCTGCCAGCTCAGCCTCCCCAGCAGTATCAGGCAGGCACCTTTCCTGCACAGAACTACACAACACAAGCTTCACAGTCGGCCAGCTATAACGTGACCCCAGCTTCGCAACCTGGAATGGCTCCCAGCCAGCCAGGTGCTTATCAGCCAAGACCAGGCTTCAC
The DNA here is from genome assembly GCF_964188315.1 of Podarcis muralis. Lineage (NCBI taxonomy): Eukaryota > Metazoa > Chordata > Lepidosauria > Squamata > Lacertidae > Podarcis > Podarcis muralis. Next base: position 35,218,579 of record NC_135658.1, read on the forward strand.
TCCACCGCCTGGAACTACCATGACACCCCCTCCAAGTGGCCCTAATCCATATGCACGCAATCGCCCTCCTTTTGGCCAGGGTTACACCCAGCCAGGTCCTGGCTATCGATAAGGAAGCTGTGCTGTTGACGGGCCCCAAGTAAGTCCAAGCTGTTGCTGTTGCTATTCCATCCATACAGACTCCAAGGTTCTTTAACTAAAATATGGAAACTAATGAAAGGCAGAATATTCTATGGTATCACTGTTGCTGTATAATTTGCTGGGATAAATGACCAAATGAATCTTGTTTCCTGCTTTAAATTGTATTGGCTTTCTAGTTTAATATTGGAAACACTACCTAAATGTTTGTAAAGTAATGACATTCTGACTTGCCATATTAAACTACTAGGTGAAAAATCTAGCTGAAATCTGGCTGGTTTTTACTAATAAAATGTACTAAATTAGACCCACTTGTTAAAACTAGGTATGATGTTTAAATTGTAACATGCACACTGAAATTGAATAAAATATTCAAACCATCCTTTTCTGTTCAATTGCCGGGCATTGTGTTTTTACTACATCCATTGCACTATCTGCAGCTATAGTAAAGAACCCCCACCCCCCAATCAGGAATGCTTCAACCAATATAATTCTTCATGTAAGCCATCCTAGCATTTCCTGGGGGGGGGCTGCAGAAGACCTTGGATGCTGGCAAATTGTTACCAGCAAGTGTAGGTAAAGTTAACTAGGTGAAATGATAGTCACTGTGTAAGGCATTGTACCTGTGTCCTAGGTGTAGTGACTGCTAATCCCTATAATGGCCTGAGGCACTGCCTGTGCACTTACCTGAGCATGTGCACTAGACTAGGAAGGATTGATGTCCGCTTCATGGTATTCACAGCTATTGAATCACATGCACCATGTCCTTTTCACCATCCAAGGGAATCTTGGAAATAGCTGTTTACTGACTCAAGAGCAACAAATTAATGGTTGTATCAAAATGGATTCACAAACTTAATGTGACAGTGAATGTTCTGTGAAGTACTCATGTGACAGGCTTATTATAGTGCATGGGAATCATAACCTGTTAAGCGCATATATTGAAACACATTGGCCAGCTAAATTCTACTCAGAGCAGACTCATTGAAATCAACAGACCTAAGTCGTGCCCATTAATTTCACGATTAATGCTGGAGACAACCTATTCGCATTTAGTTCTGTGGAATGAAGCAATTGAACTATTAGAGGTTACATTTTCAAAAGCCCCCATATATGCTAAAGTTCATAAAGTAACATGATTTAACTATTTCAACCAATAATAGACTTAAGGTACCCATCTATTACAACTGTATGAACCAATAGCTCCTTGTGATACTGCAAAACCATTTCAATTTATATATGTGCAGCTGCCACAAATGCACAACTTGCTAAGGTTCCATGTGCATGTCCTGTACGGGAGCACAATGTGTCACACAATGCTTCCATGTAAGACAAACCCAGCACATTCATTTAGGCAACCACATGAGGCTATGGAGCGTCTCAGCTAAGCCATATTGAGGGAGATGCTCTATTTCACATCGTTTACAAAATCTTAGTTAAGGAAGGATGTGGCACACTCTGAGTTTGCTGTCAATCTGATGTACTGAAACAGGACACTCCCACCTCCCCCAAACTATCTGATAATTTCAGTTATAATTTCAAAATTGCAACTAAAGGTTACTGAAAGTCTTTGAAGTGGCTCTCAAGAGAATTTAGGATTGTTTTCAGAATTTTTCAGTTTTGTGTCTGCTGAATATACCAATGGATCAAATACTACTTATGATTTAAAATACTTTATTAAGAGTACAGTGTACCGGCAATGTACTTAAAAGTTTTTTTTATTATAAACAACCAATCCAATATTCCTTGTGTTCTTTTTTAATACGCTGAATAAACACCTTTAAAAACCTACATCTCTTTATATATATAATGTTTAAATGTTTAAGCAATACAAATATATCACTTTGTGTAGAGGGGAAGCACAGAGCCATTTTTAAAAAACTGCTTTCATTTTTCCATTCTACAAAGCAGATCACATTACTGTTTCAACTGTATATAAAGATTTTTGTATGCTTCAGCCGTAATATATTCTACATGGTATTTGACTGAAGTCTGCATTCATCTTTACTCAACACAGTTAAAACCTAATAACCATACTCGCTTGTTAAGGGTACATTTAAACCTGCTTATTCTTGATTTTATGTCTTGATTTTTTGGGAGCACTTTATAAATTATGAATATTGCATACATGTTGAGAAGGCAGGTTTCCCTGGAAGCAGTGAATGATTCTCTGCTTTGTACTGTAAAGGCAAACACAGTGCTTAAAATACATGACCTTGGTAAGTATTAGAGCACACAATATTTTGAGATGCAACATCCTGTTTTGCTCCATTATAATGATAGTGATCACAAGGTTAAGGTTTGTACAGATCATCTCCCCGTTGTTTCATGTAGCAACAGATTTTACCTTTAGGTGGCTGCATTCTACCTTTCGAGCAGAGCTGAAATCAATCCACTATAGAGAGGCAATAATCTGCAGAGACATAGCTTCCAGTTACTCCAAAAGCACCATAGAAGCATGTGTATACAGTCCCTTCAATAGTTAGCTCCATCTATGCAAGACAAGTGTCTTGAGGAGCAGGTCTTACAAGCAAGCTGTAACCTGCTTTTGCCAAATCAAAGTCCTGTTGGACATACAAAATTAAAACGAATAGAGAATAAAACCTACCCTTAGGTGAGTTCTCCACAAAATGATGCAGGCATCCAATCTACCTCAGGCCAAGTGGTGAGCATTTTGCCACACTTTCAAATGGCAGAACGATTATTGACATGGGCTCAGTCAAATGGTTCTCTGGCATGTGGCTGCCATGTTTAAAAACACAGGCTATCTGAGTACAGAGCTGTACAGAGAGCATCATTAGCTTTCCAGAGTGTTCAAATAGAGAAATGTATATTTGCAGCCTGGGCATATAAAGTAGCAGAAAAGCTAACCTGACAGAATAACTTAAATGAGTTGAAAAATAAATCAGAACACGTACTTCGGCAGTATGCATCAAAAAAATTCAGAATACATACTTTTCCATAAAAGGTGCCTCAAACAATGATAAATAATAAACTACATCTTTCAAAATATGTAGAAGGCACCAGAAGAGACTTAAGAGGGAGCCAGCTTCCCAAGTATTTTATGACATGTTCTAAGTTCCTACAACAGATCCATAAATCTGGACAACTATAATTAAGCAGCCAATGCTATCAAACAGTTAACACAGTATTGTTAGATTTCAGAATGAACAATACTACACCACAACACATTTCCATCTCTCAGCTTGCCTGGCTTAGCCATAGCTGGATTGCAGCCATTTGGTATCATCCTTTGCTCTGCCATTTGTCTTATCTCTTGCTCTACCATTTTCCAGGTATTGTTGCTCCACACTCATACCAGTGGACGTAGTTAGTATGCGTCTCCGCGCCTATTTTCCCAAACTTGACCGGCTCCTGTCGCACCGCTCTAAAAAAGCCTGGTAAAACAAAATGAGGGAAAGTAGAAGTTGAACACTGAAATGCTGGTTCTGGTATTAACATTTGCCTAGGTGTACACTAGGTGTAAAATCTCTTACTGTCTCCCTTTCTTCTCCTATTTGCCAGGAGGTGATGGGACCAGGGGCCATGATCTTAGTTTTTTTGATGTGGAGCTTCAAATATGGTTTTGAATTTGCCATCACCTCCTGGCAAATAGAAGGGGAAGAAATGGAGGCAGTGAGAGATTTTACTTTCTTGGGCTCCATGATCACTGCAGATGGTGACAGCAGCCACGAAATTAAAAGACGCCTGATTCTTGGGAGAAGGGCAATGACAGGCCTAGACAGCATCTTAAGACATCACCTTGCCAACAAAGGTCCGTATAGTTAAAGCTATGGTTTTCCCAGTAGTAATGTATGGAAGTGAGAGCTGGATCATAAAGAAGGCTGAGTGCCAAAGAATTGATGCTTTTGAATTATGGTGCTAGAGGAGTCTTGAGAGTCCCATGGACTGCAAGAAGATCAAACCTCTCCATTCTTTGGGAAATCAGCCCTGAGTGCTCACTGGAAGGACAGATCCTGAAGCTGAGGCTCCAATACTTTGGCCACCTCATGAGAAGAGAAGACTCTCTGGAGAAGACCCTGATGTTGGGATAGATGGAGGGCACAAGGAGAAGGGGACGGCAGAGGATGAGATGGTTGGACAGTGTTCTCGAAGCTACTAACATGAGTTTGACCAAACTGTAGGAGGCAGTGGAAGAAAGGAGTGCCTGGCGTGCTCTGGTCCATGGGGTCACGAAGAGTCGGACACGACTAAACAACAACAACAACAACAACAACGCCACACCTAAGATTTTTAAAGTGCACATTTAAAAGTGTAAAGCAAGGGTAGTGGACTTTTTCCACCTGTGGGGCACATTCCCTTATACCTTTGGGGAAAACCGCATGTCCATGGTGATTAGGGCCAGAGGCAAACATGGGTACAGCTACAGACAAAAGTGGCAGAGTGACTCTTAGTGCAGTAGTTTGTGTTTTAGCCATGGAAAAGTCTGAGATTGATACATCCCTTTTCTCCATCTGGGCAACCATTATCACAGTTGAATGATTCATTCCAGCCAGCCAAAAGCATTCAAGTAGGGCATAGAGCAAGGCGACTTGGAAGTGTGGCCTGAGGAGAATCTGAAGAGCTGACCAGAGAGGCCTGGAGGCATTCAGCCTCTGGGCCTGAAGTTCTCTAGCCCATAGGGCAAGACAACGACAAGCATGAGCAAATTTTAGTTTGCAAATGTGTGTCCTAAACAAGCTTTTAGGAAGCCAGGCTTGGCTGTGGATCCATGTCAAAGTGTCCAAAAAGTCAAGACACAAACCCTTTAGAACATACCCTCTTTGGTAGGTAGTTGATCCGACTGAACATGTGGCCCTGTTTTTCCGTCTAAATACGAGTCCACAAATTGACAGTGATCTTCTCCATGCCCCCTCTGATCTCCTATGTCGTAAAATTTACCTGAAAACATGAAGATCACCTTTAAAAATGAGTGAAATTCAAATGCCATTAAATAAAGATTAGAGGAGTGTTTATGACCGTCCTAAAGAATTTGACAAGAGACCATGCCTACAGCCCTATAAACGTTTGGCCAAATCCAATTTGCTGCTCCCCACCCCCAAAAAGCTAACTGACCCAATTGGAACTTATTTTACATAGCTTTGCACATGCACATCTATGTGTGCTGGTCCTCATTTAGCTGGTCGTACATCTGTGGAAACCTTCTTCCATGGGTATATGGCCCACTACCTGGACCATTTTGCCATCTCAAGAATGTACCCTGTCAGTGACAATCTCTGCTAAACTGGCAGCAGCCTTTTCAGGTGACTACATATTCCACAACCCTTTAAAGTTGAAGGCAGGAATCTTTGTTCCACTTTACCATCAGTGAAACACTGAATGAAGCAAGTGGGGATGATCTAGCCTACGATGCTGTACATCACGTTCAATCCTTAAAACAACACACTGATGCAGTTGGTGCTGGGATGGCTTCTGGATTTTTTGATAGCACAGAGATGACTCATTGCTAGCACTGACAGCCATAGTCGGTCACTGCCCAGCATTGCCACACAAAGCAGTTAAGGGAAGATTTTTCCCCAGACGGGAGCATTGACAAAGTGCTCTGATGGCATGATGCCCCTGGTCAGCTCACAGCACCAACCATCCCATACTGCTGCCCTCAATGTCATACCTGTAAGTGAATCGCTGAGGTAAATTTTGTATCGGAGGGAGTTGCACAACTGTACACCAACAAACTTCTTGTACCAAGTCCTCTTGACGAACTGTTTCCCCTTGCATTCAGAATAGGAATCAGAATTGAATTTGATTTGAGTCCAGATGGCATCTTTTCCCACTGTAAGGAAACAACAAATAATCTATGTGCAAAAATATGTGCGTAGACACTGGAATCAGGTGAAAGAAAGAGACATATAGGAATATTTTTTTTAATTTTTACCCTGTCTTCCACTATAAAATGGCCTCAAGGCAGCTCACAATAATAAAACAAAACAAAACAAAACAAAACAAAACAAAACAAAACAAAACAAAACAAAACAAAACAAAACAGTATAATAAACAAGAGTTGGAAGATAAACCAGAAGAACTAGCAGATAAAAAGAAAAGTAGGTATAAATAGGAAATAAAAGGTTATGAAAAGGTCTCATATTTACACCAATTTCTGATCAGAACTCAGGCACAAAAGCGTAGTAACCAGTTAGACAGGAATAACAGCTCTAATTTGCTCAGCTGAATTGATGGGACAACTGATTTGTACATTTCTTTGAAGTTTAGGTTTCAACCAATAAAAAGGTTTAATACATTGTAGCAAGAGAAATACGGGATGTGTGAAAGGGTCTTTTGCGATGCAGCACTGAGATTGCAGAACTTGGTACCTAAGTAAGCCAGGCAGGTCCCTTCCTTATACCAATGTCTGGTAACTTCCCTATTGCATTTAAATTACTGTTTGTTCTGAGCTTTTCTAGTTCCCGTTTCTGCTGTTGCTATAGCCGGCACTATTCACTTTATTGCTTTGATTATATTATTGTTTCAATTGATGATCTAAGCTGCATTGGAGGCCCCTTTGGGGGCTGAAAAGTGGGGTAAAAATGGATTTTGTAACTAAAATAAATGCTGAGAAACACATTCTGTTGGGGGGGGGGGACGAACCACAGAAAGGAAGACTACCTTTTACGCCATATTAAACATGAGTCTCCTAAATGAATTAAGAAACTTACCACCCCCCTTGACTGTATCAGATCCTTTCCTGCTAGTTAAAGACCTTATAGGGAGCTTACAGTCCTCCACTATAAAGCTGATGGCAGCCAACATTTTTCAGAGAGCTGCAGAAGCTGATGGCAGATTTTCTATAGCAGTGGCTGGATACTGCTGCATGCTCTGTTAAATCACTTATTAAGTGAGAAACAGCCTATTCATTTCAGAGAGCTGTCTTTTAATTTAATGACAGGCCCGAGAAAATATGAGCTGTGCCTGGCTCATTTCTGCCCCTTGGTTCTGAGCCAGTGGAGTGCCACCTCCAATTGATTAGGCACGCCTCAGGTAAACATTTAGACTGGCAGGAACTCTTTGCAAACAGTGCAGGTCAAAAAAACACCCCCCCCCCAAAAAAAACACCTGTGAAATCATATGCAAAATGCCTTTCTCTTCCAAATCCACTCTGTCATACAGCAGTACATTATCTCACCTCAGAAAAATGCTCTCACCAGAGTATACTATAATGTATAAAGGACTTACTTGAAATTGGCTCAGTCACTCTTGGGTCCGCTAAGGAGAAAAAACAAGTGCTGGGTCAGACTGCAAAATAACTTCTAGCATTTCAGAAGTATGCTGGGGGAAAGGGTTTACTTCTTCAGTTGACATGAATTGTAATCTGTACAACTGCAACGTGGTTTGAAATCAAGACAGAACACTTGTGAGCTTACGTTAAACTAATAAGCTGCTCATGACTACTTTGAAATACCAAAGACTGTGCTTTGAAGTACAGTGGTACCTCAGGTTAAGTACTTAATTCGTTCCGGAGGTCCGTACTTAACCTGAAACTGTTCTTAACCTGAAGCACATCTTTAGCTAATGGGGCCTCCTGCCGCTGCTGTGCCGCCGGAACACGATTTCTGTTCTCATCCTGAAGCAAAGTTCTTAACCTGAAGCACTATTTCTGGGTTAGTGGAGTCTGTAACCTGAAGCGTATGTAACCCGAGTTACCACTGTACCTAAGACTGTGCTTTTAAAAGTGCTGTATATCTGATGTTTTGGTCTATTTTAGGACCTTTTAAATGTGTCAGGGGGGTATAATTTTTGTTACTTTCTTATGTATTTTGCGTCTTTACATTGTAAACAACAACAAGGCCTTAAATGAGGTCATAGCAATTTTGAGAGTAATTAATTAATTAATGGCATTTTAAACCAGGCAGGGAGTTGTATTTAAAAATAAAATAAAAATTAACAACATTTCCAGGTACCAGATTAAAATGTCATTCTTGAGGAAGTTTGTGGAAATGCATAATTCCCATATAGCTTTCACTTTATCTGCTGATTTTTCTTACAGCGGGTAGATATTAAAACGTGTAAAGAGCTAGAGAGGCTTGTAGCTAATTGGTACACTTATTAAAACTCTTACCTGATTCAGTTTTAAATGGCTTTGATTCGGTGCTCGGTCCTTCACCAAGGGGGTTGCTAGGTATCACAACAAATTCATAACTAGGAAGAAAATGGAAGGGGGGACACACCCAGTTCTTTATTACAAACATCAAGCATTGCATGGTAAAGTTTATCATTGGTTTATCTAAAAGGACTGTTGTAAGTATTCCTGAGAATACAGTGGTACCTTGGGTTAAGAACTTAATTCGTTCTTGAGGTCTGTTCTTAACCTGAAACTGTTCTTAACCTGAAGCACCACTTTAGCTAATGGGGCCTCCCACTGCTGCTGCGCCGCCAGAGCACGATTTCTGTTCTCATCCTGAAGCAAAGTTCTTAACCCGAGGTACTATTTCTGGGTTAGCGGAGTCTGTAACCTGAAGCGTATGTAACCTGAAGCATATGTAACCCAAGGTACCACTGTACTATGATTTTGCTACATAGCTATAATTTCTACATTGAAAATTGCACGAATGTTGCACATATATAATCACATGGACCAAATGCATACATGCATATTTTGCCACATATACACGCTACTGGGACCCACAATCAGTAAGGCAATCTAGAATCACAGAATTGTAGAGTTGGAAGGGACCCCAAGAGTCATCTAGTCCAACCCCCTGCACTGCAATCCTGCTGTATATGCATACAGAAACAACACAAAACACACACATGAATTTGTTACTTGTGATTATTTGGAAACAGGATGAAAGCACATTTCTGTATCCTAGTGACTTGTGTGTTAGAAACTCATTTTGTATGAAGCCTCTCTGAATGTGTAAGTTTTCATGAAAACATTTAAGATATACGGGTAAGTGTATATGGTCCTCTCCTCTTGAGGGGAATTCCTTGCACAATGAACTCACCCTCAAAGCTTGTTTAAGTGGTTCTGTGACAGGCCTCAGGGCCACTTTAGGCGTTATAGTAGTTACCATGCACCTACATCTATTTTGTAATGTAATTACATATTTTTTCACCACTAGAAAGCTGTGGAAACACAGGCATCAGGGACAATGACTGTGTAAAAAGTGGAAGTGTGCAGGTCCCAAATCAACATGTCAAAGATGCATAAAACAGTGCACTGTGTCCTCTACATGTTTACTATCTAGTGTTTTAATGCCAAGAAACAGCTTTTAGCTTCATTTCTTTTGTGTGGTCTATGCAGCTCTTTGGGGACGTGGGTCTAAACCACAGAGCCTAGGGCTTGCCAATTAGAAGGTCGGCGGTTCAAATCCCCACGATGGGGTGAGCTCCCATTGCTCGGTCCCTGCTCCTGCCAACTTAGCAGTTCGAAAGCACCTCAAAGTGCAAGTAGATAAATAGGTACCACTCCAGAGGGAAGGTAAACAGCGTTTCCGTGCGCTGCTCTGGTTTGCCAGAAGCAGCTTAGTCATGCTGGCCACATGACCCGGAAGCTGTACGCTGGCTCCCTCGGCCAGTAAAGCGAGATGAGCGCCACAACCCCAGAGTCATCCGCAACTGGACCTAACAGTCAGGGGTCCCTTTACGTTTATGCAGCTCCTGAGACAAGCACTGTAGTTGTACATTGTCTGAAGTCCTAAGACAGATATGCAATCAGCACTCAAGTGCAAGCTAGATTACAAGGCCACGGAACCCCTAAACAGTGTATGCCAAATAGTTATTTGCCTTCAACTGTTGGAACAGGTTATGGACCAAAGATGTCCACCACATCACATATAAGAAAAATGTTCTCGCACAGATTAAGTGAACATTATTTGTATTGCAGTAAAGACTTTTTCCATAGGAAATTGCTATCCCATATGGAATCTTGGCAAGCAGAAGGAATGGCACTATTTTCCAGATCTTGCAACAGTGCAGAAATGTATGTGCATAGAAAAGGGGAATAAAAAACCCTCTCAATATGCAGTTTTCAGTTGAGTTGCTGGCTTAAAATCTCAAGCAGAAAAGGTACATCTATCATGAAATCTCTTTATTTAGATTTATTGGCATATTCAGAAAGTTACTAGAAAATCTTTCTAACCACTTTGCTGAGCTTGTACACCATTTTACCTACTAGTATTTAGATCTAGAGGAAGTTTGAACTTTAGACTTATTCCTTCTTTCCATTGCTTCTGCTCACAGTACTGTGTTTTGAAAAAAATACTGTATTTTTCGCCCCATAGGGCGCACCTTGTTTTTTTTTGGGGGGGAAATAATGAAAAAACAATTTATTTCCCCCCCGCGAAGCCCGGGAATGCAGGCAGCTTTGCCCAACCCTAGGGAGCCCAGCGTGACTTCGAGCCAGGCTCCCTAGGGTTGCGCAGAGCTGAGCGAAGCCCGGGAATGCAGGCAGCTCTGCGCAACCCTCAGGAGACCGGTGCAAAGTAACGCCGGTCTCCCGAGGGTTGCGCAGAGCTTCCTGAAGCCTGGAGAGCAAGAGGGGTCGGTGTGCACTGACCCCTCTCGCTCTCCAAGCTTCAGCGAAAGCCTGCATTCGCCCCATAGGATGCACACACATTCCCCCTTAATTTTTATTATTGTTCGTGCTCAAATTATATAGACAAATTGTGAATTGTTAAATCATAAAGCTTTTAATCTATGGCCCAAAGCATGAAACCTGTTTTCCGGTTCAGTGTCAAAGCTGTTCAGCTGAGTAGGCATTCAGTGAGACCAATTCCATTGATGTTCCCTTAATCTTTAGGCACACAGAACTGGCCATTTACCAGACAAGGATAGCAGAGATGGATAATTTAATTGGATTGGAAGAGGGCAGGTGTCCTCTTGTATTAAACAACCTTGAAATATTTTTCATATCTCAAGAAGGCACACATAAATTTCTTTAGAGACCCAATTCTAGCTAAGGTATGAAATAGAGATGGCATATAGAGAGATTCAAAACTATATACATCAACATATGAGCAACCTGAGACTTTACTTTCAAAAACATAAGGAAAGCGATAATTGAAAGCTACATAATCCGGAGAATTTTGCAGGAACAAGAACAAAAGTTAAGCATGAGCCCCATAATCTGAGTAAACTCAAATGTGAAAAGGGCAAGAAATTGTGGATTTCAGAATATGAAAAGGCATCTTTCTGAAGAAAACATTGTGGGAGGAAGACAACCATGGAATAACCACCAGCAATGGCCAGTATGATGGGACAGAGAGCAATAAATGGCTCTTACAGTAATCATGAAGACCTCTTGAACATATTGGTGTTGGAGTCTGGGTAAGCACTATGCAAGCATTTCGTTGTTAACTGGAAAGGCATCCCAATGCAGACATCACTTCTGACATCATCAGATCACACTGGGTGCTGCTGACTAGATACTAGCAGCTGTTTGCATGATGTTGATCCAGCCCCCTTGCCTCCACAGCTGCTTTGGGATGCTAGTAGGTAAGAGCATGGACCCCTCCTTTACCTGGCCTGTTTGCTCAGTGATGCTTGTGGCTGATTCAGTGCCACCTGCCACACCTCTCAGTACATAATCACCTCACACAGGAAAGTGTATGTTTGACAACTCTACTAAAAATCATGGGGCAGCATAGGCAGTATGGATAAATCTCAGCCAATGGCGCCAACTGGATAGCTGCTAAGCCCGTGAATCCACGGTAACATAATATGTCAACAAGGACTTTTTTCTATTTCATCCGGAGGAGAGCCTGCATGCTAGTTAAGCCAACATTATCCAAGCTGGATTTAACAGCATAGGTTCCATTCCAACACAGACCCAAACATGCTAAAGTCTGTGTTGGATTGTAGCCAAAGTATACAACTAGTCACGGCTTGCTATGGGTGCATAGTATTCAATGGTGGTCCAACTATTATTGTTAGTTGATCAACCATGACTTATTCTATGCGGAGTTTTTATTTATTGTGAGTGATTTGCTTTAAACTCCTCACATGAAAGCAACTGTTGAAAGATCAAGACATTTGAGTAGGAAGATTCATAATACACAAATGTTGTTTTGCTTGACGATCCAGCCAAATGTTATTCGCTCCAACAACATTTAATAATTTGAAGAATGCTGAGTGAACCAAATTATGGTGTAAGATGCTTTGCATTTTCCTAGCTGCTTGCATTTTGTCAAGTCTAAAGATGTTATTTTTCCCCACTCTGAAATGCTGCACACATTATTTTTGATAGCTCACCAGGTTCAAAAGCCAAAACACTCCTCACCTATGGAAAACAAAATCAAAATAACCAATGAAAAGGACAGATTATCAGACATGAGTTACTATGAGAGAATGGAACACCTGCATCGGGTCTGCAAAAAGCACATGGAATTTTCCAGCAATCCAGCTGTCCAACAAAATCAAAAGGCAAGAAAATGTCAGCAAGTTTTAAAACTGTAACTGTGTTAAACAGGTAATGGACAGTATGAATATCCCTTAAAGCAACACTGTGGGGCAGAAGAATAAGTTCATGATGTCATGTCTCTACCCTTCTAGTTCCTACAAAGTTATGTTTTTAGCAGGGCGATCCTGTGTTTGGTTACTTGGAAGGAAACCTCATTGTGGTAATTTTGTTCAGTGTGCATAAGACTGCAATAAAGAGATGTGCAGCAAGCTTACAAGCAACCACTAGCCCTGTCACAACAGCCATCCAAGTTATTTCATTTAGTCTTTCTACTGGATTTAGCCTTCATTTGCAGCATTCACAATTCCGGCTACAGCGCAAATTCTCAGATATGTTTAGGACAATAATTTCTTGCCCATAATGAACAAACAAGGCCTGGGACGCTGTTCCTGATATCTTCCTGACACGAGAAGATGCATCTATGTAGATAACCTTCAGTTGCAGCTAGATATGCCCTTAGATTTGGGGGGGGGGGGGCAAGTAGAGATAAGCAAATCTGTGAATTTCAGTTTCCTTCAGATTCTCATTTTCCCAGTCTTGTTTCACATTTCCACATCAGTTTGCAAATCTTCTTTTTCAAAAGGCGTTGTGAAAATTCAGCAGCATTTTAGTGCAAATTTATTTCAATATACATATTTTTATATGCAGTTTTGCTTAAGCAATTTCTCTATATTATAATGCCTTTTTAATGCTGTTTTCATTTATGTATACTATTTTGTGCACACTTTATTCAAATATATGCATTTTGTACACATTCCTTGGCAAAATGTTGAGCATTGCAAATTTTGAAGGATGGCTGTGTTTCAGTTTGTGTATTGTTTCAGAAAGTGTGAATGAGGTAGGTTTGCCTTTAAGCATGAACTGAATCAAATTTCTCCCCATCTTTAGGTGTGACTATAGTAGCACCTCTCTAATGCATAAATCATATATAAAAAAGTGCACACTTGTCAGCTTGCTTGCACAACTAGCTGTTTGCATCTTATAAAATATAATGTTGAAATGCTAGACATCAACGATAAAACACATTCTCTCTCCCCTCCCTTCACTCTCAGAGGGGAATTCAGGAAGGGGAGTTACTGCAGAAGTCAAGAGGGGGACTTGGGAAGAGCACACCTTCAAAGAAGCAACTCCTGGGTGCTTAGAACCCCACCATATATCACATGGTAGTATTTTCTGATTGTATTACCTCGTGTTAGGTTTCAGGTTTTCTACAGTAGAATGAGTTTGATTTGTTGTTATAATAGTCTTGTCCTTTCCTGCAGGGCTTCCATTTTCAGTCGATACAACTCTATATTCTGAAATGATGAAGAAGATTTGTGTTCTGTTATCCTGTCAGTTTCATTTGTTTCCTTTAATCTCCTGGAGTGAATCAGAAACAGTAATAGAACAAAGCAAACAACATTCGGAATGTCAAAGTGCCAGCCCAGAACAGGGAGATCAAATGAGAGCTTGTGTAGGAAACTCAGTGACTTGACCTTTGGGAGAAAGAGAGATGTGTCTGGTGTGACACATTCCCTCAAGCAAGAACTACAAATCCCAGAGTTCCTGCTGACACTTCCTATGCACAAGGAGGAGAACCTACGCAGGGTTGGAATTCAAGTGGTGTCAGAACCATAATCTGAGACTAAGATCTTAGGGACAGTACTGCAGAACTCCAGACTCCACCCCTCTTAACTCCTTTGTATGTTAACGGTGTCTTGATTAGTCTTTGTTGTTTCTGTTTATTTGAAAACTGAATACAAATTATCCCCCAAACCGAACAATCCTGACATTATATGCAAGGGATGGAAAGCACAATCTAAAGGACATTAGTTAGTGTACCAGCCAGATGAGCAGGATAATAATAAAGGGAGTGGATGGCGCTGTGGTCTAAACCACTGAGCCTCTTGGGCTCACCGATTGAAAGGTCAGGGTGAGCAATAATAAAAATAGTAACAACAACAACAACAACAACAATATACATGTCATTCAGGAGCCTAAGTAACACCTCTAGTTTTTAGAACCATGCAAGAATAGCTGTGGGGGAAAGTGCAGGCTAGTAAAGAAAGACTAGCAATATTGTTCAGGCTCTAAACTTTAAGAGAACCAAAGTCTAACCTGTAACAGTTTCATTTGGTGGTTTTTCCCAATCCAGTACGACAAAGGTTGGGCAGCCTTCGACAGTTACCACAGTGAGGTTGGTAGGAGGCTTTCGTGGAGGGCTAGTAGGTACCTCTGTGCTGTCCCCCTCTTCCGTTGGAAAGTATTGGAGCGTGTCTGTGATGGAGCATGGCACATCTTCTGGTTTCTTTATATACAACACACCTTCACCTAGAAAAATAGCATCTGTGTTAAGGTGCTTTAAAAAAAATATCCAAGTAGCAAATGTGGGGGTAAAATTGCCAGAACTGGACCTTTTCAGGTGGTAGGGCCCACAGCTGAATGCTTCTCCATAAAAAAAACCTGAAAGTAAGTTAGTATGTCAGATATCTCTCCTGATATCGATTTTTAAGGTTCTTGGTTTTTTTAAAATATATAGTTATGTAAGTGATGATCAGCTGCATGAAAAGTTTTGTAGAAGCCTGAGACCCTTGAAAGTGTTTTGGAGAGGACTGTTATTCTGATGACTATTTTATTATTAGGCTTTTCGTTATGTTTTATCATTAATGTTCTGTAATGTGTTTTATGGTGCTGGAGGAGACTCTTGAGAGTCCCGTGGACTGCAAGAAGATCAAACGTATCCATTCTTAAGGAAATCAGCCCTGAGTGCTCACTGGAAGGACAGACCCTGAAGCTGAGGCTCCAATACTTTGGCCACCTCATGAGAAGAGAAGACTCCCTGGAAAAGACCCTGATGTTGGGAAAGATGGAGGGCACAAGAAGAAGGGGACGACAGAGGACGAGATGGTTGGACAGTGTTCTCAAAGCTGCAAACATGAGTTTGACCAAACTGCGGGAGGCAGTGGAAGACAGGAGTGCCTGGCGTGCTCTTGTCCATGGGGCCATGAAGAGTCGGACACGACTAAACAACAGCAACAAATGTGTTTTAATGTTGTACACTGCCCTGGGATCTTTTGATAAAGGGAGGTATAGAAATTGAATAAGTCATCATCAAAAAGCTGCACACTGAACATCAGGAGCTGCAGGGATTAAGTTCGTGAGAGGGAGAATGATTAAAAGAGCTTTTAATTTGGGAACTTGGATGATGAGCAAAAATAATTAATATGGTTAAATATCATTTTCACAATCTGACATTACTGCAGCTATTTTAGACATACCTGTGAACCTTCGTTTGCCAGAAGCATCAGTATCTGATGTAGGCTGTGAATTGAACAAAGTTCTATTACCTAAGGAGAGGAAAACCACAACACAATTTTAATAAAAGCACTCCTTTGTAAAGTTGAAATGGCACTTCATATTTCATCTCTCATTTTAACCTTCAATCCACTCCTTAGTGCCTGTTTGGAATCATGTTCACTTTCTATTAGGAGTGAGCTGAATTTGGCTGTGATGGAAAATAAAAGCCTCTTTGCACTGCCAAAACAAAGATAATCATAAAATAAATGGCTGAGCTCATTATTGCTGTTGGAGTCACTTCATGCATAATATACAAAACCCTCTCTGAATTTCTAAAAAAGATTCTTTTATGTTTTGCTGATGCTCGAGTCCTTAGGGAGGCACATGAGTTTTGTACTTAGCAACACTTTTAAAAAGGTGGAAGGGAAACCTGAGCCAATTCCCCTTTCCATAGCATCCCATGTTCTTTAATGCCCTGGAAGTTGAGTTGACCCCTGGAGCACAGCAGAGGAAAAGCATAGTTGCTACCAGGAACATATAAGGTTTCTTTTTTGCTTTGCTTTGCTTTAATGATGCATTAGTGCAGATATCCACTGTAGGTTTCTTGTCATCCGATGAATCTTGGAGATCACAGCCCATCAGACAACACTTTTCTAAGTGCCCCTTCACTGCCCAGACTATAGTTTACAGCTGTAATATTTCCAAAGAACTAAGCATAAACTAGCATACACTGTTGTGTCTATAGTACTGAGGTTTCCTCCATCTCACCTGCTTATTCTGCACTCTTTCAACCATGTAGTAACTCTTGCTATCTGCAGTATTACTATGTGGGATTTGATAGGTTGGTGCAAGATGTGTGAGCTATAACTCCAATGCGTATATCATACTCTCTAACATTTCTCTGATGAAAATAGGGATGCCCCTATTTTCAATAATGATAATTTTATTATTTATACCCCACACATCTGACTGGGTTGCCCCAGCAACTCTGGGCAGCTTCCAACATATATATAAACATGATAAAACATTACATATTAAAAAAAACTTCCCTGTACAGGATTGCCTTCAGACAGCTTGGGAGTCAGATAACTCCATACCCTCCAACATTTCTCCAATGAAATTAGGGACATCCTAAGGAAAAGTGGGACATTCTGGGATAAAATTAGAAACCAGGACGGCTTCTGTAAATTAAGGATGTCCCTGGAACATAGGGACACTTGGAGGGTCTGATATATATTTGGAACGAAGTGACATTACTTGTACTGCTAAAACTGCTATTGGTGCTGCTGGAATATTAACCTATGATTTACGCTGCTGATTTGACATAATAAAAATAGCCAGAGAAAACTGCCTCTCTCCATATGATCCTACCCAGATCCTGTGATCACCAGGTGGGGCCTTTCTATTTGCGCCTCCTCCACAAAAGATCTGGAGGGTGGCGACACAAGAACAGGTCTTTTCTGAAGTGGCTCTCTGTTTGTGAATGCTCTCCCCAGGGAGGGTCAGCTGGCACTTTCATTATACAGCTTTAGGCACCAAGCGAAAACATTCTTCTTCAACCAGGCCTTTGCCTGATTAACACCCTATACCTTTTGAAATGTGTTTGTGGTTATGGGAGGGGGTCATTGTTTTGTTTTGCTTTGTTCTTTTTATTATGTATTTTGTACACAAGATCTTATATATCTTGTATTTTTATGTTGTGATTACCCTGAGATCTACAGATGACGGGCTGTAAACAAATTTAATCCACAACAGCAATAACAACCTACAAATGTACACCTAAAATTCTTACTATAATCTGGAGATGATGATGCTGTAGGGGGTTTTTTATGTGAGCTTGTTTTCCCATGAGCTGCTGGCCCTGTAGGCTTTGCTGTGGAAGATGAAGCGGCTCGTGGCATCAAGACATTTCCTATTGGAAAATAGAAACAAATCTGAATGTCCACTTAGAATTAATGTAGCATTGATTCTAAATAAAGCATTTCACAGCCCATTGAAGAAATGCAACTTTTTAAGTTCTTGCTTGATTCTAGAGATGTACAAGCAGATACGAATTCTTATGTCAGCTTCAAGTGATAAAACGATTTAGATATAAATTTACATTTTTATATTGCATATCTATGCAACTTTCTGTGGTTTTTTTCTCGGTTCATTTGTGCCATACTCTATGTGTTGAAAGGGATAAATGGGTAAACAACGGTAGACTGGATCAGGCTCAGCTAAGAGAGAGAAAAAGAGAAAAAAGAGAGATCCAGACATGTATTAAAGTATTTTCAAAGCACCTTTCACCCCCAAAGAATCCTGGGAACTGTAGTTTATTAAGGGTGCTAGAAATGGTAGCTTTGTGAAGGTAGAGGCTCCAGTTTCCAGAACTTTGGGAAGGAAGACATGTGCTTAAATTATGAATCAAATAGGCTTTAATTATATAGTGTGGGTCTGCCCATAGGCATAAATTGACATAAACACAGGCATAAATGCTGTCTCTATCCATGCTTAATAGCTTTCAGTGGAATTTTCATATTTAATGTGCATCTCCATCCACATTCTGGGAGATTGAGGAAAACAATTAAAATATCTTTTGTAAATCCCTAACTGGCTTCCTTTCTTCTCTTCAATCCAGACAAACTCCTTCCCTGACCATTCCTGCTATGTCTGTTCTCTTCCATTCCAATGCCTCTCTGCCTATGGTCTTTTGATTGGCTTTCCTCTATGGACAAAAGCCTTTCTCAGCTGCTGTCCCTCCTGCCTTGAATTGCCTTCCAGAACACCTGTGTGATGCCACCTCTCTAACAGTCTTTGAATTTCCCCTCAGGACCCATCTTTTCCGTGAAGCTTTTGAAACAATGCCCTCATCTCCATAGCCTACTGCAACTAAAATTAAATTAAACTTAAGTATAGGTTTCTGAAATATATGCACTCTTCCCTCATTGAGGCTTGCCTTTATTTATTTTCCCACTTCTGAGCTGAATTATCAATGGAAAAAGATTAGTTACGATGAGAAATCTAATTTCTTCCTCCCATTAAAAATGGGAGACAATTACAAACTGTTATTCCTGTCCTGTAATTCGGTGAGCATTGGCGAAATGTTGGCAGAATTTATCCAAACTAGAGAGACTTAATTCTTTTAGCAAATTCAAAGAAGGTTGCTTGTTATTTGTTATTACAAGTACTTTTCTGTATACTCAAAAGAACCGAAGTTCTGCTTAAAAAGCTGTTTGGCACTTTTCATTGTTGAAGATGGATGCGGGGATATATTAACAGTTATGCCCTGCCAGTAAACATTCAGAAGCTTGCAGCAGGTTTATTAACATGTCTGATTACTCCTTCCATTTTCAGTGATTAATGATATCATGTCACACAGGGCACAAACAAAGCACTTTTACATAATGCTAGAAAGAAAAATGAGATGGTTTGAAAGGTAAAATTAAAGCAGTCTATTATTATTATTATTATTATTATTATTTAAAAACCCTCCTTACACAAAATTATGCTGAGTCTTGAAATACCCTATCTTAAAAAAGTATGAAATCCCCATATTAATAGGTTTTCTTTTTCTCCTCTAGAATTTACTATACAGGTAGCTTCCAGTTCATGTGTAAAATGTCTTCAGTTTTAGGAAAAAAGGAAATATAAAAAGGTATCAGCAGTTTAGTATCTTACATTCAGATGAAATTTAATGAGAATGTAAAAAAAACCAACAACAACAACTGGGGACATGTTAAAACACCATTTTGTGTGGAATGCCATTATCCAAGACCCCCTTCACATACGCTATAGTTGTGAAGACTCCATACAGATTCTCTACTGCACACGTGGTTAGTTCTCTGCAATGTTCATAGAAGAAACTAAGAAAGCCCTGGCGCATTTAGAACTCCATGCATACATCAGAAACACTAAATGCAGTCAATTCATCTTCATGTGAACACTGAACTATGTTCTATGGTAATATGCCAGGTGGTTTTGTGTGTGTGTGTGCAAGTGTGTGTATATCACAAACACATGGACAAGGTTGCTCATGTAAATCTTCTGACTTAATTGCTGCTGTACCAGGAAAGAACCCAGATGCTTGTACTATAGTATGCAATGGAACATCAACCTAGAAAACCAGCTCCTTTCCTTTCTTGGGATAACTGGGGCTTATACTCAAGACTGGGACTTTTAATCATTCCCAGGATAGCTGTAAAAACATTATCATAGTTCAGAATGAATGCAAAAGAATCCGTCTTGTCTGGATACCTCTGACACATTCTGTAATTGTAACTGATTCAACAATGAGAAAAACAGAGTTTGTTAGAAACAAATTACAAAAGCCTCATGAGATGTAAGCAAGTGCTTGAGCATATGAAAAAAAAGCAAGATTTCTGGATTATGCCCACGGTCAAAAACATTTATTTGCCCAGGTATTTGGCTTGACTGAATTGTTGCTGTTGGAGATGAGCCCAGCCCTTGCTGGACTTGCTAATTTGTTGTTTGTTTCAACAACATTTTTAGAAGGTTATATTAATTTATAATGTAGTTTTATGCATGGTGTTTAATATATTGCACCATGCCTTGAAACTGAATTTAGTGAAGAGTGGCCTAGAAGTGCCTTAAATAAAATAATGAATGAATGTAGAACAACTGCCTCATGAGACAACATACCTGAACCTCCAGGTTTACCGGTCACCGTGTTTGGTGGCAAAGGTTTTCTTCGCATTGGTGTAGGCTTGGCAGGAGCTAAGGGAGGTCGCAGAGAGTCAGGTGGTGTAGCTACTGTATAACGTTACAAGACACCACTGTTAACGGAGGAACCGCACACCACGTAATCAGAAAGAGAAAAATGGCTAATAGCTACACTTCTCAAGCAAAATTTTAAGGCATGAGCTTCAGCGATAAGAACTGCAAAAGAACACAAAACACAAGACAGGGAATAGCTGAAAGGAGTTATTTTGAGCTTTTACATTTCTTGCATGAAAATATGCATGCTTCCAGCATCAGACCAAAACAACAGCACAGCAAGGCAGCTAACCTAGTTCATAAAAATGTATGCCCCCTGTTGAGTTGAGAACCCTTCTTTCATGACCTTACATCGATAGAAAACAGAATTAAGTGGCGTTGACAAGCCAGTTAGGCTTGATTTCTTGCAATAAGGCTATTGCCACTGATGCAAAAATATGGCACTAATATAACACTGGTATTGGTCAAAGGAATAGAATCAGACATCCCTGATCTCTCCTAAAACTAGAGGGGGAAACTTTAGAGCAGAACCCGCAGCTCTTCCCACATCAAGTTCAGATGATGGCCCTAGTGGGAGAGCGGTGATCTTCAGAAATCCACTGTAAATTAATGAGAATCATAGAATTGTGGAGTTGGAAGGGATCCTGCCAAAAGCATTTGACCCATCCATGTGTTGGCCGGTGAAGGGAGGAAGGCTCGACACACAGCTCTTAAAAAGTAAGTTGCCCATGCTAACGCAGGATATATTCCTAGGTTTGGAATGTAAGGGCTCTCTAGATACAATGCAGGTGGACTGTATAATATTAGCTGGGTATACTCTGATTTCAGAACTATTATAATGGATACTACGAAAAGTCAGTTGATGGATAATTTAATTCCATTTGTGCTCCAGGTGCCTATCTGTTGCAATTGTTATGTTATTTAACTTGGTGTCAAGACTGCAGTAACCAGCCCTTTTATGTTCACGTAAATTAAAGCCCACTGTCCTTTACAGGGTTAAAAGCATTTTTATATTTTTAAAGCTTTTCTTTCCATGCATTCTTTCCAAGATTTAATTAATGCTAGATAGAATTTGAAGGGAGAAACTTTCAAAAACATCAGTATAACAAGCTCATGCATAGCTTCAGAGAGGTTGTAGTACGTGAATTGAAGGCCAGCAAACAGAGATGCCAAAGCAGCACTGAGCAGTATGGACTACTGTGATGAATGCAAATTATTATCATGTATACATTCTTTTCAACAGGAGCACACAGATTCCCAAGATGATTATCAATCATTCCCTCTAAATAGAAAGTAATTTAAACGTCAGTTGTATGCACACTTACTGGAAAGCAAGTTCCATTGGGACTCGGTGGGGCTTGCTTTCAGGTTATCAAGTTTAAGACTGGGCCGTTAATTTATTAACTGAATTTTTCTACTTGTTAAACGTGTCTTCAATGCTAAAAACAGTGAGCAGCATTCCATTTGTGGAATGGGGATTCCCTGCCTCCTCATTTTCTCTGCTGCTCCTGGCATCTCTTAGAACAGGCATAGGCAAATTTCAACCCTCCAAATGTTTTTGAGACTACAATTCCCATCATCCCTGACCACTGATCCTGTTAGCCAGGGATGATGGGAGTTATAGTTCCAAAACATCTGGAGGGCTGGAGTTTGCCTATGCCTGTCTTAGAAAACAGCTCCAACGGACTGGACATGAACACATCTGTCAGTTCCAGTTGCTCTCATTCTCTCACTTCAGTTCTTCATCAGTTTGTGAATTTTTTAAAAAATAAAAAGGTATCACTTTTGCAAGCAATTTCCCCTCATTTAATGTATTTCATGGCATTTTTGTTTGTGGAATGCTCTCTCCAGGGAGGTTTGTCTGGCACCTTCCTTATATATCTTTAGGTGCCAGGCAAAAACGTTCCCTTCAATCAGGCCTTTTAAATAAAATACAGCCTTTTAAATATGTTTGTGGGAGGGGTGGTTATTGTTTTGTTGTTTTCACCTTGTATTTCAAGCTTGTGAACAGCCCTGAGATCCTATAATGAAGAGCTGTATGTAAGACTAATAAATAAATAAATCAAATTAATTAAATACTGTAATTTCCCCTGTTTTTTAAGTTTAAAATTGGAGGTCATCTTATACACGGAATGTTGCAATTAATTATTTCTTAATTTAGGGCTCAAAAAATAGGGGTCATCTTATAAATGGGGGTGTCTTATACACAAAAAAATATGGTACTCACTAGCGTATCCATTTTTATGCACTTTCCCCCAATATACCAATTTTTGTACAACTATGCTGGCTGTTTAGCCATAACAATAAACATTCATTCATTTTTGTACATATTACCGTATTTTTCGCTCTATAACACGCACCCGACCATAACACGCACGTAGTTTTTAAAGGAGGAAAATCCGTAGGCATGCCACCCGTAGGCATTCCCTCCATAACACGCACAGACATTTCCCCTTACTTTTTAGGAGGAAAAAAGTGTGTTATGGTGCAAAAAATACGGTATTTGGTTGCAAAACCACATCAGAAATTTCAGAAAAGTGAAAAATTCAAAGGAATTCAGTATTTTGATTTGCTTATTATTTTGGAACCTGTGGAGGCAGGTTCACATTAAGATCCTAAACAAACCAAATTGTCTTCTCCACCCATACTGGGGATTGGAGGAACCTGATGAAACCTGGGCGGCAGGAGCAAGAAAAATGGCCAGGAACCCGAGATTGCCTTTTACACAAGCAAAAGTGCCCTCCATTTGCTTAAGTTCTCAAATAAATCCAAGCCAAAATGCATTTTTACATCGTTGGAAATGTATCATTTAAATATGCTTATAGTGACACTTCAGGCTTTGAAGACAGACTTTTTATTAATTAATCCATGGAATAGTTACAACATATTTCATTTCCTTGTCTTGTGCTCTCTTCATAGAGTGACTGGACAAAGTGTGTTTATGTCCTTTTCTAGTATTGGGTCTCCAGTTAAAAATTTAGCAGGAATATCTGTATGCACTTTGATTTGTACCCATTCCCTCCTGAAGACTTCAGTGGGATAACAAGGGTGATATTCCAATGCCCCAAACTTTAGGACCTAGATACTCTCCTCAGCTAATGAACGCCAGTGGGAAAGAGGACAAGTGACATGTTTTTTTAAAAATGCTTTTAATATATAATGGTTTAAATTTAAATGGGAAATCATTTCCAGTAAATGTTGCTGGGCATAGTAAGAGAAGATTCTTTACTTACCAGGGTCTGGTTTTTTTCTTGCGACTGAGGAATGCACTGATGTGTTTGAACCCGTACTAGAGCTTGTACTAAGAAGCCTAGCAGCATCCTGGTCTATTAGTTTGTCGCCTGTGAAATAACATTAAAAAATGCATATGTCATATTGCACATATTCAAAGAAACACAAGGGATTTCCTCCAGACATCTGGTGAAATGCCCAAGGTCAGTGGATCTGGTCAAAAATTCAGTGACCATACTACACATTTATTCCTGTAAATCCATAATTTTAATAATTTAAGAGGTGGGTGAAGGACTTTTAACAATTTCTACATTTGGCCTTCACTGTTAAACCCTCACATGAAAATCCAGATTATAGGAAATATTTAATTCATTTATAGACATTGTCCAGATGAAATATGGGGGGGGGGGATTCAAACACATGGCTTATCACTATTTTAATACCCTTTATGAATATTAGAGATTTCTTACAAAAACTGTATGGTCCTTACAAGAGTTGACTAAGGCCTTACTGTGTTTGAATAGCTGACTTCCTCCAAAGTCCATGAAAATAAAATTGTTATATCTACTACACTTACGAATTTGTCTTCTCTTGGCCTACCACTTAATAACCACATTGCTTCTGAATGATCCAATTCTTTGATGCCTCAACCAATATAAGCAGCCTCATGTGATTGCGTATTTGATTTGTTGTTTGGAAAATGTTTTGTGGTGAAATACTCTTTGAATTGGCAAGGGTTATTACTGAATGGCAGCAGTACATAAAAAGTCTACATAAAGGTCACTACCCAAATTGTTAAGCAGAAACAGTTACTACATTTCAGAGATTGGAATAATTTACTGAACACAGTTTGAAAGAAACTGTAAAACTCAAACTTGACCTACATAACGCAGATTATCTTTATTAGTTCACCATATAATGTCCAGAATCCAATGTTGTGCATGGAGTTTTCCACTTGCACACCAGAACTTCTTCTTCCCTCTCCTCCCCACTTATCATCAGCCCTGCACAGCCTCAGAATCTGCTCCTGACAGTCCTCCATTCAAGTAGATTTTGGGAGCCCAAAGGGGACTGTACTGGGGATCAGGATCAATACATTCCATCATCCAGACAATTCACTTGGAGATTATTGCTACACCTCCATAACCAAAACACATCATTTCAAAATAATTTAAATCAAACTTTCTCTCAAGTATGTGTGTTTAGGATTCCAGCTAATACACTACCCTTTTAGCTGCATAAACATCATGCAAATATTAATTATATCACCTTTCTACCTTCCTTTTCAGCTGTTTTGTAGGCAGTTCAATATGAAAGCCCAAACAGAAATATGCAAAACACAATGGAATCCTAAGGATGTTTACTCTGAAGTAAATTCCATTGAATTAAGTGGAGTTTGGTCCCAGGTACGCGGGTGGCGCTGTGGGTTAAACCACAGAGCCTAGGGCTTGCCAATCAGAAGGTCGGCGGTTCGAATCCCTGCGACGGGGTGAGCTCCCGTTGCTCGGTCCTAGCTCCTGCCAACCTAGCAGTTCGAAAGCACATCAAAGTGCAAGTAGATAAATAGGTACCGCTCCGGTGGGAAGGTAAACGGCATTTCTGTGCGCTGCTCTGGTTCGCCAGAAGTGGCTTAGTCATGCTGGCCACTGTACGCTGTACGCTGGCTTCCTCGGCCAATAAAGCGAGATGAGCTGGACCTAATGGTCAGGGGTCCCTTTACCTTTAAGTGTACATATAATTGAAGTGCTAAATGTCTTTCAAAAGAAATTAAATCTGCAACTGATAAATAATTTGTTGCTCATCCTGGGCACAAACAATATTTATATTTAAACCTTAACAATAATAACCATTATAATGAAAACCTCTGTTACCTTTTGGTACTTTATCCCATGTCAAGCCTCCAGATGTTCTTGTTCTGCCAGGGGCTGGTGTTGTTTTACCAACAACTGAAAAGAAATTGCAAAGAAAAGTAAAATCAATAGAAGGTAATGATACATTTATTTCCACTGCCGACTATTTCTAGGCAGTGGTTATGGTTTTATGGCTGTTAGTTTCCCTGTTTTTGTAAAAATCTGAAAAATTAAAAATAACATTTATCAGGAAATATCAGAAAGGTAAATACTGATCATACATGTGTGTTCCTCCACTAACTTTGCTGCTCAAAAAATGACTAACAATGCAAATACAGATAACTGCAAAAACAAGTTCTTTTCAAGGCACATTTTACTTGAAGTATCTGGACAACAGATTATTATTATTTATACATTAAATGTATATTAAATCAGTAATGATGTATGGATAAAATTATGTATTTTAATATTGAATTAAATTACCATTGGAGACCCTCCAAAAATTGGACTAGAACTTTTTGTAAATGCGATCAGCCCCAATATCTGGACTATCTCAGAATATGCAGGTTAGAATTGCAAAACAATGCTTCAGTCTTTTGTAGCGATTAGCATCTAAGCCAAGTCAAAGTAATAAAAGAAGTAATACTATCCTAATACAACAATTAATAAACAAACAAACAAACAAACAAACAAACAGTCAGAACTGGAATCTTACTCTATGGAAAAAGGCTGCAAAAAGCTTTTTCGGAAATAAACTTTAACATGTGCTTCCCTCAAAACTTAGGAAACAAAATTGCTGGTATGTACTGCTTAGATATTGGGCTGTGAGTAACAATACGGATCTGTAAGCATTTGACCAACTTTTTTAAAAATCCAAAAAGGATTACCAGGTCTGGTCTGTGACTTATCAGTCATCTTGGGTTTTGCAGTAGTGAAGTATACTTTATGTGGTGCTGCTAGAAGGAAAACAAAACTAGTTTAATTTCTAAGGATATGAAGCACAGTAAAGATAACATGCAGCGTAAGAGATGATCCAGGTACTGCAACTAAAGGCAAAATAGGAGTCTGTTATGTTAAAAAAAAGTCTAGCATGATCTAAAATCTGTTTTAGAGGATTATGCAAGCTGACAAAGCATTTATATAACCAAATCCACAATTTCTGCTATTTCAGCAATGATCCCAACATTTGACATTTGATTTTTTAAAAAACAAAACAAAAAACCCCCCTCAGGTGTTATCTCAAGACATCACTCACCCTACCAAGATAAATTCTGTGGTCCTTATCATAATTTTATATGATACATAAATGTTGATACTATAATGTAGCAGCTAAGGTATAGGTAAAATAATTCAAACCCCACTTTGGGAGTTGAGCACAACAGATCCACAGCCAAAACTGAAACCCATAGAATGGTTGAAGGGTTTGTTTGTTTTCATTTTTATTGTCAGCAATGGCTTTGTCCACTTTTATTTTATTGTCAGCATGCAGCCCCTAACAGATTATCTTTGAGGTCCCATATTTGGGGATTGCAGCCTTCAGTAGAAAAATAGTTGCCGCCCCTCTCCTAACCTGTGAGCTTGCACTTAGAAGGTTGAGCATGTTGATGGAGGAAGAAGAGGGAAGAGTTATCTGTTACAATCAAATGTTGAAAAAGTAGTTTTTGGAGGGTTAAAATGTGTGTATAGTCATACCTAGAGCTGAATGTGCTTTGGGTTGAGCGCATTTGAGTTGCACTCCGCGGCAACCCGGAAGTAATGGAGCGCGTCACTTCCGGGTTTCACTGCTCGCGCAGACGCTCAAAATGAAGTCACGCACATGCGCGGTAGCAGTGAAACGCGACCCGCGCACGCGCAGACGTGCCGTTGCGTCTTGCGTTCCATTCGGGATGTGAACGGGGCTCCAGAACGGATCCAGTTCGCATCCCAAGGTACCACTGTATTATTATAATACAACGAATGGGAAATATATGGTTAACATTCAGGAGCTGCTTAGCAAACACTCAAAATACTGAATTATTTCAAATGAAACAGCATCAAATAAACAAGATTACCAGTTTTCAAATGTGGACTTTCAGTTGCTGTTACACCTCTGTAGGGCTTGGATGAGGCTAAAAAGAAAACATCTGAATTAGTGTACACGGTGTCTTCTTTAAATGGAATGCTATGGATTTCAAACAAAAAGTAGACCCTTTTCCAAAGCAGCACAGAAATTAAAATGCTCGTTGCTGGAAATCTGAAAAGAGGCATTATTTATTTTTATTCATTTAACAACATATTTATACTGCTTGATTGTAAGAAAACCTTTAAGCTGTTTACAAAGTCATGCATTCATAGATGATGGGAATTTTGAGACCAGGAGAAAATTCAGCATTAACAGACTGAGACTGAGAAACAGAATGATGAGGTAGTGTTTTGATGACAATGAAGGCTAATGCATGAGGTGGTTGTTTCTAAATGGAACAGCTAAGAAGCTGGCCTGGAAGCAATTTAAGACATAAATCAAGCAAGTTAACATTGTTCCCCCTGCCCCAACCCCAGCATAAACCTGTAGGAAAGGTAAAGAAATAATTTCAGCCAAGGAAGAAAACATAAAATAAATATTACCCAAAGTATCTTTGGAGCCATCGAAAACATGAATGTGGAGGTTAATTGACCCCAGGTCCGTTGCAATTGGTGCTACAGAGAACAACATAGGATTGCCAACTGAGATTAGGGCATAGTTTGTCTGAGTCACACATGAGATGAGAACAAGCACGAGTCTTTCTTTATTTTGTTTGAGAATAATAAGACACAAGATGCTATTTTCTTGCAGGACAGACATATTACAAAGTAACATTTGATATTTTTATTAAGTCTGTAATTAGGTACGTTGTATGCTTCCTGGGAAATGTTGGGAAAGATTGAGGGCACAAGGAGAATGGGACGACAGAGGACGAGATGGTTGGACAGTGTTCTCGAAGCTACCAGTATGAGTTTGACCAAACTGCGGGAGGCAGTGGAAGACAGAAGTGCCTGGCGTGCTCTGGTCCACGGGGCCACGAAGAGTCAGACATGACTAAACGACTAAACAACAACGTGCCTCCTGGGCAGATACTAAGACTAAAGGAATAGCTATTTATATTAAACCTACCTATGTCTCTCTGCCCACAGGTACCGCTGTGGTCTAAACCACTGAGCCTAGGGCTTGCTGATCAGAAGGTTGGCTGTTTGAATCCCCACGATGGGCTGAGCTCCTGCTGCTCTGTCCCTGCTCCTGCCCACCTAGCAGTTCGAAAGCACGTCAAAGTGCAAGTAGATAAATAGGTACCGCTCTGGCTGGAAGGTAAACGGTGTTTCCGTGTGCTGCTCTGGTTTCGCCAGAAGCGGCTTAGTCATGCTGGCCACATGACCCGGAAAAATTTTCTGCAGACAAATGCCAGCTCCCTCGGCCAGTAAACCTCCTACCTCTGCCCCAACCTCCTACCACATCTACTCCATAAAGCCCCACCATGATAGAGGGTGGTGGGATCACACCCTGAATATGTTTCTCTTAAAGAACCCAAAGCTAAATCAATATAAAAAGACGTAATTAATAACCCACTCCAACAAATAAAGAAGTTAAAACGTGTACTAATACTTGGGATCCTGCTAAAACTTTAAAAAGATGATGTTATGTAAGTTCATATGTGGATTTAGCCAGCTGCAAAGTTTTAAAAAGTCACGTTATGTTAAGTTATCTCATGTGGGATCCTTCTGCCTGTCTCTTCTCATGGAAGGAGACAACACAGGGATCCAATTGCTCCTTTGCTACTCTGTCAGTATTTCCCAAGGAGTGAGGCAGAGAGAGGGAAGGCCAGCCCTCTCCCTACCACTGTTTTCTGACATTACTATTTACTGAACAGAGAACAAACACAGCAATGGATACTGAAGCAACATATACAATGATAAAACTGAAATCTCCATCTGTTTTGGATTCTAGGAGCAGACCAGTGGCAGACTTACATCTAGTTTTTTGGGGGGTTGTTGTTGTTTTAATTCAGCTTTCAGTCTATTTCTATTACAATTCACAATATATTGAAAAAAGATGTGACTAATATACTCCAAGATACCACATGTGCTAAGTCTAAAAGCACAATGACACCATTTTCAAAGTCTGCTAAAATCCTACCTACCCTGAATGTTACAAAGAATGCAATTACCAGGTTTTGTCTGGGGTACTTCTGGTTTGCCAGATGTTTTGGGTTTAGGAGGAATAAACCGTGTTTCTTTTGGAGCTGGAAAAAAGGAGTAGGATTGTTATTATAGTCTTTAGAATTCAGATTCATGCCATGTTTAGCTCAAGTGAGAGTACATGCCTTAAAAGCATTAAGCAAAAAAACAATGATTCCATGTGTTTCTGACAGCTGATGAAAAAAGACTTTGAAAATTAGAAGAGTGTGATGATATAAAGTGCGATACAAAATAAATGATAAAGAAGAATGGTCAAGCTCTGTAGAAAACAATATTGCAGGTCTGGAAGACAGAAAACAGGATGCCCACAGCAGTGGCGTATTGGAGCAGGAACATGAGGGAGCACAGCTTTGAAATATTTTTTCACAACAGGAGTGATGATGCCATCTGTTGGGGTGGTATTTGGCATTGGTGTAAGCTCTGGGGTTGGACAACATAAGAAGAGCACTGTATAATCAACCCAAAGGCGCATCTACTCCAGCATCCTGTTCTCACAGTGGCTAACCTATGGGACGTCTATGGGAAGCCCACAAGTTGGACGTGAGTGTAATGGGACTCTCCCTACTTGTGTCCCCCAGCAACTGATACTGGAGATAGTACATAGCCATCACAACTAGCAGCCATAATTTGACAGCTGCATCCTCCATGAATTGTCCAATCCCTTTTGAAAATCACCCAAGTTGGTGGCTATCATTACATCTTGTACTAGCAAAATGCACTGTGTAACTATGTGATGTGTTTGTCTGTTCTGATAATTCCAATATGGATGACCCCAGGTTCTACTATTATGAGAGGAGGGGAAAAATATATTTATGTATCTTCACTGTGGCTATTTTTGTACAACTCTAAAAGGGTTTGCCTGGCATATGATCCCTTTTTTGGGATGGCTAGGCACAGACAGTGACTGGCCCAAAGTCATCCAGTGAATTTCTTGGGTTGACCAAGTATGCAAACATACGTCTTTCCCTAGCCATGTCCAAAATGCCATCTACTATATTCTCCTATGCTAGCTCATGCATTTCTTACTCTTCTTGAGGGTGTGGGTATGGATTCTCTTTGGGGTGTGGCTTTGAAAGCTGTCACAATAAGTTTGTGCATTTCAAATTTACCATTATACCACTGGTCAACATGGTGTTTTCAGCTCCTGGGAAACCAGTTCTAAGGTAGCTATGAGAGATTACAGCAACATATATGGAGAAGCAGAAAATAAAATAATTGGACGTCACAACACAAAATAATGACGCAAATTGTTCTTTTTGCTGAAGAGGGAAGAAACAGAGCATTAGTTTCAATGTGGAAGTTTTTACCCATAGTTGACTTTTGTCGTTCAGATGATATGGTAGGTTTGATTCTAAGTGGTTGTGGGGTTGTTCGGTGTACTGCTGTTGGAAGGAAAAAGTGAATATCTTTACAAAGCTGAAATAAAGGAAATATAAAAGATAGTATGTACAAATCAAAACAACACGGAGAATAGGAACAGCTTCCCATATAGCGCAAACAGTTACCACTACCTTGCAGTCCCAAGTGAGACCAGCTATTTCCACACACGACTGCAAAGATGCATTTAATATCATGTTCAGTCAGGGTAAGTTTCATACAAGAATAATGTTGAAAAATGAAAAGCACACTGAAATGGAAACAATTGCTTGGAAAATATTATTTGATATAATTTCTTTTCTAACTTAAGTGATCTCCAGCGTTATAGAGAGATGACAAAGGGTGATTATTGAGGTATCTGCAAACGTTTCAACGCATAAAGCTTTACACATAGCAGTTTGAAACAGTTTACGAAGTAGATTGCTGTGGGATCTGGGGACTGAAAAGAAAAGGTAAAGCTCCTTTGCATCCACACAGTCCCTTACTGAGGGAGCTCTGTGGATTGTGTCCTTCAAAATGTCACAAATGGGGTATATTCAACTAATTCTAACTCAGAGTAGACTCACTGAAATTAATGATGGCTAATGACTACCCGTTAATTTCAATGGCTCTATGCTGAGTAAAACTGAGCTGAATGCAACCCATAGATTCCACACACAAGCTATGTGACTGTTCAGAATGCGTGAGCACAAATAAGTGTAGAAAGTCAACAATATAAGCAGCAATGGCTCACTAGCTGCGTATTGTGTTCCAAACAGTATCTTAGCTAACTGGGCATGGTGAAAAGGATGCTGATAACAGCAAAAGGCTTTAATTCACCACTGCAGCTCCTTCCAGTCCCTACAAGTGTTCTGCCGCTTATATTTATGTCTTTATTGTTAGTTTCAGTAACAAAATAAATACATAACAATTAGGATACCCTTTCAAGAAGAAGAAAGCTCTGACTATCCATGATAATACCCCTGACATTTCTGTCTTCTCAGGTTGGGATATTTTGCTAAATCTGCCAACCATATAATAGTTTCCACAGAAAACAAGGGCCATGGTATCGTATTTTCCCCTTATGAGTATAGCTGCTCAGGAATAACCAGGAGGAATTTGGCTATTTTTCCTCTAAAAATACAGAAAGCGAGGTTTGGCTAACAATATAATTATATGAATGTATAGAATTACAAAAGTGACTCAATTACCAGGTTTGGTCTCTAGCATTCTTGGCCTGGTAGTTGGTTTTGATTTATTAGGAATGAACTGTTCTACTGTTGAAGCTGAAATAGAAGAGAGAGAGAAAATGCAAACCTGGATTATAACCCGCAAGAACATATTTGTCTCTCAGCCTGAAGGAAGCTAAGAATGTGAAAGCAAAAATGCAGAAGCCAACTAGGAAGGAGGACCAAAAGGGAAGACAATAGTGATGATGATTATGAGGAGGATGAACTTCTGAATAACAAATATTCTTTCAAGTAGTATTCCCTGTGCAGGGAGAAGAGAAGCAGACAACAACAACAACAAAAATACAAAAAACCAAAACCAAAATTAAGAAAACTTAACCATCCACAGGATGATGAACCTGATATTTTCATTTGTGCTGAGATCTCTGTGAGAACAGAGATATCAAACCTTCCCAATGCTTACCCTGCCTGCCTGAAATGTAAGACCCAACAAGGCCCTTAAAAAAAAAAAATCCACGGAAGAATAGCAATGCTTTGTCTCTGCAACAAAATTCATACACGTGCCCCATTAATTTAGTGCCACAGCATGTTTGTATGCACAAGCGAATGCAGATCAGTTTGATGGTGCTGTGTATTTATGTTTCATGCCCAAATTACCAGCATCATTTTAGTCATGGTTTCCTTCTTTGTACTCCAGACCATGTACACATACCCAACACCTTGTCTCTGCACTTCATGTACCTGATGAAGTAGGGTTTTACATTATGATAAACTACTCAGGCTGCATAGGAGAAAGTGTATGCACTCAGCCAGACCTTTACTTGACATTTTCACAGCAACAGTAGTGGCAAGACTCACTACTTATGAAATTGAACAGAAGCAACGGTTCCTCGGCAGAGGTTTGTCAGTGGTTTGTTTGCATGTGAGATTTCCCTTCTCCCTGTCACCTATGTATATATATTGCTTTAGGCTGCAGCTTTACAGTGTAATCCTGTGTGTCAGAAGTATCATTTAGTTCAATGATACTTATTTCCAGGCCAAGGCTGCAATCCTATATATGATAAGCTCAATGGATCCTACTTCCAGGTAAGGGTGCACTATAATTGTAGCCTCAGTCTCGTATAGTGCCATAATTTGCTGTTTTGCAGTCTGTTCTAAATATCCCTATAAAGTACACCACATCCAAGTAAGGCAAATTGTACTCTTGTTCAAGGGAAATCATGATAACATGTGTGTTTTTTTAAAGCAATGGAGTAACTTTCATACAGAAATGGTGTTGAACAAAATTAATCTTGATGTCTCAAAGACTGAGAATAAGCAGAAATGCCATCGACTTAATAATTTCTTCATGTGAGGTTCAACAATTATTGTGTCTTTTGTATCAAACGGCAGTTGAGTAAATGGAAAGAGAGGCTAGTTACTAGCTGCAGTACTAAGATGCAAGGTTCTTCAGGGAATGCCTTTGCCTGAAAGAATTATGAGAAAAAACATAACTGTGAGTAAATAATAGGATTACCCGGCATTGCCTTTGCCTTTTCAGGAACATGAGGTATGATGGTGGTGGCAGGACCTTGAGAGAATGGAATAATTTCTGCTAGGGAAAAAATTGAGACACATCGTGAGAGAACTGGAGAAGATTAATACAACTATTTATTTTACATTAGTGCGTGTGCCCAGATCGTTCTAAAGAGCTGAAAGCTGTAAGATAGCAGAATTTTCTCGACTGAGACTTTTATTAAACTGTAGTTTGAAAGGAAAAAGCTACATATTTATATAAAAAAGATTTTGGTGTGCTGAAGAAATGCCCTTGATTTATATTCGGGTTGGAGTTTAGTCAGGATTCGGCAATAGGCTAGATTGCATGATATGGCTCCGTCACTTCCCTAGGCCAGTGTTTCCCAACCGGTGTTCCGCGGCACACTAGTGTGCCGCGAGACGTTGCCTGGTGTGCCGCGAGATGTTGCCTGGAGGGAGGCGGGTGAGTTGGGCGGCAAGAGGCGGGGCGGCGGCGGCGAGGAAAGGCCGCCCAGCGCGGGGCTCTCGCCGTCTGCCTGCCTGGCTGCCTGCGTGGCACTGACGTCACGGGGCTGTAACGTGCCCCACCTAGGCACACGCGGGGCGGTGAGCGAGCTCCCTCCCACATCCCATCGCCGCTCGCTTCGGCCGGCCTACTGGGCTGTCGCAGGCGGAAGGCCTGCGCATGCACGAGGTTTTCGCGCCTTCAGGATTCCCTTCACGCCATCCTCCTCCCGGGTCCTTGAGAGCGCGGGAAGCGGCAGCGCGAGACCGGCGTTGAGCCTGGTAGGTATTGCGCTTGCCAAGGCAGTCATTTGGGAAATGAAAACTTGCAAAGCAAGCAACCAGTTCAATCTGAAGTACGTGTATGCTTAATATCCTGTATCTGAAACCTGTTCTGCCCCCTCCCCCACACTTGGTGCCATTTTCATCTACACATGCAGCAGAGTAAGTTGACCCAGAATAGTACCAATTCAGATGGCAGATGGGAGAATGACAGTGCTGAATGCTTTCCCATGTAGAACAGTCCCTGCAAATAAAAACCTAGCATATTTGGAAGAGGGATGCTAGCCTAACCATTACCTTCTATGCTGTTACTATTTTTTTTTTTTTTTTTACATAAGTAAAAAGTGACCTTTCCCCATCTGGCATGGTGGTGTGCCTCGAGATTTTTTTCATGAAACAAGTGTGCCTTTGCCCAAAAAAGGTTGGGAAACACTGCCCTAGGCAACATTGCGGAGAGTACTGATGCAAATAATTTATTTAGGCTGCAATGCTAAGCTCACTAACCCAGGTGTAAGCCCCACTGAACAGAATGGTACTTCTGAGCATAAAACCATTTGTTTTCTTTGCTATTTGACTGTCTTCCTTGAGAATCCATTTAAAGCCGTTGCCATAAGCAGTGCCTAATGAAATGATTCTCTGATGGGAATCTTCTGCTGCCATGACTGGATAAGCTTTTGGCTAGGACCAGGGAGACCAGCATTCAAATCCACACTTACCCTTGAAGCTCACTGGGTGACTTTTGGGCCAGTCACTGTCTCTCAGCCTATTGTATCTCACAGGGTTGTCGTTAGGACAGAATGGGGAAGAGAGACATTTATGCAACCTTGGGTTTCTTGGAGGAAAGGCAGGATAGAAATTTAACAACAGCGATTGTAGGGCAATGATAATGAAGGTGGCAGATGATTCAGTCACCACTTTGCAAGCATGAAGTTACAGATTGGCTGGCAACAGCAGCCCATTCCAACACCAGAAGGCTGCTAGTTAGTCAACAACAACAGCAGGTTTGCACAGTGCTGGCTGAACTGCTTCCCGCTTCCATATGGCTCAATGATTATTGGCAAAGATAGGCTCTCTTTTCCCCACACTGCCAACCAATAGCCTCTGTCAGGTCCCACAAGTGAACTACTTCACCAGTTACTGCTGTAATGGTCCTTACCTTCTTGCTCTCTGAAAGTTTTTACTTGTGATGTGTTTTTGTAATAGTTTGTTTTCATATATTTAGGGAAGCTTTTAATGTTTAATAGACTACTGTATTTTAATATTTTGTTGGAAGCCACCCAGAGTGGCTGGGGAAACCCAGCCAGATGGGTGGGGTATAAATAATATATTATTATTATTATTATTATTATTATTATTATTATTATTATTAAGCACTTTGGATTTTCCGTATTGGTCACATATTTGTTTTGCCAGATTCCCCTCACCCTCTTTCTTATTTAGAAGAAGAAGAAGAAGAAGAAGAAGAAGAAGAAGAAGAAGAAGAAGAAGAGGAAGTTTGGATCCCGCTTTATCACTACCCGAAGGAGTCTCAAAGTGGCTAACGTTCTCCTTTCCCTTCCTCCCCCACAACACTCTGTGAGGTGAGTGGGGCTGAGAGACTTCAGAGAAGTGTGACTAGCCCAAGTCCACCCAGCAGATGCATGTGGAAGAGCGGAGATGCGAACCCAGTTCCCCAGATTAGGAGTCTACCGCTCTTAACCACTACACCACACTGGCTCTGGCATGACATTATTTCACAGATGAAGTTTTCTTGCCTTTTATGACTTTTATAACACTATGTTCTTTAACCACATAGGAATTTTTGGGCACTTGTTTGTGCCCATTCTAATTGGAGGTAGAGATTTTATCTGACCCTATTGACTGAGCCACAATGGTGCTTTTGAAATAGCCACTAAGCTTCTGAAATGATTGACCTTCCAGACTTTCCCTTTCAGCTTCATTTGAACTACCCCAACTTTTTTTCCCTAACTCCCTATCCTGAAAAGCATGGGCTATTTGAGGAAATTTTGCATAAACATATACGTTGAGCTTGACAGCTTTGCGGTCACTGTTTCCAAGGAGTTTAACATTTATCCTGCCTTAATGAATATCTGCTTCTTTACAACAATGAAATTAAAAGAAAGCTTTTCATATCATATTCCATCTCTTAAACTGGATCATTTAAGATGTTCAGATGTAAAAGTTATTTACCAGGTCCAGTCTGTGGTGTGTCTGTGGTTGAAGAGATTTTAGATTTGGAAGGAACAGGCTGCATTTCCTTTCGAACTGAAAAAATAACCAGGAGTGTTATACTTTTTAATGTTTTCCTGGAACAGAAATTTGTGTGTCTGTACAACAAAGCTTGTGTCTGTCCTTCCACAGGCAAAGTAAATATATCTGGATAAAAAAAGAACACTGAATCTGATATATTCACAAACTTTAAAGAAAAGACAGCTTTGCTTTTAATAACATTAAGAAAGCAATAACAAAAAGAAAACAAACCTGATCCTGTTTGAAGAACATAAATTAGGACATGAACTCAAGAATACATTAAAATTGGCGAGTTCCTCCTCTTAGGAAATCTCAGCCACTTGTTTGTATGCCAGTTGTTTCAGCCAATTGATCAGTAATTAAGTCTGCATAAATTTGCCCCTGAATAAAACTATATTTTGAAAGGGGGGAATTATATTTTGTTCTTAGAAGATATGTGAGTCATGGCATCTCTGATAGATGGCTGCCCTGCATCTGATTAAAGCCTCCAGCGAAATGGAAAGACCACCAGCACTGAGATAAATGTTCTCATTGTTAAAACAATTCTTACCATGATTTTTAATGAGAGCAAAATTAGGATGGTTGCTTAATTATTTCTGCAAGTTGTTTTCTCCTCCTAACGTGAGACAGTAAATTTGCTGTGGACTCTCTGGCAGATACACCATACATTTAAAGCACATCCAAGGAGCATTTCCTTATCCCAAAGAATCACGTGAAGAGTTGTTTGTTAAGGATGCTGCCAGAGCCTGCTCAGCCATTAGGCAGGATGAGCCCACTGCCTCAGGTGGCAGGAGCTGCTGAGGCAGCCCCCCCCCCCTGTGCTTCCTGCCTGCCCAGCCTCCTCTGCTAGTAGTGCAGAAGCAGTGTCACCATCATCACTGATTTCGGGAGAGATCATGTCCCTCTAGGGTGAGATCTTGTCTGAAATCACATGAGATATTGTGGAGCACACAAAATCTTACCCCAAAGCAGTGCAATCTTGCCTGGAATTGACACTGATTGTGGCACCACGTCTTCCCCAGAGGCGGATGCAGCAAGGTGTGTGGTGCCAGCAGAGTGGGCAGTGTCGGCAGTGGCAGATATGGTGGTGGAGGGAGTGGCAGCAGCGGCAGGGCAAGCCCATAGGTGCTGCTAATTGTACTGTATTGGCCTGAATACAAGCCTCACTTTTTTCCCACGTGAAAAGTTAAAGTGCGGCTTACATTCGCGACCTTACAGTATGCAGTCGGGAGCATGGGGCAAACAGAGCCAGGAGAGGGGCAAAGTGGTGCCCACCCCGTGTGTAGTCCCCGCCCTCTCCCCCAAGGCCGGAGAGAGTGAGGAAGGGGAAAGGCCGCTGGCAACGCAGCACAAATCCCCCCCCCCCCGCAGTATGCAGCCAGGAGCAGCGAGGAATGGAGCAGCTTATATTCAGGTATTTTTTTCTTTTTCTCTCCCCCCTCCAATTTTAAAGGTGTGCCTTATGTCTGGGTGCGGCTTATATTCAGGTATTTTCTTCTTTTTTTCTCCCTCCCTCCAATTTTAAAGGTGTGCCTTATGTCTGGGTGCGGCTTATATTCAGGTATTTTCTTCTTTTTTTCTCCCTCCCTCCAATTTTAAAGGTGTGCCTTATGTCTGGGTGCGGCTTATATTCAGGCCAATACAGTAACTCTGAGGAGGAAACTACAATTCCCAGGACTCTTTGGGTGAAATCATGTGCTCTAAATTTGTGTTTTCAATTCTACCTTATCCCAAAGAAACTGTAATTCCTGCTCTCTTTGCAAGCAGAATACTTAAACACACATCAGGAGCTCTTTAAAGCTCCTTTGAGGCATACAGCCACATGTGAGAGGGCGTTAACTCTGTAAAAGTAGGGTGTATGTGCCAGCTCCCATGTCCTCAACCACTCATCTTCCCCATCCCAACTTTCCCACATTGAGAATAAGTTCTGACAGGAGAGTTCTAAGGGTGTTCAAGCATCCCAAATAAATAAAACGCTTGAGTAGTTGCCCAAGATATCTCAGAAGATATATCCTTAACTTTGATACTGTAGGGAACAGAAGATAGCACTGTACAAGGGACTTGTGTCGACAGGAACCATTTGTTCCCAACAGACAGGAGAGTTTCGTTCTTAAAGCCAGGGCTTGATTCCCACCATTGTATTTTGATAGCTCTTGGTGCCTTAGCCTTCTTTTTGGAAAGTCAATTGCCTCAGAAAATAAACACTCTCATATGTCTAATGTATTGAAACAAATGCTTCTTTTGAAGGAGGATGCTCAAGAGCTGCCTTCTTCAGACTACTATATAGTGGAAAAAGTGACACTATTTATAATTCCAGTCTCCACAGAATGTAAATCAGCTCCACTGCATTTCAACATTATTTCAAACCTCACCAGGAAATCTTTTTATATACACAAAGCTTCTTTAAAAGACAAATGTGCTAGAAAATGAAATGCTTTAATATAAGATGTAAATATTGTACGGTCACATTCCATTCAAACAATCCACAGAAAAGGAGAGCTGAATTATAGCAACAAAAGCCTTTAGCATTAAATACCCTCTACTTTCCATCTCTCAATTTTAACCACATCATCTCTGAAACATTCCAAGCCTCATTAGAAACCACATCCTGCCCTGCAAGCCCATCACAGTACTAATTCCAGATGAATCAGAACTGGTGGTTGTCCCTCAGTGGTAAAGTAAAAAGCACTCTGCCCATGCACCTTATCCTTTGTTGTGAGCTATAAATCAAATTAAGCTCTAAATCTTAACCGACGAGAAATGATCTTGCATTAGTCCTGTGACAAAACCAATGAGGTTTATTGTATGGGTCTACGCATTAGAAAAACAGTTATTAAAAAAAGGTGAAAGGGATCCAAAACACCACTGAATTTAACCCTCTGTCATGCCATGATGTGTTATACATATCCATATAAAAAAGAAACTTACCACCTGGTTCAGTGACATATACAATGACTCAGCAGAATTTTGGATGGCTCATATCACATTTGCCATCACCCCTCACACCCCAACATAAACTGACATTTTGAAGTCAGCTTACCGTGGAAATCCATTTGGAAATAGATTATGAGAAGAACCAGGCATGTCCAGAAACTGGCAACTAGCCACCAATAGCCTTATCTTCCATGAGTGCAGCAGTAAAAAGGTAAAGGTAAAGGACCCCTGGACAGTTAAGTCCAGTCGAATTTGACTATGGGGTACGGCGCTCACTTTGCTTCAGGCCAAGGGAGCCAGCGTTTGTCCACAGACAGCTTTCCAGGTCATTTGGCCAGCATGACTAAACTGCTTCTGGCACAATGGGACACCATGATAGAAGCCAGAGCGCACGGAAACGCCATTTACCTTCCCGGTGCAGCAGTACCTATTTATCTACTCGCATTGTTATGGTTTTGAACTGCTAGGTTGGCAGAAGCTAGGACAGAGCTGTTACCATAAAGCACCAATGCTGCAGCCAGCAAAGGCTCCAGCAGCTCAGTCAGCTGCTTGTGGCTGCAAAGCCAGACAGGATGTTTGTGACTGTTGCCATGGAAACAAAGGGGCAGTCCATTCTGTACTGAGCACCGGATGTTAGCTCAGTGTGTGTGTCATATGACCCGTACTGGATGTACTTGGGTGGAGTTTCTTCTTGCTGTTGTCGAGTGCAGACATGTTTCTCTGTACTGATATGAGAGACAGAAAATAAAAGATGTAAATAGTTTTTCTGTCTGCTTCTTTCCCCTCCCTGGGGGACACCAAAGGGGAGAGAGGAAGAACGGTGTGTTCCTCTCACACATCTGAGAAGAATCGCCGAGACCTCGCCTGCTTATCAGCAGAGTGGCGCAGCGGGGAGGTCGACAAGGAATATCTGCCGGTGCCTACGCTGTGGCACATTCCTCTGACCCGGGCAGAATTCCAACAGTGGTAGCAGAGGATGGTTGCGATTCATCGGACATCTGCATGAGAGGCTGGTGAACTGTCCTCCATTGCTCCATGGAAGCCTGTTGTGAGAGGCTGATTCTCTGCAGCCAGAAGCTGACCAGAAGAAGCTGACAGCCAAGCCGATGCCCAAGGTATGAGATTTTATAAGGGCTTAAAAGTGTGAATGCAGATTGATTCATTCTCTGCTTCACGGAGAGCGTGTGTGGGAAAGCAGCTCCAACTTAGAAGAGGCCTGCATGCCAAGCATTTTTGTGGTTTCCTGTCCGAGGAAAGATATGCACTGTTGCTAAGCGACGTCCTTCAGTGAAGGAGGACTGGAAAGTTACTTCGAGAGGGCTGGACAGTCAGTCTATGCCTCAGAGAGGCGAAAACAAAGTTTTGTTATGACTAGGTCCTCACGAACTGGTGGAAGGGACTTTCCAACGCAGCCAGTGTCAGAGCTGCCAGGTGCAAAGGAAGTAAACAAGCCAGCTATTGGATTTTAGAGGCTTGTGTTTCAGAGTCAATGCAAGGACTCAAAATGGATGCTAAGAAGGGGGGAGGCCTGCCTTCTCCACCCCTCCTGACCAATGACAATTATTCATCTTGGTCTGTAAAGATGAAGGCCCTGTTGCAGAATCAGAGACTGTTTGGGGTGATTGAGAACCCCATTCCTGCAGCACCAACGCGTGCTTGGGAGTCACAGAATGTGAAGGCTAGGACTGCTATAATCCTGTGCGTCTCAGATGATCAATTGGTGCATATTCAGCATTTGGAACATGCGCAAGAGGTTTGGGATACGCTGCGTACAACGCATCAGAGAGATGCAGGTTCTTCAGCGTTGCTGTATTTTGAGAAATTGACCAATCTGAGATTAGCGCCTGATGGAGATGTTCAAGCGCACCTGACAGAAATGAAGTTTTTGCGTCAACAGATGGTGGAACGCAATTTTCGTCTACAGGAAGAAGTGTTTTGCTTCATGATGATAAACAGCCTGAATCGGACTTACAAATCCGTTGCCAGTCAGCTTGGTTCGCTACCGGCGGCTCAGTTAACCGCGGAGAGAGTGTGTGCGGTGGTCCTGAACGAACACGACAGACTTGCTGCACTGGAAGTGAAGGACAGGGGGAGGCAAGAACAGAGTTCAAATCTTCCCACTGCTAATGCTACTGGAGAGCATGCTGTAGCATTGAGCGCCGTCCGATGCCATAATTGTGGACAGACTGGGCATCTACAGCGGAACTGTAGGAAGCCGCGACAGTCAAAAGGAGCCAAGAACAGCTCAGCAAAGCCTGAGGCATCAAGCAAAAGCCGTACCAAGTGCGAGGTGAAACCTGCAAAGGCTATGATGGCGAAAGGAACCACGCCAGATGTTGGGAACGCATTCATAATCGACACGGGTGCAACAAAGCATCTCTGCCCACACAGACAACTGTTTTCGACGTTGAAGAAGCAAAGCTTCACTGTGAAACAAGCCAACGGTCAAGAACTGGAAGCGACCGGAATTGGAACTGTGTATCTTGAGAGTCTGGACTTGACTATAAGCGATGTTTACCTGGTTCCAGAACTGAGATATAGTCTGCTGAGTGCTTCGCAGATTGCAAAGAAGGGACTAAAACTGTACTATGATGCTAAAAGATGCAAGATCTACAAAGATGGAGAACTGTTTCTTACTGCCAAAGAGAAAGATGGACTGTATTTGTTGACTTTTGATCAAAGTGATTACATGAAATGTAATACTTTTGATTCTAACGAAATTTCTCTTGCAGGTGTGACCAGAGTGAGCACCAGGAAGGTGACCAGCAAGGTCGACAGAGCTTTTCAGCGGGTGTATGCTGATGTGATTGGTCCTTTAGAACCATCTAGAGGCGGTGCAAAATATTACCTTTTGTGTGTTGATTGTTACACTAATTATTCTTGGGTTTATGTGATGAAGAAACCGCAGGAAACTTTAGAAAAGTTTCAGGAGTTTTGTGACAAGGTTAAAAGTATGCATG
Source organism: Podarcis muralis (assembly GCF_964188315.1). Classification (NCBI taxonomy): domain Eukaryota; kingdom Metazoa; phylum Chordata; class Lepidosauria; order Squamata; family Lacertidae; genus Podarcis; species Podarcis muralis. The sequence goes on from NC_135658.1 coordinate 35,261,405, forward strand.
ATGCTAACGTTGATTGTCTTTTCACAGATGACAAGCCAATTTTTCTGTTACAGGATTTCCAGAGGTTCCTGGATGGAAAAGGGATAAGACACAAACTTGCTAGTTCTGAAGAAGCATGGAAGAAATGTGTCTGTGTAAAAGTGAACAAAGAATTGCAAAAGGGAATGCATGCGCAATTGCTGAGTTCACATTTACCACATGAATATTGGGCCGAGTCGCTAACGTCCTATCTTCATGTGTGGTTGAGAAAAGTCTCAACAGAGTTGGGATGTTCTCCTTTTGAGAAGCTGTTTAATAGAAAACCTTCTGTTGCCTATTTTAAGGTTTTCGGGTCTCATGTGAGAACAGAAGCTCCAGGTGGGATAAAGAATGCCAGAGGCATTTTTGTGGGTTATGAAAAAGGTCTCTATAGAGTAATTTTGTCTGAATCTGGTCAGGTGATTCTCACAAAATTTCTAGAGAGTGCTCCTGAACAGGAGAGAGTGATTGTTCACACTTTTCCCACAGAGAATGATACTGATGATGATTCTGATGATTCTGATGATGAGTTTAATCTTATTGAGTTCAGTAGTACTGATGATGACAGCGATAGCTCAGACAGCTCAGTTGTAACAGTCATTGAGAGGAAATCTCAAATAATGACTAGACCCTCAGAAGAGAAGGATGAACCACTGATTAAGCTTAGTATTGGTTCTCCAGAGAGTTCAAAGGCTGAACCAGAAAGCAGAGAAGAGAAGCAACTCTTACGTAGGTCTGAGAGAGCAACGAAGGGTGTACCACCCAAGAGGTATTCAAAGGAGTTTGCTAACCTTGCATATGTTGCTGTTGTAAACGATCAAGGACAGATTGAAGCTGTGTCTGAGTCAGAGACAAAGGCACAACAGAGAGTTGTTTACCAAGGTAATGCGAAGTCACACAACCAGAGAGGTACATTGGTTAAACCAGTGGCGGGTAGTTCCAAGGGTGGAACTGAAACAACAGGGGAATGTTATAAGTATAAGTATAACAACTGTTTGTTTTCTTCTCTGGATGACGCTTTGCTCGCAGCAAGCATTGATACTTTAGGGGGAGTATGTTACCATAAAGCACCAATGCTGCAGCCAGCAAAGGCTCCAGCAGCTCAGTCAGCTGCTTGTGGCTGCAAAGCCAGACAGGATGTTTGTGACTGTTGCCATGGAAACAAAGGGGCAGTCCATTCTGTACTGAGCACCGGATGTTAGCTCAGTGTGTGTGTCATATGACCCGTACTGGATGTACTTGGGTGGAGTTTCTTCTTGCTGTTGTCGAGTGCAGACATGTTTCTCTGTACTGATATGAGAGACAGAAAATAAAAGATGTAAATAGTTTTTCTGTCTGCTTCTTTCCCCTCCCTGGGGGACACCAAAGGGGAGAGAGGAAGAACGGTGTGTTCCTCTCACACATCTGAGAAGAATCGCCGAGACCTCGCCTGCTTATCAGCAGAGTGGCGCAGCGGGGAGGTCGACAAGGAATATCTGCCGGTGCCTACGCTGTGGCACATTCCTCTGACCCGGGCAGAATTCCAACAAGAGCAAGAGGAGCTCACTCTGTCATGAGGATTCAAACCATAGGTGAGGACAGTGCTCTGGTGCTTGAGGGTTTCCCACAGGCATCTTGGTGGCCATGGTGAGAACAGATGCTGGACTAAATAGGCCATCTGTCCAGCAGCCTCCGCTTCTGTTCGTATGCATTCAGGTTTTGCTCCTCATAGGCATATGGTCAGCCACAGTGAGAGCAGGATGTTTTAGAGTATATGGGTCTGTGGTGTGATCCAGCAGGGATCCGCCTTTGATTTTAGGGCATGCATTTGGATATGGCTCTAGGTGCGATCCCTGGCATCTCCAGTTAAAACAAAATCAGGTACCGGGGATGAGAAAGAGCCTCTGCTTTGGTTCCCAAAGAACTGCTGCCAGTCAGAGAATACTGGGCTAGGTGGACCAATGGCTTGATTCAGTATACGACAGTTGTATACATTCATAAACAGTGAACTACTGCAAAAGTAAGTTTCAATGACACAGTTTTGGCCAAAGACACACTTTGATGTAAAATAATTGTTGGAAGTGATGTGCTTACCTGGTTTTGTATGCGGTGTTTTTGGGCTGGGTGACGTTTTAGGCTTGGGTGGAACACGGCGACTCCCTTTTTGACCTGAAAGGTACAAAAGTTGAATTAAAGCTGCATCTATACCATCCTATTTCTTCTTGACGCAACAAACTATCACCTTTGAGTTTTCGTCTGGATCCCATTACGTTTCTCTGCTACTTTTTGCATGTTTTCAGGAAAGGGCTCTGGCCTACTGCACAAGACAGAATAATGCTTTCCCTCACAAATGGAATTGCTGGGAAATTGCTGAACCAGCCTTGCAGCAGATCCGCATATCATGCTGCAGCCCTTTTTTGCGAGTGCCATTAAGGCAGGAATGGTGAAACTGGGGTTCTCCACATGTTGTTGAACTCCCATCAGCCCCAGACCATAGCTGTCAACTTTTCCCTTTTCTTGCGAGGAATCCTATTCGGAATAAGGGAATTTCCCTTAAAAAAAGGGAAACGTTGGCAGCTATGTCCCAGACAGCATGGCCAATGGTCAGAGCCAGTGCTTTTTCCCTGGGGGTACGCAGGGGTATGCATACCCCTAAACATTTTGTGAATCTAACGGGAGAAGAAACTAAAAAATTAAAATATTTTAGTTTATTCTCTAGCACGGTAAATCATCAGTTCCATTGCTACCCCTGATGGCAGCCTCATTTCTTGTCATGGTGTTTCCCGAGTCTCAGATGGAAGCGAGCATTTAATGTGTGAAGTTACTGTGATCTGTCAGCTGTGTAATATGAGGTAATGCATGTTCTTTGTACTTTTGTCCATTTACTGTATTTATTTTTCCTAATTTGAACTCTAAAATGGTGATTTTCTTGAGTCAAAATGACAGTACCCCTAAGCCTTTTTTAAAAAAAGAAAAGAAAAAAACCCACTGGTCAGAGCCATTGGTTCTCCCATCCTTGCATTAATGACTGCAGCTACTGCCTCCTTCTCCCTGCATTTCCAACAGATCTATTGGCAGAGAAGGGTGCTTAACGAACTACCTTAGGACAAATGCTAACTATTAACTGCTGGTTAAAAAGAAGAAAAAATTATTCAACAAGCAGAGAATCTAAAATGCATGTAGTGGGTGTTTCTAAAGTAATCCAAAAGTCCGAAGATTAAAAAAACAACAACAGATTTCTACAAAAGGCCTTCCCACACAGAAAGAAAAGCTGGAAGTCAATCAAATGTGTATTGATACCAAGATATAGAATGATATGCTAATTATAAAATAAGTTGTGCATGGCCCCCTTATAACCCATAATATCTGTACTGTACTTGGCCAATATCCAAATTGTTACTGCAAGTCGCTTAAGCCAGACAACAACTTGCATTGTTGGGTTGAATAACACTGACTCTTAGAAGTAGAAAATGGCTACATGGGCGGAATAAAAGACATAGCACATTATGTATGGAAATGTTGTTTACAGAAGGCAGTACAAGATAAATGACTTGTTCAGTTGGCTAAAAGTGTGTTTAGAAAGGGGAAACATTGTTCTGGTTGCTAAGCAGTGATTCATCCTGTGCTTTGATATTGTGTTATCTGTTGAGCATGCCAACTGCTAAGAGACTCAACATAGATATAGGTATATGGCTGTTATTTATGTACATATTTTATAATGTTTTTGTAATTGTTCTTTGTTTTATAAAGTTTTTATTTTTATTCTTAAAATCCATATCGCTCCCTTCATCATAGATGATCTCAGGGCTGTTAACAACGACATAGAATACAATAAAATATGATACAGTTGAAACCGTCAAACTAATCCATTACAATAGAAAAATACAGTGATCACTGTGTATCAGTGAGGAATATCAATGTACGTATTCAGAAGGGCACCAAAGGTCTTCAGATTCAGAAGGTCTGCGTATTCAGAAGGTCTTCAGTTGGCACCAAAAGATGGACAGTGTTAGCCTCAACAGAACCAAAGCAAGGAGGGTGTTCCACAATTGGGATGCTGTTACCAGGAAGGCCTTCTGGCAAACTAATACATCATCTGACCTCATGTACAGATGGTATCGCTAAAAGGGCCACTCTAGGAGATTTCAAAATACAAGCAGGACTGTTATGGGGAAAGGTGTTCACCTGTGTATATATTTGGTGTATATATGGTATTTTTATGTATGGGGTAGGAGAAAGTCCCATTTGGCAAGAAAGTAAAAGGAATAAAAAATAAAATTTAAACAGATTTCCCCTGTATTTTAAGATGCTAGTAAATTTCAGTGATCGGGGACCACCTCTCCTGGTATGCCCCACGGAGGACCTTAAGGTCTGCAAATAATAACACCCTGAAGATCCCAGGCCCCAGGGAGATTAGACTGGCCTAGACCAGAGCCAGGCCTTTTTGGCCATGGCCCCAGCCTGGTGAAACGCTCTCTCACAAGAGACCAGGGCCCTGCGGGATTTGACATCTTTCTGCAGGGTCTGCAAGACGGAGCTGTTCCACCAGACCTTTGGTTGGGGTTCAGTCTGATTCTTTTCTTTCTGTGTAAGAACAAGCATTGAAAAAGCCTCCTAGCCTGCTCACAAGTCCTTTATAAGACCAGTGGTAACAGTTGGCCCTGGAGAATATTAACCACTCTCAATTTTACCCGTGGACTGCCATCTGTCCAGATTTTAATTTGCTCTGAACTAATTTTAAGATGTATTTTAATTTATTGCCTGTTTTTATGTTTTTTGTATACTGTTTTAGTTTTGTGATGTTAGCCGCCCTGAACCCAGCTCCAGCCGGGGAGGGCGGGGTACAAATAAATAAATAAATTATTTATTATTATTATTATTATTATTATTATTATTATTATTATTATTATTATGGCATTTATTTTGAAGACTTTTCCCTGAGTAGATATTCATGAAGCACCTCTATATGTTAAATAGTTCTTAGTAGTAATCACATACTGAATATAATTGAGCAGAAACGCAAAATAATGAACCACTTACTAGGCTTGGTTGTTGTTAAACCAGGGCTGGGAGATGTTCTTGGTCTGGCAGGGACACGGCGAGTTTCTTTAGGAACTAACAGGAATTGAACATGAGCCATTTTACTATAATACCACAGGGCTGCCAAATGCAAGTAGGAGCGGATGCCCACAAGCATCACTTCTACAAAACATATGCATAAGAAGTAACAACAAATAATAAGCCACCAATGAGAATTAGAGTGTGCATGCTGAATGAAGATGGGTGATATAAATGAAGGCATAAAGTCACTGATGGAATTAGCAGTTCAGAGAGATTTGAAGTCTAACTCTAAAATATAGAATGAAAAATAATACGAGGCAGTTGAAAAGAAATCAACATGATCTCATGTAACAGGCTTCCAGTACCTCAGTGGTATTTTTCATCACATCTTGTTTTGTCTCAGGCTGTAGCATATAGGCTCTAGTCGGCCACTGAAAGGTCTTGAAAAGTATTTGTGCAAAGGACCTCTTTAGGCATTCTATACTCAATCATAAGTGAACATGCAAGGCTGGACGGGGCAGGGGGTTAGAGCTAACATAAGCCCTATCAGCTGAGGGAGATCTTCTTAAGGGAGTAGCCTCCTATGCTCCTGCAGTCTCTCTTCATATTTTGAAGCTGTGACTTCCCAGAGCAATAAAATGCCTGGGGAAGGTCCACTTGTGAAGCTTGCCCTCCAACTCATGGAGAGCGACAGGAATGGCTTTATCCGGATGGGGAGTGGAGCTTGGGTGTTCCTCTTGCATGTGTACTTAACACAAATATAGAAGAGGGCAACTGTCTTCTGCAGCTGGAATGCCTTCATTATATTTTGGTCACTTTGCTCAAACAACACTCTTATGGTAGGTCAGAAAGAGCAGAAAAAGATTTTTGCCAGCCAAAGAGCATCTCTGGGTTCGAGTTGCTGTGATTTCTTGTGAACATATACTCTGCAAGACCCCGTCCCCTAAATTTTTTAGGAGTCCAATTTTAAAAGATGTGGGGTTTCAGTGCAATGTCATCCTTTTCTAGGCCAAGTGCAGCATGGTGATTTTAGTAATGTTATGGAAGAGACACTAGCAGCTAAGAAAGCTGAATGTCAAGGTGAAATGATGAACAAGAAAGTACAGTATGGTACAGAAAGGATTTGAAATTCTATTGGAAATTATGAAGGCAAGCAAATATAATCATCCATGATTAAAATGTTTTACCCATTGTTGACTTTGGTTGTTCAGTTCTAAAAGTAACTGCTTCCATGTCTGCATCATCAATAACATTAGTAAATAAAAAGGCATGTATTCAATAATAAACTTACAAGTCATTATAAGCATGAAAAAAACACAGCTTTGCTTCATTTGCAGCTAGCACTCATTTAATGCACTTTATTTTTATTAATTTCAAGTTACAACTTCAAGTGGGTACAAGTTTGTCCTCTGATAACTCTAAGTGGAAGTATTTCCAGTGTAGTGGCAATGAATGTACATTATTTTGTGTTTTCTTACTGTTTTCCCTGCATGGGATGCAGGTGGCACTGTGGGTTAAACTACAGAGCCTAGGACTTGCTGATCAGAAGGTCGGCGGTTCAAATCCCTGTGATGGGGTGAGCTCCTGTTGCTCGGTCCCTGCTCCTGCCAACCTAGCAGATTGAAAGTATGCAGTGGGAAGGTAAACAGCGTTTCCGTGCACTGCTCTGGTTTGCCAGAAGCGGCTTAGTTATGCTGGCCACGTGACCCAGAAGCTGTACGGCGGCTCCCTCAGCCAATAAAGCGAGATGAGTGCCGCAGTCATCTGCAACTGGACCTAACGGTCAGGGGTCCCTTTACCTTTACTATTTTCCCAAGGATGAAGTTCCAAGTGTAGCTACTACAGAGGCTGTTTTCCTTAAGAAGAGAGAGAAGTGGATTTCCAGTAGACCACAGTACTCATGCTTCTGTCTATTTTGCTAGCTGCACTGTAATTCTGTGCAGTTTCTCTAGACTGCACCATGTGGGGTGTGTCCTAGCACCTAGCAGTTGGGAGGAAGAGGGTTGTAAAAATGAAATAAGTACAGGCAGTGCCCCCCCCCCCCCGTTTATGCAAGGGTTACATTCTGAGGCACTGCTTGTGTCAGTGAAATCACGTATAAAACCCTGTTCTGCCCCCTTAGAATATTTGACTGCATTTTTAGGAAAAAGAATGAAGTATTCCAGGCTGTGCCAAAATAGATAAAAAGCTATACTGATGAATGAATTCATACAAAACAAAGATGAATTTACCAGGCTTGGTCTGGGGCACATCAGGGCTGAGCCAAGTTTTTGGTCTGGAAGGCACAGGGTCTCTTTCTTCTGGAAACAAAATAGAGCACGCAAGTTATAAATTGGTACATTGTTCAGAAATCTCAGTGTGAGATCAGATGCAATGAATGTGGGTACAACATGCCTCTGTCTTACTTCCTACTAAAGATAATGAAGAAGGATAAAGGAGAGACATGCAAAGGAATTTTTAAAAAGCATGTTTTGACTTTAGGTGCAGATTATAAGAATGGATACAACAGGCTGGCTGCCCTTGGAAACTTGACAGACATTTAAACACACAAATATTGATCCAGAGAGACCCAAACTGCTTTGATTTGGCAAAGCTCCATGACTAGGTATTGAATCAGGGGCAGGATTAGAGAAGTGCGCCATCTGCTCAGGTGTCATTGGATCAGTTTCAGGTTTTATGGCTGGAGAAGGCAGATAAGACCCTTGGAAATTTGTGACCAATGGCACAAAGCTTGACTGATACAACGCAGCCAGAAGGGGTTGAAAGGATGGTTCCAGGGAATGCTGAAAGCATCCTTAAATGAGTGGTGCACTGCAAGAGGTGATGGCTTGACCACTAATTAAGAAGCCCTCGTGGATCAAGAGGTTTGTGGCAAATCCCCCAATTGCAAATATTTCCTTCTTAGGGAAGGTGGTAGCTGCTTAACTTCAGGTGCTATTGGAAGAAGTGGTTTATCTGGACCCATTTACAGTCTCACTTTAAGTCTAGCTTTGGGAATGAAACAGATTTGGGTCACTCAGTTATATGATCAGATGGATTTGAAGAGAGACAAGTAGGACACTGTTGTTTATTAATCTCTCAGCCGTTGTACTGCTAGACTGACTGCAGTTCAAGAGTTGGAGGCATGGTGAGTCAGTGGTTCCACTTCTATCTATAGGATGAGTTCTGGATTTTTGTTGATGACTGCTATTGATGTGATTTTCTTATTTTCCTGCTCTGCCCTGGTATTGCATTGTGATGAAGGAAAGATAACAAATACTCTTACATAAAAGTAAAACTGAGAGTAGTTATATATACTATTAGGATATGAACACAAAATGAATGCAAAACGAGCTGCTTAACAAACACTCAAAATACTGGATAAATTCAAGTGAAACAGCAACACATTAATAAAATTAAAGGTAAAGGTAAAGGGACCCCTGACCATTAGGTCCAGTCATGCCCAACTCTGGGATTGCGGCACTCATCTCGCTTTACTGGCCAAGGGAGCCGGCGTACAGCTTCTGGGTCATGCGGCCAGCATGACTAAGCCGCTTCTGGCAAACCAGAACAGCGCACAGAAACGCTGTTTATGTTCCCGGCGGAGCGGTACCTATTTATCTACTTGCACTTTGATGTGCTTTCGAACTGCTAGGTTGGCAGGAGCAGGGACCAAGCAATGGGAGCTCACCCCATCGCGGGGATTTGAACCGTCGACCTTCTGATCGGCAAGTCCTAGGCTCTGTGGTTTAACCCACAGTGCCACCTGCGTCCCATTAATAAAAAATTAATAAAAAATTACCAATTTGGACCTTCTGTTCTTGTTGTTACACCACTGAAGAGCTTGGATGAAATGAAAAATCAAAACATTTGAACTTACTAAGTGTACACACTGCCTTCTTCAAATCGAATAGAATGAAGTTTGACCAAAAAGTATAGAGAAGTGTGGAAGCTGTGTTTGATGGCAATCTTCTTATGAAGAAGATTTTTTGGGGGGGTGGTTGTTCTTTGATGGAACAGCAAAGAAATGGTTTGGAAGTCATGACAAGCGGAAGAATCAAAGTGCAATTAGTGTTTCATAAAGTTGTAAGAAGGATAAACAGATAAAATATACTTTTCAAGGAAGTAAATAATCCATTACCCGGAGTAGCTTTGGGACCATTGAAAACATGAATATGGAGGTTAATTGAGTCCAAGTCCGTAATAAATGGTACTGTTGGAAACAAAACGGGGGGGGGGGGTGGATCTGAGATTAGGCTTGTCTTGTCTGAGTCACATATGAGATAAGAACAAGACACATGTGCATTTCAGAAAATAAAATGCATTTCCTATAATACCACTTGGTTTTACTTAATGTTTACATATTTTTATCTTCTGTTGATAGTGTACTCAGAGCGGCATACATCAACAACCCCCCCCCCCAAAACCCAGAAGTATGTAAATTTCAGTGAAGCATCATTACCTAGTTCAGACTTGGGTGGCTCAGTTCTATGTGCAACAGGTTTCATATCTATACAAAAACAAAGCAAAACTTTTATATATAATAAATGATGCTTCTTGCCATAGTGACGAACAAAATCATCAGAACAATGACAAACAAAAATAGTAAAACATAACAAGGAGTAAGCGTATAAAATAAAATATGAAAAAAAATCTTAATTTACACTGAAAACAATATTACTAATGTCTGCTGGTAGATCAGAAGAATTATTAAATTTTACTAAAGATAAATCAATACTTATTAATCTATGTGCCTTTAAAATGTCCATGCATGTATTCTTAATAATTTTCTTTCCAAAATTGTATCAAATCAAAGGATAATCTAGATGTCATGCTAATGAGCAAAGTGAGGAAAGGAAGAAAAGTGGTCAGACATCAACACTGATGATTATGCACGGAGATGTGAAATGGCAATTGTGGGGTGGGTAACAAGAGGCTAGAATCATAGAATCATAGAATCATAGAATCATAGAATCATAGAATCATAGAGTTGGAAGAGACCACAAGGGCCATCGAGTCCAACCCCCTGCCAAGCAGGAAACACCATCAGAGCACTCCTGACATATGGTTGTCAAGCCTCTGCTTAAAGACCTCCAAAGAAGGAGACTCCACCACACTCCTTGGCAGCAAATTCCACTGTCAAACAGCTCTTACTGTCAGGAAGTTCTTCCTAATGTTTAGGTGGAATCTTCTTTCTTGTAGTTTGGATCCATTGCTCCGTGTCCGCTTCTCTGGAGCAGCAGAAAACAGCCTTTCTCCCTCCTCTATGTGACATCCTTTTATATATTTGAACATGGCTATCATATCACCCCTTAACCTCCTCTTCTCCAGGCTAAACCTTAACCTCCTCTTCTCCAGGCTATCTTGACAACATACTTGTAAGAGGCCTGGTTTTATAATAATGCTAAGGATGGAGGAATCATTCTATTTCTTCCTCAACCTTTGTATGCATTTTAACTTAAAACATGCTTTTATATGTGCGTTTTGGTAATTTTTTGAGCAAAGAACTGTTATTGCAAAATTCGGAGAAGTGTGTGAGAATGAAACATTTAACTATATTCTGTGTAAAGATAATATTAGTCCTGGAAGTGCAGATCAAATCAGTTTGCTTAAAAATGTAGACCAAACAAAATGCTCAAGCACCCCAAAACGAGATAATTATATAATTACTATCAATGTCTTAGATCCAAAGAACTGTAAAAAGAGTTCCATTTGCAGAACGCGTCATTCCCAACTTTCTCTTTCCACAAAAGCACCTGCAGCCCTCAGAGGACCCTCTGGATTGGTGTTTGATGCAATGTGAAGGAGAGGGTCTGAAACTGCCCCTTCTGCTCTTGCTAGGGCACCACTGAATGCAAGCCATTATGGGCTTCGAATGAAATCCTGCACTTCATTTCGGTTGCAAAATTTCCTTTAAACTGAATGGGGTGTATTCATGTATTACCAAAGGCAACTACACCCATGCAATGTTACTGAGATGCATACACAGACCATTTTAAATGTGACAACTGAGAAAAATTACCAGGTTTAGTATGCAGCACATGAGGGCCAATGGTTGTCTTAGGACTCGAAACACGATGCTTGACTTCTGGAGCTGAAAGAGAAAACTTGGTTAGGAGCTGTTAAAGACCAATATGTTTGGCTCTGGCTTTTCAGATGCGAAGGTGAAGGTGATGAAACAAAATCATGCTGTGGGAAAGAAGTGTACCAAGGCAGACAACACAAGAGACTTTTGAAAGGAAAGTTGCCATAATACATGTATAAGGTTGGTTAAAGTGATTCATATGATTCGTGGCCATTTCTGGAGCTTAAAAAAGGAATGCGAATCACACACGAAAGACTTGACTGCAGTGTAATGTGGCTACTTCCAGCTGTTTTCAAAAGGTGACAGAATCACTGTGCGAGGAAAGAAAAAGTAATTCTGTGGGGTGGAAATGAAAATGGTTACAAATGTGCTAAGTGATCAACATACCTAGAGAAAGGGTGAATTTTAATGGGGGGGGGGGAGAAGGATGGTGTTAGATGACCTTTCAGAAGGAGAAAATGCAAATGGTTTCTGAGAAAAGAAAGTGAACAAGACCAGTCAGTGCACGAGGAAAACACCATTACCTACTATTGGAAGTTCATTGCTAAATGTAATAGGCTCCGAAACTGCACCAGAAAAAAAGGTAACGATTAAAATGAGGAAAACCTTTCAGAATGAATGTAACTATTGCATCACCCTATAAACATAAGGCTATGCTACTATTTTAAAGTCTGAATTTGCTACAAAATCTTAGAATCAAGCGAGTTAACAGTGGAAAACATACACGCAAGAAAGCATTACTGAAGATCCACAATTTGGAAGTACATTTCTGCCTCTTAATCTTTAGGGTCAGGGGTGGCTAATCTGTGGCTCATGTATGGTCAACCAAGAGATTTCTGTTAGGGTCTAATAATTCTGTGGCATTTTGTTTACAATTAAAAAAAATATGGGGGGAAAGTGGTTTCCCATCTTCTTCATTCCCACCTTGCTATGCAGGATGTGGAAGGTTGTCCATGGGTCAAAGTGTCCTTCATCCTGAAAACAGTTAACCACTCCTGCTTCACTTGCTTCTGTAAGGACTACCCTGTTTGTGAAGGCTTGGGGATAGGTGGATGGATGGATGTTGCTATTATTTCGGTTATCGTTCTGTTTTTGCAGTCACAGAATTTTAATGGATTATTTATTGTATTGGTTTTCAAAATACTTTTCTGACACTGGGAAAGGCAGACTAGAGCGATATTTTACATACATACATACAATCAAATGCCTTATGCAACCTCGTTTTGAAATGTACCTCTCTGAGAGGCAGTTACTGCCTATTATATTTTTATTTGTAATTGATTTGCTCTGTTATTCAATCAGACCTCCCATTCACATTCTTCAAGAACATCTGGAAATGTTAAAACAGTTGAATAGTCAAACTGTTAACCAGAGGCCATGTTTGTGATTGTTTCAGACCGTCAGCCTAGCAGGAAGGATTAATTGCTCACAATCTAACAATCTAAAGTTCCAAAATGCTGAGATCTAGATTGCTGGGAGTCTAGACAGGAAACAGTCTAGTGACCAATCAAGATGGCACCTGCAGTATATTTGCACTCGTACCACCAGAGCCCTATTCAGGGACTATGCTTGAACAAGGAATGCCTACACGAGTAGCACCAACAAAATCTCTACCAGCAATGACATCACAGAAGGTTTCATTAAGCACATTTGTAAAAACACATAATTACCAGATTTAGTAAATGAGGGTTCTGGTGCAGTGGATGGTTTAAAAGGAAACTGATCTGCTTCAGTTACAGCTGGGGGAAAAACATCGGTAAATAATTCAAGCGCATGCCAACTCAAAGGATGTCTTTGTATCATATGGTTCAGATGACATTTATCTTAAAGACTGATGGTGCATTCCTTTGCATGTTTACTCAGAAGTAAGTTTGCTGCCTTCAGTGGGGCTTACTCTCTTACTCGACATGTTCTTGTGATGCACTGAGCCAACATTCAATATCTCCTACCTTTCCTCTCTCCAGAACTCTCAAGTGTACTCCACAAGGATGGAAGCACTCCTACTGGTCATGCTCGAAAGGAGACGTTTTTCTATATGAAGTCTGTCCTGTTATATCCAACATACAAACACCTTTTTTTTTTTTAATGCGTTGTTTCAGCTTTAATTTTTTGCTGAGCCACAGCAAAATGGTCCCTTTTACAAGCTCCTTTCCCTGAGCAGGACTCCACCATTCAGAGGAACTACTCCCCTTGATTATCTGGTATGACTTATTTTAAAGCATCGGAACAATATATTACAGAGTCTGCTTGTACCTTCTCAGGCGCATCATCTATTTAACCACGATTCCACAGAAATTTCTGAGCCAGTCTGGTTTGAATAACCAGTTGATTCAAACCATCAACATTCAAACCTAATTATGAAAGTTTATTTGATTCTGGAGGGTTTTATATGATGGTTTTGTGTCAGTTAAACATTTTAAACAAAAATATTCCTAAAAGATTCCTTATGGATTTAATGGTAAAACAAAAGGGCAATCAGACTGAGTGAACTTGCGCTATTTATTTTGAGATTAAAATTAATTTAATGTATAGAGTTTACAAATTTTCGCAGCTGGGTTACCAAATACTTTTGCTGGCAATGACTGTGGAAGTATGATAAAAGCTGACAGGCTGGAGGATTTGGCAGTTGGGAGGAAGACTGGAGCTGAGGGGATTCAGATGCTAACTAGATGTGTCTACGGTAATTCCTAGCAGTGAAACCAAGTTAAACTGTCAAGCTTTGCTTAATAGGATATGACATTCCACTCCAGTGCATTGGTTTGAATTATTCTGTACTCAGCAGGAGTTCCTATGACATGCTTTAGTGCAAAGTGGGCCAATCAATCAATCAATCAATCAATCAATAAATGTGTTGTTGTTCTGAGGGAAGGCAAAGTGTTGCAATAGATTGTCTCAAGTCTGAGATACTGATAGCACTATGGTACATCATATAGGAGCACTGGGTTTTGGTGTGGGTTTTTTCGTCAGCAGTCTATTGACCTGAGGAGTTGGCAGCTTTGCAGAAGAGACAGGCAGACGTATAGACCTGACTCTGTCAAAGTCATGCTCATGGTCCCTGTTGCTCCAGTCTTGGTATGTCACAAATGTCTGCAATATGTGGCAACTGTAGCATCCATGTCATAGACTTGGTTTCTCATGTGTTAGTGGTCAAGAGTTTCACCCATGCAAGAAAAGGTTCTTGAAGATTTTTGCAGAAAATATGGGGCTAGTAGGATAGGGTATGTTTCACATACTGTACATGGGAACTACTCTCCTAAAACAGCAGCAGCAATGTCTAAGGTGGATGTTATAGTAGACTAACCCTAAAATTTGAAAGGCTAGCAAAATTCTAAAGACGAAATTGTGGTAGAAAATGCACTTGTAGTAAATGAAAGGTTCCTTGTAGTAATGAGAAGAAATTAAAAGAACCAGCTGGATAGTGACAATTAGCTGAAGTAAAAGATATTACCCATTGTTGCCCCTGGATGTCCGACAGTGTGAGAAATCTTAGTTGTGGTGGGAACTGGAATCAATTTGCTGGCAACTGTTGGAGTAAAGGATAGTCTCTTAAAAAAGGAAAATCCGAGAGTTCAGGATTTTAGAATGTGTATTCAAATAATGTGTGGCATGCTCTGTTTTAACGGCATTTTTGGACTGTCTACCTAATCATAAATATAATCAAGTAGTGTAGTACCACTGTTGGATTTAATTTGGGAGACCTTGATTAGAAAATGCATGGAGGGCAGGGCTAGATTTACTATCCTCCAGGTTCAGAGGTAGCAAGTCTCTGAGTATCAGTTGCTGGATACGCAGCAGCAATGGGCTATTTACTGGGTTCACATCCTGCCAGTGGGCTTCCCTTGAGCATCTGGCTGACTACTGTGGGAAACAGGATGTTGAACTAGGTAGGCTTCGGTCTAATCTAGTAGGGCTCTTCTTATGTTCTTGTGGGGTTGAATCCTTGCTCAGCTCTAATGTTAACTTAGTGGTCTTTGACAAATCCGTATTTCAGCCTATTTCACTCAAGGTTATTGTGCAGATAAAATAGTTTAGTCTGATGTATTTTGCCCTGAAAAACATAAATAATTTAAAGGCAAATATGATATTATACAAAATATCAAGTCCTCCTCCAAAGCGAGTTATTAGAAGATGGAAGCATATTCATATTTGCTGTCATTTTACTAATTCAAAACATCTGAAGTGGCACCTGTAGTTCTCTAAACCAGAGCAGGAAATTTTTAGTCCTCCCTCCAGACATTGTTGGATTGACCATTGGACATGTTGGCTTGAGCTGATGATATTCCAATGAAACATGGAGGCCACAGATACCTCACCCCTGCTTCAGAGCATTCAGAAGATCATGTGGCTGAGTTATTCAAGCACAATGAAAAGCAGAAGGTAGTAATCTTTTAAAGTTGGAATATTACAGCCTGATCCAGTACCAGTACAAGTGGAGAAAATGAGGCTTCTTCCAGTGGAATATCTTAAGGATAAGAGCAAAAGTCTACAATCCATGAAACCAAAATGTTTCATTACTTCCATAAGTTTTTAAAAGGGAAAGACAATGCCCAACTCTGCAGGTTGCTGCTTAACAAGAGGGAAAGGAATGTTGAGGCTAATTTAATAGAAATATGAACGTGTTATATTTAGCATACAGCATATATTATCCTCCTAAGAAAGTGAAAAATAATACATCAGTCATCAACATCCATTCCAAGACACACACACTGTCAACCTGGCACATTTAAGCCTCTCTGGTGCTAAGGCAAACAGTGCACAAGGGAATTGTGTCACCAACAGGAAGTCCAACTGCTTTTGACTCCCCTGAGCTAATATTTCAGATTTGTATGTTTAGCTGAGTACACCGGAGAGTAGCTGACCTGTAGGAGACAGGGCAAGCTTTAGGGTATAGATCAAGTAACACAAACCCCGTTCTACTTCTGACTCATAACTAAAAATAGATGCATGGTACTTATCCAAGTGGAAAGCATCTCATCTTTTTAATGGCCAGTTTCCCCTTTCAATCTTGGTGAAATTCTATGACTTTCCTTCAACTCTACAAAAGCATGAAGAAAATAAACAATATGGAAATTTCAGTTTACATTGAGAAAGGCACATCTGTTGCCTCTCATTTAAATCTCTGG
This sequence comes from Podarcis muralis, assembly GCF_964188315.1. Classification (NCBI taxonomy): domain Eukaryota; kingdom Metazoa; phylum Chordata; class Lepidosauria; order Squamata; family Lacertidae; genus Podarcis; species Podarcis muralis. The sequence continues at coordinate 35,277,650 of NC_135658.1, forward strand.
ATTAATCTTTATACATGGATGGAGAAGACCACATGTTGCACAGAGCACAGCTGTACTTCTTATTGACTGAAAGCTGATAGTATATATGAATGGAAAATATATTTCCAACTATATGTGCCTGTGTGTGTTTATTCTCTGTATTTAAATTCAAAGTCCTTGGGCTGCACATGGCACCTTCCTATACTATGTGTTTTACTTTAAGCCTAGCAGAGGTTTTTGAAGTCCCTGCTTTCACATTGGAGACATACCTAGATTTTTTGGGGGGTGGGGGAAATGTATGGGCTTTTCTGGTCAAAGTACTGTGAGGGGGTGATTAAGTCATAGCTAAACGGGAAATTTCACCCAAGGAGCTTGGCTAGAGTGGGTCTGGCCATCACAGGTTGAAGAAATTGGTTGTCGCAAATTAAAGTGCCAGATTTCGAAGAACATATTAAGATTGAATGGTTTAGTTGTGCTTTCTCAAAGCTGTAATATGAAAAATATCAAAATGTTAGCATATATCACATATGTCTGTTTAGTTCTGCAGAAATTCTCATGAACAGAGGTAGCATGAAAAATAAAAATAAAAATATTTGCTTGGGTCTGAAATATCTACATAAGTAGGGGGCAGTGGTACTCACTTGAACTCCTGACTGCTGAGTCACTGCTGCTTATCAGGAAGGAGAGGGACGAGGAGGCAGGGAGATCAGTGCTGGGCAAATGAACTGGCACAGCCAATACAGCTCTCCTGGTGGTACATTTGCACCACACAAATCTCCCTGCTGCCTCACCTTCCAATAAATAACTGTAACTCAGCTGCCGGGAGGTCAGGTGAGCCCAAGCACCCATAGTACCATACTGCTTTGTATGGAATAGAAGTAGCATAGCACTTATTTCCAGTCAAAATATTATTTCATTGAGTTTTCGTTGGTATTTTTCTTGAAACCTCTTTCAGAATTTTATCCCTATCATTATTTATTGCTAGTAGTGACTGAGCTAGCAAATCAACCAACATTAACTTAATTGTCAAACCTGAGCCAGATTTCAAACAAATTAGGTAATGGCAACTTAATTCACCCCATTACAATATTTTAACTTAAAAAACAACAGAACTATAAGCTTTGACATGACAGCAAAATCTAATTTGGTGTTTAGAAGCTGTTTTTAATCTCAGACTGTTACTTGCGATTACAAATGGAATTATATTGCATTACATGTTCTAAGATTATATAAGAATGAATGCACACGAACAACACATGTTCTGTTTTTGTGAACTGCATGTCCAAGTCCGTCAGAAGAAAGCTTGATCCATGCTGTGGAATAAAATAGTTATAGGAAAGTACATAGCAATTACCCGGTACAATCTTTGGCTCTTCCAGATGGGGAGGGATTTGGGGCTTGGAAACTGGGATTTTTGTTTTACTGGGAGCTGAAAGGAATAAAAATGAAAAGGTCATTTGTATGTGCCCTAAGAAAGCAGCACAGATAGCACTGGGAGCTTAAAACGAGGGGGAGTCCTTCACAACCAGTGTTGTGTGCTCACCTAAGTCCAAAACTACATAGGAGTATCCCAAACAAACAGTTACTGAGATACCAAGAACTGCATGGCATATACAACAGGCTTACGCTATCCCTGTGTGATTATTTTCTTTTCGATCCTTCTCCCTTAAAAATAAAGCCATATTACAAACTAGTCTGGGAGACTCAAAAGTAGTTTGCCAAAGGTCATGGAGGGGCTGCTACTTGAGTTAAAAAAATTATTCTGTGCATATTTCGAAGCAAATCTTAGCAAGTCAGACAGGTAAGTCTGCACAGGGTTACAGGCATGGCCCCTTGGGCTCACAGAACTAGTCTCACCGTTTTTTGGAACTTGATCAATATATGAAGAAAATAACCTATTCCCTGGAATGCCTGCAAACTGCTATGCATTTTTCTTTCAGCAGTTTCCTGTCCAACAAACAGCACAGATCACCTGTTTTTCAAAGATAAGGTCTGAATGCTAACCTTGCCTTCCCCAGTCCTCCTCTATGATTGGGGGGTTGGGGGTATTGTTTTGTTTTTTCCAGACCCCAGAGATAGTAAGCATCATAAAAAACCTGAAGCACCAATATTGTGTTTTGTGCTGCGTTCAAAGGTCCCACTCCAGTGTTTTGGCACCCTGATAGACTCCCAAATACTGAATGCATGCAGAGAACCAACACTGGGAAGTACCTGTGTACATTTGCATTTGCCAGATCCTACAGGGGATGCATATACAAAAGTCTGCTTCACCATATTTTTTGCACTCATGTAGAATTGTTAGGACAGGGGGTGGGCTGAAAAAGTCCATAGTACATTTTCCCTCTAATGTTCTAACTAGGCAGGTGAGTGGCACAGGAGAGGAAGGGGAAAGGAAAGAACTGACTCTGTTCTGTAGCTTTTGACAGTGTCTATTCGCAGTCCATTCCATGTGGCCCATATTTAATAGACCAACCATCTATAGAATAAATGGAGGCACATACAGAGTTATTTAACTATTACAATTATTCATCTGTCACTTCATGTAAACCTAATTATTACCCTGTGTTGTTCTTGGCAATTCAGGGGTTTTATAAATTTTAAGTGTAGTGGCTTCCCATTGAGGTTCTTTTTCTGCTGATGAAAAAGAAAAGAGAGAGAGAGAGAGCAATAAATCATGCGGGAATTAGACAGTTATTCATAAAAGATGTTTAAAGTTAGATCTATTTCCCATTGCCCAGAATCAGTATATGATTACTTGCAATTAATATAAAAATAGGGTTCTTTCTGATTCCTTCATGGTTTCCTTATTATAACTGTTTTCACCGAAAGATTTTATGAATATGAATATATGAGGTAGCGCGCAAAGACTGAAGCCTACACGAAGTTGACCGAAAGGGTTTTGTATTTCCTCAAACCAACAACATAGCTTCTTACGGACAGGCTAACTTTGAATTCAAACAACAACAATAATTACAATCCATGGCATGAATTGTTATTACCATGTTTAGATTCTGGTATTTTGGGATGGGCAGAAGGTTTAGGTGTAGAAGGAACCAATTCTGTTTCCGGCAGAGCTGAAAGACACAGGTTGTATTATAGATTTTTGCTTCTTACTGTCTTTTTTAATTTTCTTCCTAGGAAATTAGAATCAAATAAACTAAAGTGAAGATGAAACAGGATGTTTAAAAATTGTAAATTTGTTGCAAAAAATATACCCCTTAAAGCCTCAGACAACAGCAAAATCATATTTGTCTATTCTTTCCCAGTAAGAAAGCCATTCTCCCTCATGCCCAGGTGATCTATCTATAGGAATAACAATATTCCAATATTCCTACCTTACCAAGTTGTTATAAGGATTACAAATATAACGTATGTGAAGTGCTTTGAACTCTCTCAAGTGCCATCAATTACATATACTGTTAAATAATATTTTCATTACTCATGTAATGGTTGATTATGCTGATTATGTAATGCTAGAATTGATGCATAATTGACAAGGCTTGTGGTAGCTCTCACAAGAAATACGTGTGGAGAAAATTAGTAAAGCTGGTATAAAAGTGTAGTTCAAAACCACAATTTGATCCTTGTATTAACTAACTATGGTTTAGATAAACCAAGTTCCCTGACACAAAGGGAAACTGTAGTTTGTTCCAAACCACGGACAGAAGCAGCTTCTGGGGGGAGGGGTGTAGCTGCAGCAGTAGCTTCCTAACAACAGCATAGCTGCTGCTTACTTGGAGGGGCAAGGAAGTGGAACAATGGGGCATGTGCTGATACACCAGTGGGAGAATTGGTATGGCTCCCCCACTGTATCTCTGCAGCTGTGACCTCACAAGTGCTTTGCCCACAAGGAAAGCTATCTAAAAATCATCCAAATTCAAGTACTATAAATATTTTTTTAAAATAAATGTTTTCTTTTTATGTGGATAAGCATTACTTTCCTTCAGAAAAGCAATTTGCTCAATTTGCCGTTGGCCTTTTAAAATAGTTGTCACACTTTTGATGAAAACAGGAAATGGCTGCGTTTATAATTTCTAGGGGCAAATCTTCAAATAACAACAGCAAGCACATTTGCCCACACTGTTTCACAAATGCTCATTGTTAAATTGATCAAAGGTCAGATATTTCATTGGGCATCAGTTCAACGAGCAATTTCAATTAAGAGCAATAACGTTTTCAAATTTCAAGAATTAATGCTGTAGCTGTAAGCCAAATACTACATTTGAAAGAACACTCTGTTTTTATTATTTGCAGTGGTGAAAAATGGCAATAAAAATATTTTCAGGGCTCTTCAGGGACTGAATTTTAATGCAAGTTATACAACTTTTCCAGGAAATGAATGTTACCTGGAGCAGCTTTTAATCGTTCAGTAATTCTAGAAGTTTTAGGTGTATTCTGCTTCAAAGGTGGTTGATTAGTGGCTAGAAAAAGAAGAGAATTCAAACTGAACAGAAAAAGACAAATATAACTAAAAGTTACCAATCTTGAAGTGAAATATTTCCTATTTATTGATAAAACAAAAATGTTTAATGTGGAAATAGAAAGATTGGGTTGGGGTTGGGAACCTATCAAATTCAAAACAGAATGTCCGTTATCACCAAATACACTAAACACATTTTAATAACGACTCATGTACAAAACTGGCAGCAACAGCCCCTATTTCAACAGAAAGATGGCAAAAGGGAAGAGGGCACACCCACAAACTCTTCTGAGCTTGATTGTATAAGCCCCAGTAATACAACATGGCCTATTCAATGGAAAATAAACTCTTAATGCATGAGATCTGGAAAGCAGAAAAAGCTAGAAATAAATTTCAAATTAATCATCAATAGTTGCATACATTGATTTCATGTTCATAATCAATGTATCTAAAACAAAAGTAATATAGATTTGTGAACAATCTGCATTTCATTACCAAACCCAGGTTCAATAGCTCTTGAGAAAAAAATAAACAGAAGAAATGTTTTTTAGTGTGAATCAAAATTTATCACAGTACTCAGATTTATCACAGAAAAGTAGTAACTGATAGTAATTTAGCATGCAATCCTAATCATGTCTATGCAGAAGTTACTCCTACTGAATTCAATGAGGCTTACCGCCAGGTACTGTAAGTAGGGATAGGATTGATGCTCTAGTAGCTGTTGCACAGCTGAACAGAGAAGAGTTTTAAAAAGGCCATTTGTAGCGTATACATAAAGTGAGTATTTAATTACCAGGGCTCACATGCCATCCTTCTGGAGTGGCAGAAGTCTTCCATTTAAAAGGAATAAATGGTGTTTCAGATGAAGCTGAAAAGAGCATCATGGTTACATTTAAAATCCTTCAAAATTTAAACAAACCGTTCATGCAACACTCTTGCAATGATGAACAGAATGGAATGGACTCGCAAGGCTGATGAAAGTGATGGAGTTGCAGACCACACTGCACTGATCTTAAGCATAACTCAGTGCTCCAGTGACAAGTGTCAATTTCCCTCAAAGACAGTTGTGCAAAGAGATGGATAATAATAATAAATGATAGGGAGCCCATGCAGCTTTCATAACTGAAATTGAAAATAAAAGGATGAACCATGTTTCTACAAAGGTTTGGAGACTTTGTAGAAGCTAGAAGTGTGATAAAAGGTGAGTATGGAAAGGATGGTGATGATTTTATTCTGAAAGAAATGGATTCACGTGGAATGAAAATGTTTCTGATGAAACATGACACACAGTATGACCATTCACGTTGAAAAAGAGCATTACCCTGTCCCTGTGGTGTCTTTGGCCAGTCAAGAGGCTTGGATGTTTTTGGTGTGAAAGATTCCAGGGTGGGTTCATTTGTTACTGCTGGAAGAAATGTTGACAAGTATAAGAAGAAAAGCCAGCTTGGTGGGGGGAAAAGTTTCTGCAGGAGGAAAGCTATTTTTCTGTAGGAAAAACCTGAAGGGTTTCCTTGACTATTGGCCATTGTTTTTAGTTTACCAGTTTAGTAGGTGTTACAGATGAAGTCATCTGTTTAAATCGCACTGTATGAAAGATTTCCTTCTTCGTAGTGTATGTGGATTTGAACAAATGCTGAGTGGTCATCTGTCTAGTTCCTGCCTGCCTGCCCACCCATACTGTAATTGTTTTGGATTACATCTTGGTATCTGAATCAGTGCCACACAGAAAAACTTAAGGTTTTATTAACGACTCAACTGAAGTGGCATTATCCAAGCAAAGTGGAATACCACAAGCAGCAACACTGTAATAAGCAACATAGTCTACTAAAAGTTATAGTGCAATGTAAACACGTAAACTCAGAAAATCTAATAGTTTGTGTGACTTGCTTCCAGGTAACTGTGTAGCCTTAACCTAGCAGTGAGAACATATGGGGCACTTTGAAGTCCCATTCTGGTCAACCAAGGTGGTCACCTATATCAGCAGAAATACCCTCTTCTACATGACATTACAGGAACAGAATGCCTGCTCTCTTTTGCATTTGGCCACACTGGTTTCAGTAGAAGAGACTTAAGACATAAGATTTAACTCTAAGACTATTTATTTTCTGTTTTCTTTCCTATGTTTTTAACTTGTTCTATTTTATCTCGATAAGCTGCCTTGAGTCTCACTGGGAAAAAGATGAGATATAAATATACCAATATTTTTAATACAGTCATACCACGGAAGTTGAACAGAATCCGTTCCGGAAGTCTGTTTGACTTCCAAAGTGCAGCTTCCGATTGGTGGCAGGAAGCTCCTGCAGCCAATCAGAAGCCACGGAAGCCCCGTCAGATGTTCAGCTTCCGAAAGAACGTTAGAAAACCGGAACACTCACTTCCGGGTTTTGATCCTTCAGGAGCTGGAACATTCGACTTGCAAGGCGTTCGGGAGCTGAGATACGACTGCACTATTATTATCCACATCACATAGGGGGCCTTAAATATAGCCCAAAATAGGCAGGCTTTGAACCTCTAGGAATTTACAGCATACAACACACACTGGGAAAAACAGAAGGTGTATAAGGGAGAACAACAGGAAACTGTCCCAAAGCCATCAGGAAACCATCTGGATCCATCAACCTACTGGGGTTGACCATCTTAATCAGTCCCCCACCCCTGCAGAGGCTCTGAGTTCTAAACCCCACAAGGCAGTGGTTTGACCATGGCAACAGAACTATAGAGTCCCTCCACACTAAGATCACCATCATACAATCAAACAAACACAGAAAACCAGTCCAGAGTGCAGCATGGGTAGGGCCAGACATTACTTAGGACAGACCCATGGTTGTCATGGAGGACATGAAATCCTGAGGCATTCTCGAGGGGAACCTCAGTGTGAATATTAAAGTCCTCCAGCACAACCAGCCAGGGGGACTCCAACACCAACTCTGAAAGCACGCTAGCTAGCTCAGGAAGGGACACTGTTGATCAGTGGGGTGGGTGGTACACAAACAGAATCCTTAATCTGTCCTGGTTTCACCCATTTCAGATGCACTCTTGATCCCAGCAGACTGCGGGAGAGGACACCTGGTCAGAGGGATGCAACCCGCTATGTGCAGGTGTAATTTGCCAGACTGTGAGGATGGCGTTATCTGGAATTGTAGTCTGTAGATTTTGCTCTCTAAATTCAGTTTCAGATAGAGTCATTCCGCAGAAGATTCTGCAAACAGAAATTCTAATGACATGAAAGAAGTATTGAGAGCTGGCACCTAAGGACACCCCCCCCCCAGCTTCTCATTCAAGAACAGTTTTACTGATTTCAGTGAAACTATTCTGAAGTAAGTACAGCAGTCTGAAGACTGCAGTCTTAATTCCATGGGTGGTAAGCATAGGATGCAATGGTATACCTGGTTCGGAGTCTGATATGTCAGTCTCATCAGATCTTCTGGGGCTTGAAAGACCAGGTTGTGTTTTGCTGAAAACTAAAAATAATAAATTGATAGCAGTTGTAATTATGATTTCTTTTAAATCTAATTTTTATTTTCGGAGGTGGCTTTGCTTGCATGTAACTAGTATCAATAATAAGAGTAATTTTTTGGAAAAAGCTTTTGATTTGGTTGGTTTTTAACTAATCAAGTTTAAACGCATTCACAAATGACAACATCTTAATGAAGATGTCTTTGAGGATCTTAAACTAAGGGGAATAGCTTTTCTTTTGAAAAACTACACTCATCTCTCACAAACAGAAAAGGGGAATCCAATATTTTTCTTCTTCTTCTTCAAACTTGGACACATAGGATATTCTAAAGGTTTCACAAACATGTTGAGGTCAGTATCTTTTGCTGAATATTTATATTTAAAATACATATTAATTTCAGGAGAGCAACATCAGATCCACTTTGCTTTCTCTTGTGGAAATCAATTTACATGGTACCTGTGCTATGTTGCCCTGCAAATGGCAGGTAGGAGAAGTCACTAAGTAGGAGTTACAGAAGTCCCTAGACCCTATCTGTCAACTACAGTAAAACAGAAATAATCATCTGTACAAACCTACATAGTGCCCTATTGCCTACTAGCAAGTGATGCAAAGGGCCAGGTGAGTTTTACCTTTGGGTAGAATATTCTATACATGAGCTACATATTAGAATTACATTTTGCACTATTTAACTAGCAAGTAAACATACAGGGTGGGATCCAAAGAACTCTGTTAGGCATGCCAAAGGGGTTTGAGGTGCCCAGTGGAAATGTTAACCTTTTTTAAAAATATGAATAGTAGATCTCTGTAGGGAATAGCAGCTCCTTCACTTTCAAAAACCAAATTGCCATTTGGCAGGGGCAATCACTGTACTAGAAAAACAAGTTCGAAGCTTCCATGCGGACATGGAACTCATTGTGCAGGGCTTTGGATTCCAGCCACAATGTGCGTCTAGGGTATGTGTTTGTGTGGCGTGTGCATGTCTGTTCCCATCCTCTCTTAGCCCCATCTAGCATTCAAATTATATGCAATCTGGAATGGTAGGGAAGAGCTGGATGGGGTGCAGCAGGTTTGCACAGACTACCTGTTCTCCAGGCTATTCTGTGCTGAGAACAGGGGAACATAAATACCTGAACTGAGCCCTAAGGGGGACCTTTCATCTAGGTGCACTGCGCCTATATGGGGAAGGACTGGACACCCAATGTTGTGGCCCAATGCCTTTTACAGGATTAAAACAGCAACAACCAAAAAATCTAACCAAGTGCTTCCCCCCAAGATTACCCCCCCCCAATGGTTGTGTTTGCTTATGATACACATCTCCATAGTCTTATGGTGACTAAGTCAGTGATGTGGTTATTGATACACCTAACATTCAAGCAATGTTGTTGTTTAGTCGTTTAGTCGTGTCCGACTCTTCATGACCGCATGGACCAGAGCACGCCAGGCACTTCTGTCTTCTACTGCCTCCCGCAGTTTGGTCAAACTCATGTTAGTAGCTTCGAGAACACTATCCAACCATCTCATCCTTTGTCATCACCTTCTCCTTGTGCCCTCCATCTTTCCCAACATCAGGGTCTTTTCCAGGGAGTCTTCTCTTCTCATGAGGAGGCCAAAATATTGGAGTCTCAGCTTCAGGATCTGTCCTTCCAGTGAGCACTCAGGGCTGATTTCCTTAAGAATGGATAGGTTTGATCTTCTTGCAGTCCATGGGACTCTCAAGAGTCTCCTCCAGCACCATAATTCAAAAACATCAATTCTTCGGCGACCTGCCTTCTTTATGGTCCAGCTCTCACTTCCATACATCACTACTGGGAAAACCATAGCTTTAGCTATACGAACCTTTATTGGCAAGGTGATGTCTCTGCTTTTTAAGATGCTGTCTAGGTTTGTCATTGCTTTCCTCCCAAGAAGCAGGCGTCTTTTAATTTCGTGGCTGCTGTCACCATCTGCAGTGATCATGGAGCCCAAGAAAGTAAAATCTCTCACTGCCTCCATTTCTTCCCCTTCTATTTGCCAGGAGGTGATGGGACCAGTGTCCATGATCTTCTTTTTTTTGATGTTGAACTTCAAACCATATTTTGCGCTCTCCTCTTTCACCCTCATTAAAACATTCAAGCAATAAAAGGCACTAATTGCATCTCACTCACTATCTTACACTGCTGTGTCACATTTCAACTTTGAAGAAGCAATTCAGCATTTCTTGAACGAAAATGCAGTGTGTTTTCCTTTTTCAAGTCCTTCACTATCCCATGGGGCAGGCCTCCTACCATGTATCAATACATTTTTCACCACAAATGCAGCCAACCATTTTTCTCCTATCATTTCCTAGTATTTAGTTGTTAAAAACATTTATGCTATATATGGTTTTGCATACTTTCCATGCGGAAAAGTTACTCCTCCTTTTCGTTTCATGCAGATGTTTTTGTAGCGGTTGGCTGGCCTTATTACAATCAACACCGCAAGCCTTAGGCTTTAAAACCACCCACAAAAATCAGAGGACAACAAAAAAGCCCTTTGTACCACAAAGCCAAGAAAAGGTTCACTCTGAGGACAGTGTAGGGAAGTACTTTATAAATGGAATAAATAATGTTCAGGACAGGAGAAGATATCCTATAAATAACTCCCATTTATGAAGTCAGAGGTAAAAAGGGAAAACAACCACCATTAATAACTGGTGATAATTTAAGGCCAATCTAGCACATGGAGGTAATAGAACTGTAGAGCTGGAAGGAACCCCTAAAGTGATCTAGTCCAGCCCGCTGCTATGCAGGAATCTCAACTAATTCATGCCCAGGACTTCATCAGCATACTAGCTGATGTGGAAAGGGAACCAATTTTCTTGTATCAAGCTACAAACATTGCCTACTGACAAAAAACAACTCTCCACCCAAACCATTGGGATGTTTTAACTTTTCATTCAGATGTAATTCACTATAAAAACAAATTTCAGCATATAAAATTGAATTAAAGGATAATGATCCATTAGAACTAGCAGGCTGCAATTATCAAATACAGTCTGTGGTCACTCTCAGGCTCTGCATCTGTATTTTACCACAAAGCCAAAAGAAAATTTAGACCATGCCTTCTGAGGTCCTTAGACACATTTTTGGCATCAAGGAAATCAAAATAACAATGTTGACTAAGGCAGCTCAGAAATGGTGTCTATTCTTTCTTCCAGAATCTCCGTCACACCTAACCCAGTTTCCAGTGCTTCCAGCTATTGCTCCTGCTTCCATGCAGAATCCTTGACATACTATTCCTTTAATGCTGTGCCTGTACCTGTGAAATTTTACCTCTCTTCTTTGCCATGCACACAGTTAAAGGCCTTGATTTCACATTGTCCTCTGAATTTGAAGAATCCTCTACTAGTTTGCCTATCCAAACACCTTCTGGTTTAATCTCAGCGTTCACATGGTTGATTAACCATATTTCTCTCTCTCTCTTTTTTGGTATTACTGTTTTAATGAAATATTTTCATTGGTTTTGTCCCGAGATGTAAAGCTGAATGTGCGCAAGTTAAATGCACATACATTACAGGCTTGTTGTATGTGCATTTTTGTAAATGTTATTTGGCTGGAGAACTACACTGCAAAATTTGGAGGAGTGTAAATTTTGAAAGATGGCTGTGTTTCAGTTTGCACGTTGTTTTGGAAAGTGTGAATTGTTTTGGAAAGTGTGTAGGTGCACTTTTACATGCAACCTGAATTGAATGCCTGCTCAGGACAACATGTCTGTAGAAAATTAATTAGCACCAGGAGGCTAGGTTCTGAGCAATCAGCAAATTGCAATGGTCAGGGGTTTGTTTGTTATTTGTTTTTTAGGAAAACAGAAAGCTGTTCACAAAGTCCAGACAATGGAAGAAGAAGAAGAAGAGTTTGGATTTGATATCCCGCCTTTCACTCCCCTTCAGGAGTCTCAAAGCGGCTAACAATCTCCTTTCCCTTCCTCCCCCACAACAAACACTCTGTGAGGTGAGTGGGGCTGAGAGACTTCAAAGAAGTGTGACTTGCCCAAGGTCACCCAGCAGCTGCATGTGGAGGAGCGGAGACGCGAACCCGGTTCCCCAGATTATGAGTCCACCGCTCTTAACCACTGCACCACACTAGATATTGAAAATCAGAAAACCATGTGCCATGTTAGAGTCACACAATACGTGTGTTCTCTATGTGTCCTGGAACAGATGAATTAATAGGAAATTTCATAATATGTTCCATAAAGAAAGCAAAGAAAGTTTAAGAACACATTTTGACAAGGGACTGCAAGATATTTAAAAATGCATCTCCAGTCTGAATTCTGTGGTATAAAAAGCTAAACAGTCCACCACATAAACTCACGATCTGCTTCACTAACTTTTGGAGTTCATATTTCCTACTGCATATACTGTGCTGAGCATTTCCCTCCTCATCAGTGCTTTTCTTCTAGAAAAAATGTGCCAGTACTCACCATGTAGTTGTTATAGTTAAGCCCCACAACTTTAACCATTGCTTTTTTCTAGAAAAAAATGGTGCTGGTACTGTGTACTCTTGAGTACATCCAGAAAAAAATCACTGTTCCTCATAGAAGCGAATGGGAGCCCCTGTGCTGAGGGGTCACGTCCAAGAAACATCAAGAATAGACTTTAGGTCACATCTGATATTACCAGTTTCACTCCTGGGAATAAGCTACAAGTTACTCCCATGATTAAATCTGTATTAGGACAGACACTCATGTCTAGACATAAGCCAGAGTTAGAGAAACATATATTTGCTTGGCTCATGAGCAGACATGAATGTGAGTCCTTCCAACAATATAATTTCATCAATAGGATGACCAACAAGGAAAAAATTATGGGGACAAGTCATGTACACTACATGAAATAGGAACCCTTTTCCATATAATTTTAGGGTGATGTGTACTTTGTTATTTTTAGAGGGAAAAGTGATTAAAAAATATTTTTTTTTATTAGAAACTCTAAAAACATATGGAAGGAAGAATTCTGTATAATGCTGTATGCATTATACAGAAAATGCCCACCATCCGCAAACCAAATTAATTTACGTCAATTGAATTAAAGGATTTGTTTGCAAATATGGCAGACTTGGATAAATGGTTCATTGCCAACAGAAAGTACACAAGCAACCTTGGAGATTTTACAAGGAAAAAGTTGCATGATTCATAGCTCTTGGCTAAAGGAACTAGGTTTTTCCTTTTTGCATAAATGAAGAGCTATCAGAGTTCTGTGCAAAATATAACAACCATCTTAACAAAGGCATCTTTTCAGAAACTTAAACCTCACCATAAATTGGCCACCCAGAGTGTTTCTAAATGAAAAGAAATGTCTCCCTCCGGTATACTTTAAATACTGCAGAGGAAATCCAGGGAAAATTTCAATGAAGCCTTCCAAGAAAGTGTGCTTGAAATAGTAACTAAAATGCCAGGTAAATAGTAAAACCTGATGGACTGACTTCTGAAATTATGAAGGAATTTGTGGATCTCAGAGTCAAGTAAGTTAATTTAAGAAAAGAAAAATTAAATTATGATGGTGATTGTTCCTGTTATCTGATCTATATCCACATTAAGAGTAAAGCGTGCCTTGGAAACTTGAACATACCAAAAAATCTGCAATCAAAATAAGCCATAACTTCTATAAGCCGGAAGGACTAGGAGATCCCAATCAAGGATTTGCCAGATTGTCGGCATGTCCACATTTGACAATGGTGATCACCTCTTTGGGATGTAAAAAGGGCATGGAATCCAGCTTGCCTCCATGCAAGAGCCAGACTAGCAGTTCACAAACAGTTCAGGAGCATTGACGGAACACACCCACCCAGATGTGCTGGCTCCCACCATTGGCCACTGGCACCAACGGGAGTTTCCCTCCAAAGTACAGCTTTGTGGGGTAGGTGTAGGAGGAAAGGTTCTGATTCTGAGTGGGCTCTCCAGTGGCTCTTATTTACCATAAAAACAATACACGCACTGTTGAAACATGTGATTGCATGATGTGTCGTTTGGCCCATGCTCAATCACATTATTTGAAACTGTGTCTTGGGCACTAAGATCCTCTTCAGCATGTTCTGCAAACATACCGTTTTCCCTTCTAAGATAAAAGGGAGTTCCTAATACCTCAACGGGACTTTTATGACAGCAACAATAGCATCCTGATGGCTTCTTTCTTGCCAGTTCAATATGTAAGGGGCAAGGTGTCTCAAAGACCTACAGCTCTTTCTACCGAAGCAGCTTGCAGGCAGATAAAAACTGTTGGTTTAATAGGGTAGCCATGGGTTCTACTTTACAGAGGACGGTCCTCTGTTGGAAGGGCTGCCAGAGGACAATCCTCTGTTTCTAGGAACCCGCTAGGTGAGGGTTGTCCAGTCCAAATCTGCTTCAAAGATAAGTAATTATAAAAAGGGAGCGCAAAAGCCTTGATAATGCCCATCAGCAGTTTGCTGGTCAGCAAACTGACAAACACCTCATCTAATGTCTTCTTTGTTAAGGTGAGACTTATTGTATTTCTATTTAAATTCTAGATTTTTCCCCCTTCTGAATTTGTGCCTATGTATATAATTTCCCCCCTATGCAAATCGATAGTGTGGAGCCACCAATCTGCATCAGAGTCATATCAGAGGGGGAAAATCAAAGCTCACTTACCATGCTAAAATTCTAATCCAGATTGCTCCCCCTGCTCTGGCAATTTTGTACTTAAGGGCAAAGATGTGGAGCTAATGTAGTATCTAGCCTGGACAGCTTGTTTGACGCTGCCAGCTGAGCTGCTACAAATTGCCCAGAAATCCTGTTTGAGCCTACTGAAATCTTGTCCTCTCCCTCTGCATTACCCACAATGTGGAGAGACTATGGAAGTGCTGATCAGCTGAATGTGCTTATGATTATGGGCACCAAAATTTGTGTGGTCTCCCCATATTACTTTTCCGTATGTGCATATAAACTTATTGTTTATATGCTTATTGTTGCATTTTACTTACTTATTTATTTTTGTCCCGAGTACCAAACTATTCAAATAACATCTGTCCTGAAAAAGGCAATGTAAGAGAAAAATAATAATAATAATTACCCAGCCTTGTTGGTGTGGCTTTTGGAGCAGGTGGCTGGGGTGCTGAAGGAACTGGCTGCATTTCATTTGAAGCTATAGTGAAAGAAATGGCCAAACCTTTATAAAGAGCATCGGTGCAAAATTCACCTTACAAGTCTGTAAGACCCCCATTGTCATACAGGGCCTTCTGGGGACATAATTTTGCAAATTATAGAAAGATAACTGAGAGAAGTGGAAATTGGTTGCATCATAATCCATCATGTACAGAACTAAAGAAAACATTACCATTGCAATATAGCTTTTTAATGAAATATTAAAGAAGTGAAGTTAAAATGATTGTTAGTCGTATTTTAAAAACTTGCCATTACCCAATGTTTCCGTGGGCATTTGAAGTGTGTGAGGTGTTTTAGTTTTAGGAATTTCTGGCAACTCGTGTGGAGCTAGAAGTTGGAAAAAGAAAAAGAAGCCCAATGTATCAGTATTCAAAATACTGAAAATAAATACTTACTACTTCGTAATTTGGTGTAACAAACAGCCAGAAAATCTTATTCATCTCTATGTTTCGGTGATGGTGGACAACCTCACTTGATTAGGCTGTGGTAAGCAACTATTTTGTTTGCTAAGCTCCACTGAATCAATACCAAACAGCAAGACAAAACAGGCCTAAACTAGTTGCACATATAGACTGACCAAATAACAAGGAGCAAATTTACAAAGACTGAGCCAAATACAGGAGTGATCACACAGGTATGAATCATAACTGAGGTTTTAATTCAAAATAGCTGAAAGTGCCAATAGTAATAATAATAATTTATTATTTATACCCTGCCCATCTGGCTGGGTTTCCCCAGCCACCCTGGGCAACTCCCAACAGAATGTTGTTAATAATAATAATAATAATAAAGCGACAAAACATTAAACATTACAAACTTCCCTAAACCTGCCATAGGGTGAAGATGATGTGGCATATGAGAAAGATTGTGATAATATATACCCAAACCATTATCTTTTATTATGAATATAAGAACAACACACACACATTTTGGAAATTAATTATCTGGTTATTTGTGATTATTTTCATATGTATCTAGAAACCAATAGATGTACTCTATGGCTTATGCCTGACATTTTCTAATGATTCCAGACACCTTTTCTTAAGAATTAACACATAACTCTCTTAAACCTTCTTTTTCTTTATGAGTGAACCTTTGTGATCTGCATGGTATTTCTGTTCATAGTATAATTCCTTACAATTTTAAACAAGTGCTAGCAATATATATTATATGAGCCTATTTTTATTGTCTGACATCAATGATGTAAGGAACCATAGATTCATTTTGATACCCAAAGCTTTCCTTTCCTAATAATAGCTTTGAATTAATTTCTCAAAGGCCACTTGTTCATAAGATTCCAAACTCTCCATTATGCTTCACATTTAATTCCATCAAAATATATTCTTCTTTATATACTCATCTTATTTAATTAGAACGATTATCTTTAAAATAATGAATGAGAAAGGTGCTTTGCAGGCTTTGTAAAGTTGTAATGGTCAGCTTTAATTGAAACAGGTTTACTTATTGATGTCCATACACTCCCCACCACCACATTGCAGTGATTACTTGCTTATTATACGACAGTCATGACTTCAGTAATACAATAAAATTGTTTCTCTTTAACATATATGCACCTACACATACCAGAGGTAGCCTTCAGCAGCCCTGTGTCTGCAGCAGAAATACTATGTACAGAGTATTTATCCTGTGTGTCAAGTGGCAATTCAACCAAAGGTTTTGAAGACTCCACTTCCCTTTCAGTGTGAGCTAAAAAAAGAGAGAGTTAATATCCTTTCTTTAGACATTCAGGACACTATGGCCACATTATGCAAAGCAGGACAGGGTGATGAAGACAACTTCACAGATATAATATTTTGTCTTCAATGGAGCTTCCAGACTCCCACTATCTTTGGGTGGTATTCAGCCACATACCTGCAGATTCAGGTTGCACAATTAAAGCTGATTTTGTACCCTTGTGTAACAAACCTGCTCCCCTCCTCAAAAAATAAAAATTAAATAAACCAGACTGCTAGTGACAAGGGAAGTGAAGGATAATGATTGCTTGATGCAACTCTGCGAACAAATCACAACGAATACTCAATAAATAGCCAACATTGTCTGCAAACTTTGTGCAAACACTTCAGGATAAATGCTCAACAAACAGGTCACCCAGAAGCATCTTTTGTCTCACTACCTGAATAGCCATGATGTATTTTGCTGAAGAAAAATGGATTTTTTTAGTTGACAATACAAAAGACATTAAATATCTCTCCCAGCTAGCAAGCATGTTTTCCAAAATCACTGAAAGAAACACTGAAAAAGATGCTAAAAAGCAACAGAGACCACAATCTTATGCATGCTTGCTTAGCTTTAAGTCACACTAAATTCAGTATTGAGCAAACAGGTCACAACTATATTTCAAGAATGCTCCATAAATACAGGAAGCTGATGCAAGACTGATTGCATTCCCCTGTATGGCAGCAACTACTTGCTTATCTATTATGTAGCAGTTGATTCTGTTTCATATGTATGCACCCACACATATCAGAGGTAGCCTTCAGTAGCCCTAGGTCTGCAATGGAAATGCCATAAACAAAGTATTTACCCAGTGTGTCAAGTGGCAATTTAGCCAAAGGAGTTTTATTTAGTTTTGAGGATTCTGGTTCACTTTCAGAATGAGCTTTAAAAAAGAAAGAGAAAAGGGTTAATATTATTTCTTTATTGGAATGAGGACACCACATTCTGCTAGCACAGCAGTTACAATTCTACCATAATGTTCCTAAAGTGCTGTTATCAAAAGTTGGTCACATTGAGAATGTGGGGTATATGTAGCCTCATATAACCAACATGCTTAACTGTAATTAATGCATGAAGGGGTTAAGACCAGAGAGTAAGTTGTCCTGCCAGGCTTAGCAAGGTCACATTCCCTCACCTTGGGAGGAAATGTTACCAAATTATTCTTTTTTTTCTACTTCCACAATATGAACCTGACCAGTAAGGATGTCTAAGATGGATGCTCTAAGTTTAGACTTAGCAAGGCTTCCACAAGCCATCTATACAAAAAATATAGAAACTCTTACCACTTTTTGAAACTAAGTTGTACTGTCCTCTTTTTTTGCTGCTGCTATATGGAGAAGCACATGGATCTGACCTTTGAAGAGTTTGTAAGTAAACCATTTTTTAACTTACCAAACATGTAGTCTCTTTCTCTGCAAAGGGGAAGTGGGGAGTTTTGAAAGAAACTTAGAAGGGAACATTTAAAAGATCTAACAGCCTATAGTTTCACGCTTTACTTTGCTGCATGTTTTGTGATTTTAAATCTCTGCAGGGGCTCTCTCACTAAATAGTACTTGCAGCACAGGAAGGTTGTACTTTACCTGGAGAGCTCTTTGTTTCTTCTGAGACACTGGCAGCTGTAGGTTTGCTGCTTCCCCAGTCTAGTTCAGTCATAGCTGCAAGATTTAAAAAGTTAGCATAATTCTTAGTGTAGGGTAGGATATCCAAGTATAATTGAATTAGATCAAGCAGCATGTAACAAAAGAAACCTCATTTCAGAATATAAGGCCATTGTTAGACATTTAAAATCCTTTGATCATTCAGTCAAGGAAGGGCATGTACAACGATTTATAAAACACAGTATATTTGTGCTTTCTTTCAAAGTAATTTCTCCTTGTAAATAGGCAAGGGTGTAGCTAACAATAGCCAGTCCCACTGTCATGCAAGTCAAATAGAAACCATTCCAGTGATCATTTTGGATTTATGCAAGGGTACAATTCATTGGTGGTTTGAGTAATTTAAGAGACCAAGTTAGAGGAGTGAAGACATATCAGAAAGCGTGAATAAATACAAGCTGTATTATAAAGAGAAAAGTGGTAAATGGAGCATGGAAGGGATCAAATAATGGAAAAGTACATTTACTGGGTTTTGAAAAAAAAAAAGGATGAAAATGTTCTGCTAATGAAAGGACACCACCATCATTTTCATATAAGTAATAAAAACTTGATAGTGAACCGAATATTACACTGAGCATAAAAGCACATACAGTGGTACCTCGGGTTACATACGCTTCAGGTTACATGCTCCTCTAACCCAGAAATAGTACCTTGGGTTAAGAACTTTGCTTCAGGATGAGAACAGAAATCGTGCTCCGGCGGCGCGGCGGCAGCAGGAGGTCCCATTAGCTAAAGTGGTGCTTCAGGTTAAGAACAGTTTCAGGTTAAGAATGGACCTCTGGAACAAATTAAGTACTTAACCGGAGGTACCACTGTATACAGTATTTCACCAGAAATGTACAGTCACTGAAACTCCATGAAATAGTTTTTTCAGCTTGTGATTGAAAACTATTCACTCAATTTCCCCTTAAAGATCATGCATGAAAAAATATCTGGATAATTGTAGTGGCTACCTAAGACTCTGTAGAAAAGATAGAACAGTGCATCCAGGCCACCTCTCCATCTCCAAGAAGGGATACAGCTGGTTCAGCAGCTGGTAGCGGCACTACCAAGTTATTGGATGTTATTTACATAACCAGTGGCAGTGCTGGATCTAAAAACCAGCGGCAAGCTGTAGATGTCTGATTAATGTTTCCAATTTCCCTGTATACCCCTTTTTAAAACCAGTGTTCTAAAAGATATCCATCGTCTTCTGCTTCATAGTTTGCCTCTTCCATGTTACTGAAACAACTAGCAGTGCAATCCTATGCATATCTCTTTGGCTTCCGTTGTGGTTCCCCTTAAACAGGGCCATCTTTACCCGGGGGTGCAAGGGGTGTGGGGCACCTGGGTGCCAAATTCTGGGGGGCGCCAAATGTATACCTACTGTATACCAGTCCCTCCTGATCGGCGGCAGTGAAAAGCAATGGAGCGAAAGTCCCCGGCTCCCTCCTCCATCGCTCTGTTACTCTGTAGCATTAAATATTCCCGACGAGTCGGGAAACAAAAGCAGTTTTTGTCCACTACGTTGTTGTTACAGGTGAGAGATTTCCCCCCTAAAAAAGGTCAACAACTTTGGCTTCCCCCTCCCCAAAGAATCTCAACTTTGAGTTCACCCCCCCTAAAAAAAAGTCAACAACTTTGGGTTCCTGCCCTCCCCTCTTTGCACCCCGGCAGTGCATATGCTAAAGACGGCCCTGCCCTTAAATATGTGCACATTGGATGGCAGCCAAAATATCACAGGCCAAAAAGAAAGCCCCCCCCCCAAAACAGCTTGCTATAATGCAACAGAAAGCATTAAACTGGACAAGTGCCAGAGCATGTCCCTGATTTCTGGGTATGACTCATTTAAACACTATCCTAACTAAAGACACCTCAGCTATCAAGCAGGCTGTTCCATCTGTAACAGTTTGTTCAGTATACAGAAGTGTAAAAGTATTAGATGGGAGTGCAGTTGACCTCTGTAAAGGTTTAATAAGCACAACACACCAACAGAATATTAAATGAGCTTCCAAATCAGAAAATTTCTGAAGTTTATAACTCATATAAAAAGAATATGGCTGTACAGTGGTACCTCGGGTTAAATACTTAATTCATTCTGGAGGTCTGTTCTTAACCTGAAACTGTTCTTAACCTGAAGCACCAGTTCAGCTAATGGGGCCTCCTGCTGCTGCTGCACCGCCGGAGCATGATTTCTGTTCTCATCCTGAAGTAAAGTTCTTAACCCGAGGTACTATTTCTGGGTTAGCGGAATCTGTAACCTGAAGCGTATGTAACCTGAAGCGTATGTAACGCGAGGTACCACTGTATAGAGATGCTGAGGGAAATAGTTAACATGCAGGAAAATGAGAATCCCTCAATACATTTTGCCTAACTGATGTAAGCTCAGTTTTATGTAGTATTTTATTAATGTGGTCTACATAAATGAATGAATTGTTAATTGAGCACACAATCTAATTAAAATAAAATAAATAATAGAAACAAACAGAAAAAAATAATCACCGGGCTGGGATTGGGGAGAGATTTCTTGTACTTCTGGTGTCTTGGATTCCGCAGGCCATTCCTGGGTTTCATTCTTAGCTTTTTAAAGAAAATGTAGGATTTAGTAAACACATATATTATCCATTACAACTACAAAGAATGTGACAAGAAGCAAAGGATCTAAATTTTTGGAAAGTAGATTCCCTAACTTCTCATTGTTCTGCTTTTCTTAATAATAATTGACCCAGCATGACTACCATAAACACTAACATCCCTGATGTCGCCAGTGGTCTCAAAACGGGAGACGGTTGAACACCCCTTCCAAACCAGACCACATCATAATAGTGTTTCACATTAGCTAGTCTGATGGACCTTGGTACATGCACAAGTGAGTAAAGGAAAAATTCAAAACCACTAATTTTCAATTTTTCAGAAGGCAAGCATTAGCAAACGAAGTTAGGATACCACAACCACAAATTTCAGGATACTGAACTTCATCTGCAAATTATTATTTTGAATTTTCTCATTAAATGGCAATTTAGTGTCTCATCAACTCTGAAGCCTGAACAGAAGATGGTCTTCCAAAATAATGTCATTAAAAAAACAACCAAAAAATGTTACTGATTTTCAGAAAACCACAACAAACTCAAGAACCCTGTAGAGGCTATTCATCACCGGGATTCACCCTTATTTTTCTGTAAGTCCTTTCACACCAAAATATCTTTCCATATTGTTTTTCAGACATTTAGTTCCTTTCTGCTTCTTCTCCTAGTCAGCTGGTGTTTAACATCATAACTCCACATGTAAGCTTCTACTCAGACTGTAGGAGTAATAAACCTTGTTTATTTATTCGTTCAAACAGCATTCTTAGCAGACTGTTTATTTCTGTACTCTGCTGCAATATATACGTGGAGCCCCAACAATGTTGCCTTGTAATATATTCCATCTCCGTAAAATCTTTTAGACCAAACTGATTAATAAAGGGTATGTTCACCTAAGCTTCCATAGTCTTTCCAACATTTTGAATCTATTGACTTAGCTATTTTAACTGGCAAATGTGGATACATGTGATGCGCCATCAAGGGATAATTTTAAGTGTGAGGCATCGTGATACCATTTATGTTCGGTATTCCTCATCTTTCATGAGCAAAATCTTTGAATGGTGCTTTTTTTGCCTAGTCTATGTTTTCCTCCTAGTTAAGACAGTCTGTCATCTACTAAGCTTTTGATCTTGCAGGTCAAGTGGGTTTACTTGAAAAAGAAGAGTTTTTTGTTGGGGGAAACACAGTTTTGACCATTGATATACTGTCCTAAACAGGAAAACGTATTTAGACCATTCATGTATTTTAGACAATTTAATTTTGTAAAAAGATGTTTATATTTTAAACTTTCCGATTTATTTACCTTTTTAAAAGATTTCTACAGCCCTTTGCAGCCACCTTTGATCAGCTCATTGGTGCCAGCTATGAACTTTGCTTTAGGCAGGGAACAGTTCCACTTGGTGATTCTGGATCAGCAACTCCTCAGTGCGGCCAATCCCTGTCTGGTTTGCCAGCCACCAGCAATCACCAAATCAGTGCCAGCGGCAAATTCCACTTTCAGCAGGGATCAGCTTCAGTTGCCCCCTAGGCACTCTCAAATACTTGGTAAAACAAGGCTAACAGGCTGTGTGATGGTCTCAGTGACCCACAATGGCGAAACATTCCCACTCAGTTTCCAAACATGGATGTCTAGCCATCTTGGAATGTCAGAAGCTGGGCAGACCTGATTTACATGCTTCCCAAATCCAGCTACTTGTTTTCTGCTTACCCGGTTTTTTCTCTGGTCTTTCAGAGATATCCAGTGATGGCAGTTTCTGTCGGGTTCCATTGAAATCTGGTACAATAAGGTGCACTACACAGGAAGGTAAAGGAGTTGTTCATTCAGGAGTAATTTTTTAAAATTGATGTTTGTAAATAAAAACTAATATAAAGTGTTAGCGGTGTGGAGAGAGAGCAGTAGGGAAAGAAGATATAATCACGAGGAAGGTACTAGTTTCATATTGCAAGTCCTACAACCTCCTTAACAGCCCCAACCAAGTTCCCATGCAAGCATTTTACCTTTATGGAAAACATTTTTTACTTACTTGCTGGAGACAAGTAAAGGGTTGTCCCCACTTTACTCATAAAGAATGATAAAAACAATGTAGCTAACCAGCAGTTTTAAGAATATACCTTTCCTTATCTCTCTCTGCTCAGATACAGTAGTAAGTAAGAAAGATGCAAAGCAAATAATTATAAGAAAAGAGAAAACTCTAAAAGGTAAGGGTTGAAGGTGAACCCTGGTGCACCTATCCGGAATAATGGACATCTTAGTCACCTAGTATTGGTCCTGCTAATGGAGCCTTCTCTGGGATTTTAGATTGTGCCCGATGTGTGACATTTTGAAGTACTGTGAAAACAAGAATGGAATGGAACAATTCTTATTATCTACATTGTCTCTAAGTTGCTGCTAAATTACAAATCAAATTCTCTCACACACATGTTCAATACTTGTGACAATATGCAGCCAATTTCAGTAAGGTCCATTAATACTATGCCATCAAGTTAAGTAAGTAAAGAGACAGATCTAAATGTCAACAATGAGAAGAATAGAGTCCATTTGATTAGGCAATAAGGAAACCACAGGGGATTTTAATGAAAGTAGTTTCAGTGGAGAGAAAAAAAGGCAGAGGCCAGGTTTCAGGAATCAAAATAAGAGTTGGAAGAGAGGAAGTCAAGGCGGCATAAATTTGTTTGTTTATTACATTTGCATGTCACCGATCCAACCATAGTTATCAGGGCAATTAACATAAATAAAATACAATTCACAAATAAAAAATACAGAAACCAAAACAAAATAAATCACCAAAGCAAAAAAAAGTCCAGAGAAAGACTTCAGCTAAAATCAACATAGAACATAGCAGCTGAAAAAATGTAAACAATTAAAACCAGCACATAAACCAGCAATTGGAAACTTGGTGTTCAAGTGAAGTACCAATGGCTCATAATGAAAAGACAGCAAAGATGCCAGGTGAGCCTCTCTGGGGGGAGATAGTCCATAAGACACCACCATATGTCAGGTGTTTTGAGATAAATGCAGATAGAACCTCATTAACTCCATCCATTATTCCCCTCTAACTGATTGGAGGGGGGTCATAAGAATGGGGGAAATGGTGGTGTATTCGAAGGAAGTGTGGAAAGAGAGAAGAGATAGGTTGCTGATGTGGTAGTGGAATAACCACAGAGTGGATGGCTGACAGGAGTGGAAAGGGTCAAGGGGAATTGAAGACAGAATAAACTAAGGAAGAAGTGTGGCCATCTCATTGAAATATATTAAAGGGGAGGTGGGAGAAAGAATAAAACACTGGTCTTCAACAGGCAGGTTGTGCTCTGATCTAAGGTGGGTCACAACAGGAGCACTACCACCATGAGAAAAGATTAAGAAATGGGGCCTGAAACACATGTTTGGGTTAAAAGCGGGTCCTGGGTCTGAAAAGGTTGAAGATACAAGGAATAAATGGTTCTCAGAGATGGCGGGGGTTTCAGAAGGAATCCAAGAATGTAAGAACACCCCTCTGGATCAGGCCATCTACACTGTTTCCATAGTGGCCAACCAGATGCCTGTGGGAACCTGCAAGCAGGATGAAAGCAGAAGAGTCCTCTCCCCTCCCATGGAGCTGGACCATAGCCATCCTGGCTAGTAGGCAGGAGCAATACAGAAAGAAAGGTAGGGAAAGAGCTTAATAGAAATAACTTCATTTTTTAACTGAAAGAGACAAGGATCCAAGCAGATTGTGGGGCTTCACAGGACATCAAAAGAAGAGAAGAAACATAGATTATTATTAGATGGTGCACAGATCAATGTGCTGCCTGGCCAAGAGAAGGAGAGTAGGAATTTAAAATGGACAGACGGCCAAGCCTTTGTGTTTCCTCCTAAAGATGTTAGCATCACGAGATCATCAATAAAGTTGTTGTTGGATAGAGGGGCAGTGGAGGCTAATCTATAAGGCGAAACGGGACACTCTTCCATGAGCCTCAGTCTGCAATCAGTTTTGGGCCACTGACTGCTGAAGCTGTCAATGCACTGACTACATGTTGGATAGCCACAAACACAGTGATTCAGCTGTTGTGCCAGAAACAAGCTTTTGATGTGCGCTTCATACCTCCCATTTTTGAGAAGGCAGAGGGATACATTGTTGTTTTCAGGTACCCCAGCTAAGACTGATGTGATCTAAGCCCGTGCATGAAAAGAAACAAAGAAGCAGCTTATAGAGTGGGTCTCAAAAAGAGGTAACAGTCTTCGGTTCTGGAAAGTGCCTTTTGGATCTCCCTCTTTGGGGGACTGATGTAGGGCAACGTGACTGTTGTTGGAGTATCTAAGAGGTCTGCTTCCACTTATGTCCCACGTGTAAATAATCTGAAGTATATCATAATGCTTTTATTCTCCAGTAATCTGTCCTCTCAATGGAATCAAATCCAGGTCACTCTGTTCCTATTCAAGGTTTAACTTTAGGTGTCCCACAATATGTTTCCAGGTTCCAAAATTCCTTTTGACCTATACAAAACTGGGCTCTTGGAATGGATATAGCCAGATGAAATGCTGTATTGCCCTGGGGTTGTGTCCCTAGGACAGTTTGGTGTGCATCTTCAAAATCTTCCCTTTTTTTTTGTAGCCAGAAGAGATAATGGGACTTGGTTGTTGCCAAAAATATTAATTTAACCCAAGATTTTTTCTTTTCTTTTCTGCAGGGATAAGAAGTCATGTTATAAGAACTGATCAGAATAAGTTAAGTTTTGCATTCAGTGTGACAATGGAATTCGGTTAAAGAGATTAGATTTGAGAATGTTTCCTCCAGTCTTAAGACAAGAATATTCCTTTCTGTTCATGGACACGCCCCCCCCCAACACATCCCAATTATTTTCATGCATAAAGAAATGTCTTCCATTCTATGGAAATCAAGTATGAGAAGTCACACACATTACCTTGTTTGATTATTGTATAAGGAAGCTGAACTTTTGAATCTGCTGGTATAAACTGGAGAGGAAAAGAAAACATTCTATAAAAATGCGAATGTTACTTGCTTTTTCTTGAGGTGGCAAAATAAGTTTTTCCTAAAGCTCAGTTGTCCCAAGAATGGACATATCTTCCAAGTGCATAGAAAAATAATACTGCTGCTTCAGTTTTATCTAGCTATACAGCCAGTACATGTTTAACTTCATAAATGCTGTCCTGGCTGCTAACAGCCTAGCAGGACAACCTATGGCTTTTGATTGCTGAATCTGCAAATGCACTATCCATGCAGTGGATAGCCATAAAAACAGGGGTTCAGGTTGGGCACCAGAAAACAAACCTTTGATGTGCATTTCATACCCAAGCGCTACCATAAGGTAGCCAGATTTTTTTCAATGAATCCGGGGACACTTTTCAACTTCAATGGATTTTGTATGGGGACTGATTTGTAAATCCGGGGACTGTCCCTGGGAAACGGGGACGTCTGGTAACCTTATGCTACCACCCAATTTGGACAAGGCAGAGGAATATATTGTTGCTTTGAAGTTTCAACCACACAGAGACAACATCCCACCTGACATGATAGAAACTGGATTTTAGATCTGGCAATTGTATAGTGTGTTTTTATTTGATAATGATTGCTTTCCAACGGAATAAAAATCTCTGTCTTTACAAGGAAAATAAGATCCATCGTCTTAAAAAACTAGTTTTCTGTGTCACAGAAGTGGCAAACTTCAGCTCTCTCCTATTGGACCTTCTGGATAGCCACTGCTTTAGGCAGCTCCCACAGTCAACATTTTAACTGTAGAAAGTCTGGAAAGTACAAGAAATGCCAGAAATGTGGAAAACTCAAAGCAGCAATAATTCTTAAATCTTAAATCTAGCATAAGGCTAGTGTAAGAATGTAACGGAACACATGCATTCTGTCCATTTTTCAGTATGGGAATGTGTATACATTAAAATGGCAAACTTATCACATGCATCAGAACTATAATTCTATATGGATTGCAGTCCAAACAGACCCTCTCCTGGCCTTGAGGAGCAGCTTTTTATGGAGTACCAGAGGTAAGGGGATCTGGAATAGCCCAAGTGATCCTTTAGATCCTGTCCATAATTTGGAAACAAGTGCACTAGGCATGATCCAGCAGGAGTATGACACTTGTTACACTTTTCATTAACTTTTCTGAGTGGCAGACTTGGGAATTATGGTGCCCTATGCATGGTCCAAAATTGGCGACCCCACCGAAGGTGGGCAAGGAGGCACCTGGTTTTGGGAAGGAGGTGCAAAGGGTGCGACAGGTTCAATTACAAAACAGCTTTAACAGAAGAATCAAGCTTTTGCGATTCGATCTTAAACAGGCCTGAAATGGTTAGACCCCAGCACAGAATGAGAGTAAAACTGCTGCATAACTTGGTGATGATTGTACAAGAATCTAATATAATTATTTGTGGTCAGCAGGCATATGGGCAGATGTTTTTCTACATCTGGTTTTCAGAAGCTTGTCAAAAAGGCTTCCAAAACAGCTAGGTTATGAGACCGCAGGTTCAAAAAATGATAAAAATGATAAACTAAACTATTTACACTAGAAATAATAATAATTACATATCAATAGTTGGAGCAGAAGTTAAGTATCTGTGTTAACCCAGTTTCTGCTCAAAAGACTCAACAATCTTGAAAATGTTTCCTTCATTCTTAGTCCCAGTTGATAGTTAAGTATATTATTTAGGGAACTTTGTAACAAAAAGGCTGGAAGCAGCTCCTATTTTTTATTTACTTATCTCATTTCCTCCTAAAGGGGAAGGAAATTCTGACATAATGTTAAAAGACCTTTGGCATTCCCAGGGATCAGGCACCAGCCTGGCTGTAGATACTGTAGTTGTAAGAATTACCTGTCTCAACCCCAGACTATAAATCAGGTTGTGTAACTAAGTCTACCTACAATATAAGGTACAATGAAAGCATGATTTGATGTTCAGAAGACATCTAAAAATTAAACAAACATGGTTATCACAAAGAGAGGATACATTATGCAATATCATAATTTACACTGACAGCTTTACTGATTGATGTGAGGTTTGTTAAGCTTTTATTTCACAGAGAACAAATGTGAGAAATGAAGGACTTAAAGATACTACTGCAAGTATATAAAAAAACAAAGAATCTTGTGGCATCTTAAAGAGTAACAAATAATTATGACTTAAGCTTTCATAGCAGTTCGAAAGCACCCCCGGGTGCAAGTAGATAAATAGGGACCGCTTACTAGCGGGAAGGTAAACGGCGTTTCCGTGTGCGGCTCTGGCTCGCCAGAGCAGCGATGTCACGCTGGCCACGTGACCCGGAAGTGTCTCTGGACAGCGCTGGCCCCCGGCCTCTTGAGTGAGATGGGCGCACAACCCTAGAGTCTGTCAAGACTGGCCCGTACGGGCAGGGGTACCTTTACCTTTAAGCTTTCATAACTACAATCTACTTCATCAGATGCATAAAATGTAATCCTCAGGCACATATTAAAAAGTGAAAGTTGGAATTAAATGGCAATGAAATTGAAAAAGTACAGTCTGACAATTAAATTATAACTTAAATTCATGCAAAAAGAACCCTCCTGAGTGACCCTTCACAGTAGCAGTAATTAGTGATAACATAATTACAGTATGTTAGCATTGCTGAGTAAAAAAATATTCAGGACCAATTTAATAGAATCTTTGAAAAGAAGGATCTGCCAATTTTTGTTTTCTCAGTTGGTTATTTTTCTGATCTTAAATTAATTCTTCACATTTCTATGATGTGGAAAAATCACTTCTGTGATTTTTTTAAAAAAAAAATAATACCTCATGAAAATTCTTCAACATTTGAGTGTGAATTTCTCCTAACACACAGTTTTTGTATGTGGTTTTTCACAACATAGTCCATTTTTGTATATTTTCACGAATATCTTCCTTTATTGCACATTTTTTTACCCAATATATCCATTTTTGTAAATCTTGTTTGGTTGGAGAATTCCACTGCAAAATTCAAGTGTGATTTTTGGATGGCTGTGTTCTCATATTGTTTCAAAGTTTGAGTTGCAAGGATTTAGGTGTGAATGCAAACTGAATCAAATTTCTCCTAGCTGTAATTTAGCAGTTTCATGTTGGTGTTTCCTTTTGAAGTTCCTTTGTTCAAGGATGACCATAAATACAGTTGCCATATTTCAAAAAGTAAAAACCAGGACACTCCAAAAGTTGTTGGTTGTTGTTTTTTTAACAAAAGATAATAGTAATAAAACAATTATTAAACTGACTTGCCGAACATCAATTTCTCAGAAATCAATTCCGCTGGGAACCTTGTTCAGCCCAAGGGCCACATTCCCTTCTGGATAACCTTCTGGGGGCCACATTCCAGAGATTGGAAGGGAAGGGCTAAAGGCAAATGTGGCTGGAGCAATAAATATGATTTTTGGCTTTGAACACTATGAGTTTCTTCACTATCCTCTCTATCCTCCACTCAGACAAGCAAGGAGCATTGTCAAAGGACACATTCCAGCCAGGCAAAATCACTTATGGAAGGTGCAAAGGAAACTGATGAGTGGCCCAGGAGGGTGTTTTGCCTGGGGAGAGTCCCAGGTTCTAGAGATGGTTAAACATTACTGTAAGATTTGTGTTCTTTTATTCGTTTGCATAGGGACTGCAGACCTATCCATCCTACACAGAATACAGACGGAGATTGATGTGCCATAAGATTATATGTGACAGAAAAATGGGAGATTAATGGAAGTGAGCACTGCATAACTAAGAGAAGATTAGTTATACAAGCAGTGCTAGAAACCAGACATATTGACTCCTGATTGTATGTCTAATGCACTTAACCATCTATGTTTCACGTTCATCTGGTCTGGCAAAAACATAAAAGAGTAGGAAGTAGCCATGTAGTTTTTGGCAGATAATACATCTTTTCTTTCTTTCTTTCTTTCTTTCTTTCTTTCTTTCTTTCTTTCTTTCTTTCTTTCTTTCTTTCTTTCTTTTTTTGCTGACTTTTTGGGAAATGGCCAAAATAACATACATACATTTTAAAGATGCAAGACATCTCTTTGAGAAAATCTTGTTTTTCTTTGGAGATAAACGAACAGAAGAAACTAAAGTTCCCGCCTTCTCAGAGAATCAAGTAAAGGACTTCACCTTGGAACTTGACATTATAAAACTGTTGCATCGGAATCAAGCAGAAGTGAAATACATCTTCTGACAGTGTTTCCTTCTGCCTCTTCCATACTCATGGCTTTTCAAATATAATAAACAACAGACCAAAGGATGGCATGTAATTTTTACAGCTTTCCTATGACCCTGTATCTGGCTTGCAAGGAGGTTAAGAGAGCAGAACTGGATGAAGAGTGTTTTAATTCTTTTCCACACAACTTAGAAACTTGACATTTTGTATACATGCAGACAAACGTACCCCAATTCCAAAAATGCACAACCACAAACTGAAAAAATAGGATATGTCTCTGGTTCATCTCTGGTTCAAACTTCTGAGTTAAACTACATCCCAAAATGATTTAACATTTTCCCACATGAGCCACGAAGCTGAAATTCAGTTCACATGCAATGACACTCTCTTTAGTTCTTCATTAGTTACACTTAGTTAATTGCTAGACTAGTATGAAAATGGAATATTTACAGTGAACATTGCAATAAGCAGTATTCTTAACAAGCCAAGCCACATATGAGATAGAATGTTGGGAGATTTGCCTATCCATCATTGAATGATCTGATCAAACCAACCACTGGTGCTAGGCCTGCTGTCAATTCCAGTATTGTGAGGAAGAATATATTTGCTCTATCCACTTTCTCTACACATGCATAATCTTAAACACTTTTATGTGTCGCCTCTTACTTGCTTTTTACCTAAACAAAAAAGCTGCCAAATATTTAAACTTTCCTTATAACGGAGTTGCTCCAGCCTTTTGATCATTTTAGTTGATCTTTCGTGAATCTTTTCCACTCTACGATATCTTTTTTGAGGTGAAGTGACTGGAAATGTACAGAGTATTCCAAGTGAAGTCACACAGTAGATTTGTAATGATGGCAAATTCATTTTGATTATGTTATTAGCAGTTCTATCTAACCATGCAATTCTGTTCTGGCATTGTTAGGCAGAAAAGCAAAGTAAAATCAGGTTGACACCTGATTTTCTAATTTACTCCCAAATACTGATTCTATCAACAACTCAAATGTTTTTGACAGAAACAGTGTTTGGGGAAAACTTTGAAATTGATATAATCTATATCTGTTATCCATGTTTGTTGCAGAAATAGAATCAAACAAAGTCCTTCTCCACTCTAAATGCCCCTCCTCCCTTGAGAGAACAGTATTTGTGTATCAAATTGCAACAATAAAGCAATTATATACCATGTTTTTCCATCTCCAAAAATAATTCTCATCTGCCAATGCTGGATTTGGTATAAATTTGATATACTGCACCCAAAAATGCTACTAGGACAATTCAGTTTTCTGTGAAATTGTGATGGACAGGGTACTCTTCTGATTTGAGGAAGTGAGAAGTACTTGTGTGTTCCTTGAGAGTATGTAATAATATTGTTTGCACAACTTTAGTTGAGAGAAAAAATAAAACCCCCAGAACTACCAGATTTGATATATTAGTCATTTATACAGTATTAGACCCCAAAATAAGCTTAGTTTCATACCTGAGTTGGGATTCTTGGTATTTTGTAATTATTCTGGAGTTGTCCATTTTCTTTGTTTTTACCTGGTTGAAAAACACAACAAAATTACTCTCTGTTTTTCAACACACAAAACCCCTTTTAATATTCAAACATAGGGAGATCTATTCCAGTTGGTCCCCAGTGTTTATGGCTGTTAACAATCAAACTGTTATTTATTCTCCTTCTATTTACATTCTCGAGAGTATAGAGCTCCCACTTTTTGTCCAGTTCAGACATATAGAACAGTTCAAGGGTAGGGAATTGACCCTCTTGCTCCATCAAAATATTTATTCTTGCACACAAAATCTACATTGAAAGCTTAACTATAGTAATGGCTATGGTTGCACCATACTTAACCATTATTAATGCGAGCTAGAGTTTCCATTGTAGCTATGGTTTGAAGCAATACTTTGAAAAGGAAGGAACTGGCATATAAGTGACAAGAGAGCATGCAAGCCTGCAGAGATTGGGAGCTCTATACATGTGGCTGGTTTGCTGGTTGGGACGAAGCCCAAAGACCTGTTTTTGGTTTAGTATTTGTAAACTGTTTTTGTAAATTGTCTATTTTAATCTGAATTTATGTAGATTATTGTAGTGTGGGCTCAGCAATTAATATAGAAAATAGAGGACATTACACAGCTTGAGAAACATTCCATACAGACACAAATGGTTTTCTACTGCATGCATGAAAGATTTTAAATCAGAATAAAACTAAAATCTATGCTATAAATAAAATGAAACAACCATAACCCAAATTAAGGAAGCAAATATGCTGCTTCAGAACCTACTGTATTTTTCCTTGTATTGGGCGAGGTTTTTTGACACAAAAATCATGTCAAAAAACTGGGGTTGTCCAATACACAGATAGTGGCATGGAGGGAGATGCTGCTGCGGAAAAGTACAGTACAGACGGAAGTACAGTAGTTTTTTTAAGGTGAATGAGCGGAAAAAGGGAATCTTCAATTTTGCATCTCAAGTTCCCAACACCCCCCCCCCCAAAAAAAAATACACACGGACACTTATATTAGTTTAAGTTTTGGGGCAAATTTTGGCCACAACTTTATTGAAATACAATCATGTGAGCGGTATTGGCTTAGGCATTGACTCCCCACTATAACAGACTCCACCTCTCATGGTGATCGTCCAATGGGGAAAACCAAATGAGGGAGCAAGGTTGATGAGGACCAACCTAAGCTCACCCCGGGGTTCCTGTGGTCCTGGCATGGCCCTAGCCCCTCAAGCGGACTTCGGACGAGATCCAGGACCCCCAGATTCCTTTAATAGAATACCCAGTTCCTGGAGGGGCAGGTGATGGCCACACCTCCCCTCCCCACAATCCAACTGAGCCAATGCCTAACCGCCACCTTACAAGTTGTGAAGATTTGCTATGGGGTAGGTGAAAACCAAATGGCTAAAGCCAATCTGCCAAATCGAAAAAATTCCTATCCAGCCCCTGTTCCAAAACAGGCGCCCCAAACCAAAGCAAGGCCAAGCTAAACTAGGGAGGGTGGGCGTGTGTTCAGCAGTGTGAAGCAAGTGCCCCTGCTTGCGTCACACTGCCGTTTTTAAAGCCCCTGGGATCGCGCCACTTACTGGCTATTGGCTAAAACCGCCTGGCGCGATCCCAGGGGAATGGCCAGGAGTCCCTGCTCCTTCCCCCACCCCCATTTTAACCCTATCGGGTGAGCTCTTGGGTCCCGAGCGCAACCAGGACCCTCTATTATGAGTATCCCATATGTATGAGAGACAATGCCAAGCACTAACAGATGCTAGTACTGTAGGAATAGATGGATGTAACAAAATGGATATGATGCTATTTTGCCACGTAAAATGGGAGAGAAAGCAATCCAAGGGAAACAGGAATTAGAGACACCCACTCTGATTTTGCAGGGGCAGAAATCAATAGTTGTCAAATTAAGAAAGGCTATTCAAAGGGCAATTAAAACATTAACCTCCTAGCTGTGATCAATAGAAAGAAAGAAATCCAGAAAGATGTGCAAACAGGAAACTTTTAATTAAAGGTACATGCACCCTGAACAGCCTCAACAGTACTTTGTTCACACTGGACAGGCTAGTGCTACATGTTATTGCGAACAACAACAATGAAGCAGGTTATTAAAATATGACATGTTGCACTGCACTGATTTGACTACAAGAAACCCTAGAGAAAAAGGCAGGTGTGAGTTCATGAAATGTCTCAAAGTGCGGATTAATACTGGAGAGCAAACTAAATCTGTTTGGAGGCATGCTGTGATGTCAGATTTGTAAAAAGAGAATTTAAAACCATCTCTAAATTGTTATTGATTCTCAACATGCAGTACAGTCAAGTGCAAGTCTTGACATTAATAATTTTAACGACTGCATAACATGCCAATAATCTGACCTTTCCCTTCAATAACATAGAGCCAAACTATGACATGATGGGACAGCTGTGCTTAAGTCTGCATCATGCATAGATGTAGGGAGTCTATTATTGCAATAAGAAAAGAGAGCACAGGGGATATGAGTGAAACCCATGCACAGCCCGGTCATACCTCACTTTGCTCTGCTGCTTTAAATAGTTTCTCCCCAGGTCAATTTCAGTAATGGAAGTGAGCCTGGCAGAGGGAAGTTTGCTGAAAGCAATAGCACACAGTAGAGCAAGGCAGGAAATGGAAGGTTTCACTTCCTTCACCCATGTGCTCATTTTCTGGGGTAAAGAATAGAAGCCACACCTACTTTATGTCTGAAAAGAGCTGACATGTGCATAAATGCCTACCCTGTAACATCTTGTTCTGCTCAGGAAGAGATACACATTACTTACCAGGCACAGCCACTTTGTGATTGAAAATCTTGCTCCAGACCCCATTATCTGTATTGTCTTTCACTCCAAATTCATAAATTGTGTTGGGTTTCAGATTATCCACCACAGTTTCTGTTGTTGGACAAAGCTGGAGAACCCACTTCTTATTCTTGTCCTTTTCTCTGTAGCGGACTGTATAAAACCTAGTTGAGAAAAAGAAAATGGATATGTCTAATCAAAGGGGGAAATACAATTTAAAATAAGGTACTGTGGTGCTTTTTTCATCTAAGGAACAATAGGTGATATAGTCAGTATCATTTTGCTTCTGGGGTTCAAGCAAGACTAGACTGAAATTTACTATAGCCTTCCTGAGGATTCTCTATGCAAATATTGGATTCTCTGTTAGTTTAGACTGATTTCAATCACTGGAAAGTGACTATTCTGAGCAGCAAAAATGACCATTTGGTTATTGCCAGTATAGTAAATCCAAGCTCCACAGTTCATTAGAGTAAACAAATATGGGTTTAAAACATTACTGAGTTGTATTGTCGAATCAACAGACACCATTAAGCAACATATCACAGATTTAACATTTAAGAAACCCCAGAATTAGAATTTTTGATTTTGATAAATTTGACCTGAAAATCTAAGTAAAGCATAAGAAAGCAACAGCTCTCATAAACTACTTTTCTAACAGAATGATAGTTGTTTAAAGCTTGCTTTAATGATTGATGTAAATCTGTTTCAACTACATGTCTTCTCTAGAATTTCCCACCTTAAAAATATGCCCTAGTTTTCTAATGTGCTTATTTTATTTTTTCCATGGAACTCATCAATCAATCAAGGGGTGGGGGAAGAATCAGCATTGATTTTTGTTGTTACTGCATCATGTTCATAACTGATTGGCCTCCAGGAATAAAAACATGAAGGAATCTTAAATGTCCTCTCAACTTATTCCAACTATGCCACTTAATTCAGCAGTTCTTACAGATTTAGCTTGATCTAATTGAGATTAAAATCAAGCCTGGCAGCATTTTGAGAGCAATATGAGGTTCATGCAAGGAAAGCAATATGGAAAAAGGTGCCAACAGCTCTTAGGCAACAGCCACCTGATAAATTAAACTATAAATAACATAGAATTGTGACTTAGGGAAGGGAGACTTCAAGTCCAAAACTGTTACAGGAATTATTCCAACACTATATTTGTGTCAATGTTCTCTGCTTTCGATAGTCATCTCAAAAAGTAGCATGTTTGCCACGGCTGATCAGACAGTTGAAAAATACTTACCCTGCCATATATTCACATTTTTTTGCTGCTACTGCTCAGCTAATGCTCCCATTTTCCTTCATCTTCATCTCACAGCCCTCATATAGTCTCACACCAATTCATCTGGCATGAGCAATGTGAATTTGTTTACTAGTACCTGTAACGTTATCATTCCACAGTGGCATTGTTGACAAAATAATGTGGACCATCACAGCCAACGGGCATTGTGGGCAAATGGGGCTGAGGAATGTGAGCACAAATAACTTCAAAGAAATAGCACTGAAATAGCATATGTGTTTGCAATGTGCCCAAAAATGTCAAAAATGGAAGGTATTTTTGCAACTTATAAAAAGGTAAGCTCTGACCAAAATCGTTAGGTTTCATTGCAACATTCTGATGCCTCTTTATTATAAAGGTTTGGATCCTATGCTTCTGCTCTGTGATTAGGATCTTGTACCTGTGGAAGAACCCCTTCAACAGTTGTTTTGTTCTGAGTGATCATAAAAAATGGCACAGAGTGTGTGTAAAGCATGTGGCCTAGCCACAAGCTCAACCATCCTTCTGTGAATGCAGAATCCTTCCATTTATAGAGCAGCAACTTGGGATCCAAGCCAAATGGGCAAAACACCGTCCCGTAATCTTCATTAGCTGTATCTTTCAGTGGATTACCTGTCATTTGCACAGTTATTCATTGTGGTCCAATCATGCTTTGGGTTGACTAAGATCCCCCAGGACAAGAAGACCGAAGTTGGAGTTAAAGTGCCTATTACCAGCTGGAGGGGCTTTGGTGTATTCGTTTTACCTATGTAAGAAAGCATAGAAACTTTAAACAATTTTATATATTACAACAACAACAACAACAAACTTTATTACGGTCCAGAGACCAACAAAACATTACAAATCAATACAGAGTTCATACAGCCTACCTCCAGGTTAATCAAGCACTTTGTTTGGACTATAGGGCTCATTTGTTCTTGCAACCACCGATAAAAACTTTACCACTGCCAACGTTCTGGCTTTTGTCCGGTCTTCCAGTAGGAACCTGACATAGTGAGCCTCTGACTTTCCCGGGAAAGGCACCAGCAAGGGTAGTATCAGTTCAGCCCTGGCCTGCTCATACTTCGCACAATGTAACAAAATATGATTTATGGAATCGATGTCTTGAGCACACGAGCAAAGTCTGTCCTGGTAGGGAACTCCTCTCAACCTACCATCCAGCACTGCAGAGGGGAAGACATTCAGTCTGGCTTTGGTGAAAAGCCTTCGATAGTTAGGTACTGTCAGGTTTTTGATGTAAGATGTTAACTCAAAGACATACCCATATTGAACTCCTGCTGCCAGTGGACTACAGACTGCGTGTGACCGAGATCGCAAGTCACTGTGTGCATTGTCCCATATTCTTTTCTTTAAAACCTTTTGGGCGCCTTCATAGCCCAGGTAATACAGTTGGGGGGGGGGGGAGAGACAGACCAATAGAGGTGGCTTTTTTAGCC
Source organism: Podarcis muralis (assembly GCF_964188315.1). Lineage (NCBI taxonomy): Eukaryota > Metazoa > Chordata > Lepidosauria > Squamata > Lacertidae > Podarcis > Podarcis muralis. The sequence continues at coordinate 35,314,761 of NC_135658.1, forward strand.
ATGGTTTTCTGCCATTTGCTGACAAATTCCTCATTGGTCAAATGTTGGTACAGACCCTTCCCTAGATTAAACACTGAAATCCTGAGCCAATGTTTTAGGGCAGCCCACCACGCTCTAGCTGAAATTGGGCATTCACCAGCTTCCAACAGAAGTACGGAGTTGGGGACGCAGTTAGGTACCTGCAGCAGAGATCGTATAAATTTTGCCTGAAAGCCATCTAGCTTTGGCAGGTCCCCATTATGCCAGACATTTGCTGCATACAGGAGTTGGGAAATGGGCTTTGCGTTGAAAACCCTTAAGGCTGCTGGAACATATTTGCCGCCCTTTGTGAAGAAGAATCTATGTATGGCTAGCTTTGTAATCTCCGCCTTTTGAAGGGAGGTTTGCCAATGGTGCTTCCAAGATCCTGTATGATGGAATGTGAGCCCTAGGTAACTGAAGTATTTTACCTGTTCAAGGTTATGGCCATCCAGCACCCATTTAGATACAAGATGTATCTGAAGGGCCTGCATAACTTTTGACCCAACCATGTACTGTGGTCTTCCAGCAGTTCACCGGTCCTTTTTATTTTTTTTTGCAGATCACCCAAAACTGCACAAACAGGTGTGTGTGTGTGTGTGTGTGTGTGTAGAATGTGGCATAGCTGGTAAACTGAATTCAGTTTAGTGTGTCACCTAATAGAGGACAGGAGTAAATCTGAGCCTCACCTGAAGAATTACATCGGTTGTGTTTCAAGGCAAAGGAAACCAAATTGTATGCAGTTTGATGTGTATGGTGCTTGCCAGAGAGACTACAAAAGCATATAACAATGTAACCTGGTTTGAAGGTTAATACCACCTTCTGTTACTCAAGTATTAATTTCCATAGCATCTAAAATTTCAGGACCACCATTCAACATTCCAATGCTTCACATTGCCCCCCCCCCCCCATGAATTTACATGCACGAGTAGAGGAAGCACAACATGGCCTTCCTCAGAGTGAAGGGGCCTGGGAAAGTATATATTCCATCACTGTTTATCTATGGCAGATAGACATTTCATCATCATCACTGAACATTAAAGGCCGTTGCGGAAATGTGTTGTACCACAGGCATACTCCCTGACTCCCTCATGGCACTTTCTCAACGCTCAGGGGATATCTTGACATAAACACACAGAACTAGCAGAATTATTATCTGCCATCTCAAATAAATGTTTTCTCTTCTAACTGTTTATGGAAAAAAATGTTTAATACTGTTACAATACCTGAGCAGGGTTTCTTGTAATTTGGAACAGGTGCTGGCCTCACTGCAATCAAGTATCTTGGCTCTGCGTCTGGAAAGCATTAGGATGATCATTTGTAAAATTCAACAAACTCAAGAGTGTACATTGCATCTTATTATTACCTATGGCAGGGATGGAGAACCGTATGTTGGACTTAAATTCCCATCAGTCCCAGTCAGTATGGTCAACAGTTGGTGATGATGAGAGTTGTAGAAGAACATCTCTGTTCCCGGTCTATGAGATGATAAAATTTTGATACGTTTTGTAAACAAAAACATACCTACTTATTGATTTGGATCCAAATGTGCCTTTCTCCTGTGGGAGGGCATTACTACTTATGCAAGGGTTAGGGTTCAATTCTGATTAATCCACTGCAGCCCCTTGCATTCCATCCTATACCACTCCACAGGGTCCTCTAACCACTAGGAGTTGACTTTGAGGGACATCGGGGGCTGCGAGGAGGAGGGGGAAGATGCAGGGAAAGCCCACTGCATGAGCAAAGTTTCACTGTGTTCCCTAGATCAACCTCATTATAAGCAGTCATGTCATTTTCCTGCAAGTAATAAAAGTATGAGGGAAAAAAGTTGAGGGTTAAGTAGGAATAGAAATACTTGAACTAACACAATAGTGATATACAGTGATACCTCGGTTTTTGAACGCAATCCATTACAGAAGACCTGTTCGAGTTCTGAAATGTTTGAAAACCAAAAACTCAATAGCCAACAAGCTAGGCCTCAGGATCTTGCACTTGCGGAAGCCGCATGGCATGTTCGACTTCTGAGGCATGTTCAAAAACTGAAGCATTTACCGAAACGTTCGTCAATGGAGATGTTCGAAAACCGAGGTACCACTGTATACATTTTAAAGTAAGAAGAATTTTTTTAAGTAAGAAGAAAAAGAAGGAAAGAACATCTCAAGGGACAAGCTCTGAAAATATTAAAACAGGACAGTTGTGTTGGTTTAGAGATTTATGCCTTTGAATTAAGCAGCTACTGTGACATATAGCAAAGAACCAATTAACTATTATTTCAATTTTTAAGTGGATAAGCCAAAGTCTTAATAGTTTGGGGCAACATGGGAGGTGAATTTCTTGAGCTCATTCGAACTCGCTCATCTGAAGCTCAGGGGACAGGGATGAGGACAGGACCCTCCCATGACACCTTAGCACGTGGGGCTTGAAGGTGCATGTATCAATCAACTGCACCGAGAAGAGCTTGCTGTCAAAGTTGGGCTTTACTGGCAGTAAAATGATGCCTACAGCAAATAGTTACCCATACTGGAAGTTAGGATTTAACATTAATAGGCAGTAATTAATTTGCTGCAGTTCTTTGCCAACAAAGTATCTCACCTCTTTATTACCAAGTCTGCTACAAACACATTGGCCTAAAGAGTTAGACATGCTTAAGTCCATTTCAATGGGACCATGCCTAACTCTGTGTGGATTTGGTCTCTATAAAATGCTGCCCTTTGGGCTACTGACACATAAGGAAGCATGAAAAAAGCTAAATTTTAGAGTATTTTATATATAGTATATAATTTAGCTGTGGAAATGCCATTTCTATAAAGATAAAGCTGTAAATCAGATAGCTAATAATGCTTTAGAAACAGTTGCAGATAAATTAGGCCACATGAGAATGTCAAAATACACACATACCAATATTTTTACAACTCTGTTACAATAGTAATAATTTGCATAAGCAGAGGATTCTTTTATAAACCTAACCACATTTTTTCCAGTGTCAGAATAAATTGCTGTCTGGGTGTATTTTCTGAGAACCAGCTTGCAATTGTTTCAGAAACATTGTTCTTTGTCGGAAACAATGAAATGAAGTAAACCAAAGCCAAACTCACTGATATTTTTACTCACTAGCTAACAAATTCTTAGTACATTTGATATGCTCTGGAAGAACACATGCTTTTGTGGTTAGAGGCCATAAGTTCATGTAAATGTTTCTAGTGAAAACCAGCTAACTTCATCCAAGAGTTGATCATAATAAACTGATTAAAACAATGCTTATGAGAGAAAAGCTTTTTTGTTGCAAAAATATAAGGTTTTTTTTTTTTTGTTTTTTTTTTGCTTTTTGAATATATCTATTTCCTCCATTGATAAAAGGATCTTTCTGGCCTTTTAAAATATTTAGTTGTGCAAATTCAAAATTATTTGGGCTAACCAAAGCCTTCAAGGTGTAAACATTTTAATCAGACTTTTAAAAATTGAATATAAAGAATACTATGATTCTATGACTACTGAATTTTAAAAGACTTGATTGTAACAAAACCTCAAAGAGATTTTAAAAAACAAAACATTAATTTTCAATAAAAGAAAGTTTTAAACTGGTATCTATTCATTGATTAATGTTTTAGAAAAATGCAATCTGTGAAAAATCACAGATGTGGGCAGAGACTTAGCATGCAGGTCCAGTTTGCTCTCATGTAGGACTGGAGCTGAATACCAATTCTCTTTCTTCCTTTCTTGCAGAATGAGGAAGGGAGATGCTTCTCGCCCTATTGTTCTTGGGAAGCTCAGGGCTAACCCAGTTTCCCTCTTTTCCTTCTGCTGGCAGGGAGGGGCCGTGCCCAGATGACCCTTGCCCTCCAGTACAGATTATGGGCATCTGTTTAGGTGGCAGAAAGAAGATGGTTGGCACTGTGAGGTGCCACATTCTTCTCCCTTCTCCCTCTCCTAGGTTAATAAATGCTACCTGCTAAAACTAATTGATTCTTTCTCCTTTGATAACCTCAATTCATCCTTTTGTCTCCATCAGAACCAATAAATCATCATCATCATCATTATTATTTATTGAATTAAATACTGCCCTATTCCCACAGGTCTTAGGGCGGTTTACAGGACAAAACCGGAATGTAAAACCATTATCCAAGGCTTTCATTAGTAATATAAAATTATTTACACTGGCTTCATGCTTCACATCTCAAACCTTTAATTTCTGTTCTCTGATCTGCTGCTAACACCAATTGCTGCTTTCTTCATTGTTTTCATGCTCCTTTTCATTTTCAATATATCTTCCCCTTTATCGTTTAATACTTATATGGTGGTTCTTCTCTGTCTATCCTAACTTCTCATCATTCTTCTACCTATTCCCTTCAGTCTGTCAGTGACTTTTGTCCCAGTCGTATAATTCACTTTGATTCATGTTCACTCTTTTCTTGTGCTTCTTGGAGTCTTTTAAACTCTTTCCATTGTTACATTCACAGTGCTGCAGCTCTTTGTCCTTTTGAAATGATTACAGTGGTACCTCAGGTTAAGTACTTAATTCGTTCCGGTGGTCCGTACTTAACCTGAAATTGTTCTTAACCTGAAGCACCACTTTAGCTAATGGGGCCTCCCGCTGCTGCCGCACTGCCGGAGCACGATTTCTGTTCTCATCCTGAAGCAAAGTTCTTAACCTGAAGCAATATTTCTGGGTTAGCAGAGTCTGTAACCTGAAGCGTATGTAACCTGAAGCATATGTAACCTGAGGTACCACTGTATTACAAGCTGCAATTCAACATTTTTCCTTGCAGTTCCTTTTCGAACTATTCTAGAAGGTTACAAGCTAATTTTTTAAACAACCCAGCTTCCATCATTGTAACTAATCTTCACCATCTCTAAATTATATCACTTCATCTAGGTCTATTATTATTAATTATTATTATTATTATTATTATTATTATTATTATTATTATTATTATCATCCTTCTGAGTCTTGTTTTTATTATGCTGTAAACCTTTTTGCAGGAACTCCACTATTTGCACATTTTGTTCAGTATCTGTCCATAGTGCACTTTAGTATTAGTGATAATATTAGTATTATCTAAGGGCAATGATTGCATGTTGTTGAGGAGAAAGCATGTCAGCTAAGCTCAGGTGCTAATTCTCTGCTAGCAGAGGCATAGGAAGGTCAGGTGGTACCCGGTGTGAAAAATTTCTTGTCACCCCCCCCCCAATGGTTTTTGGGGTGTGTTTTTTTGGCCTGCAAAAATGGTTTTATGTTATTTCATATTTTCTTACAAAGGAATGTGGATTCTGAGCCTCTGATAACAAGTAGGCGACTATGGACAGATACTTAAATCCACAGGATGGATTGTGTTTTGGCTAGTGTTATTTTATTTATATTTATTGTTTATTTATTTAATAAAATTTATTTTTAAAAACCTGCAAAGTGGTTTACCAAAACAAAAAACAAAAGAAACCACAGCAGTAAAATAAAGAAAAATTAACACTTCTACTTTAAAACATACAAAAGCTAACATATTAAGATTAAAATTACTTCAACTTCCTAAGCATCTACGTATGCTTGCCTAAAGAAGAATGCTTTTAGCGGGTGCCTGAAAAGAGTCTGGCAAAGGCACGTGCTTTGTTGAAATTTCAGCCTTCATGACATAGGAAAATGCCCAAGTAAACAGCTATTTTTGTGGAGGAGGGTCAAGATATTAACTGATATGCATGAAATTTCATATGTAGCTATATAATCCCTAGTGTAGTAAGATAAGAACTTTGGAGCAGGCATTTAATTTTTCATATTTTTTTTATGAACTGCCCTAGTAGGGCAGTAATGCTTCCTTGATAATTTGCCACCCCCCTCCATGATGGCACCTGGGGCAGACAGCCCCCCTGGCCTGCCTTCCTGCGCCCCTGTCTGCTAGCAGTGACTGTGGACATCTGTTAAGGAAAGAAGTTTCCCTAGAGAAGCCTCTCCGTCCCCAACCCAGCATAAGAGAACCTGCCAGTTTAAGAGATTCTTATGCAGAAATTCTTGCATGCAACAGCACACACACTGTTCCTCATAAGAATGGGTGGGTGCAAGCTATAAATTCATTCAGTGACCCAATTCTTCCTCTCTCTGTTTTTGTTTTTGTTTTTGAAGGGGTAAATGTTTTGATACACAAAAATCAATGATTATATATGCATATCAAACCATTAAGAGCTGGAAATCACACAGTTTCAACTGTGCACAGGTCATGTCAGTAAATGTTTGTGAGAACAATAACTATAAAAGTATGAAACACAGCATTCTGTAGAGTTTGGTCAACTAAAGTTTCTGAGCAATTCACAATGGTTGACTTCCAACTTTGGAAGAAGCACACAATTTCTGCTTGAGTTTTGTCCAAAGCTGACATTAATCACTATCTATTCCATCTAGAAAATGTTGAGACTTGGCAGGGAACAGCGTATGAGTATTTCACGATGTCCTCAAACTTGTTACATTCTCTTCTCTAAGACTCCTCCGTACTTCCAGGATCTCTTTTGAGATGTGATGATCATTACTGAAGAAACAGGTAAGTCATTCAGCCTGCAATACTATATGATATCTTCCTGGAAACAAAACCTATTGAGTTTGATTGGAAAATAACTATGACTGCAGTCTTAACCCCTCAGTTTGGACAGTGGACCACTCTGTACAGTATACTGAATGTATAAATAACCAAAATAAAGCAAGTCATTACTTGGTTTCTGAAATCATGTATACCCTAACGGAATTGGCTGAATTTGACTTCTCTGTGGATTCACACTGTACTTCTGTAAAGGGCAGAAAGATGGCACAACTACAGACTACATTGTTGTTACACTGAAGTAAAACATTGTTGTGCATGTGTGTGCACAAACACATAAACACAAACTTCGTCTAATGGCTTTTTTGAGTGCAATGTAAAAAATGCTACAGATGCTGTCATGAAGTCTGCACATTTTGCTTAATAAGGCTTAAAGACATGTCTTAAAATTGGAGGTTATCACAATTTTTCAAGTTATTTCAGTTTTTAATAGTAGTTTTTAATCCGAGCTTGGGCATCCTCTTTCTGACTGAATCATATTTGAAAGATCAACACAGCTCTTTCCTTTTAGTGTCAGTTTCAATCATGCTGCTGTCCTAAATGTAAACACAGCAGGAGACTTTAGAAGCTTTTGTGCTCTTCTAACTTCCACCTGTCAATGATACTTTCATATGATGTTTTTGCAATGACAATTAGCTCTCTTCATGGAAATAATTTGAACGTACCATGGTAGAGCTATTTCTACTAGAAAGGGCCTTGCAGCACTTGCAAATTGCAAGCTCGCAAAGCAATCTGCATTCTTTATGAAGATTGTGAGCAATCTCATCATTTTGATACAAAACAGGATTAAGAAACATGGAATGTGATGCTAAATGTGTTTACTCAGAACTAAATTCAGTGGGAGTCACTTCCCAGAAACTGTGTGTGTAGGAAGCCCACCCCAGGAGTACAAAGACATAAAGTTGCCCCAAATCACCAGAGGGTATTCAAAATCTCCAGACCAGCTGCTCTTCCATGTATGAAAAAATTGTCAGATACAGCCTTGCAGGCAACTATTCAAGCTATTAACATCCTTGTGGCTGTTCTAATGTGTGCCAGCAGCTGATTTTAGGATTAGTGCTCTTTTATGTGTTTTCCTTATCTCAAAGAGCATCAAGCGTTGAGTCCTGGGCCTAGGCTAATCTGCTTTAAGCAGGCATGTTGCAATATGAGGGAAGACTTCAATAGGCCTATTTTTTTAATAAGAAACATAAAAGTGAATACACTGGTACCTCAGGTTAAGAACTTAATTCGTTCTGGAGGTCCAATCTTAACCTGAAACTGTTCTTAACCTGAAGACCACTTTAGCTAATGGGGCCTCCCACTGCTGCGCGATTTCTGTTCTCATCCTGAAGCAAAGTTCTTAACCCGAGGTACTATTTCTGGGTTAGTGGAATCTGTAACCTGAAGTGTCTGTAACCCGAGGTACCACTGTATTTATATTCAAATAAACAAGTACAGTGGTACCTCGGGTTAAGTACTTAATTCGTTCCAGAAACTGTTCTTAACCTGAAGCACCACTTTAGCTAATGGGGCTTCCTACTGCTGCCGTACCGCCGGAGCACGATTTCTGTTCTCAACCTGAAGCAAAGTTCTTAACCCGAGGTAATATTTCTAGGTGAGCGGAGTCTGTAACCTGAAGCATATGTAACCCGAGTTACCACTGTATATCAAGTGTATATTAATTTACCTCTTTAATTGGAAGTGACTCTGAGGGTCATCTAGTCCAAACTCCTGCCACCACTCAATGCAGGAATATGCAGGATCGAGCCTGCAACCTTGGTGTTATCAGCACCATGCCCTAACCAACTGAGCTATCCAGCTGATTTAAAACACAACTTCAAAACAAAATGCAGTGCACCACCAGATTATATCAGAGTGTATCACTTAATCTTAGTGAAGCATGGCCACACAAACTCTATAACTGAAGCAGAACAAAGCACTTTGTGAAGGTCATCAACATGCTTTGTTGTGTCTGGCTAGGTTAGGGAGTATACAGCTTTTCATTCCAAACTCTTTGTGTAATTTTATTTTTAATCTTTTGTTTTGAATTTTCACTGTTCCATGAATCTGTTTTAACAGCAATAGTTTTAAGCAAATGTGAGTCGGCTGCTGAACTGTATATGTAGTTTCTCTCCGTTTTTGTAATTCCTAGTAGAGAAAACAATTGACATGTTCTGTTAAAGCCAACTGGATAGGCTATAAGGATTATGGAAAATACAAGCCAACACTGTCAGGTGTTCTTAAATCTACTGAATGAAATGGTGTTGAGTACACCTAACAATATGGATGCCTTTGCCTTTGCCTTTGGATCCAGTACTATAGCTCTCCAATGGAGCACAATGACATTAACACTTTTATCTACAGAGAGATTATAGTTCCTGAAAAGTTATATCTTAATCAGTTTAGGCTACAATCCTATACATTCTTAGCTGGAAATATAACTGCCACTGAATTCAATGGGACTTACTTCTGAGTAGGCAATAACAGCATTGGACTGCAATAGTATAGCTAAAAGTGATGAAGAGTCAAATGACATCTTTAAAATGAGTGGCAAATCCACCCTTATTCCAGGAGGCATTCTAAGTACATATTTCTGACTTTTTGGTCAATTTTAACCATATTCCTGATAGGCAAGAATACAATTCTCTTCTTGAGACGAGGACTGATAAGAGCAACCAGAGTTTTCTTAGCTTATTTACTCTTCTTGCGTCTAACGCGCAAACTAAATAACAGCAATGACTTTTGTAATTGGCCAGGCACAAGTGTGACAGTATGGTCAAATAATCTTTTCCCCATTAAAGGCCTGTTTTCCTCACAGAGGGTGTGATCAGTTTTGTTCAGCTGTACCTGTTTCTATGGACACAAAGCAGCTTATCCAAATGAACTGAATCTTTAAGCCAGAAACAGATTTGCTTTTTGGAAGCCATGTGTTAAGTAAAATAAACTTTAGGAGCTTCCAAATTGTTTTGGCCCATCTTACAACCATTTTAATATCCTCATTAAGTCAGTACTTTATTTTACTATCCTGTTTTCTTGTTGTCTTGCATTTCTGAATTTATGTTCTGTTTTTTTCTCCTAGGAATGATCTTGACGCATGTCCTTGTTCTTCCTGGGGTTAACCTAGAATAACAATGTCACAGACTTTCCTGCCACATGGTTACTTTACATATGTATGAATGATTGAATTGCCTTCCCAAAATCTAAGTGCAACAAAATAAATACTTGTATGTTCTTCACTAGGGAAGGATAGATCAGCCTATTTCTGGACTGCATCAGTTTTGCATATGGTCATTCAAACATCTGTTCCACCCCCACCCAAATTTGCATTTGAATACCTATTTTATCTCAGTACATGCATTTCTAAGTTACCTTAAAAATACACATTTTGATATATTTCTTGGGCTGAAAACTGTATTGCCAGATTCAAAGATGTGCAAAATCCAAATGATAATTATATTCAAACTAGTTTGGGACTATGCAAATTACTTCTGCTTGCTTAAAAAGGTGGGCCAAACAAAATTCTCCTCTCCCCGCTTCACACATTGCATAGATTATCTTCATGTAAGAGAAATGCCATGTGTGAACTAGTCCTAGCAGGCACCAGAACAAAATAACCAGAACAAGAGCTGCTTCAAGCAGCTCCACTTTCATCTAGCAGCAGGGATCATGCTTTTGTTAAAGAGATCTCTGATGAATAAATTCACTATTTATAGCACTTTAGGTAAGAGCATCTAGAACTGAAAGCCAAGTTGATGTTAGTAGACAAAATTCCAAATTAGTGGTAAACCTAGCAGTTCGAAAGCACGTCAAAGTGCAAGTAGATAAATAGGTACTGCTCCAGCGGGAAGGTAAACGGTGCTTCCGTGTGCTGCTCTGGTTTTGCCAGAAGCGGCTTAGTCATGCTAGCCACATGACCCAGAAAAACTGTCTGTGGACAAACATCAGCTCCCTTGGCCAGTAAACCAAGATAAGCGCCGCAACCCCAGAGTCATTCGTGACTGGACTTAACTGTCAGGGGTCTTTTACCTTTACCTTGTACCAAGTAGGATTAACAACTCTATTTGGGTTATCAGCCCATACGATTAACATGTGAGGCAGAAGAACAAAGCCATTCCCACCTGGTCCCCATGGTTACACCTGCCCACACCCCTCCTCAATACTAATCACATGTTTGGAAGAATATTTGCAGTAGGGCAATGTGCCAACATGCACAGTTCCTGTGAGTTGCAACTACAGAGGGAGGGAGAATTTTATTTGCCCACAGGCTTAAATGAGCTGAGCTAATTCACATCTCCCAAGACTAATACAGTGGTACCTCGGGTTACATACGCTTCAGGTTGCATACGTTTCAGGTTACATGCTCCACTAACCCAGAAATAGTGCTGCAGGTTAAGAACTTTGCTTCAGGATAAGAACAGAAATCGGGCTCCAGCAGCGCAGCAGCAGCAGCAGCAGGAGGAGGAGGACTCATTATTTAAAGTGGTGCTTCAGGTTAAGAACGGACCTCCGGAACAAATTAAGTACTTAACCTGAGGTACCACTGTACGTGGAGCAGACTAGAATTATTCTTCATAATATTCAATTCACATAGTGTTAATTGTAGGTACTAAATGCCCCAAATAAGGTTATTCTCTGCCTTTCTCCCAAATATTGACTATTGTCATCACTGCCCACTGATCTGAGTCTCAGCAACAACAAGCAACAACACTTCTGACTACATCAGTCTCCTAGGCATGCTAGGCTAGGAGATGTGGACTACAACTCCCAGCAACCCCAGGCAGCAGGGCCAATGGTGATAGGAGTTGTAGTTCAACAAAATTTGGAGGGCGATATTTCATTCCACGTTAGAATTAATATTGAAATAAGAGATCCGTGTGCAGTGAAACAAAGAATACGCAAGCTGACTTAATAGTAATGAATGATGATCTAAAAGCTTAGATTCACTTCTTAAGGATTATGGTGCTAAGACCCACAGCTTTAGCTACAAATCAACAAGTAACTGGCTAACATGCAGTGCTTATATTAAAGATCTGTTTGGATTGCCTGTTCAACATTTCAATTGCATTTGTGTCAAATTAGCCTCTTTCATTTACATATTCGGTGACTCTGGAAAATGTCAGTAACTGAAAATTGCAAGGAAGGGAACAAAATAACAAACAATTCAGAAAACACAGAAGTGTTTGCCACTGTTGAAATTCGATATTTCCTTTGGTTTTAAGCCTCGGGTATCCCCATCCAGACCACAAGTAAATGCAATTTCAGACGCCACAACCATCTCTCCAAGATTCAGATCTGGACATTGGCTTACCAACTTCGGTTATGTAAGATTTCCCATCTGATGGCAGAGGAATATACTGGTTAGAGAAGAAGCTGCTGCCGTACCCCAAGATGAAGCCTTCCAGTTTGGTGCTTGGACTGGGTCGAATGTATCTCATGCACACTGCATCACCAGTTGCATTGATCTGAACTTTCAGGCTTTGTCTCTTAACTGAGGTTGGGGGAGAGAAAGCAGAAAAGTATGGGATGTTACCAACTCAAGCAGAACAAACTTTTCAGCATACATATAGGACATGCTTTCAACAGCATAAATGTGTGGTAGCCAACACTGTCTCAACGGATGCTTCAGAGTGGCATCATGTAGCAACAGATGTGGCACAGCTGAGAGTACCACATGCCCCACAGGTGCACCTAGTTTGTGCTAGAAATCAGGCTTTTGGTATTGCAGCTACAGCTTTCTGGAATCAATGGCCAGATGAAATTAGAAAGGCACCCTGCATCATAATGTTTAGATGCCTACTGCTTTACTTAAGAAGGCTTTCTCTGAGGTGTGACCCCTGTCATTTATGAAATATTAATTGTCCATTTACAGGGATGGTGCCTTTAGAGTCTGTACGAATAGTCTTAATTGTTTCTAGAGTTTGTAACTTTTTGTATTTTATCTTATTTGTATTATGTCTTACACTGTGAAGTGGATAATACATCTGTAAAGCAAGCAAACATTTGCAAAGCGGCAGCTGCAATCACATGAAAGCCAGTCTACAGGAAGCCGTTTGCAGTAATTTCCCAAAAGTCTTCAGTGATTTCACCGTCGCATCACAACCGTTTACAATAATCTTGTTATGGTGCCGCAGTGATGTGCTCCGAGAAAGGATAGAGTGGGTCCCATTAAGAACATAAGAAGAGCCCGCTGGATCATGCCAATGGCCCATCTCGTCCAGCATCCTGTTCTCAAAGTGGCCAACCAGATGCCTGTGGGAAACCATAAGCAGGGCCCAGGCACAACAGCACTCTCCTGCAGTGTCCAGCAACTGGTATTCAGTAGCATACCACAATAGTCATCATACACTAGCCAGTAGCATACCACTGGTAGCCATTCCTGTAATGTTCATATGACAGATATTGCAAATGATAGAATACAGTGGTACCTCTGTGGTACAGTGGTTATTTAAGAAAGGCCCAATTCTGTTTGTCCTTTATGTTAAGTCCACTCAGTGTGAACAGTCGAGAAATTAAAAAGAGCACTAGGTCATTGCATGGACAGGCAGAGTTCCCCCCAACCCCAGGTGACTCCCAAGTGGAATAATGACTCAAAACAACATGCTATGGGATTAAAATTGGCCACAACTTTATTAAGTTTCAGATATAGGGAGACCTTGGCTCAGGCATTGGGTGTTTATCCTTCCCAGTCTCCAGCTGGGGATCTCGGGGACATCAGGGTTATCCAGAATGTGTGGGGGACTGGGCTGGCTCTGGAGAACATATGTTCAAGCAGAGAGCCCGCCCCCCATTTTGCTGCCTTCGCAGGGGAGAGCAATGACAACCTCTTGGTGTATGGCCAATGCCTCCCTTCAAGACCCCTTTAACGGGGAACCCTGGGATCACTGCTGCAAGGGGGGTGTGGATCACCACTTCACGCCCCCCCCCCCAATTTAGGGAAGATAGACTAAAGGATTCCGCCCAAGGCCTGAAACTGCCAAAGTTGTGACGTTTTGCTACAGGGAAGGGAAAACCTGCCAATGCAGGAAAATTCCTTTCTGGCCCTTCAACAGTGACCATGATGTAGCAGCGCCCGCGTACCTGTGGAGTAGAGGTTAACCTGTAAAAGAAGGCTTCACTGAGGGAGGGCAGGGTGGGAGAAGATCCAAATGACGATTCACAGGTAAGATCCACCCTCTGTTGTGGGCAGGGCAGTCCTTCCACCTACCTGGGGAGCAACGCCTCCCCAGGCGGGATTGGGCGATTGGCTGAGGTAGGCAGAGACCTCCAGGTATCCAGCCTGGGGAGGGCGAAGCCAGCCCAAACTACCTGGAGCCGCATGGGATCCAGGGGGCTGCGCATGACCACGGAAAGGCCCCCCATTTGATGTGGGGAGCGATCATTCCATTGTGTTTGTCAACTGTAGTTAAGTGTTAGCCATAGCCTGATCTTGATAGTTTTTAAGCTTTGCCAGTTTTTCTCTTTGAGTTCTTTGCTATATATCCACTTATTAGTCATATTTCCCACCATTTGGGTGCTTGAAGTGATGTACGGTCAATAAAAACAAACCCAGTGAAATTGTATAATTAACAAAATGCGAAGTATAGTAAAACAAAATACCAGTGGGTTTCAAACAGTGTTAGTATGCTATATTTTCACTACTGCAACAGAGGCTTCGTGGCATCAAAACTGGACTGATAAACAACCACAATAGCATTACAGTGACCAGATTCCTCATCCTGACACATTACCCTGTCCAGAGCCAATGCTGTAATTCTTAGTAACATTACCCCATCTTAGCTAGTGCTTACATAAACAGTCACGCTAATTAAAATATGCTATCACATACACCCTACAAATCATTGGAGTCTGCTTGCTATTAACAAAATGACAGGTAGTCACAGTTACTCGCCTAGAAAATGCTCTTGTCATAAAACAGGTATAATTCAATCTATGTCAAAATGTCACTGTGCTTGCCAACAGCGGTATAGTCATCACGCTGAAATCCTTAAGTGCCAAGTCCAAGCCAGTGTGCTCTCATTGTTCAGCACAACTCTTCATTATGCGTTTTCTTTGACATGTGTAGCATACGCACTATAAATGTGCACCTTCATTTTAAGGCGCAAACAGACTTTTATCTGAAATCAAATTAAAGGGATACCAGACTTAAACATGTTATGTAGTCCTTTAGTTTTCTGAAAGTGGTTTTTACATCATGTGAAAGCTCACATATAATGCAGATATTAACAGTTAGGAAACGGGGAAATGGAATAAACTATGGGGTGAATACAGCCAGAATGAAGTGCTGCATTGAAGTGGCAGGATTCTGCAATCCAGCACTTCATATTACACAGGAGGAGTTAAATTTTGACTACTACCCCAAGTAAAAATTCTCTACATGTAGTAAAGTAAATAATGCATCTGAGAGGTTTGGTGTAACTCTCTTTCCAATATGCTAAATTTATTATAAAGCAGGGAAATTTTATTTTATTTTATTTTTTAACATAGAATCATTCAAAAACATAACAGCTACACACCTGCAATCTGAAGAGCTACAGCAGAAAATTCCTTAGGGAACAAGGACAAATCAGAGAACATCTGGGTCAGAGCCAGGAGTCTAATCGAGCATTCTGTTTCCACATCTGGCCAGTCAGAAGCTCCAAGGAAGCTCCGAAAAAGAGTGTAAAGGCAACCCAACCACCTGACATATGCAGTGAAATGTAAGAGTCAGGCATGTTCCACTCTTCCTTCTTTTACAGCTCTCTCTTTTTTGGGGACATCAGGGCACAGGTAAGTATAAGAAGGCCCCACTAAAGTACTTTCTCTGCCAGGTGAGTTTGCATCATTGGCTTAGTTCTCCTTCCATTCTAGAACTCCTTAGTCTTCATCTCAGTTGTACTTTAAATAAGAACAGATACACTCTCTGCCCTTTCCTGCCTTTTAATAGTCCTCCAGCCAAGGACAGTGTTCACCAGTGGCTTTTTCCTCCTACTGCGAAACTTCCTGGCTTCCGACTGGAAAGTCGGACAGCTCCCAGTTTAGCTCCCCTTTTGCTCATTGGTCATTCTATTTCCTCATTTCTTTCTTCTCTCACAACTTCACATACTTTCCCTTTAAAGCTCCATCCACTGTAGTTGTAGCATGTTATACCCTGCCCTAGTGTTAGTTTTGATGAAGGGAGAGTTATAAATATTTTGAATACCAGTAAGTAAATTGATTAAGGTACCAATAGGAATAACCTACTTTACCTTGCAAAAGGGCTAAAAACATTTCTAAGGTAGCAATCACTTTAGGTCTTATAGCCTACTCTTAAAAGGTGATAATTTTGCTGTATTAGGATTTTATTGGCACCTACTCCCCTTTCAGGCACACATCGTCAATAGAAAGCTTTCTAAGGATACTGTATAAGGCATTTGGTTCCACTTCTGGCATGTCCCCAAATATTGTGTCTTAAATTATGTCAGATTCCTTGCTTTCCTCAGACTTCGGCTTTTGAACTTTACAGTTATGTCAAGATGACCCAGAGAGAAATAACTAATTTATACTAGTAGTCATTACTTACCCATTTTAAATCAGTTGAACATGGTGTTAAAGCAGGACTTCTGCTAAAGAATAATTTTCATTCTTTATAGGCTGGTCACTTATTTTTTATTGCCGAAAAGAGGAAAATGCTTCACCAATAAAAGGGCACTGATTGCATAATGTAGATGTATTGATGCAAACTAAGAAACAATGGCAATTTAAATGCAAAAACATAGTGTGGGAGACTGTAACCAGGTGGTCTGCACGTACAACTTCCAATTCAGTTCACATTTAAAAATGAACTCACCTAATTTACACCAATAAAACAGCGGTCTAACAACCCATAAAAAGCATATAAAAACAAATAAAACAAATTGAGAGGATCCAAACATGCAAAACAGGGTCAAATCTTATGGGTCAGGGTAAGCCTGGGACAAAAGATAAGTCTTCCCAAGCCATCTGAAGCAAATGATGGTTCATTAATGATCGAGAAGGGCATTCTACAGTAGAGGGGCAACAGCAGAAAATGTCTGTTTGGGGTCACTGCCCTACAATATTCTGTAGGGTGTGGTTTCATAGGCAGAATTGTCCCAATGCATGAATGGCTAACCTATCCTTGTCAAGGAAAGGGTATAGTTGGCATGTCATCCTAAGCTGATAATAGGTATTCATTGTGACAGATGTCACCAGAGCCCCCGGTGACAGAGATTGATCCAGGAGCACTCCCAAACTACACAACGTATGTTTCAAGGGGTGTGCAACCCTATCCAGAACTAGTGAATTCCCTAACCCCTAGATCTGGGAAGTGCCTGCCTGCAGAATCTCAGTCTTAGCAGGACTCATTCTGTTTGCTGCCCCTTGTCCATCAGGAGGACCAAGGTAATTTATAGTAATAAAAATATTATTATTAATACCTTTATTAATTAATAATAATAATATACTATAAGCTGCTTTGCTCTTTGAGTTGAAGTTCCAATTAACTCAATCCAGACTATGTGCTCAGCTTTATATTATCCTAGGCCTGCCTGCATTTCCTTTGCACCTGAATGTGAAATCAAGTAGCTGATCACCCGCTGGAAAAAAATATTATTGCCAAGACACATTTCTTCAAAAACATGCAAAGTTCAATCCACATCTTACTGAGGTCAATGGCAAAACTCCCACTCATTTTAACGGGGCTGGCCTGCAATCACTGAAAAGAAATTATTGGGGAATTTTGTCCAGCTGTGACTACCTCGTCATCGAAGAGCCAGATGAATAAAAGGGACATCTGCACTTTGTATATCACTTTCAGTCCATCTGTGCAATTCCCATGATCATAGCTGAAATTAGCATGTTAAAGTTCATGTTGTAGTTAAGATTTGGGGGCTTTCTGCATTTTTCCTCTTCTGCCTTTTTTCTGAAGATCCCTATTGTACAGCCAAGTATGAAAGAAATTAACACCACACACCAAATCAGTAAATGTTTAACAGACTGAACAAAGTGAGGCGGTTTAACTCCACAGTTTGGCTTTCTCTTAGTTTGTAATCTCCTTTAAAAACAGAGCTGCTACAATGAAATCTCACAAGTGTATCCAGGACACAACCCTACATTTCAAGTTAAAACCAAAAACTTAAAACCCTGAACTTACCAAATAGGAGAGAAAGGGTCTAGATATGTCAGACTCAGTCTTGTGAGGTTCAAAAACAGACTTATTCAACCACCTGTTTTTCGGGGGAGGTGGCAGACCATCTGATTCAGAACCGGGTTTTGAGACAGAAACTACTCTGGTGGACCATCCGTGTTGGGGGAAGTGCAACCTTGTTGGGTTCTAATAAGCTATCAGTGGCTTTTGAAACCATTAACCATGGTTTACTTCTGGAGTCTCTCTCCAAGATGACACTTGGAGGTGTTATGGTGACTGGTTCTTTCTGGAGGGGTGAACCTAGAAAGAAGTGCTGCAGGACCTCAGGTCCACCTCATAGCCTCTATGCTTTTTAACATTTTCATGAGCCAGCTCAAAGTCAACTTGAGATCCTTCCTGAATGTATAGCTCATTCTCTCTTTCCCATCAGCTCATCCCAGAGAGGCAGTGGAAATTCCAAACAGGTGTTTGGAGACAGTTTTGGGATGGATGAAGGCAAACAAACTGAATCATAATCCTGGTAACACAGTACAGAATTAGTAGCGCTCTTCAGATATTATAGCCATGCAGTGAGGAGGTGGGGTGTCATCAGTTGTAGCCCTGGCCTCAGTTACACATGCTCCTATCACATCCAGACTGAAATATTGTAATGTGTTCTACACAGGGTTGTCTTTAAAGATGGTTTAGGAATGTCAAGTGGTACAGATTGCACTTGCTATGTTTATGCTATTTGAAGGGTGGCTTGGTCCAAGTCTGTTTTAAAGATAAAGAATCCTAAAGAAGTAGATTTGTTGTTGCTTATCTGCAGGTAGCACATGGAGAGCAGATTGAGCAGGCATACAGGTCACCTGGTCACAGCCTTCCCTGGTATTGTTCTTCTGTCATAATTATTTCTAGATTTGCATCTGTGCATATGTATTAGAATATGTGCATTTTATGCAAATCTGTCCTTTTTCTGGTGATGTTTTCCTCTTTTTTTGGAAATGTTAAATTGGCCACCCTACCACCTGCAATAACTGCCTATTTATTTCCATTCCCATTTTAAGTGTTGGTCTTAAGCCCTAGGCAGTTTGACAGCAGGTTATCTGAATGTACTGTACATATGAGTTAGCCTAGGTCTCAAATCCAGCTTCCTGGGCTTTGTTCTCCAGCACAACAGTAAGGTCCATTATGTGGGTGGCTTCCAGAGCCTTTCTGATGGTGCTCCCACATGTAAGGATTTATTACCCTAGAAAGGAATGCATGGCCCATTCTGCATTGGCCTTTAAGTAAACTCTGAAAGAGGCTTTTATTTCTGCCTTCTTTTTGAAAGAAAGACATGTGGCACGTTGGGTTTTTAAATTGCTGTTGTTTTTAGAGTTTAGATTTTGATGGAGTTATTGAGCATTCCATTGTTTTATGCTGCTTTAATTTTGTGAGCCACCTTAGGACCATTATGCCTTGAAAGGCAGGCTCAAAATCCATTAGTAAATAAAATATTAATAGTCTGCGTACAATTCCCCATTTGACATTTTTGGCCTTGTATTTAAATAGATATTAACAACTGCTGAAGACTTGTTTGCTATAATTAGAACATACCTCATCACTGAAACATGGATGACAAATAGTTATCTAATTATGGATATTAACAGCCGGAATTGTGCCATTTTTTCTCGTTTTATATGTAACTGAAAACATAAGGCATTTTATAAATCTGGATTCAATTTAATGCACTACAGTAAATTTCAGTTACTTACTTGAAACCTCAGTATAGGATAGTCACAGTAATTAAGCTAGCACCGGCAGTTTTCTGAATATTAGGATGAGAACCCAGGACCCAACTGAAGAACTCCATTCTTGCAACCAATCAAATGCTGGGAAAAGACAGGTTGGTGGCTTCATTCAACTATACCCTGAAATTGGTTCATTACTTTCTGGACTGCAAGAACACAATTAAATGGATAAAGGAAGGCACAGTCTATAGCAGAAAGCAAGTCTTCAGGCTAACTCTTTCCATGTTTTCTACATGGCGGGTAACTTTATATTACTAGCACTGTTAGAATTTATTTAAGGACTGTTTACCTAGGTGATGGAAAATGATCCTGTTCCAACTTGGAATCTAGCAACCAAGCTGCAAACCTAATGTTATAAATTGATGCAAGAGCTCTCTTCTCTTAAAATCTTTCAAAACATATCTGCATTTTTGCAGATACACATCACCAAAGTGCATACTGGGAATGAGTGTGTGGCATTCTTTTCTACCTCACACACCATTCCTTCTCTTATCAGATATTATCCTATGAGCTTTGTTTACAATGATAAGTGTATACCCATGGAGCCACAAGCAGAGACAACAGCTGTGGAACAAGTCCAGCAAAGAGAAGCCACAATACCTGTGCCTCCTTGTTGCTGGAGGACTCCTCTTGTTGCCACAGTCAAAGAGGAAACTGCTCCTGCCATTTGCCATTTCCAGCTTTTTAATTACAGTAGTATTATAGGCTAGTATATTTGTAATAATATAGGGTGATGTCTTTGCAATGGCTTTTCCACAATATGCTCTAAAGAACAGGAAGCACGCAATAGTTTTTGGGCCCAAAGTACCACTCTCTTTCTGCTTGACTTCAGTATGAGCAATGGGGGTGTGGGGAAAACTGCCTCTATGGCAATGATAGCTGATTTAGTTCATTGGCTGCTGCATGTAGTCCGAGTCTTCTGTTGTGGAAGGCTTAGGGCGCACCAGTAGGAAGCTAGACAAGAACGTGTTTGGCTGTCTTAAACAAAAAGGGCAGAGCAACAGCAGGAAACGCCCAACTCCATCCAAATACAGTAAGTTCAGTGCTTCCTAGAGACACAATTATAGATAGACACGATCCATATATTTCCCACCTTTTGTTAAAACAGCCTTCTTCAACCTGGGGTCCTCCAGATGTTTGGGATTGCCACTTCCCCAACTTGTCCTGCTCCCTGTAACAGTCATCCATCAGGGTAACCAAAGCCAGCAGTTGAACCTCACTTTGGAACTAGCTGCCTCCAGGGCACCAGGCTAGTGAGTGCAGCATGGACCTCTTGACACACACAACTTTGACCTTCAGCACCTCACCACGACTACCTGCCTCCCTCCTACCCTCTGCCACCTGAGGAAGCCTGAAGGCCAGCTTTGCTTATGAGTTTGAGTATACCACAATCTCAGGTACAAGATGTTGCCAGTTTTGCATGCATTAAAGAGCAGCCAGGGTTTAAAAAGTGGGCAAAGGAACCTGCCAGTTAGTGTCTCTGGTAGGACAATCCATGGCGCCATATTCACAGCAGTTTTGCTCTTTTACAAACAGTGATCAGATGTAAAAATAGTTCAAATTAAGCACAGCATTTATTTTGGAGGTCCTTGTTTAAATTCTACCATGAACAGCAGCAGCTTGCTCCTGCCTAGTGGCCTCATCCACTAACACCAGTCTTGGCACATTATTTTGGCACATGGCATCCATTTCACATACAGGATACAGAAGTTTAACAGACAGTTTTACCCTCTGCATGTAATGTTGTTCTTTTTTGTTAAACAAAACGAACAGCATGTAAAGTTCCCAACATTAAAAACAAGTGCTACAGATACATTCTCTCTAAGGAGTTGGAACATGTGGTATTAGTTAACACAATGTGCCAGAAAATCTTTGTCCTTGACACAAGGGATTAATACAGAGGAGCACAAGAGAGGATTGGGCCTTGGGTGGTTTTAAACAGAAACACTTAGCATAAGTTTCATGAAGGTGGAAAAACCTTGCATGGAAATCTCTTTGCTTGAATTCAAGATTAAACTCTTATTCACCGATCTCATTTCCATTAGTTTAAATTTAGCTCAGTTTTTAGAATCCATGGCATAGTACATTTGAAAGGCAATGTTCTCTCTCTTTGGTATAGGTTCAAAGTAAATTGGATGATTTCAAAGGAGAGATCCTGTATATACTGCTCACTAAGTTAGAAAGCAGACTTTGGTCATATGATATTAGAAAGTACACACACTTTCAAAAAGTGTTTTCCAGGACATAATGGAGCCTTTCTTCCCATTTCTTTCCTTTAGCTTCTATAGGATCTCTATCCCCAAGCGCTGTCACAATAACACTTCCACAACCCTGAATTTCATAATAATAACAACGGACAATTAAGTAACAGCATATGTGGTTTGAAGCAGCTCCACCTAAAGCTTTGCATGAGAGCTCTTAGGTAAACAACTTTAGGTCCAGTTCCAACTTTGTGTTGTTGTTTTAGCTGAATCATCTTGTAGTATGGGTTGAGTATTTGTGCTATGCATATCTATATTTGGACATAATTAAGAGTTGCTGCCCAATAAACTAAACTGATCTTTACCATGCCTTAAGTCATAGAAGACCTCCTGGATCAGACCTACAGTGATTAACCAGGTATCTCTAGAAAGCCTGCAAGCAGAATGAGAGGGCAATAGCCCTCTAATGCTGTTCTTTCCAGGAACTGGTATCCAGAGCATGGTCCATCTGATCTTGCAGGTTATATGTAGCCATCTTGACCAGTGGTCATTGATAGCTTTTAAAGGAGAAATTTGTGTAGGATTAGGCTATCTATGTTGGTGGACATCACCATATCCTTCTGGAAGCAAATCCCATAAATTAACTCTGTCTACTACGTACTTCCATTTGCCTGTCCTAATTCTCCAGGATTATATCCACAGATTTGATACCAGTTTCAGATTCTGATTCCACCCTGGAATTCTCTCTTTAAAAATGACATTTCTAAACCGATCAAACCAGCTCATCTGAGAGAACTAGGTTCACCTGGTGCCATTCTTAAATGTCTGATTAATCCAGGGGCAAGTCTACATGAGTAATTGTCAGGAGCCAGAGCCAGGAAAAGGTCAGCAATAAAAAGCCCCACTGGTGTTGGTGAAGTTTACTCTTTATTCAAAGAACCGAAAAACAGTGCAGGTGATCACAGCAACTCTTCCTAGTAGGTCTTGCCCTCAATGAGGCAGTTGTGAGGACTGAAGGTCCCCACCTTCCCATTGCTTTCTAAGGCTCCTGCCCTGGTTCCTTCCTCAGCAGCCTAAGGCTTCATTGTCTTGCCTCTCATTACTCCACCCTCTTCATTTCTCTGCATGTTCTGGGAGTCCAGGAGGGAGAGAAGCTGATTGCAGCAGTAGGGAGAGGCCCCCAGGCTTCTTCAGCAGCCTGCCTGGTCTCTGCCTCTGCCTCTGCCTCTGGACTGCCTTCTGCCACAGCCTCTTCCTGCTCACTAAACCCCATTACTTCTTCGGCTTCCGACACCTCCTCCTCCCAGTCTGCTACCTCTTCTCCCACTAACTACTCATCGCTGTTCCCCAGGTTCATCTGGCAATAAGCTGACATGAAGGTTTTAAAAAAAAGATGCCTGGCTGACAATGCTTGCCTCTGGGATGCTTCTTTGGAAAGCACTATGACTACTTATTTCTGACCACAAAGGAGATATTTCTTGGTAATTTATCTTTTCTGGGGGTTTTGACATTTCATTCTCATTCTCATTCTCATTCGTCCTTCATTGGGGCTCATTCTTGTTCAAGAATTCGTTTGATACCTGGCAAGAGATAAGCAATGCTTATCCATATCTGCCCGTCATTCACCCCACCCCCACCCCCGCTTTATCAAGATTCATGGTTTGGAAACTTGTACAGTAGCTGGAAAATGAGAGGAAAGCAAAGAGATTGTAGCAATTAAATTTTATTGCCTTCCAGAAATGTCTAGGAATTTTCTGCTGTTCTGACTACAAGCACAGGTTGCACGTTTACTGGAATAAGGTCAAATCCCAGTAGCAATTTGAGTTCCATTACTTCTTTTTGCTACATTTCAAAACACACACACAAAAACCCCAAGCATGATGACACTAATATGGGTGATGTGTCATATCCTCCATTGAGGCATTGTGTCCTACTTTTAAATCAGCTTTTTTCTGATAAAGCGATTACACTTCTTAGCTCTATGTGAAAGATCTTCATTTTGAATTTGTTCTTGGTGAAATCTCAAAATTGGCAAAATACAAGTTACTTCTGCTTGGTTGATTTATCAGTTCTATCATAATAACCCACAAATGAAACAATATTGAAATGAAAGTAGCAATCTGTTTTTTACTTAGATCTCTCAGGTTGTACTAAGTACACTAGCGGAATGTTTGTACATCTACGGTCCTATGAATATAAATTTTATTTTATTTTTACCCTGTAGTTCCAAGGGTAACTACAAAATAAATTAAACTTAATCTCTCTCTCCATTAAACTGAATCTACTCACACATGAATTACATGTGCTGCATCCATTTGTGTTCTATAAGTGTTGGCTTGAAATACTTATGATTCTAACAGCTGGAAGAATTTATTCCATCTTGCATAAGAGAAAATGAGTCCTAGAATACTGATGACCTGGCCTCTTAGATAAATTGCAGGTAAGACAATGAGAGTTGACCATTTTGTTCTTCTACGTATTCTAATCTATTCCTGTGAAATTTACACACATCAAAACCCTGCAATCCCAAGAAACTATTGTAGACAAGAATTAAGTAAACCTGAAGTACTATTACTCTGTAACTGAAGAAAGGAATTAACAGAGTGTTCTGGAGAAACAAAGTTAATTGTTTCAGTGACAGTGTTTTCTTTAATACTTAGAGAGAAAAATATTTTTCCAATTCACATACAATATGCAGGTTGGATCTGACAGCAGGAAATAATCAAGTATGAACAAATCTTGCTTTAAGTAGAGTTAAATGGGGCAGGGGGAGAAAGACAGGTTTTCAGCCATTAGCCATAGAAAAGACCAGATGGCAAGATAAAAGGTTATTATTATTACTTATGTAGCACTATTCAACATGCACACAGAGCTTTAAAGAAAAAGAAGATAAAGAAATATCTCTGCCCTGACAAGTTTACCATCTACATTGTGACAGCAGGGGAAACAATGGATGGATCAGCCTATTTCCGTCTCATAACAGCATCTTAGGCACTGAATCATAGGCTTGTTTTTGCAAATTTTCTTTTTAAACTCACAAAAATATGTCTTTAAATTATACACATTGTATATGCATTGAAATATGCGCTTTTGTATGCCTTTCTGTAAGTAGAGGTTCCTGTTGTTTGGACCACAGGTGGTTCATGAGCTTCACTCATGTGATCCACTGCATTGCACAAGCCGGTGGCGCTGTTGTCTAAAACCACTGAGCCTCTTGGGGTTGCCGATTGGAAGGTTGGTGGTTCGAATACACGCGATGGGGTGAGCTCCCATTGCTATGTCCTAGCTCCTGCCAACCTAGCAGTTCGAAAGCACACCAGTGCAAGTAGATAAATAGGTACCGCTGTGGCGGGAAGGTAAACAGCGTTTCCATGTGCTCTGGCTTCCATCACTGTGTTCCATTGCACCAGAAGTGGTTTAGTCATGCTGGCCACATGACCTGGAAAGCCATCTGTGGACAAATGCCGGCTCCCTCGGCCTGAAAGTGAATTCGACTGGACTTAACCGTCCAGGGGTCCTTTACCTTACCTTTACAATTGCACGTTTGTGGATTTGTGGTTGAAGTAGTGAAATGGCACATCTATTGCACTAAATTTCTTATTGATTTTTAACCACACTTTTATTGCTTCCTTTATTTCTTGTATTCTATTGTATTAAAAATTGGAATTCACATTGTAACACTATGGAATACAATACACAAGCCATAAAATAATTGCAACTAAAAATCATACAGCATCGAGCGCAGAGCATTACAATTGCTACAACAGGCAGAAAAATCATTAAGTGGTCTGCCAAGGGCCTGAGCAATTTTCAAGTGGTCAATGAAGGGGGGGGGACCACTGCTCTAAAATACACGTTTTGTGCATATATATTTTTAACCAAAACTGCCTTGCAAAATTCAGTAACATGCCTAATCTGATTGACAGATACACTGAACAATCTGCACAGAAATCATGGACTGGTGAATAATTAATTAAGTTAGATGGGGACTGAGCAAATTTCTCCTCCATTCCCTCAATAGAGAGAATGAAAAGAAGGAAGGAAAGACCAGCAGCTCTCCAGAGTTTTAGGCAGGTTTTCCCTAGCCTTACCTGGAAATGCCAAGTACTGAATTTGGGACTCTTAGCACTGAGTTACAGCCCATTCCTCAGCTCCAGGCCTGAGTAGAAGTCAAAAGTCTATTGTTTACATATATCTTATAGTGTTTCAATGTTCTAAACTCCTTAGGGAGAAGACCAGGATATGAATAGTTGTAAATAATCTCTATAAACAAGAAACATAAGACCAAGGAAGCAACTGCTCAGTTCCAGCACTATAGCAAGTGTGATAAAATATTGGAATTGGATCCAGACAGCAGTTGCTGGACAATCATGGACTCTGTCTTTCGCAGAGCCAACAGTCCTTCACTATCAATTCACCATTTACAAAATCTGCTATTTGCCTCTCATGTTTGCTGTAAGGAACTTACTGTTTTAAATAAATTGCACCAGTGGTGAAGATAAAATAAATCTCAGCAAACCTTCACACAATATGTAGAGTGCTACTTTTACTGAATACAAAGAATACCAAAGGGGTAGTTGTGCTAGTATGAGTCAGCAAAAACAACAGAGATTCTGGTTGACTCATTTTCTAACCATGTTCCCCCACCATCCTTCTTTTGACTGTACTCACATATGTGAGTATATAATCTGTCAGTTGGGAATAACACCTCATGCATCAGATAAAGGGGGCTCTACACAGCGGCGTAGCGTGGGTTGTCAGCACCCGGGGCAAGGCAAGTAATTTGCGCCCCCTAACCCGTGGATTTGCGCCCCCTAACCTATGGATTTGCCCTAACCCCAGATGTTGCGCCCGGTGCGGCCGGCCCCCCCTGCACCCCCCACGCTACGCCACTGGCTCTACACAACAATACAGTGGTACCTCTAGTTGTGGGCATGATCAGTTCCGGGGTACTGTTCGCACCCCAAAAAGTCTGCAACTAGAGCGGCGCTTCTGCGCAAGCGCGGAGTGCGATAGAGCGCTTCAGTGCATGTGCGAAGCACACGGAACGCTTCTGTGCGTGCGCATGAAAAGACGCAATATGAACCTAACGCAGCACGAGGTATGACTGTAGTTTCTGTCACAATTTACTTTTAAGCATTGATGCATCATTTTTCAAGCACACAACCTCTCAAAACAGTTTACAAAATGTTGAAATTATACAGGAGCAATAAAACAGGAATATAACTTACAATTAATTTTACATTGGGTTTTTACTATATTATTAATTATTATTATTATTATTAAAGTAGGAGTATTTAAAATGAGAGTCGTCACAGCGATCATAGTTAAAAGTAGAAGTCAGCATGTGTTCTCTTTTTAGCTCTTCAAAATGTGGCAACCCTAGCAAGTGGCCTATAAGGCAGGGTTGATAAAATGTACTCCTGACACAGTTGTCATCAGGACACACAGAAGCAATCCAAATCTAGGCGCACATCCCACCTCCAACCTGCTCTTTAATGGAAAGTGTGACCCTATTTTGAGGAGGCAGTTTCTCCCAAACAGATGCACTCACCTGCCTTGCCTGGATTTATTTTGGTTTGCTCATCCTTGCCAGTGTTTTCCCCAAATACTTACTAGCTAGTATTTTACAAAGATGTTCTTATTAATTGCTAATTTCAGGCTTGAAATGAAGAAGAAGAAGAGTTTGGATTTGATATCCCGCCTTT